>NC_088604.1:77526718-78135762 GCF_036013475.1 Columba livia
CTTATGAATGATCCTTATCTCCCTGAAAAAGTGCCCTTGAATATCGGTGTGATCACTTGGGTTACCTGCCCTTGCAACAAAGGGCGGCAGCACTAGGCCCTGAGTGATTATCTTAGATATTGAAAAGTGGGAACATGGTTAGAAGTTGATGCCACTGGAAGTGAACATGGTAAATAACTTGCAGATTCACAAAACTGGAAGGAATGTTTGCACACTTCTGTGACATCTGAAGGCATTCTGCCACAACTGTGGTTTGCTGTTCTTTAAAGTACAACCGTCTCTTTTGAACATTTTGTGTAGTTTTACCATGCGATGGGTTCCCAGACAGCTTTCAACCACCACCGCCAACAGAAAACTTGTCTGGGTTCAGTGATGTTCAAAAAGCATTACAGTGTCACCAAACCCACATGGGGACGATCAAAGACTTCACTTTAGAGAATCAGTTCTCTTTGTTGTGAACAATACATTCGTTTTGTTGCAGTTAACCTTATTCTTCAGTCTACATGAGAGGCACTGTCAGGAAAACAGGAGTATTGTCTCTTAAAGGCTCATGTTTTCCTGATATGCTTTTCCAGCCTGAAAACGGCAACTTATGTCATAGCACTTACTTTACTGTGGAAAGGTTATGATATCATGAATTGAAGGATTATCACTTCAGCTGTGTAACTGGTAACGAGAAAATAAGAACTTGTGAACAAAAGTAGCATTTTAAATAGATTTCTGTAGGGGAGGGAAAAAACGGCAAAACCAGCATGTATATGCAGAGTTGCTTCCACTCAACACTCAGAAAATAGTATTCAAGCTTTTTTTTTTACTATCCCACTGATCTTTTGTTTTAGTACTATTTTAGTGAGGGAAAGTTCACTTGCTAAAAATATTCATTAGTAAAAGGAGCTGTGAATAATGAAAAGCCAAGCACTAAGTGTGCTAGTTAATAAATTACAGGTGATTTTTTTGGTTGCTGTATTGGCCCAGCCTTATTTGGGGGATCCATCCTCTTTTTTTCATGGTTTTGGAAATTTAATTTTCACAATGGTGTATCCAATAAACAAATAAGAAAAACTTAACTATCCTTTTTTACTCTCTCTTTTTTTTTTTCCCCTCTGCTTTTAATGCTTGTGTGCTTTCTTGTTTGTTGTTCTTTAATTGTCCTGTCTTGAAGTTAGCATTCTTAGAAAAGGGGCTTTCTAATTCCCCTCCTGGTCTTGTCCTTTATTGTGGCTTCTCTGCTTTCCTTCCACGTGTCTTATTTCCACTTTGTAAACTTATTCTTCCCTTCTTTCTTTCATTCCCAATTTTATTCTGTAGCACACCTATTTTTGTCTGTCTCTTCTTTGTTTGTCATGGGGTTGGTTGGATAGTAAGAATGTAAGAAAGCACTTGATTCATAGACGCCCTTTCTCTCCTTTAAAACACAGGAGATTATTTTTCAAGATATCTTAGACTGAATGACCACAATGCAGGTTGTCATTAATTTTTTTTATTGTCTCCACAATCACTTGCAATATATTTGAAAATATCTGCAGTGTCCCGATAGAGTATAGTATCTTGTAAGTTCTCAGTAAATTTAAATAATCTCACAATAAATTTGATGGTATGTCTTCATGGAAATGGATTAGCCTAGATTAACTGGGTCTGGAGGAAAGGGGAGAATCTTTGCTGTTCTTTTTGTTTCTGGATGTGGAAAGTGTAGCTCATGCCCAGAGGGGTTGGTAACTGAAATCATTCCTCTAGAAGTGCAGCAGATTTGAGTTTGTAATGATGTCTCTGCAGCATAATATGCCTTTCATCTTCAGGGTGTTCTGGTGCCATTTGCCTTCGATAGACAAACTCATGGCTCACATGAGGATGCAACTTTGGGTTCCCAACCTGTAACTTGTGTTTTCAGCACTGACAGAACTAATATTTTTACCAGTTTATAGATGAAATGCACATTGCACAAGCTGTAAAAATGGTAAAGAATGCAATCTGCTTGTTCCACCAGGTGAGAAAATACAAAAACAAACAGAAAAAGTAAAGCAAAACAAAGCCAAAACCAAACCAACAAACAAAAACAAACAACTCCCCCCAACAACAAACAAACACACACCACAAAACACCAAACATCTTTTCTGGCAGTAGCAAGGATCTTCTGAGTCTGCACTGTTAAAATCAGTACATGCTGCAAGGGGCAGAGGACTTTGTTTCAATTCCTAAGGAGTCATCTGCTTGCTGAAGGTGTGGAGGGTGATTTTTGAAAAAAGGGAAGGATATAATGGGGAGGCTTTTCAGTCCAATAGTTGCCAATGGGTCAGGTAACATAACACAAAATTTCCATTTTATGTTCTAATGGACAGTTAGTATCGCACCAGTGTGTATTTGGTATATATTGCGCCCAGAACATTTTTGTAGTGACTGTTTGGCTTCTATATGAGGCATAGAGAAGTGAAGAATGGCACAAGAATACCAAGCTTAGCAATTGTTGTTGTCTTGTCTTTTTTTGTCTTTTTGCCTGGGTCACAAATATGGATTATTTTTTTTTCTTTTTAATTGGGAGGTGGGGGACTGTAGCATATGTCTGTACTGGTTTATGAGAAGTAGGGGGAAAGTTCTATTATTTTTAAATCTAATCTCAGCATTGAACTAGATCTATCTAGGGAAAGAAAGAAAAAAAGGAGGTCGTATTTGGGGACAGTCTCTTAAAGCTTCAGAAAAAGCAAAGCACATGGTTACACAGCCTTTAGTATTTGTCCATATTAATTCAGGTTTCATGCAGGTTAGGGCTTTTTCGAAGTTACTGAATTAACTTCAGTAGTTAGTGTCCAGCATTGGCAAAGACAAGGTGGCAGGGGATTTCGCGGCTTATTCATGGAAAAGCTTGCTCACCTCCCCCTCTTCCCTCCAGGCTCTTTGTCTTCCATTGATTTGATACTTGGCGTAGCAAAAATCATCAGAGGGCACGGCCGTGTCTCTCCTTCCAAAACAAGAAAATGTTGCCCTTGCAATAGAAAATGTGCTGAAAGTTCACATCCTCTCTAGCTTGTTAGTAATTGTGTATTTTTGTTAGGATTTTCTTTTATTCTGTATTCCCTATTCTTATGCTGCATTGTCCTGGTGCTGCTCAGTCATGCCTGCAAAGCTCGTGTTCAACGCTTTGCCGAAACTCATTAACGTCATAGTAGTCCTCTCTGCTGCGAACTCTTGCCTCATCAAGAATAAGTAATTCTACATCACTTTGCTGCCTTGGTGTGCTGAGATTTCCCTGTTTTGGAACAGAAGTAATGTTTTTCTATTTTTTTTTTTTTTTTTTTTAATAACTTGTGCTCTTCCCTGTTTTAATCTCTTTTTATTTGATTAATTACAGGAATGTTATTATGAGTTTGAAATTAATATTCATTAACTTTTTTGTTTAATCAGTGATACTTGTGAATGTGTAGAGCAGGGATGTCAAACTCATTTTCACCGTGGGCCACATCAGCCTCATGGTTGCCTTCAAAGGGCCAAATGTAATTTTAGGACTGTATGAAGGAGTAGTCACATTTATACGGTCTTAAGATTACATTCAGCCCTTTGAAGACAACTGTGAGGCTGATGTGGCCCCTGGTGAAAATGAGTTTGACACCACTGGGTGCAGAGGGATCCCATTTTGTGAATGGTGAGTGTCTAATATGACTGACATCAGTCACACTGGCTTCCTCTTCCCTGAGAGTAGACTGCATGACTTTTTCACCTGGAGGGCTATACCAAATTTTTTGTAGGTATCTATGCTAGGGTATGTTTTCATTAATGAAAGGAAGGTTGATACAACAAGCTTTTGTGATTTGCTTTTAATAGTTTTCCATTTCCTATGCAAAAATGCTTTGGCTGTGAGGTATTTCTATCTCACAGCTCCATTGTGCTTCAGAAAGATTGTTCAGCCACAGACCTAATCCTGGGATTTTCAGAGTATGTTTGAAGATAAGGTTCAAGACCATCAACATGAGGATGAATTTGCAGTGTGCTGTAGCTGCAGATGTGTTGCCTTTGGATACTCTGTCAAGCTAAAGGACAGTGGTTTCATCATCCCATCCAGATAATGGAGAAAATGAATAACAGGGGGTGCTAGCATTATTTGCAGATACTAGGGACTAAGTTTGAAAATTTATTAAAAAGGCATCTGTTTAAGCAGAAGACTGTTTCCAGTAATTTCATGGGACTTCTCCAAGTCTTTCATTTTTATGGAGAAAAGGGTGAGTGCATCATGGCTGTGAACTCTTCAAAGTGCTCCTCTTTGCCCATCAGCATCACCTGTGCTTCGCCCATCTCTGCCCTGCTATTGTATTCTCTGTGAGTTGAATTCATGCAAACCTCAATCTGCCTTAGTCGTGGAAATATGACGGTGTCGGGAGATGGAGGGATGCACAAAGCCGTTTGTCACATCTGTGTCTGTGGCATTAAGCTTTTGCTCTCTTACCAAGTCCCCTTGATGGCTACGTGTAGGTGAATGTAGGTAGTGAGAAAGACTTGATCCCTTCTGAACTTGGCAAGAAAATTGTTCAGAGGTGTATGTGTATTTTCCTACTGCTACTGTTTTTGATTGTGTCCCTGAAGACAAGACTTGAGACCAGTTTGTGCATTTTTCAGCAGCTTTGTCATCTCTCTTGTGCAGGATTGCCATCAATAGTAGTAATGGGTGCAGAACAATCAAGGAAGATGAGGATGTCATCTGCCTGCTGTCCAGCAGTGCTGCTAAATCCTCCTGTCCTCTATATGGACAACACTTTGCACAGAGTCCTGACTAGCATCATGATAATTAAACAAGTAAAAGATTAAAGTTAAAATAAATAAAATTTAAAAAAAATAAATAAACAAGTAGGAAAAAAAGTATCATCACCTGCATAGCGTGAGTATGAAGATGTAGGAGAGCTCTATCTTGCATACAACTGTGACAATCCTTCCCACTCACATGTGGAAGCATTCATTACTTAATGTACTTACTGCTGGGAACATACTCTGCCAGTTTGGGAAGACACGCAGGCCTTGGCAATTTAAAGTGTGCTGTCAGCAGCAGCGCAGAGTTTGTTGTAGCTGACAGAGCCCAACAAGGGAGGATCTGTAGACCTTGCCCTTTCTCTCATGCTCTTTTTGAGCCGGAATGGGATTTGGCTTCTGATCTTTTGACCCTGCAGCTACAACGGACCATATCGTGCCCACGGACATTTCAGAGGAACTCCGTAAGCACGCAGCTATTGACATCAGTATTTGGCCAGCACTCTAATTTTTCCAGGTGTGTCTTCCTGGTTACAAAGGTTGAATTTCAAGGTACATTCCCACATGATGGCAATAAATCATCTCTCCAAATTGTATCTCTTCTAAAAGGGCATTTCTTTGTCCTGTTGTTTTTAATTGTTATGTGTGCTTAGTTCCTGCTCAGTCGGTAGTACATACAATGATTCACATTCTCAGACTCACTTGACACTGAAAGTCTAAATCTGTTATCCTTTCAGAGAAGGGAATATATTATAAACTGTTGAATTTTATATTGGAGAATGGAGGTGAATAAAAATGATAAAAATTCCTTCTGTGTGCTTTCTTACACTTTTGGTCAGAGACTGTAATGAACAATAAGAGATCAGGCTCATTATTTTAATTGCTTTGAGACAAGAACACATTCTTCTCTTGGTATAAATAGCTATTGCTGCTATTGCAACAGTGCTGATGTGTGGCAGCTGAGAATGTGGCCTCAGTGCAAATGCTGTGCTTTCTTCCTGTGCTGTACTTTTTGGAAACAAGTGTATTTTCCTGGATTAGAATGATTGTGACTTTGAAAGCTGCTGAGTCGCTTCAGTTTCAGTGGAAATCACGAGATGTTGGATCCTTTGCGGGGTTCAAGCTCATGAAAGTATTTAGGCTTGTCCAGCAGCTCAACTGTTTGAACGGAGCTTAGATGAATACATAGATCCTGAGATGCATGCTTTCCAAAATCGTAGCCTAATGCCTCTCCTTTAAATCTGGTTTGAGATCAAATATTAAATAGTGCAAAAAAAAAAAAATGAATCATATTACAGCAATTCCCATTCAGTCAAAAAAAAAGAAAAAAACCCCAACTACTTAATGCCATTGTGGGGCTCTGCTGTTATTGCAGGAGCCAAAGGCAAGCAGGATGCAGACTGAGTTATCAGAGTTAGTAGCAAACTTGAAAGTGCTTTATCAGATTATGAATGAGGTGAATGATAAACTGGAGTTGAGAAGCTGGCTTTATGTGGACTGCTTAATAAGAAGAATTCCCTTGTAACTTTCTCCTCATCTATCAAAGTTAAATTTTTTACCCTTAGAATAGATTATTTATAATAGAAGTTTCAGTGAAGGTAGGGGCAGAGGAACATTACACCATTCGTTTTTATAAAGAGAAATAAATAGCCCTGAAAGCATGTAGTAAATTTTTACATTATAGATTAGGCAATATAGTAAAAATAAACTGTACACTAGATGTAGGGACAAAATTGAGTAGTAAATTCTTACTACAAGGTGCCTTCCTTCTTCCCTTGTAAATTACTTAATTTCCTGCATTCGACATGTCGGTCCCATTCCCGCATCCACCTTGCATTAAGAATCAAAGTGAAACCCATCAACTGCAGCAGTCTATCATTTTGTGTTTCCAGTGGAGATAATTTAAGTATAACACAGTGACACTGAGTATTGATAGAAAGATGACAGGCCATGATTAAAGTTTTGTGCTGGGTAAAATAAAAGGCTGAAGGATTGAAGAGAAAACGAAAAAAATATTGTTCAGTATTGTGTGGTATCTTGTTTTTTAATAACACTAATCAAACTTCCATTATTGGTTTTAAGCAGTATAGAAATTGTTCTTTCTCCTTGTTTTGAACAAGCGTTTCAAGAAAGAAAAAGCAGACATAAAACATGTACGTTTCACATAAAATAGAAGGTGGTAGTTCTAGCCTTAAGATGCTAATATCAGTTTGGTTTTTTTTTTCTATGGGCAATAGGAAGATGTCATGATTCTTAGCAGATTGTTTTTAGATTTCAGTTTAGATTATAATCCTTTGGTATCCTGGATGCAGTAGGTAATATTTTGTTGATTGGACTAAGTTGTGGATAATGAGTGTAGTTGATAAGCATATTTTTTTAAAAACATCATTTGGCAGAAAATACTGGCAGATATTTGCTTTTCTCTTTACTGGGTCACTGTGAGAGGCCATGTATTTTTATATTAATATTTCTTATTTGTTGTTGTTATTTTGTTTTTATAAAAGATCTCAATGTCTTAATGGGAAAGAATGTTTTAAGAAATGTTATATTAAGTCCGTTCAAGCTAATAGCATTTTGAAAGGTGTCAGAAAATTCCTTAGGAATCTTAGAATCCATCCATCACAATAGAATGCATGTATACATTTTTACTTAATTATACAATTTATAGAATTGGTGATGTGATCTTATTATGCATATGTACAAAATTCTCAAACCTGGTTTAAAATATTAATGTGAGAATGTAATGATTCTTCATATGAGAACTATTTTGACACATTATATATTATTTAGATTTTCTTTAGGGTGAGGTAGAGTGGGATTTGCGGGCAAAGGTACAACTTACATCTGGTTCATCACTTTGTTAACATACAGTTACTGCTACAAAACATAATGCTTCATTAAATCAAAACCTATGGAACTAGAGAACCACTTGCAGTTGGTCCTGAGCAGTGCTTTGCTTCCAGCAAAGTAAATGCACTAAAGGCTGTATTCTCAATAATGCATCTCAGCTGCTGATAGGAATCATTCAGTGACAAATCCAAAGTAGGAAACTGTCTCCACTCACAGATCCTCATCGCTTACCCTGCTTTGAGAATTTGGTATGCACATTTGAAAACTGTCCCTTGTTTTGTAGCACTGTGAAATACATAAGATCTAAAGGGTGCATTGATTTTGCCTCAGTGTCACTACCATTATGTTAAAAGCAAAGTATTTGTACAAGTTAGAAAGGTTTATTTCCTTTATGTATGTACATCTTCACATACTGTGAAGTCCTTCATGCAAGGGTAAAACAATACAATTAAAATAGTTTACAAATAGAACATAATACATATAATCATAATGTGTCATTTAGATGCTCTCAGCTAGTTAATCCTATAGTGCAGCACATGCTATTCTGTGCACTGTCTTTCATAGGATCTTCATCTGAAGACACTACCTGGGGCTACCACGAGTAATAAAATGGCAGCATAACCTGCTAGCTAACAGCAGAGAGCGAGGGGGAGAAAATAGAGGCAGGAAAGAAAAAAGTTTTCAACTGAAAGCAGTATAAAGATGTGCGGAGTTTGTCCCTGCAGCCTGGAGTGACAGCTCAGAGAGGGATGAGGAGAACTGCCAACGCAGCAAGGTCTATGCAGTTGGCAGCCGCAGCCTGAAGGAGGTCATGCAGCATTTCAGTGGTTGTATTCCAGCGTGGCATTTCTCCTTTCAAAGGGGTTTTGTTACACTTCAGCTCCACTCTGTAAATGTTTTTATACCAGGTCTAGGATGTCTATAGTGTTAAATATCTCAGATGAGCAGGTGCCTGCTCGTATTTGGGGTTCTCCACTAGGACTCATCTGAAATCTGGCAGATGTTGGCAAGGAAGGAATTGAACTGTTGCTCTTGTTTTTGCTTGTGAAGCCAAGAAGTGATAGCCCCTAATCCCAACATAACTTAAAAGACTGTGGTGGGTGTTCCCTAGCAATATCATAGAGGTTAGATCACTCAACAAAGACCCAGGAGACCTGGCTCCAGGTACTCTGCCTTCTGCACCTTTGGGTATACTCTGTCCTGCTACATCCCTGAATAGAGGAGAGGAGGACACCATAGCCACCACCACACTGAGGGCTGGGCTGCGTGCTCTGTTCACCTGCTTCCTCAAATTTGTCTCTTTCTGCATGTTTGCCTCTGCTCCTGAGATGCTGTAAAAAGTAAAGCCACTGCTGTAACCTGTTCTTCCAGCTGCTTGAAAATAACATCCAGATCTCCATGTTGTGCTGTCACGTCCCATCTGGGTGTGCTGGATGTCTTTTGGATAGGACTGTTGTGCAGAGGTCTTGTCTGCAGCTCATAAGGTTCAGATGTTAAAAAAGTCATCCAAGAGCAAAATTTTTAGGTGAAGATGTAGTAGTTGAGAAGTTAGGTGGGGATTGCTTTCTTGGGCTTTGGTGATTCTGGTCCAGAGTGTTCTCCAGTAGGTCAAACATCACATTAAAAGAGAGTCAACTACTTCTTTTTTTTTCCTAGATATTATTGTATGTTTTATAGGGGAGAAGGCAAGGTCAGAGAAGCAAATTTGTTGTGCAAGAGAAAAGGACTACAAGCTACTTTGCCTAGGGATTCTGGCTAGTCCCCAAGGTAGGTGTTAGGGCAGGTTATCATCTGACAGGGGAGCCTGGAGTCTCCTGACACTCTGGGAGTGAGTCCTGTTTTTGCATGGAGAAGTACAATAGTAGAGCTGAACAGCAAACAAGTGCTGTTAGTGAGCTTTGAAATAATGGACTAGGAAAAAAGTTCCCTGCACTGGAGGACAGCCACATGATGGGAACAACACAAAGTCAGTTCATGAGGTTTTCAGTTCCTGAGGAGATTGGAGAGAAGAGACACAATGCAAGGAATTGAATTGTGAAATTGGGGTTGTATGAAGGGGTTTGTGGTTTATAGGATTAGGGAGACTTGGACAAAAAAACCTAAAAGGTTTTGGTTTCAGGTGTTTAGAAAAGGTGACTTTCTAGTGCATGGGCCCAGAGAAAAAAAGTTGCGCGATTTGAGCAGAGTCCAGGAGTTTTTTGTCAATTTTCCTGCACCTTCTTTCCTTTCTCTTTTAAGTTCATCAATCTGCTGTTGCACACCAGCCAGATGGGGAAAACAGGGTTATATGCCTCCCTTGCCTTAGAGCCTTGTGTGACCCACTGATAGCAACATTGCAGTCCTTGGTTTGTTCAACAGATTGGTTGTAGGCATCTTCAAATATAACAGCTAAGGTTAAAGATCAAGAACTGATGAGACTGGAAAACGTTTTTCATGAAGGAGAGAAGCAAAACATATTCCTGAAATAGTAAATACTTGTGAAATGTAAGAAGGGCTATTAATACAGGACTGTGAATTAATATGATAAACCTAATCAGAGGGGTGGATTTCTGCTAACAGTAGAGTAATATGGTTGTCTGCCTTCCTGTAAGTATTATTACTCCATAGTTTCCTTTACATGCCTCCTTTGTTCACTGCATGGCTGTTGCCTCAAGAAAAGGCAACAAAGACAACTAAATGTAGAGTAAGAAGAGTTAGTTCCTTCCCTGTGGTGCAAAATATAAATAGAACTGAGTGAACAAAATGTAGAGAAAGTTCCCTAGTTTGTACAATAGATCAGCAAATAATGGGGATATAAAGCAAAGTCTTTTGATTCGCGTTTGCCATTTTCTGGAAACCTCAAAACTTTCCAGTCATTTTAATTGTCTTAATGAAAATCCCTGTTGTTTCTGCCAGACTGTTTTTGTTGCATCTCATTTGCTTTCTTGCCAGAGAAAACTGCCTTTAGGGTCAGTGAATGCAGTGTTCACACATGTGCCAGCTATTTGGAAAAGGTAAGTACATGCTTTCCTGAATCTGCACCTTAGTGTGGCTCTCCTATTAGAAGGAAGTTGTCTAGAGTATTTCTTCTTAGTGAAGGTTAATCTTCCCTCATAAATTAGCTTTTGTTTATCCAGTTTCTAAATGTATATCTTACTATGTAGCCTTTTAGCTTCAATCTCACTCTCTTGGCTTTCAGTATGTGGCTTCTTACAGGGATTTCCCTTAAAATAAGGAACATCTTCTATGAAACACAGAGTGTTGACCTGAGGGTGTTATAAACCACTTTTATCAATTCACTCACCAAGGGACATTCCTAAAAACTAGAGATGATAAGATTTACAAGCAGCGACATCTCCCCATGTTTTGCTTTTGAGGAGATTTCGGGGGACTTTTTTTTGATAGGATTTAATATAAATTCTTTTTTTGCTATTTTTATGTGGGCATGTTTTCATTAAGGCTGTAATGTTCAGGAACTGAATGTGCCTTTTGTATATATGCAGGGCCCTCAATAGGAAAGTTGTGTTCCAGTTAGCACTAAAAATAGCTTTTGAGTAATTTTGTGCTGAGAGCCACATAGAGAGCTCCCATTAATATCTGTGGGAATCTTGTGAAAAGGCAGAGAAGCAATGTTTTTTGGACTTCAAGGAAGAGAGAGAGAATTCTTGCTGGGTTCTTCGTGTTACATGTGGGTTGAAGATATCATTTGGTTTCCTTGTACCCTCTGGCCTCCGCTGTTGTTTCCTAGAAAACTACTTGAGACTTGGTAAAGGCCTCTACAATTACAGTTTCAATTGCCACTTTATGAAGAGAACTCAAGGATAAACCACTCCATTCCACATTCATTTCCTCCTGTCCATAAACAGCTCTGTTTCTCTGACAGCTCTTTAATCATCATCAACTTGACCTAATCCAGAATTCTCCCTGCTGTGTCCTTTTGTGTTGCTGTGGATGTCTCAGACATTCTTCTGGTCAACGTAGACCTGCTCTTGTAGATTCTTTCTGCATACTGTCCTTGAGATAAGCCTTGTCCCATCTATCCATCCAGCTAAAAAATTACTCAGGTTGAGTCTTGCATCTCACTTATTTCAACATCCGTTTCCCTGGCTGTGAGTTGACAAAAGCAGCCTTGCCCTACTCTTATCCATCTAAAGTGCTGTTGTCACTGCAACGACTCTTCTTTCTTTCCCCCCACCCCCCCAATTCTGTGTTTCTCCTCATTTCACTTTGTTTGCTTTTTTCCATTGGTTCCCTCTGTTCTTTCACATAAAACATAACTACAAGCCTTTTATTTTTATATATATATATATACACACACACACACATATATATATATATATATATATATATATATATATATATATATATATATATAAAAAACGCCTGACTTCCATTAACAGATGTTAAACCACATTGGTATCAATCACTTGCCCATTATGTGTTTATACTACCATCTTTTGCCTTTCCTATATTATTCCTTTATGGAGGGATGGAGATCTTAAGTATTCACTGACTTGTTTCATTGGCCCCCTCCAAGTCCTTAAAATGCTCATTCACTGTGATACTACCTCAGTGTGCTTGACAGTCATTAGACTAAGGAGTTAGTGACGTAACTAGTTAAACTGTGGTACTGTAACTAGCATGCCATGTTCAGTCCACTGTTGTCTTAGTGTTTCTTTGAACATCCTCATCTGTATCCTGGCTCTCGTTGCTTGCTATAAACTTAAACATCTTTCTGAGAAAAGGGCCATCATTGTAATCTCGTGTTTTTTACAAAGCCTGGCACTTCAGACTCATGAGCCCACTGGTACTTGGAAGCTCAGGATGAGTAGGTGATTAAGGTATTCTTTGCTCTTGCTGGGTCTGTATAAATGGTTGATGGATTCTAATTTGTGGTGGATCCCAGCAAATTGTTCCTTGGACCTCCACTGAACTTGCCACATATTCCACTTTGATAGTGATGTATGGACAGGCATCTAACACCTAGAGGCTGATATGTCATAAAGTATTTTTAAGTATAGGAATAGTATGAAATCTGATCCAATCTAAATCCATCATTTTGAAAAGCTGCATACCTGAAAAAAATCACTGGGTTCAGTACAGGCATCCACATACTTTTGGCTTCATGAAGACTGCAAATGCACTTTTAATGTGGATTGAACATGAATGAACCAAACTCTGAAATTCAGTTGAGCGTGATTTTACACCTGATAGAAAAGCCAAAGATTTTTGAATGCTGGGGACAACACGATTTCAAAAAATTATTTGCTGTTTGTCTCTGTGTCAGGTATTTGCAACTTTCAATAAATTTTCATTCAGAAAGTGTTTTTGAAAAATGCTCCTAGGCACTGAATTTCAAAATACTGAAGAACAGTACAAAGACAATACTAAGAGGTCTCTTGGGCTTGGGTATGTTCAGAATATACAAGTATACAGGTGTTCACTAGTGAAAAGTTCAGTCTAACACATTAGTGTCTTAGTTCTAGATGTATTAGAGTTTTACAGATAGAATGTTAAAGCAAAGATGTCCTTAAAATAAAAGCAAGCTATTAATGGTATGTTCACTAATTGCTGATTACTAAAATGGGTGTGAAACTTACAGATGCAATCAAAAGCATGTTAACCAATGAGCTGAGTCATGGCTGAATAAGAGCAGCATAATTTTAATTTTATATTAAAATGTGCTATACATCATCTCTGCTGTGAATACGACATACACCACTATGTCTGCCCTAGTTTTTTCAATAGAGCTCTTCATTAAATTGAATGGCCAAAAGAAGCTATCCATTGGAATTCATTATTTAGGTCTCTAGTGTATTTTCTGAGCCTTTAATAATAAGCCATATATAGCTGCAAACAGACTTTTTCAAAAAGCAACTAAGTGGGCTTATATATGTCTGCAGGGAAATGATCTGACTGTGTAACCATGACAAGTAGAGAAACAGTTGGGGTTATTTTATTTTTCTGGCTTGGTAAGTGAAATGCTACCTGGATAGAACACTGAAGTGTAATTCAGTGAGGACTTTTTTCTCTTTCTAATTAGTGATACTCTGAACTCCTTGGGGGAGATATCAATTTGTGGACCTCATGCTGCATTCTGCCTTCAAGAAACATATATAGTGATTCTAAGCACAGATCAAGTAGCTCAGCTTCTGAAGCTTAATTTTGCTCTCAGTCTCAAAATATTGCTGTGTGAATTTTACTGCTTGGCATTTTGTAGAATTTGTAGAGTTAAAAATGTGCCTTTGTTAGATTAATGAATTCATTG
Organism: Columba livia; assembly: GCF_036013475.1. NCBI lineage: Eukaryota > Metazoa > Chordata > Aves > Columbiformes > Columbidae > Columba > Columba livia. The sequence continues at coordinate 77,540,544 of NC_088604.1, forward strand.
TGAGCAGTGCAGCCCCTTTATCCTTCATTTAGAATAAAAGATAAGCTGGTATTTCATTTAGTCAGAAAAGTTAAAATCAAATAGTTATTTTCCTTCTTTTAGTCACTTATAATTGCTTACTATTATATAGCGAATTATATAATTTGAAAAGCACCTTGAAAAAAATATTGCGGTTATTAGATATTAGCATTCAAATCTGTCTGGAAGCATGTATTGCCATGGGAATCAGTTCTTCTTAGTCCCATCCCAAGCTCTGCCACTGGACTGCTATATTTTAGCAGGCAATCTAATCTTTCGGTTTCTTAGAGACAACATGTATTAGATGGAGATGCGACCACATCTCTTATGAGCAGTGTCTTGTTCTGAAATACTGTCTATGCCTAGAATTCCCATTTACTTCAGGTGAAGATATCTATTGGATGGATCTTTGGAACAGTATCTGTGGACATCTCTGAGAGATAATCAATGGATTAAAAGTATTGAGAAGATTGGTATTGTGAATGTCATAATACTTCTCCTTTTTTCTTGTGTGGGATAAGTAGGTAGATGAAAAAACAAAACAAAGCACATAAGAGATAAGGACAGCACTCAAAGTGTAAGACTGAAGGAAAGGGGGAGTATTTTAATTTAATCTAATTTGATTCACCAGAGCCAAAGCAAGCACATTTCAGTCCAACAAGAAATTTAGTGTACCTGTTTTCCAAAAATTAGAGGTGATGTAATACAGTAAATAGTTGCTCATACGTGATATTCTACATCAAATTCAGGAAACCCACAGGACTGCTTTTAGGATGACAGGCCTGACAGCATGAAGAAAAATCTGATTGCTATTGCAAGATCCCCGGACTTGTGTCTGATTAGGAGAAGGTCACATGCAGCCAATGTGCGCTGTACAGTTGGAAGCAACATCTTAGCACAAACTGTTATTTTTATGTCATTAACTTTGTAATAGGGCCATAATTTTACTGCTTTTCAGTTTGAAATAGCTTGTGTTGTCTCTCTGGAAGTATTTGAGCTGCTGTTGTTTTTTTGTTGTTTTTATTTTTCTATCTAATAATAAGCAGTCACCCCTAAAGTTACTTGAAATAGCAACCATTCTCCCTGAACTGCAGTTTTATTTTCTTTTGGCTTTTATTTCAGCTGCGGGAGCCAGCTGCTCCAAAGAGTGTGGGAAGCTGACTTGGAGGCCTGTCAGCTGTTGATCCGAGGGTTTCAACTGAAAGAAACCAGTTGCTGTGTGTTTGAGGAAGAGGAGAACCAAATGGATGACATGGAGATGACTGCTCATGGCCCATCTGATTCTGAAAAAAGAAAAGAAGGCCACTTTCCAAAGGGCACAGAGTTGAGGACTGTTCCCTGTCCCAAACACAGCGAATTAAAAGAGGTATCTGAAATATTCCGCAGCTACGTTTCAGGCAATACTGCTGGTTTCCCTTTTGAGAGAAGTTGAAGCTGGGTGATGGGTCAGCAGGGCAAGTTAAGTATGAACTTAACATCTGGCCTCCAATCTGAGATATGAATAAAATAGCTTATTAGCTTCTCAGAAGCCCTTCAACCCCTTTTCCTTTCACCATCAGTCTTTTTAAAATGTGGAAATTATTCAGGCAATGAATACAGAATGTACATCAGGATCTAAAGTAAAAACAATTAAGTATTTGACAGAAATTATCAGCTGTTCCTCATCTCAGTGATGAGTTTCAGTCTGAGTTAGTTCTGCTGGATCTGTGTTAGCTGAAGTGAGGAGAGACTAGGTTTTCCTCCCCTCATTAGATTGTCAAAGGCTTCCTAGCTCAAATGCTGGTAGGCTTCCAGCATCCAAAAAATATGAAAAGGAGGAAATAAATAGTAATGCTTAAAAGATTTGACTTTTTTTTTTTAAAGTTTTCATGTTCTGCTTTGGAATACCATCTTGTTTGAAAAATGTACAGTTACCTAATAATCTTTTAACTGCACTGCAAAGGTAAACAAGCTGTTAAAAAGCTTCATCACCCAACAGCACCACTGTGACAAAAAGACCATCCAACAGGAGTTGTCAGTTTTATTGCCTTGGAATTTGGTTGACAAAAATTAAAAGTGTGCTTAATTGCACCTGATGTTAAGAGCCATTGAGATGAGTTATGCTGAAAGCTGATGCCATTTGTACTGGCTGAGACTTAGTGGAAAGCAGGCCCCTACCTTATTGCAAAATCTCATCTTGTTGGTAAAATAATGTTTTAAAATTGTGCATCAATAGTACTTGCAGCCTTTTCCTAGGGAAAGTGGTTTACAGACTGACTCTCCTAGAGATAGGGTTTTTTGTTTTTAATAGTCAGCTGTGGCTTTAATTCTGCCCCCCTCCTTGCCCCCCCCCATTCTTCCTTGTTCCTGATGAGTCCACTAAGTAATACGAGGAGTTCTGTTGGCTGTGGAAAGCTGTGCTCCCCTTTCAAAAGGGAAGTGGAGAAGCCCTGAAGGGTTTGTGGTTTTGTGACTGTTTCTGTAGTTTTCTTGAAACTTGTGCAATAGGTGACCACCTATTTTACCCCTGCAAGTCTTGATCATTTCCCTGGAAATCGCCATTGCCATCCTAGAATGACATCTAGGCAAATGAAGTGAGGTGACTTCTGGTTCTGGAGAGAGGTGCACATGGGTTGTCCATATGTTTGTTGGAAGAGGAAAGCATATTTGCAGTGCTTTCTTTAAGCTCCTTCTTTTGAACTTGCTTTTTGATAATTTCCTCTCTGCCTCTATCAACCGTAGGGGGAACTTAGAGAGACTATTCCCCTAACTTCAACTCTTCATCTAGGTGCTTAAACTTTGTGGTACAAATGCCTTTGCCTGGGATCTGTCCTATCCTGGTATCCTGAATAAACTTCATTTTGAGAATGTGCCAAAATCCATTTAGAAGCTGACGTGTAAATATAAATGTGAAAACACCCATCAGTGAAGGACCTGTGGAGGTGTTCCTGCTCCTGTTCCCACAGTGCTCCTAGGACTGACAAACTTGACAGAAAAAAAGCAGCAGTTTGTTAATATAAGAATGTTCATTTGTTTTCCAGCTTATAGCTATGCTGCTCAACTTCTATGTTTTATCGCAGCTCACTCAACTAACCTTCCTCTGCTTCAGTTCAGACTGCAGCTTTGACCATTGAGGCCAAGTTATGCATCAGTGATGATTGCAACCCATTGCAACCATAAAAAAAAAACAAAAACAAAAATATAGACTGTATTCTGGTTCTGGAATTAGTGTTGGTCCACTTGCTTTTATACTTTCAGGAGCTGGGATTTTTACCTTGTTGTGGGGTGTAGAAGTTTTACCCAAACAAGTAGACTTTAGGTAGTAAAGCCAGTAGGATCTCAGTAGGAGTGACAGGTAGTATCTAAATTTTCAGAGAGAAGCTATAACATTTCCTAACATGTCCTCGTAGCTTAGCAGAATATAAAAACAGACAAAAAACTTGACTTACTACTTACAATTTATGCTAACTTCTAGTTTTGAATGTGTTGAAGTGCAAGACAGAATATGTCTTGACTTATAAATGGACTTAGTTGGAAGACAAACCACTTCTGTAGCATTTATTTGCTCTGTTTTATAGTATTGCTTGTTTTTATTTAAAAGTAATGTAATGTTTGTGGCAAAAAAAAAGTAGTGGTGTGGATTTTAGTCTCTAAATTTAGCCATTCATATGACTTACATGAAAAAACTTTGTCGTCCATTAGTAATGAACCTTTTTGTAGCCATTTATCAGGAAGTCGGGATACATAATAGAAATGTTTGTATTTTCAAAAAATACCTGGTTTGATATTATTTAACAAGGCTGTGGTGTTCCTGTGAGAGGAGTAGCTTGCTGTGGTTGTCTTGTTTCTAGAAGGACTATTCCCTTCAACTGTGTCACCTGTGTTCCCCGGTGGGGAATTTCTAGAGAGACCTGTTGGTCACTGAAGCAAAAGGAAAAAAGAAAGAGTGTTCTTTGCATTTAAAGGTTACTGAGTTACCTGCTTTAAAACAGTATGGCAAAGGGTAATAATAGCATATTGTGCATGTATGCTGTGGAACTTATATTCATTCCCAGGTGATTGATTCACTTTACAGGGAAATACCTGTACATGAAGCTCTCCAGTTATTCATCATGTCGTATCTGGCTAAGGATTACTGTGGAGTGGATATCAATTTTATTGATGTATACTATAAACACAATTTTCTTGCATATAACTGTATCTTACTGTATAGGCTTCATTAGAAAACAAAGAAACAAATAAGAAACATAATAATAAGAAAAGCAAAACAGATGAATGCAAAGAACACTTCACTTAGATACTCAGATACTGCTTTGCAGAGGGGCTGTTTTTCATTTTTAATTAAATATCCTCACTAGATCATAAAATATGACATGTTCTGGTATGAAATATGTAACGTATAAATTCTTTGAAAGTTCAGATATTTTACTGTCATGTGTGAGCACAGGTTTATTAACTGTCAACAGTTACTTTATAGTCTTCATAACTGTGTTTTCAAAGGCAGTACAATTTTTTTTTCCCCTCGTTTGTTATTGTGGTAGACTGTGGCATCCCAAAATAAACCAGTAAATCAGGTTTCCTTTATAACACTTGACTGTTAACCAGTGAAGACAATCGCCTGCTTTGGCAGCTCAGCTTGTTGAAACATCATTACTAATTTTTTGGTCAGAACTACATAAAGTGAGGCTAGCGAAAACCATCCTGTAGAAAACTCTGAGTTACGTAAAAATTAAGATGTACTTCTCTCGGTGTCAGATAACTTATTAGACTATAGTATTTTTTTAAATGCTGAGGCAAAGTTATGGACAGTCAGTTTGTTACGTATGAGATAGATTCTCGAATTTTTGTATAAGCAAGTACTCTCCAGCTAGTGGTTGTCTTGCTGAATTTAAGGTGCCCCTTCAGTGCAGTTCTAGTTTCTCTCTTGATTTTGTCCGAAGTCTCTGAAGAATTAAAGATAGGTTCTTGTTTTTATCCCAGAAATGTTCTGTACTTTTAAACTGACTGCAAGTTATTTTGCACAGGTGACGTGTGAATGAGGTGAAAGTCGCTATGATTGTTATTACGTAGTAACATACGTATCTGGGTGATTTCTAAAATATATAGTAACATTTCATCTCTCTTCAGATGTCAACGTCTGCTTGTTCCACTCCTTATAAAATCTTGCTCTATTTTTTGCTTGTTGATAATGTCTGTGTAAACAAAATGCTTTTATAACACCTGAAGCACTGATGCTAACTAATAAGCAGAGAGATGTGTGTGTGCTGGGACCTCCCTAACACCAAGTATCTTGATGAACATGAGTATTTGTGCACCTGCAGTCTTGAGTTCCTGACCTATCCTTTTTTCTTCTTCTTCTGCTATCTGGCATGCTGTGCAGTGCTCCCTCTTAATCACTATGAAGGAAAGAAACACCTACTAGATTTCAAGAAAATTGAGGTGATAAAAGTTACAAGGTAAAACCCAAAATTCGGTAGTGTTACCTTTTGTAAGTCAGCATTTTTGATCGTTAGCTCATCAAAATTCTTTGTAGATAATTTCTGAAGTTTCATCATAAAAGAAGCAGAGAGTGGGTGTTAGAGTGAGGGCTGCTGTGTTTCCTCACCTCTGCATACTTCAGTTTTGCCATCTGAGGAGATGTCTGAGGGTCTTTTGTAGAGCACCCTGGTGTTTGGAAGATGTTCTGTAATTGCAAAGCCTTCATTTGATTCGCTTCTTTTAAGATACTGAGTGTTCTAAGTGATACTAAGTGGACAATCATGAAAAAATAATAATTAATATTTAATGTGGTGCCTGTCATTAAAACGAAGCCATCACAGGATATGACACAACATTTTTCAGAATTTAGCGATAGGAAGCACCAAGACAGCCTCTGTCAGCAGGCTGCAACTCATTACTGTGCATTGAGATAGCCTGTGGTCCAGGAAGCAAACGTACAACGTGCAAAGGACTAAGCCTTTAGAAAGCTAAATAAACTGTGCATTCATTTGAGTTTTAGTTACACATTGTATTTGTAGAGCTTCACAAATAATTTGGAAACTTTAAATTTAATCTTAGTTTTAAATGTCAGCATTAAGCATCAGTGAAAAGTCAGCACTTGAGTGTTTTTTGCATTAATCCAAGCTGGAAACTATTTTTGTAGCAACAGGCCGCTGGTTTGTACACAATGATCAGATCATCATTGCACAGTCACACATGTTGTTGTGCAGTAAGATGCACCTTAGCTGCATGTGATACTGTTGTGTAGTATCCACTGGTAAAAGTGCTAACTCTAGCTAGGGATCGTAGCATCTCAGTAAGCTTAATGATTAGATATATTTTGCAGTAAAAATATAATCATAAAACTAATCTTACAGGTAAAAAAAAAGCTAAACATCCTCTTTTCAGACAGATTACTGAAAAAAATACCCAGTAATAATAATGATCTTATGGCAAAGTAATGATTTTGCACTTTATTATATATAGATGTATGTACCTGCACAACTAAGTATTGCCCTTCCAAAACAATATCGCTATCTCAGTTTATTCAAAGATTATCAATACTGTTACATGTGATAAGTATTAATGATTTTCCAATAATGTTAACAAAAAATTCTTTGCTCCTCAGCCAGTCAATGAAATGTTAGCTAATTTCTTATAGACTTTACATATTAAGCAAGTTTTGAGAGGAACTGACTCTAATTAACACGTTACCGATACAGAACATCAGTGGGGTCTCTCATTTCTCATGCCAAAAGTCGCTTACAGTGTTTGTACCAAAAAAAATTTCTTTAGGCTCTTGAATGGTTTATAGAGCTGTAAGAGCTTGATAGAAAAGTTTGTTTCATTCTCTAGTTAGTCCTTGACTTCTAGAGGCAGTATTCTTCAGGGGTTTTAGCTGGGAAGCCAAAGGCAGACTTTAATAAAATATATTCAAATTTAGCTTTAAATATTGGGTGGCTGCCACTGCTCCATTATAAATGCAATTGAAATGTTTCATGTATGTGAAACAAAATTATGTAAAATGATGTAATTGTTCAGCTTATATAACCTTTTAATGTGCTATATGGTTTTTATATGTTGAATTGAAATCTTACTGTTTATATAGCACACATCTACCGTATACTTAATAATTTATCTCTAACAGGTTATGGAAGACATTTCATTTGGAGCGGAGGGTCATTTATCTGAGGTAAGTGTTTTCTAGGCAGCGTAAAGTGGTGATATTGTACAGACTTTTTCAGGTCTCAATTAGAACTAATGACACTTGTTTTTATAGTATTACCTTTGGGTAAAAATTGCTAGAGAGCGTGTGAACAATTAGAAAAGCAAAAGAGGCACAACCAGCACGGGCCCATTCTTTTTTTTTTTTTTTCCATTGAACATAACGGCAAAATTGCAGTGTATTTCAGGAAGCCTATAGTTGAATCCTATGCTAGTGCCTTTAATATGTATCAACAACAGAATGAATATGTTAGGGAAAGGTAGGACCAGTAGTATTTAGCCAGCCTCACTGTAGTGATGCTTAGGAATGGAATGCCTTACTTGTTTCTTTGTGTACCACTAAAAATACCTTTGAATCTACTTTTGAAGTATAAAGGCATATTGCAGCAGAATACAGGGTAATAGGAGTTTCATCTGAATAAAAATATGGGATGCTTGTCATTTTGCACTATTTGCATAAATCAAAAGGTGTCAGATCCTAGTCTATATATTTAAGAAAGTTTAGGGTAATTGAGTAACGTGAGATTCATTTCCTTATGAGAGCAAGTGATGGGAAAAATCTGCTTACATACAAAAATCTGTCTACTTACAAACTAAGAGTTTAGGTAACATATCTGTAAGCAGAGTTATACTGGTTCTAAGAGCTGTGCTGATTCAGTCTGGTCCATTTTTATATCTGTATGCCTTGGGCTGCAACTTACCTATTAAAGGAATTTAGTATCCAAGCATTGTGTCCAGCCAGAAAATTAATTACATGGCTAAGTAAACCCCAGTTCACCTTTCATAATAGGATACATGCCACCTGTCAAGAACAAGTGACAAGTGCTCAGCCAAGCAAATATTAAATAAATAAAAATTGCAATTTGGGATAACAATTCACATGAGGCTTTTTTTTTTTTTTTTTGATTCCCACCAATGAATCCAAAGATTGTGGAGCAGCTGGAACACTCCAGGAAAGATAATCTAACTATAGGACCAAACTCAGATTGTTGACCTTGTGTACAAGGAGATTATGATGTGAGAGCACACCTAGGATGGACTGCTTGGCTGGGTGTGTGATTTCACCATAAAGAAAAACAGGAAGCCTTGAGAATAAAGATGCAGAAAATGCAGATAGCCTTTCTTATCAGTGAAGTCTGCTGTGAATTAAAGCAAAACTGTGCAGGTGCTTGTGTCCATATGTAACATGAAATAGGGGCAGGTAGTCCCACAGGATAAAGGTAGCAAAATGCACTGCCAGCAGGGCAAAATACCGAGGGCACGTTGGTAGCGATAGCTGCCAAGACAGCAGAATGTTTGCTGGAAACTAAGAATTGTGTCTGATCTGCACCAAAGCAAATGAGAATACAACTGCATGCTTGTGTCCAGCATAACATGCACTGAAATCTGTGATACAGCCCAACTCTTGACTGAAAAAGTTGTTCTTTTGCTTAACAGGAGATGTGCCTGTAGCGTGTGTCATGTGTGTGCTGGGTTTACAAATGCATCAGAGCTCCAAGGCACAGAGGGCTGCCACTGTACAAGTACTCACTAAGAGGCCTCATGAGCAGAGGAACTTTGACCTTTTAAAGTTTTGAGGAAAAAAAAAAAAGGTGCATAAAGAGAATAGAGCAATGATACAAATAAAGGAAATGGAAATTTGCTACAAAGCCAGGCTCTACTACACTGCCACAGCTGAGTTGATGGGGACTTGTGAACAGCACTATAAAAGCACTATGAAACTGTCAGCGCCCTGTACCATGTCAAGTTTTTGCCTAAATGTTCCTTTGATGGTCTGGTCCCCTAATGCACTCTTGTCAGTCCCCTCACTGTCTGCAGGAGAGCACCCTGTTAGTCGTTCCAGATTGTTGAATCTTAGCGACTCGGGAGCAGAGATGGGAGTGAACAATGCTAGGAACCACCTATAAACAATACCCAGCTATGCTGACTCCTAGCACAGCAGGGTGTGGACAGCAGAAAACAGTTTGATGCTTTTGTTTCTTTTCCAAGTCCTGGCCCACTGTGAATTTTTATTGATAAGTCAGTAAACAGCCTCATCTTCCCACAGTAGGAACTGGAATTGTCCCAGTTTAATTAAATGAGCCAGTGCGGTAGTGCGGACTCAGGAAGTCTGCGCTCAGAGAAGTTCTTCAGTCTACTAGAGATGTAAAAGGGAAGACTGCCGTCTCACAGGCCACAGCAGGGTGCTGGAAGGCAGGGGAAAGCTCTACTCCTGCATAGATGCTTTTCCAAGGACACTCCTCCGTAGCTGTAATGGAAGATACACGAGGGGAAGAATTGCCAACATCAGGCTGTAATTTTGATGAGTCATTTAATGCTCCCATGTGTTGTAGTATTCCTGTGGAGGAGGGAAGGGGATCAGTTCAAGCAAAGGAAATGTGGGAAAAGCGTGTGAGGGCGGGGAGGAGGTAGGTCACAGTTGCCAAACAGCTGTCTGGAAAATTTTATGCCTGAATTGTTGCATATGAGAAACCAAGGAGCATGTTGTCGTGCTGCAGTATTCTAAATATACATAAACAGGCTGATGGAACAAGCTAGCAGTGTGTAACTGAAAGGTGATAAGGGCAAAAATTATTGGGAAACAACCTTGATTCCTTTTCTGATAAAAGGCAAGTAATCACCTCAATGAAAGCAAAACTCACCTAAACAGAATCAGGGAAGCAACAGGTGGGTTTCTGTGTGGCAAACTCTGTTGGAAGAGGAATCAGCGGATGATCTTTGGTACCCTCCAGAAGACATCACATTTATAGTACAGCATCATCTTCTTTTGGTTCACAAAAGAGCAAACACAGTAACAGACTCTGTCAGAGACTTTTCAATGGCCGAAAAGAATTTTCAAAAGGAAAGGACAAGAACATTCTTAAGGATGAGCCTGAAAGGGTGCTGCACAGTGTAAGAGTGAGCCAGCAAGACCACTGAACACACTGAGCAAAAGACATGCAAAGTGCAAGGGACTTCAGGGATAAGCTGTATGTAAGGGATAGGTGAAAGAAAGCTTGTAATCTAATAAGAAAGGTGATTGAAAAAATAATGAGAGCAGAAATATTTTTTTCTTGTTTTCTTTGCTTTCGGTCTTTCTGAAAAACTGTGTCTATATGTCTAGTGCTCTTAGGCTTCCCTACAAGGAAGCAAGAGATGAACACAGTAAAAGGTCCTGAGGCAAGTGAGATGTACTCACGTCAGGTTAGACTGATGAAATTTCTTCTGAGTGCATATTAGCCAAGAAAAGCAATGTCCAAACCATTAACAAGCTTCTTGGAAAACTAGAGGAAGCTTGAAGTCCCAGGGGATCAGTAAAAGGGAGACTTGGTATTTGCCTTTGAAAAGGAGGTAGGCCAAGAGTTTATGTGCCAGTCAACATAGTTTCAATTAGGATTAGAATTCCAAATGCTCTTGATAGATTGAAAGAATAGCCTGAAATCAATAAGATGGGATATGTTAAGAGACAGGTGCAAATTACATTTGAGGAAGAAAAAAAGATGTCTTTATGTATACAGATGGTAAATAGCAGCTAAGATGACAACACTGCAGAAGCAGAATCTAGGGTTATAGTGAACTACAAATAGAGTGGGATTCATTACTTTTACCCTGTTGCAAGAAAGGGCAAATGTCATTTGCAGCCTCATTAATGGGAATGTCAGTTGTAAGACAGAAATAATTACTATGCTTAGCTGAGAATGTCAAAGCCTCTGGAGGACCATGGCACTGGTCTGTATGCCTCACCCTGTATAAGACAGGAACACATGGAAAAAAAGAAGAAAAGGAATAGAAACAACAGCTTTAAAGTCCTAGTCTGGTTGAAAGCTGAAGTTTTCAACCACTTTAAAAACAATTATAAAAGGAAAACTATTAGTTATCATTGTGTGCTATGTAAGGGTAAAATGAAATGTAACCATCTCAGTTTGTCGCAAGGAAAGTTTGCTTTAGGAAAACCTGCTCACTGCAAGAGCAGTTTCACCCTGGAGCAGGCTCTGCCTTGCAACCAAAACCACAAAATCCCAGTCAGCTGCTAAGAGACATGTGGACAGATACCAGCTGAGCACAGTGACAGTGGGCTTGTTCACACTGCAAGTCAGAGTGGGCCTTGGTGGTCCCTGGTTGCTTCCTGGTGAGCCTTGCCAGGGTGCTGGGATGGTGTTTGTCATCAGTAACATACATTATTTTCAGAGTAAAAATTAGGTCTGATCTCAGTGGCCTCTTTGCCCTCATCTGTGACACTGGCCCAGAACAGTGCAACACAGGGCAGGAAATCTGGGATTCAGAGGAGGGACAAATGCTTCCTCCACCTGCACTTTGGACACACTGTGGCCACACCATGTAGGTCATTGAGAGCACATGCACTTACCTGCATGTGGGTGAAGCATCTGCTCAAGCAGGACCAACATATGAATGGTTGCCTTTTATTTCTAGAGATTATTTAAGAGGTGCCCTGGCCTGACTTTGTGGAGTTTCAAGTGTTCACAATTTCCACTGACTTCTGCAAGGGGTGAGGGTAAGCATGCAGCACTTCTGCCAACAGTAAGTCACTGTTCTAGACCTTGTGCCATAATGTGAAGTATCTGTAAGGGCAACTTTTTGTAGTTGTTATTTTGGATTATTTTAACTATTATAGGAGAGAGAGGATTTAGTACAGGTAAAACAAATCTGGCTTTGATGTTCTCCAGAAGATCTTCTAAGACTTTTATTTTACATATCTTATTGAGGTTAAAGTATTGCTAGTTTGAAGTAAGGCAACTCCTTTTTTATAAAGTTCCTCTGTAGGAAGAATTAATTTTAAGGATCTATCTGGGAATCCTGCTTCTCACTACAACCACGGAAGTCTCTAATAGAGACTCTAATCCCTAATAGAGTTAGGTTAATCTAGCTACCAGAATATTGATTCTTCTGTATAAAATTGCCGAACTAGATCCAAGAGAACCTGGAAGGTGTTTGCACTGGAAAAGCTGATCAAACATTTAACTTGAGTAATGTTGTCATGGAGCTATTGCTCATAGATCACTGAAGTGGCTAGTAAAAGAGTAAATTGAAATGCAGAAGGCTAAAGTGGAAGCCATACTCTCTGCTCTTAATTCAGTGTGTTCATGCTCCAGCTGTGCATCAGCTGGAACATGGTCTGTTCTTCCTGTTTCTTACATCAGACTCTCACATCTCTGGGAGAAAGTGAGAAATTCTGCTTTGCATGAGAAGACAGAAGAATTTCACCTTAAAAAATAACAAATCACACCCACATTTGAGCTGTTTTTACCTGCTTAAGGATTTAAAGGGGAAAAAAAAATCCCAACCAGCTACATTGCCTGTTCACAGCAAAATCAATAAAGCAATATTGCATCTCAGCTCTTTCCTGACTCCTGCAATCTCTCCTAGCTGCCTCCTAGAAGTGCTGTTAGTGCAACAATGAGCAAAGGAGTCTTAAGACTTACAGTAGCTTGTAGCATTGACATAACCTACAAGCTTGGATGAGTTGTATTTTATTAATTTATTGAGCTGGAGGCAGAGTCCACTCTCCTCTCAGAGATGCTGTTGATCAGTGTAAAGTGCCACTTCCCAGCCGGGACCTGTTCTGAGTAGTTTGTGCATCACTGACAGCACTTTCCCTGCCTACATAAGCAAATGTCAAATAAAAATGTTACCAGTGGCGTTACTAGGCATGAAAGGCACTGGGAGAAATCTTTCCTATCTACTTCTCTGAGTTATTGAACCTTTTTTTCAAAAGAGAGTCTAGGGGCAGAAACTGTGGAATTGGTTGAATATTTAGAATTATTCTTGTATATTTTTGAGAGCACTATATGTTTTTTTCAATTTTATCTATAACTCTTCCTGATGTTAAACTAGAGTTCTGTGCCTGACCACATCTTTCCAATCCAAAATAAGAAAGGGCATATATATGTATGTGTATATATATATATATACATATATATATGTTCTCTAAAATCATAAGCTATATGATATGATCTTCCTGAATTTTCATGTGATGCCTGCAAGTAAGTTCCTGAGTGATGCTGCTTCTCTAAACTGTGAAGGAATTTCTTATTTCAACTACAAAGGCAGCTCTGTGCTATGCGGATGCAAAAAGAGTTTATCTGTACACTATTATCTCTGCATTAGAGGTAATAAGCTGCAGAGTATATATTAGGAGTTTAAGATTAATATAATATAACCCCTACCCTATGGAGATACTTTAGTTAAGTTCCAGTGCAACCATAGCTTTAGAGTTATGATGGGTTAAGTGTTAATATTAAATGGGTTTCAAGTGTTTGAAGACCTAAATAAGTTTGATCTGATTCTTACTTACTCGAATTTTCCTGCCTCCCTATATTGTTGTAACAGTTCTGTTTTAAGCACACATTTTTTCTTGGTCCTCATCATTCATTTATTTCCAAAGTAAACAGAATTTCTTTTATTTTTTTAGACAATTCATTAAGTGTTCAAAATGTATTAATTCAGGAAGAATACACTATATTTTTTAAACATGAGAGAGAATGGAGTTTTTCTGGTAGGTGGGAATCTAAATATTCAGTTGATCAAGAAATTAAAGCCAGTGAGTTAAAAACTATAGTCTTTTATTTCTAAATATGTTTAGTGTGAGACCAATGAAGTCCTTGCCTGGAATTGCAGCAGGGTAGAAGCTACTAGCTAAAGCTTAGAACCCAAAAATACAGGTTAGTACTGATGCAAAGCACTGTGTGAGATGCCTTTGGTAGAGAACGAGCACTTACCTCAAGTCTCGGCTGCTTTATCTGGCTGTAAGGTTTTATTTGAAAAGGAAAAGGAGGTGTCAAAAATGAGATCAGATTAGGTAGCAGTACACTGATAAGTGTAGTCATCCAGCTGTGCTGTGACTGTGGATTTTGTAATGTCATTACATTTTTCTCTTGGGTTTTCAGGATCTGTGCACCTTAGAGCTAGGCTGCACTTGCAAATTAGAGCCGTTGCTGCCAAGCAGGTATCTAAATGCTCTTTTGTGTTGCCAGCATCTCTCAACCCACCTGAAGTTCAGTGAGGGGGTAGGTCTAAAGGGCCCATTTTTCCCTGGACATACACAGACACAGTGAATAGGGAAAGATTTTTCACTGTGGATCTTCACAGCAGGGCTATACATATCCAGCCAGTGTGCTTATCATTTAGATTAGCTGCCCAGTGAACTCCTTATATTTGCATATACAAAACAGGAAATACGAGGGCAGTTTTAAAGTGGAGGAAATGGATCTCCTCTTATAGCAACTGACGATAGTGCTAACTGGGTGAGCGATTGTCTGGGTAAACGTTCCTGACATCAACACTATCCCAAAAAAGGAAGTGATACCATCCTGTAATGCATATCTTCATAATGCTTTGTATATTTAACTATATTTAATGGCAAACATATTCAGGAGAGTAGTGTAACATGTGCTTTTTTAATTTGCTGTCTGTAGTAACAGATGACTTCAAGCCAGAACTAGAAATGTCAACGTGTCTTGACAGCATGAATGTGAATCAAAATCTCATATACTAATAGTTCTTGATAAAAGCAGTGACTGAATCAGAGTAAAGTATTCGTTATCTTGATGTTGTTGTAAGAGCAAGAATCTTCTTTTTATGATACCAGTTCTTCAGGATATGTCCAGGACTAATACATTTTGTCAAAGTACACAATCTGTAGTAAGAGTCTGGTTGAAAATTTGTCAGAGCAATACTTGGAAGTTTTTGCATTAATTAAAAGCTGTTCTTCCTAAATTAACTGTTCAATAATTGTATAGCACTGAGTGGTTTTGTCTTGTCTTTCTTGCATTTGAGATGATGGTCATGTGAAAACCTGATTTTCTTACGTGTATTTAACTGTTAACGAAAAATCAGTGTTCGGGGGGGAGCTCACTCTAGATGGTCGTCATGCCAGATGTGCTTTCAGGATACCAGGTTTTTACAATTTACTGACTCTCCTAGCGTGAGACCTAAGTTCTTTTAGACAGCTGTCTTCTGTTCTTGCATGCGTGTCACAGAAAGATTCCCTAAAAGCTTTCTATTTATATAAATTGCCTGAGTTATCCCACTACTTAAATGGATATGGAGTCCTGTTGGTGTACTGAATGATGATTTAGCAACTGGATGGAAGACTTGTTTCTCGTCTTCTGTCTCTGGTCATGAGAGAAGGACGTTCCTAGTTGCCATAGGGAGAATGCATACCTTTATCCTCCCCAGTGCTCATTTTACAAACAATGGCTCATTTTTTCATCTCTAAATTCCGTGGAGTGCTGCTGTAGGTTCTGATGTTCAGTAGTGGCTCTGAAGAAGGCTGCTTGGGTCTCCTACACAGAGCCAGGGACTCAGCCAGGTGGTTCTCACATTGTGCTTCTCTGCAACTAAGCTGTGGGTGTTTGCAACGTAACTTCTTGAAGCCAGAGCCAGCTTGCTTGTCCAGAGTTACCCATGTCTGGTAGAAAAGCTGGGAAAGCAAAAAGGTCAGCACTCTGTGCTGTAACAGAGGATGTGTCAGCAAGCAGAGCTCTTCTGACCTTGGACTCTGAGGTCTGGTAGATGTGTTTACCAAAAATGGGCAGCATTCCAACAAGTATTACGATGACTTCTTTGGAAGGCTTTTGAAAGAAGGCTTGATTTCTCTTAAACAACCATCGATGGCTGCTGTTATAGAAACAGATCAGTGCAAAGGACTCCAAATGGTTTTTTACAGAAGAAAAACTGGCCACGTGTGCAGCTTGCTTTATGGACGAGTTCATAGACTACATCTAGAGAAAATCCAGTTTTCTGGATTCCAGATGGTGTATGACTCTGGTTTTTTCCACATGGCTCAGGCAGAACTTCATCGTGGCACCATAATCTTTTATTTACAGAGAACCCTTGTCATTCTTTGTAGGCAGCACTATGATGTCTTCGGAGGGAGAGGAAAGGCTTGTCTTGGTGCTGCACAATTTTTTTTCCCCACCCCCCTCTTATATTTGCTGCTTGAGTCATTTCTCAAAGAAGTACTCAATACAAAATATAAATACACAAATTACCCTTGTGCAGTATATCTGAAAGCAGACAAACTTATGGGAAGGACTTTGCAACTGGTTTAAAACACTCAGTTTAAAGTAGAAAAAGTGTTTGTCTGCAAAAGTTCTAAGTAGAGAAGCATTAGCTTTGAATTATAGTCTTGTTTCATGATAACACAGTAAAAAAAGTGTATTTTCATCTTGTAATCTCTAAGACTTTAATGCGTTTCTCTGAACAGTTGAGCAAAGTCCCTAAGTGTTCTAGCCAGATTTTTCCTCAAAAAAATAAGTACATTTTGTTTTTATAAGAGATACTAAAAGTGATGCTGGTTAAAATATTTAAATAGCTTAAAAGTGTAAATCATATTTATATGAGCAACTTGAAATTTAGGAACCTAAATGGTGTAGTCAGTGTGAGATTTCCCTCCCCTGCTGTGGTGAGACAACAGGGAAGAGGGAGAGCAGTTCAGTCTTCACACCCCTTTAATCCTCCGCTGAAATTGAGATCATGACTCTTCTGCTGGGAAATAGACTGACACCACAAGCTCATTCCATTTTATATAAATCACCATATTATTATATAGTAACAACTTTTTGTCTCTCTGATGGGAATTTGCTTTCAGGCAATGTCTCAGCACCGCGAAGTGTCATATCCCCTTACTAATATTTTATTTTCCCTTTAATTTGATGCAAATTTGATGTAGAAAAGTGCAGTCAGCAGCAAACATGCTTTCTTCTCTTTTTCAACTTCCTGTAGGAGTTCTTCATGTTTTCTGCAGAGTTGGGAGAAAAATGTGAAGCAATAAGTGAGAAATTGGTGCATCTGGAAGATCAACTGCAGACTTCTTCCTGCAGAGTTGATGAAGGAGTTATTCATATCCTTTTTGATATAGCTATAGATATGTATCAATCTATGTAAGTATGTATGTATGTGAAATACTTGTCTTTCAGATTCATGTGGACTACTAGTTCTTAACGTAGATTAAATATCTTAAGAAGGGGAGAATTTATTGTCTTGCTGAAGTGGGCGTTTTTGTTGTTGCAAGTTTTGCTGCAGTGTGTTTTCACTGTAATCTGGTCCAGCTTTAACTGATTTAGACAGAAATTAGTTCTTTGTAAATTGAGGCTAGGCACTGAAATGCCTTTATTCTGGTGTTATAATCCTTTTGTTTGTAATACTCTTACAGTAAATACCTAGTAGACCAAAATCTGCATGGATACAAGCATCCATGCAATTGCTTTGTCCAACCTGATTTAGCTAAATTAAAAGCTGCATCATTGACTCAGACTGTGTATATTGTCACATGTATTTGGGGTTTTTTTCCTTTTAAAAAAATGAGCAGTAGATGCATCATGTGTCATCCTACACAATGCAATCTACCTCTAGCACTCCAGTGCAAGCAGCCAGATGAGATATTGTCTTAAACAGCACCCTTATCTCTTTCTGTGCCTCATCTGTCATTCGATATCTGACTGAAGATTGCTTAACCTTTATGAGGCGTTTGTTGGGCCTACATCTGTGGACAGTTTTTTCAAAATTTACGAGCACAGAGTATTTTTTCATTTATAACTTTCATAGAAAACTTATCACAAGAGAGATTTTGTTCCTTTAAGAAAAGGAAAAGACAACAAGAACCAACAAGGCTGAGGAAGATGAGAGTACTTAGCTGGTTAGGTTTTAGTGGAGAAGTGGTAGCAGGCAATGGGATAATGAAGAAAGACTAATAAATTGAGTTTGGAGAGATTAGCAGATGTGCCCTTACAGACACCTAAAAGTGAGTTGAGGTGATGATGGTGCTAGAAGGATTCAGTTCCTCCAAAACTGTGGTGGGCAGTCCTGCAGGAGAGAGTTTAGAGAAAGGATAATGAAAGGAGTGTGTGGAAATACCACTGTGTTTTAGGTAACTGGGCATCTCTTGTGATTGCAAAATTACTATTCTTGGTTTATTTAAAGGTATCAGAACGATAACCTTTAAGGAGGGGGTGGGGAGGAAGATGCTGGGGGGGTTGCATCAGAGGGGACATATCCAGTCACTAATTTGTTATTACTTCAAATGTGTATTTTCTAAGCATTTCAATGTACAGAAGGATTATTTTTTCTTGTATTTACCACAGTCCATTTTACAGTATTTTAAATTATATTTACAGCATGTGTGCTCGGTTGCAGTTGTGTTTCACACATGCTGTTTGTGAGTGTCCTTTGCAGAGCTATATGGATATGTGAGTGCAGACCATCTACTTCCTTCCTCCCTTATGTATATTTGGTCTCAAATTTGCTTTTCTCATTGAACCTAGTAGAAGAGCACTGTAGTTATGGGTTCTTTGCGTTGGACTTACATTCATATTCAAACCAAGCAGACAGGTCTGATCACAGTTACAGCTTACTAGATAAGGTGAAATAAGCTGAAAAACTGCCTTTTTGATCGCTGAAGAAAATACACTACAGCTACGCAAAACAGTAGTGTTTGTATTTTCTGTGGAAAGTGCATATTTCTTCGTAGCTGTTGAAAATGCAAGAGTTAGTTGAAAAAATAAAATTTAATAATTGAAAGTTTGAGAATAATTGTAGTTTAGTCCGTTTCTAAGCCACAGTTGTCTGATATAGGCCTGGTTTCCTCTATTGGTGAAATTCAGCTCGCGTTATCTAAGCACAGAAATGCACACTGTGTGATATCCCAGCACTAGCAAGACCATCAGCCACAAACTAAGAAACCATGTTTAAAAGATAGGGACGTACAGAGAAGCAGTTCAGGAATTCAGATACCCTTCATTAACATTCAGCTGCTATTTCAGAGGTAGTCCGGATCAATGTGCATAATATGTTACCATCTGGTACATGTAATCGCTGGGCTTTACTTCAAAAAGGGATGAGAAAAATAGCTACCACAGTGCTATAGACCTGTAGATTGGTTTTGTTTGTTTGTTGGGGTGTTTTTGTCTTGTTTGGGGTTTTTTAAAATAAAAACCTCTCAGTGCCTATAAAGTAAACCTTCAGTCATTGGTAACATTTCTATATTGCAGGAACTAGCACTGAGATTGGTGAAAGTAATTAGAAGAATTTATGTTTAGTAGATAGATCTGTTGTTTGCATGGTAGTTTATTTAGCTTTAAGTAAAACAATTTCTTATCCCAAATATTGGATAATGATGCAGTCTTCTTAAGCAGGAGCTTAAAGATCTAAAATTGTACTGAATGCAGGATAATTTTTTCAACTTCTTGTTCACTGGTTATTTTCACCCTTCCTCTCACCCCCCCCAGAAACTGCCTTACATGTGAATGTTACAAACTGGATTAGGTCAAAAGTCTAACTGGGGTCTGCACAGCTGTAAATTAGTCCTGGTGTCTGATTATTAAAAGACTTTTAAAGACTCCACTGAGAAAAATAAATTCCTGATGCTCTTGAGCCATTTGCCAATGTTTAGTGTGTGTCATAGCTTTGATTAATAATTAATTTGTATTAGAAGAAAAATCCAAGATGTCATTGTTTTTCACTCTACATTTTGATGGCATAGCACCCTTAAATCAACCATGCTGCTTGTCGTAATTGCCAGCATGAACAAAGAAGAAATCCAGCTATATTTCTTAGTCCTGAGTGTAGGCACAGACCCACTTGGAATTCTCATTAATTATTGAGGCTTTTCACAGTGAATATTAAACTGCACTTTTGTATAAAAAGCATCAAACGATGGGGGGGGCAAGGGAAGATCTCTTCTGTAGCACCATGACGTATTTGCTAAATTCTGTGCAGTATAACCGAATAAACCCACGAAACATTCAATTGTGGTTAAACATTGTTGAGTGTATGAAAACAGTCCACGTAATTAATTGGAAAAACCAGAGGACAAGTGGTGACTCATTTTGGTGTCTGTATTGCTGATGAGAGGTGTTACTTTCCTGACAGTAAAGGCCTGGAATTCCCAGAAAAATTAAATGGAGCCTATATTGTAATTTCACAGTCTTTTTTGTTCTTAATTAGCAGTTACATTTTGATAGACAATTTGAATGCGTGTAATAATTCCTTCTGGTGAAATGCTTTTGGTGGAAGAAAACCTGGCTGGACTATTATTATAAAAGCAATCTCCATTCCTCTCCCTAAAACGGGCATTTTAAACAGTTGTTTTGATAACAGAATTTTGTGCCTAAATGTTCATTAGGCACAGCAGGTCACTTTGCTAACCCTTCACCTTTATCATGTGTCAGGCTCTCATACAAGTCTTGCTTTACACCAGCATAGTTTTTTGACAGGATCAGGAGTGTAGAATTTAGTCCAGATTGTATCTCACTGAGGAATCTTGCTCTGGGTGGACTCAAAAGAAATCTTGGGATCCCACAAGAGCGAGAGGTGGCAACGGTGCTCGCTTTGGTTTTATTTTGGTTGGCAGGAAGATGGGCTGTTCTCAATGTGCATTACATGGAGAGAACGTGATTCCACCTTTTTATTTGTTCATGTTGAGATGGAGGTTGGTGAGTGCATTTCCACTTGTGTACTACAGCTTGTCTTCCATTTGGTGCTGGAACAATTGATTTAGAGACAGATCTGATATCCAGATTCCTAAAGTGAGCAATTTTTCAAAATGTTGTGGTGGTTCTGTTGGGGTTTTTTTGTTGAGTATTTTTGGTGAGAGGGGGTATTTTTTTTTTTCATGGGAAGGGTGCTATGATAGTTTGTAGAAACACACTGGCTGTGAAGGAGGTAGGCAGGAATTGGGAGTGAGGGGAATGGAAGAATCCTAATCAGGTTTCATTACTATGACCACCCCTGTATTTTGTAGGAAGTGATGGACTTCCAAAGGTCATTTTGCTTTCTTGCTGTAAGAACACGCAGGCCTCATATGGGAGCAGCAGGGACTTTCTTGATGTCTTTCCTTCACTCCCGAGAGCACTCTTCTAAAAAGCCAAAACCCAGGTCATTCCAAATAGACATGGAATTTTCTTGCCTCTTTGCTTGTCCTTTGGCACATAGCACACACAATCACATAACTGTTTAGTTGGAAGTGATCTCCTGAGATCATCTGGTCCAATGCCCTGCTCAAGCAGGGTCACCTAGACCACGTTGCTTAGGACCATGTCCAGTCAGATTTTTAATATCTCCAAGGATGGAGACTCCATAACCTCTCCAAGCAACATGTTCCAGTGTTTGACCACCTTCACAGTAAAAAAAAATTTCTTTTATTCAGATTCAACTTCCTATTTGGGAATTCTTGCTTGTTGCTTCTTGTTCTGTCAGTGGACACTAGTGAGAACAGTCTGGCTCCTTGTTTTTCTTTCCCACCTTTCAGGGATTTATACACATTGGTAAGATCCCCCTGAACCTTCTCCAGGTTGAACAGTCCCAGCTCTCTCAGCATCTTCTTCATGGTGGCCAGAAAGCTGGACACGAGCCAGCAACACATCTTGTGGTAAAGGTGGCCAACAGCCTCCTGAGCTGAATTAAGAAAAGCCTTGCCAGCAGGTGGAGGGAGCTGATCCTTCTGCTCTACTCAGCACTGGTGAGGTCCCATCTGGAGTGCAGGGTCCAGTTCTGGGTTCCACAGTACAAGACGTGGACTTAATGGAGCAAGTCCAGCACAGGGCTTTTTCTGTCTACCAGAAAAGAACTTAATAATTGCTTGGGATATTATAAACAACAGCCTGTAGTCTGAAACTGCATAGAAGTAATTTAGTTTCAGAGGCTTCATGGTGTTAATAAATGGAAGAATTTCTGCTTTATCAGTTAGGTTTTCAGTAGAGCATCATGATTAAATTGCAGAGTTGTGGACAGTCCAGTAGCACTTGAGAGAGAATGTTTCTTCTGAGAAGATGCAAAGCATAATTAATTTTTCCTTGTATAGTGCTCTGAGATCATAGGATAAGATACTGCTATTACTGGTAATCAGAGACAGAATCCCTTTAGATTAATAGAGCTGTCCAGAAATTAGAAGTATGCATGAATACTCCTGGTGAATGTAAGACATCATATTAAATACATGTAAATACATAAAGATGAAATTTTCAGGAACAGATGACAGAATCAAAAGCAGCTGAAAGGCTTTCAAAGGCATAACTGTGACTGCCTGAAATAGCAGTGATTTGTGTAACTTTCCCATGGTCCTTTCTACTCTCAATTTTTCAAAAGTAGCATCTTATTTTTTACAGTCACATAACCTGAGGGTGCCTTTTTTTTTTTCTTGACTTTGCATTGACATCAGGGTCAAGTAAAACAGTGTTTCATAATGGATGAGCTCTGTGAAGGGTAAAACCTGTCCTTGTGTGTTACCCTTCCTGGGTGTTGGATTTTTGAAATTGTTTCACTGTCAGCCTGTTTCATTTCCCTTGAAGTGAATTTCTGGCTCTCTCAGAGATCATCTGATGACTTACTCCTAGAAATGAATTTATTTCTCTCTCCCTTGCTGTGCTTGGATTAGCCTTTGGGGATCCTTGCCCTCCAGCCATACTTGTACTGGAGGCCTGAGTGTGGATGGGTTGGGCCCCAGGTCTTGTTCACATAGACTTTGGACTCATTGGTTTGGACCTTCAGCAGGGTCTGACTTTTCTCATGCTTGCTGTGCTCTCTATAAGCCATGGAAAAGAAGGTTGGTTGTCTCACTGAGCTACACCCAGTCCTCGCACTTGATTCAACAATGAGTAGTCTCACTGACATGAGATTACCAGAAGAAAGGCTGATGTATTCCATAGTACAAAGTGTGCGTATTCCCAGGAGAGGCAGGCTAGTCATCAGAACAACAAGCTGTACTGCCTAGGAAGCCTGGCCTTCTGCACATCTCAACAGTTGCCACTGTCTCCATGCATGTCCTATCTTCATCTGCCAGCCTGCTCCTTGCTGCACCCCCCATCATCTTGTTGCCACCACCTGACGCCTTCTTTCTGTTAGTGTGGAGCTGGGGAAGGGAAGTAGAAGGTCTCTTAACAGGCTGAGGCATTTGCCATCTTTTTATTCTCAATTGCCTCGCAGGAAGCCTGAACTAGATAATGGCAAATAAAATGTGAAAAACTCCTTTCTTAATGAAGTATTTTTAGCGAATTATCAGATGATTTTTCTGGTGGCCTTTTTCCTTTTAATGCACGACAGCACAACTTTGATGCTGCTTATCATGTTGCTTTTCAACTTGTTCAAAGCATTCATTGTGGAGCTGTGTGTTGCATTATATTTGTGTTTTCTGTGCTATAATTATACTGATAATTCAGCTAAGATTAAAGCCTTCTGGAGGTAAGTAGAGCAGAAACATTTTCTCTGCTATAAGCTAATTTTGCTGCTTACCTATATTCCCACCCTGCCTTTCAGAGCACACATCGTCAAGCCCGCTAATGCCACAAGAGCTGTGGCCGCTGTCCTGGTGCCTTCACCTCAGGGGTCTGATCCACTCAGATCTGCATCTCTGGCTCAAAAAATCTACCCTCCACCCAGGAGGGAACTTGAGGCTGGTGCTGCTGCCTCCATAGTGCAATTTCTTTCATCTCCTCCCATCCCACAGAACAGCAACCAAGCACTATCTGCCATGCCATCCCCTTCCTTTTTTCAAGTGTTAATAATGCTACTTGAGAACTTCACTTTGCCTGGATTTTTTTTTGAAAGCAAGTGTGAGAAATGTATTAATATTTAATCCAAACAATTTGAAAGAAATTGAAACTACAATTAGATAGCCATGGCCATCTGTTGTGAGCAGCAGAACAAGAATTTATTAAATAACTTGGAAAGAGAAAAGGAACTGCCAATCACCTATAGATTTATTCCTTAATAAAGCTTGCACAGTCTCTACAGAGGGAGATCCAGGTGGTGAAGGAGACACTCCAGACCGTGCTGGTGCAACTTCAGCCAGCCAAGGAAGAAGGAGAAGAAAAGGCTGGAGGCTTCCTCTGTGACAGCTGGTGTCCAGGAAAACAAGATGTGAAGGAATAATGAGCAGAAAGAGCTGGTAGGATGACATTAATTCACAAAGGGCTGCTTTTAGTAACTGAATACTGTTTTACCAAGCCTCAGGGATCTCTTCTCTCCCTGCATAACTAATAACTAAATCAATTATGGAGAAACAGAGCCTGGAGGTCTATCATCAGAAGTATTCTACACAGCCTCACAAGCTTTGGCACAGATTGGGAAACAGCTTTCAGAGCAGAGCATCCCCTGTAAATGTGTAGATTACAAATTGATACATTTCAAGTGAGTCTGCAAAGTTGCCTTTAATGTCAGTGAAATGTTCTCCTTAAGGACTCAAACAGTATCTGTGTTCTTTACTCATGCATTTTTTTGCCTGATTTTAAAATGTAGTGTTAAACCTGGAACATCTCGTATTTCTTGAAAAATAGCTGTAAGAATAATAAACTCTCTTCTCCCCCATTCCCCCCTCCTTTGGCTTGAGCAGCTTTCTTACACTGAATATATTTTCACATTGCTGACAATAATTAAATCAATAGGATGAAATTCAAACTAACCAAGTCCTTTCAATTGAAATTTGGACTAAAGTTACATGGTGGTATCAAGTACAGTGGAAGTAACTAATAGCAGCCCCTATAGCAGTAGTCTATTTAAAAACCTACATGAAAGGAGTTAAACTTGCTTTAGTATTACAGGGGTTGTAAAGCACAACCCCCCTCATACTATATATTTATGACCGTTGTTCATTAATTTTAAATACTATATGAATAATAAGTGATTTAAGTCTCCTTGTAAGGTTTATTGCTACTATTGTATTACTTTGATCTTCCTCATAAACTTCAGAAGGAATGCAGATACTTTTTGCAATAGACATGTATGTCTATATATACATACTTAAACATGTATTTTCTATAGGAAATAAAAGCAATGTTCAGCTGAAGCCAACTAATATAAATGTCCTATATTTAGATTATTATTCAAAACTGTTAATGCCTTCAGGAATTCATCATGCATTTATACTTGGATACCAATATATTTGTCACAAAAAATTCTGCTTCTGCCATTTTATTGCAGAGGGAGAATTTAAATGAAAAAAAGATTATTTTTTTTTTTAAAGCCAGCAGATGACAAAACTGTATTGCAACTCAGTACTGTACTTTTTTGTACAATTTTTCTGACATTTTTAAGATTACTCTTTTCTGCTATTTTTATTACTTGTTTTATAGCCACATTGTGAAGGTTTTCACAGCTTTTCAAGGTCATCATGTTCATTTTCTTTGTGTGTTTTAATACTAGTTGAAACTTCTACCTCAATATTAAGTACGTAAGGAGGGAGGAGAAAAAAAAGTGCCAGGCAGCTGAGACATACAACAGGGTTATAATTGCATCCAGGAGTATATGGTTGTCAAACCAGAGGAGCAGATCTGGGGTGGTTTCTGTAGTCATCAAATCCTCAGGATAGAATTACAACCCTGTAATTCAGAACATGGTTGACTTTTCTCCGTATATAACGTATGGGTCAGCACCCTTGTTGTGGTAAAGACTCTCAGATCTTTACCTTGCATGGACTCTGCTACTTGGTTCCCATCCCTAGTCTCAAATGCAGGTCTCTTCCTGCTCTGCTGCTGCTCTGGTTGGCAATTCTCTTTCTCCAGGCTTTGATGGACAGTCCCTTTTCAATACCTACCTCCCCATAGTGGACTGGGCACTTTCTGAAGCTCCCCTGGACAGATGAGCAAGGTGTGTGCCTCCAGCTCCCAGCAGCAGCCTGTGCATGGAGCTGGCTCCCCTGGGAAACCCTGGCTGCCTGGGGATGGCTGTCAGACAAGCACTCATGGAAACCTGTGTGAGGGCAGGTAAACAGGAAAGCAAGCACACTGACAATATAGACTTTTCTTAGAGGTGTCACCTTAAGACCAGCAGAAACTGCGGGTTAACACCACTGAGTTTCCAGCAATGAGCATTTATATAGGATCATGAGGAGACCCCAGAGATGCTGGCCAGTACACTAAGGTTGCATGTCCCTCCTCTCCCACACACTGAGGGGTGTGCAGAGTTTTGTCCTTTGAATACGTAGTGCTTATAATGTAAATATTTGGGTGGGCACTGTGTGTACCTTAAAGCCAGGATCAGCCACAGCTGAAGTGTGAAGATGCATCCTTGCAGCAACAAGGGCTCAACAACCTGGACAGTAACCACCCATCACATGGGCAAGAGGAGAGCACCCTCATTCGCACTAGCACAATTTCTTTAAGACATTCCCATTCAATTAAAAAACCTGTGTGGCTTCTGTGTTTCTCAGATTCAGAGCACTGCTGCATTTTAATAAAAACTCAACTTATGTAACCACTCTAATAAGACAGTGAGCTCCTGAGGAAAATGGAAACTGAATCAGTCATCATTCATGTCATATTTGTATTTGTTAACATTTATTTTATACATAATGTGGACTACTACTACTTTAATTTATTATTCCATTAACTTCACTGTTTGTTGTGGGAACTTAGAGCCAGTAATCATTCCTTTTCTCAGACATGCTGATTAATAAGCATACTAAAAAGAAAATAAAAGTATTCTATGCAATGATGTATCAGCTGCCTTTTATCTGTGGATAGAAAACTTTCAAATAAATGGAAGTATGTTTTTAACTAGCCCAATGTCTGTTTGTATTCTGTGCAGTGTACAAGATTTTATAAGTTTCATCCTGGTGCAGGGGGGCGGATGGGGAGGGAGGAGAGGAATGAAGAAATCATGTGTATGGGCTGTCAACAACAGCAGTTCCTCTGCTTGAGAAAATTTTGTGATGCCTTCTGGAAGCAGTCTAAAGATGCATTCAAGACTAGAGTCTCACAGTGAGATGTAGCTATTTTCAGTGTGAAAGGGAGAGAAATATCATGCCATGAACAATACAGGTAAACCCATACTTGAGTCCTGGCTGGACTGAGCCAGTCTTGCTGTGCAACTAAATCTTTCCTACCTAGCCTCCCTCAGTTCCTCACCCATGGAGAAAGGTCAGGGGAAGGGAAGTATGACTGTGTGCTGGCTACAGCAATAGCTGAGGTCCAAGTCATGCTGTCACACACCTGCGTTGCCATTATGACAGGTAGGAGAGTGCCTGCAGTGTCCTGTGTGCTTGCTGTGACTTGCCACCTCCAGGTGTACTGGTCTCCCACTATCTGCAAACATGAGTCTCACCAGAAATACACCCCTTTCCTTAAGATCAAGTCCAGCCAAAAACCGCTAAACCATATCCCTACGCACCACATCTACATGTCTTTTAAACACCTCCAGGGATGGTGACACGACCACTTCCCCGGGCAGCCTGTTCCAGTGCTTCACAGCCCTTTCAATAATAATTTTTTCCCAATATCTAATCTAAACTTCCCTGGTGCAACTCTAGGCCATTTCCTCTTATCACTTGTTACATTGGAAAAAGATACCAACACCCACACCTCACTACAACCTCCTTTCTGGTAGCTGTAGAGAATGATAAGGTCTCCCCTCAGCCTCCTTTTCTTCAGGCTAAACTGCCTCAGATGCTCCTCATAAGGCTTGTGCTCCGGACCCTTCACCAGCTTTGTTGTGCTTCAAAAATGCATGCAATGGACAGCTGGAGGAGAGCAGCAAGATCAGGAGGCAGTTCACCTCAAGCAGGCCATTGCATGTGCTTTGGAGGAGGAGTAGTTGGTTGTGTTTAACACACACACACACAGCGTATACAAATATAGTCTCAAGAGACTAAAGAAAGCAAGGAAGGGACAACACATCAAAAGGTGTTTAGTTCCAGCCTAATATTTCTTTTTGCAATCAATTATCTAATCCATCCTTTCTAAAGCATGACAGCTTGGGCTCTTGATTTTGCTATCATTATTTGTTAAATCAAGATAAGCACACATTTTCTAGAGAACTGGAGAAGGCAGTTAAATAATGGGTCCCAGACAGGCAGTAGTGCTGCAGAGAGCTCCAGGGTGAGATTAGAATAATCCTCATATATCCTCTCAGTTCGGTATCCTATTAAAAATAAGACTGGGACCAAGAGATTTTTTTTTTTTGAAGTGTCAGATATTAACATGGTACAAAGAAACTCTCAACTATTATACACGTGGATATTTTTCTACACCGTTAAGGAAGATAATACAAGTATCTAGAGAGATATTAAAAATAAGGAGAAAAAAAAAAAGAGAGGCCTGTGAATATAGCAGATTTTTTCTGAACCTGAAAAACAGCCAAGGCAGCAACCACAGTAAAGCATTTCTCTCAAATGTCTAATGAAAGCTTGAATGCAAGGCCTGGGAAAAGAACATCTGGGGCTGAGTGAGTGAGGAAATGTTTGAGATCTTCACATGCATGGCATTCAGTCACTCCTTGTTTTCTTCTCTGGAAGAGCACTATTTTAAAGAAGGGGGTGCTGGGACATCATTGTCAAAGACACACACAAAGTCAATACTCAGTGGGCTATTTGTTCTTATGATTGCCTGCAAAGATGAACAAGTAGTTTGTAATGATAAGCAGCAATGCAGAAATACTAAGTGAAGGAAGAGAGAGAACATTAAAATAATCAGGGCACAGCTAGGAGACATGATAGATCTCACCAGAGAACTGGAAAATTAAAGAGACCTTTCCACAGTGACAAACCAGTTTACAAGGGGGAAGAAAAGAACTTAAAATTTATGACTTTTCTGACAATGAGACTGTGAAACACCAAAGGAAGCCACTCCAGGGTTTTTTTGCTGAGTTGGCTCGACATTTTAAGTCTAACAGCTCAATCCCACAACCTAGAGCTGTGCACCCTCTCTCAGGCTTCCATATAGGATCAGCCCTAGTGGAAGACCCAGGAGCAGGAGCCCAGAGCCAGGCACAGTTCTGCACGTAGGAGCTCCTCCAGGACTGTGCTGGGAGTCACTATCACAGGGACAGGGTTAGAGAGACCAAGGCAAACCTCTTCTGCTCCTGGGAGTTGTGATGGGCAATAGGAGGGAGACATGCATCTAACTGTTTCTGTGCTTTTCTAGAAACTTAACATTTTCTTTTCCTATTGTTTTTGTTTCAAAGTGTATTTTCAGAAGGTTCCTCATGCATCCTCCATGACCCGAAATTTAGAAGGACCAGGATTGTTTAAGTTCTCCTGGCTTAAGTACAGTAAGGTTGAGCAGTGAGACCTATTTTTTCTTAGCTGTTGTCTAATGAGCTTGGATCACAGCATACTCCTTTACTTTCAATAACATGGGTTCCTGGAGCAGCAGCTGACTGGTTGACCAGGCTATTTCCCCGACTTATTTGGGCAACATCAAAGAGCAGGGACATGGCATTGCCATCCGTACATGGCACAAGACTCCACATGCACTTCCAACTCCACTGTCCCCACAAAGTAAAAGAAGACAAGGTTTCAGGAAAAGAGGCACAAGAATAATTGGAGATTAGGAAAAGCTAACTTCCTTACAACAGAAGGCCAGCAAAGCTCAGTAGAAGTAGCTTAGCCAACTAAAGACCACAAGGGGACTCATCCATGTCCTTTAGTATTTACCTGGGGAAAGATTTCCAGCCCACTGGCTGTTTCATCTACCAGAATCCTTCACAGCAAAAATACGAGACATTTCTAGCAGAGAGAGTAATTGACTGTTGCAGCAAGAAAGTCTGTCCCTCAAAGTTAAAGCAGGTTTGGGATTCTTTGTTTGTTTGAAGTAAGCCCTCCTGCATCCCAGATGTAACATGCTTGATTCAGAAAACACCACAACGCAGGTTCATACAGCCTACACGATACATATAGCACCAAGGAACAGGCACAGTGCTTTACCTTAAATATAGGCATTTTCCTTAATGGCTTTTAAAAAAGACACAGAAGAAATGTTTTAATAAACAGTTGTTTAGTTGCAGAGGTGGAGTTGGAGGACAGGGCAGCTGTGTGTCTGCAAGCTGGAAAAGCCTATTTACCTACTCTCTGATCTTGACCTTAGCTCAAAAGGTCAAGTGAAACCAAACGTTAAGGAAAGGCTTATTGTAAATCTTTCCTGGGATGCCAAGACTGAAGCTATTACAAAACAGTTCAGAGCCTGACTAGGCAGGAGCCTAGGGGTTTTGAGCCAAATGTCCTCCCTCCCAGGATGGGGAGGTTAAAGGAGGCTGGGGCACATTTCAGAGTGCAGCACCTGGCAGGACAGGGTGATGCTGGAACTGGGCTCAGTGGCTGGAGAGCCAACCCAGGCAGCACCACAGCACTCACACTGTGCTCCAGCCCAAAAGGCACAACATCCCCTGCAAAAGAAAAACCCAAAGAATCTCAAGCAGCACTACAGCCATCAGGCACTGCTTGTCTTGGCTTGTGGTGCTGGCATTTGATCAACCTATTGCCCCTTGTTTTCATTAAATGAGAAGAAAAAGGTGAAAAGAGCACCCTGGCTCTCACAGCCGTACGCGATTTGTCATTGCTAATTTTCTATAATGAGCTGCAGCAAGTGAAGCCAGTCTTTCTCCATTAATCCTGACGGGAAACATTTCTTCTTTCTCTTCCCATCAAGTGCCCCAAATTCTTTGAGTGAATATGTGCTGCAGCTGTACCAAACCCCCAGCTCTCCTTGAAATGTCTCCCTAGCATCGTGAACAGAAGGCAGCAACACAGAGCAGCTCTTCCAGCACAGTAATACTCCCTTGTTAAGACATAGGAACAGTAAGACATCACCGGCTTTATTTCCTTCTTTCTACTGTGCTTGGTTTTTATTATCCTGAATTGGAAATGCAGTATTGATTGGGCCTGCTTAAACATCAACGCTTAATAATCCTATTAAAAAAAAGATCTTCTGTAGTGGAAAAAAAAATTAAAATGAAAAAAATTAAAATGACGCAGCAATATTGTCTCCTGAAAGATAAATAAATCACCAGGCCTGGTTAATGTCTCCTCTTCTGCAGCCCTAGCTCTCAAGCTTTAGAAAGTTCTTCACAGAAGATATATTGAGGCCAGAGGGAACAATCATTCAGAGATTTCTTTATTCACTGTCCCTATAAATTGGTAAGAGAAACTGCTTATCTGTCACAAAAGATATTGATAAGCTCCAAGTTTTGCCTTTAAAACTGTTAATGGTTACCAGACCATTTATTATGGGAGGTGGTATTTAGCTCCAGGACTTGAATAAACAGTAGAAAATAACCCCAACTCCTATGTATGGACAATCCTCTACAGTGACCTATGCAAAGTCAGTTGTTGTCTTATGCTCAGGAGCTCCCGGGGGCTTGTCGTTACCTCCTGTCAGTCCAGCCCTGGGTAAAGGCTCTGGTGGCCATATGTGCTCCACATTCACCCTTTTAACATAAGGATTATGGGTGTCCTGAACAATGCACAGATTTTGAAGAAAGGAGCAAGCTTCCTACTAGAATTCAAGACTTTTTTCCCCCACTGCTTGTCATCTTTTCATTTCAGGTCTCTGATTTCTTTGCACAGCATCCTGTCTCTGCTATGTGCTGGCACCTCAGCTCTGAGACACGGGTGGTTGTAGCAGTCCTCGTCTCTGTACTCTACACATCTACACACACATGAATCCTCACACACACACAGTCTGAGGGGACAAACAGAGCCTAGATGCTTCACCCTGACTCCTTTGGGTCGAAGCCTGCTGAATGCCTGATGCTCAGGAGAGGCTGGCATGCTTGCCAGGGACTCAGGATCTCCAGAGGTCAGCTCAGAGAAAGCTGTTATCAGCTGAGTCTCACATAAATATGCCTTTTCAGAAGCCTCTCACAGAGGCTTATCAGCTGCAGTAATACACAGGTTCACATACTTTTCCTGTCTTTGCAAGGGCAAAGAAAACTCATCTGCCTGGACATGCAACACAAATTCAAGAGTCAAGGATGGTCTGGTTCTCCACCTGGCCCTACCAGAGCTCAGCTGTGTGATCACAGGCTTCCTGCACCTCCATGCTCCAGGCTCAGCTGGAATTAATATATCCATCCTTATGTGGTTACTGTGTAGCTCACTTATTGGTTGTGAAGAAATTAAGAGAAATAAAAGAGGGTAACCTCTCATGCTTGATAGGCCACTCCTAGCTATCTCAAATATTTACTAGTGCTGCTCAGCACTATCCTCACTGAAGGGAGATGAAAGGGCAGAGGTCCCTCAGGGCTTTTAAGTGCATCCGTGATGCTGAGGATGTAAACCAAAGCTTCTAATAAATTTTACCAATATACTTACTTTAAAGGTGTTGCATACTAGATGTCAAGGCTGTCCATGTTGAAATTTCTCATCAGTCTTACTTCACTAATGCTAGGATGAAATCCATGTGCCTCTTTATTGTTTGCAATAAAGTCTCCTGGCCAGTCTATGGGAACTCTGCATGCAAGGATGCACTGTGTGCCTGGCACAAGCTGTTCATCAGACACTTTTTTGAGGGTAGTCTACACATCTTCTGTCGTGGGGTACAACTTTGATTTTGAAAAATGCCTACAGTGCTTCAAAGAGGTTTGAGGTAGAAGAAAAGCATCATGGTCATCAATAGTTAGGTAGGGATTTGTGTAACCCCTGGGTTGATAAAAAGGAATGATGCTCATAAGACATCTTCCACAAAGCATGTGCTGTAGGAAAAGATAAGCTCCATGTGACTACACAAACTGCAAAATTCAGCACTTATTAGAGCTAAAGTCTTCCTTATGACTTGGTGTCAAGATTTCAACCATATGGTCTTGTAAATCTCTCTCAGAATGTCTCTTGTCACCCAGAGTGAACAAGTTGTCCCAGCAGGAGCCTCAAGTACAACATTAAATGCCAGTACTTCAACCTCCAGCTGTTGCCCACGAGGTTATGGTGCTAACATCAAGTCTCACCAAGAGGTGGAATGACTTCCCCCGTGCTATTTTTGGGTAAAAGAAGGGCTCAGCAAGTTCTACTACAGCTTGTGTGCAGGAATAACATTGTCCTGGAGCAGATCTCAAGCTGGGGGAGACCTAGACTGAGTTGCAGCAGGCACCACTCATATGGGTGACTCCATTAAAGCAGCTTCACTTCCCACAGTCTCAGCTGCTTTCTGAGCTCCTGACACTGATTTTCAGCCGCTCTTTCCATCTGCTGATGCCCTCTGGAGACCCTGCCTCCTCCTTCAGGCTTTCTCCTTGCAGATATCCAGCCTCTCTAGCAGGGGACACAGTATAAGAATTTATATCAATGGCTGTTGAAGGAA
This sequence comes from Columba livia, assembly GCF_036013475.1. Classification (NCBI taxonomy): domain Eukaryota; kingdom Metazoa; phylum Chordata; class Aves; order Columbiformes; family Columbidae; genus Columba; species Columba livia. The sequence continues at coordinate 77,573,741 of NC_088604.1, forward strand.
ATGGCCTCAAGTTGTGCCAGGGAAGGTTTAGATTGGATGTTAGGAAAAAATTCTTCACAGAAAAGGTTGTCAGGCATTGGAACAGGCTGGAGGTATTTAAAAGGACTTGATTATCCTGAGGGTCTCTTCCAGCTGAAATGATTCTATACCACAATACACACATTCCCACTTCATCCCCTTCCAGGCTAAATGTTGAGTCTTGAACCAAAACTCACCTGCCCTCCTTGCCCTAGTAGACAATCTGCCTGCCTTCAAACATAAATAAGAGCCCCAAAAAAAAGCCCAGAAAGCAAATTGCACTGTTTTGTTGATATGACAATTGTTCCCTGCCACTTTTAATCACAACTCAAAGTAATTATTTAAGAGGTTTTGCTGGAAGGAACATTACAGCATGCAGGATCATGTAGAGCTCTCCAAGGAGAGTCACAAAGCGATACTAGGGGAAAATAGAGGCAAGAGGCATGCCACTGATATGGCTTCCGAATTCTGCTCTTAAAATGTTAGGGAAACCTGAGATTACATGAGTGTTCACACAGGATGCTTGTAATGGCAGCCAGTATGTGCATTTCATTTCTGAATTACATCTTTACAAGCAGCACTGACCCAAGCATAGGATTTAAGCACAATGAAGAATTTACTGTCCCTTTTTGAATAACAGCTGAGCTGCTTAAGGAAAGCTTGACCTAAGGTGACAACAAGATAAGGAGCTCTGATGTCTGCAACCACAACCCCACAGCATCTGAACTCTGCTAGGGGTCCTTGTGTGTGTCTCCCCTTTGAATCTGGCATAAGACAGTCCTCTTGGTTCATCTATTTCTTGCTCATAAAATAACAGGAACGAGGACACTTGTAACTGAAACTTTGCACCAGAAGGTAGGCATTGCAGAAGTAAAGTACAAGCCTGTCTCCTCTAGCTCAGAGACCGATGTGAAACTTTCAGAGGGCAATAGGGTCTTGCTCTTCTTGCAACAAAAAACAGACATAGGCCAGACACTGTAGAATTTCTACAAATTACACACAAGTCTGATCCTTTTAATCCAGTGAGGCAGGAGATGCGAGGCTGGCCCCTTCAAAGGGCACAATTTAGCATGGCTTATTTTATGCATTCCTCTATGTAAGGGCTTGTAAGCTCTCAGAGCCCATTGTGCCATCATTGGATTAGCTAAAGAAAATACTATCTCACTTTTTTTTTTTTTAATTTCAACTCTCATCCAAAAAACATTGTGAATATTTTGCCCCCAGCAGAAACAAAGTCCCTTTTGTAAAGGGCATTTGAGTCATTCTCATGTAATGATACTGCACAACTGTTTTGAAAAGGAAAACAAAATATGTGGCCCTCGTTTTTAACTGCAAAAAGAGAATAAAACGTAAGTCAGCAATGCTAAAGATCATTTAGGAAAAATAAATACCTTGCTCTTCCAAAACAGGATCCATCTGCAGCCATTTCTCTTTTTAAATAATCGACAGCCACAAAGGGGTACAGACCTATCTTTTTAGCAGCCCTATCGTGACAGAGGTGGATACATAATCATATGCAATGCCTGCCCGCACTGATCCACAAGTCACTAGCATTGCTATGTCAACAGCAAGACAGTGCAGAACAGAGGTGTACGTCCCATTCTTTGCTTTATGCAGATTTATAATAATAGTAATTAAAAACAAACTATAAACCTACAAAAAGAACAAGCCCCCACTCTTCATGAGGGGGTGAACCACCATGTCCTTGCACACCTGAAGTTAACAACGATACCATTCTTGACAGACTATTTTTTGTGGATGTTTTGTGCTTTACACCAAGACAAAGACAGTAGTTTTTTTTCTCCCTCGTGCAATTTGCAGTCTTGCAAAGGTAGTGTAAAAACAGCCAAACAGTCTCCTTCACTGACTAAGACACAAAACCCTGTGCCCAAGTGTGGAGCTAATCCAAAGAAGCAAGAATCTCCCAACCATTCACCTGGTCTACACAGGGAGCTCCTACTGGATGGGTTTCCTCCACCTACTGCTGATTTCCCTTCTTCAGCCCACACCGGAGACACCTTTCTCACTGTGCATATCCTCCAGCCCAGATGACAAAGTGAATAGTGTGCACTTGCCAAGCCACAGCCCATTCCAAGGCAGCAAAGAAACCCACCATGCCACCCACTGAGAGGCAGGAGTAAGGAGCTCACTGTTCCCACCACTGACTCTCCTCAGCTTCACAGCAAGACAGGCCCAGGGAGATTGTCCCACCACTGACCCACTAAAACCAAAAGAAGTGAATGCAGAGATCTGCAAACATCAGCTCACAGGTAGATGTACCATGTTTCCTCCAGTGGTCAGGGCAGAGGTTGTCTAGATAAGGGCAAGGGAATTGGTACTGGCTGGCAGACCCCACAGTTCCCCCTTTGGAGGGCACAATATCCCCAGTTAATCTACAGGGTTGTTTCCTTCTTCCCCACCTCTCAGCCCCTTTGTACTACTTCTTCCTATCTGCACACCCAAGATCCTGCTTTCATCATGACATGGGCTAATTAACTGATTTTGACACAGTAATTAGCTGATAAAAGTAGGTCAACAGTTTGTTATTTAACACATAAATGCTGTGGTTCTTGCACCAGGGTAGCTGCAGACAGCAGCTGGGCACACATTGCCTCTTTGCACTGCTCCACGATGCTGAAGAGCTGCTGTGCACATGGTGACAGGGTGTGCTGTGTCAGGAGAGGCAAGGGGACATGACAAGACTAAGGGAAGGCACTGACTCAGAAATCACTCCACTTGTGCACCCCAGACATCCTATTGAGCCAGTTCACAGTTCAAATGTATCAGACATATTTTGTAAGAAGGCTCTGGCAAATCCACATCTGTGTCAGATGATGCTTAGCCAGTTTAAAAGTAGCTCTGTGAGAGTCACAGAACCCGTGGACCCGTTTTGACTCAGTGGCCATGTCACGGGTCGTGGTGCCAAACAGTGAGCAGACAGCAGATTACAGCTCTGTTGAGCCCCACTGAAGCAGAGAACAGGATGCACATCCCCGGGAGTGCTGGCAAAGCAGCATTTCACATGCTGTTTTGAACCACAGATATCAGTTTACTCTGCAAATGGTACTGAGTTTTAAATATCAAATGTTCTGCATGAACATGATATTTCTCCTCACCTTCCCCCCACTCCCCAGGTCATATTGCTCTCCTCCTCTCTATTTCCGTATTGCAGACCTCTTAATGAAGTTTCAGTACTTAACTCTCTGATCAGCAGTAATATTGAGGAACAGTCACTATTTTCTGCCTGGTGCAAATGGACCATGTGACTAAAAAGGAGGGAATGTGTTATCTTGGGAAGGCGCTTCTAAAATTTGTCAGGACAGAGAATATTTGGCTATTTTGGAGCAAGCCAGGACTGAAAGACGAATAATCACTCTAACGCTCATCAGTCCCTGCACCCTGAATTAGGAAGTGCGGCTGTCAGGAGGTCACTAAGCACTAGACAGGGCCAACCGTGGTTCTGTGAAACCAAGTAGGGCAGGGTTGTCTCCCTGCATCCCTGTGCTGGGTGCCTGATGTGTGATCCAATGTCGGTACAGCTGTCTCTCCCCTCCATCCATACCCCTCACCAGAGGTATTGCACCCCAATCCTACATAAATTAATGGCACTTTACTGGCTAGTGTCTGGGACAAAGGCTGGCCATGCTCTGGATATGCTTCTGCCTTTTGGCCTGACAAAAGACCTTTGAGCAGCCTGGGGAAGGTACTGAAGGCACATCTACATTTCAAGAGGAATACACAACCCTTGCTGAGAGAAACCTCATTGTTAGCCACTATGAAGATGTTTCCATCTCATAGCAGATGGCAGCATCAAATGCTGAAGCGGTTTTTTTGAAGTGCTTTGTGTACCAGGAAGCAGTTACATCAGGTTAGCACTTCAAGTTCAGAAATTCATTTACTGCTGTTCCAGCGCTTCCCAAACAGCATTTGTGAGACCTGCTGACCCCCCGTGACTATATTGCTATTTCCCTGTCCCCAGTAACTGGAAGATGCATTTTATGCTTTTTCTCCCCCAACACTGATCCCTGCGAACACATAACTTTTCAGAAAGGCTCTGCAGGATGAGTTGCCCCACAGCACAAATCATCTGCCTTGCCTGTTTCTGTACATCTTTAAAGAAAATACATTGAATAGATCCAGGGTCCAACAAGTTATGGCTGCAGAACCCACAGAAATGTGACCTCTAGAGGCTGCTTTCAGTCCACATTGTAATGCAAACTCTGTAACACAAAACATAGTACAGACAAATAATGAGCTTATGTTATCAGCTGATGTTATCTCACTGCTATTCCCCAGTTAAGCATGAAGTGTTCAATACTGCAGGTGTTAGATGTTCACATCACAAGCATCTCCAGGATCCTCAGGTTCAGGAGGTATGGAGGATGCTCAATGACTTAGCGGAAGAGTCAGATACTTTAACGCACCCATGCCCTGATTCCTTTAGGTTGATGATTTTTGTATTTATCTTTCAGTACCATTTAATAATGTGCATGATGTTCCAGCTTGACCACAACCTCTGTTGAGTACCATTTGCAGATGAATATTTAAGTAGTCACACTCCTCAGTAGCCTCTGTAGTTTTAAAAGTCTTGGGTGAGCATATGAAATAGCATTCTTTCTGTCCCAGCAGAGGCATTAGCAAATTATGTCAGATAAAACATTTTTTAAAGGGTGCAGTCAGGGATATCCAAGCATTTGTCAAAGATAAAAGGGAGAGCTGAGATTCAAACAGTGAAATGCCAGCAAGCAACCTAAGCTGAGATGTCCACTGCAGGGAATGGGACCCTGAACTTCCAACACTAAGCCAGAGACTGAGAAATATTAGAAGTCAAATAGATGAGTATGGAGTGAGTTTATTCTCAAAGGTGAACAATGTAAACCATGATCTGCAACTTTAAGATTGCTTGCATTTTCTTGGGTTTTTTTACTGTGGTGTTAGTTATGTAAATGCAAGCAAATTCCTGAATTATATTTAAATAAGCCCCTGATTATGCTGTCCCTTAAGGACATTTTAAAGGGTGATAAGGTTTCCCTGCCTCCTAAGTGAGCAATTAAGTCTACACTCTCAAAAAGACAGAAAAGTTGTCACTATCAGCCACAGCCCCATGTATTGGAGGGCAGCAGCACCTTACTAGAAAGGTCCTACAATGGTTAAGAAAAAAAGCAACAAGACATGTATAATACTAGCACATCACAAAGCAGCGTCTGATAGTTCTGTGTTTTTCTAGCCCAACGTGGACAGGTTCCACGGGTAACAAATTCATGGATTAGTATAATCCATACAAATGTAATTACAGACCTTAATGGCTTTTAGCAAGCTCTGCATACTGGCCATGTGAAGAACTACAAGTACTCCTCTATTCTCCTTTTCTTTTCCCCCCCCCACCCCCCCAAAAAAAGCACATAACCAACTCCTCCTTTATCCAGATTGAAGTTTGATATTTTTGATCTGCCAGAATCGAGAACTATATGCTGCCCAGCACAGAAGCTTATTTTTCTTCTCTTCCTCCACATCCCCTTTAGTCTGTCTGGCTACAGGAAAACAGGGCAGACATCAGGCAACAAGGTCTGTAACACCAGTCAGCTTTTAACTACAGGACAATTCCAGACTTTGCACAGACCACCATGCTCCTCTCAGGTTAAGTGCCATGCGCAGATATACCCATCAAGACCTGGACATTGGGACTGCTACCCTAACAGAAGTGGTGGTAGATGGCCCATGCCAGCAAGCTGTACAGGGCAGAAGGACAGACTCTTTGCCCTGCTCTCCTATGTCAAATGCCTCATGCAAGGGCTAGCTCAAGGCAATGCAAACATGAGAGCCCAGGCACAAAAGGACCAGAATATCCCTTCTCTTCTACAGTCAGAAAGGAAAGGGGTTGCTTTTCGAGAAGAAACAGATCTCCCTGGTGGTCACCATCAGTTGCCAGTCCAAGACCTGAACAAGTCTGTGCTACACATGCCTCTGGCTCTACATGCATCTAGTTCAGGTAGCTAAAACTCACGTGAGGTTTTCAGGTGAAACAGCTAACCCGGGATCACCCTCGTATGATCTGCAACTTACTACCAGAACAAGCATATGGGACTCCACTATCCTTGTATTTTCTCCATCAAATCTTGAGCCCTGGCCTGAAACTCAGGTATTCCCAATTCTGGAGAGGAAAATGAGACTTCAGCGTGCTCTGTCATGCCACTGCAGTAGGGAGCACACTGAGTTGGCTGCTCAACCTAGCTCCAGTGCCTGGTTACTCTGGTCAGGCAAAGAAGAAAGGCAAGCTCCAAGGACAACTCAGCATCTCTTTTACCCACCAGGTCTGCAGGAAACCTTCAGAGGCCATTCAGGTAACAAGCTACCAAGCACCGGTTCACCCCAGAAGCTGCTTCAGGAGCAGGCAATTAAAGAACAGCAGACAGGGGAAGTTCCCAGCCTGTCACTCATATCACTCTCCCAGACATGTGTATGGGGGTTTAAATGCTGGTGAAGGATGCCCTTCATGACAGCCCCAGGTCTCAGTGCTCCCTGAGCAGATGGGGAGCTAGACCAGCTCCCTCTCACACAGCCAACATGCTCCATCCCCACACTGCAGGGACACCTTTGAGGGGCATGGGCAGAGCTCACTTTCTCTGACCTATTATGTTAATGGCCCCTGTGATGGAGACAGACAAGAAATATGTCAGTTAATAGCAATTATAATGAGGGAAAGAAGCAATCCTTTTTCCAGTTGAGGTCGATAACAAGGCTCCCATGGGTACCTATGGGAAGTGGATTAGGACTGTTACAGGAAATTAAGATGTATGCAGAAGGTTGTTGAAGGAACCCTGGAGAGGAGTTCTGAAACTTTTGTAGCCTGATGAGAAATGATTCACTTATTTTCCCAGATGGATTTTAGGAGAAGAGGCAGAGTTGCACATACAGAATAAGTGACACGCATTTGCTGGAAACAGGTATGCTACAAATGTTATTTGCTCAGCTCTAAAGCTCTTCTCCATACTCCAATAGATATAAATACAGATAGTGTTCCTACCTTCCCCTCCAGCTAACAAACACCCCACTTCCAGTGAGCTTCACTTGAAATAAAGTTAGTGAGCCAGTAAGGACTGGCCTTATTCCCTACCAGTTGATCAAATCCAGAATGTTTCTTTAGCACAGACTCACTTTTTCAAAACAAGCAGCATTTTTTGCAGGCAGAAAGGTCTTAATTTCAACAACCTACAACATACTCTCCCAGCTGGGGAGAGTTTACTCCTTCCCAGCCTGGAGTCAGGCTTTACCTCTCACTTGATAAATCGTATCTCCAGCCAGTGTCAATGGCTATTAAAGTAAATTCAGTGCCAGCCTGACTTCTCTGCTTTCAGTCCAGTCAGCAGCAGAGGCAGCGACCCCAGCCCGGGGCCATCTTCTCCCAGCCCATGTGCTCAAGGCCTGCTCGCCCTCCCTCTGCACACAGATGGCCAGCTGCCATGCCAATTAGCACGAGTTACGATTTTGCCTCTTGATGTGAACACGTGCATTTGGGACAGAAACCAAACACCCTGCCTTGCTTCACTGAGCAGCCAGGTCCCAAACAGCTGATGCTGCATTATCAGTGAGGACCGCATCTGAGCACTGGCTCATTATTTACCAGTTTTCTAAGCAATTCAGCGCAAACCAAACAGAAAACATTTCTGGTCTCTGAAGAACTGGCCCTCTTCCAGTTCAAGACTTACTTCCATTCACTGTCTTTCAACACTTGAAACATGTTTGGTTTTTACTTTGAGGCATGGCTTTCATCTTTTGTAAAGCACGTGCTGGATGACAGTTTTCCAGGTATCTAGGCCTGGATAATTATACAGCTCAATTTAAGCCAAAATACTGTAGTTTGTACCACAATGAAGGGCTTGACACTTCTACCCAACAGCACATTCAAGCAGGCAGCATTTATAGACCCAGGCATGCCAGAAAGTGCCCCAATGTGCTGGGCTGCTACCATCTCCCAAATTCTGCATGAACAAGAACAACAGAAAACTATAGACCAGAACTGACTCAGACAGCAGTATCTCAAGCGAAAAAGCAAGACCTCCTTCGTCCTACATGGCAGTTCCTTACTCTCCACACCTCAGGCTGCAAAACAAAACAGCACAACCGGAGGCCAAAGTAAAGGCTCTGCTTATCGTTTAGTCATGGCAGTGGGAAAACACAGAAAAAATAGAAAATAATAGGAAAGATGCTCCCCAACCCCACTCCAAAGAGCACTAAAACCCATGACTGGATTTTCTCAGCTACATCTCACTAATATCTGAGATCCCATCCCTTAAATGGACAACAGCTATGTTTCTCCTATATTGTCTCCTTCTGTTTGGCTTCAGGAGCCAAAGGGGCTGTGCCAGTTTTCCAAGGAGAGAAGTGCTGGGGCTTCCCAGCAGTTTCTATGGGAGCTGTGGGTGCTATGACCTGTGAAGATCAGGATCCTTCAGGTCAGGTGCTTACATGCATTCTCTGAGCCAAGTTTGTTCCATTTACCGACAACCTGGATCAGGGTTCAGGAGGGGAACAAAGCTATCATAAGGCAGAAAAAGGCTTGGCAGTCCCAGGAAGAGCCATCCCCCAGAAAGTCTGGGAGAGAGCACAATTGAGTCGAGTGCAACTTCCTGTTTTTGACCACTCAGTATCACACTGAAAACACTTTGGTTTTTAAGAACTATTTCATAGAAGATACTCAATGAATTAGTGTCAAAAAAGTGTCTGCAAGTGTCTGCAACCTTTTAATCTGACTTTGAGTTCCTTCAGTTTGAATTTCCAGGTGCTGTTGCACTTGCATGTGGCCCTTGGAAAAGAACATCAATTTACAGGCTTTTGTTCTGTCTCAGAAGTCATCCTCTATATTTTCTCTTTTACTGTAGTTACAGTGAAAAGAGAGCCTGTGGAACTTTCTGGAAATGCTGACATCAAAGTCCATCTAAGATTAGCAAAGTACATGCTTGCTATATAGCTTTAGAGACACCAGGAAACATCTTCCTTATTTAGCTGCTATATTCAGCTCTCAAACATCGAGTAGTCTATCTTACTCCTATAGATATTAGGGGCAGATAGAGGGGAGAAGGAAGAAAAAGATGTAAGGGATGCCTAATTCTTTACCACACAGAACAGCAGCAAGTTTCAAATGAGAGCTCCCATCCATCCTAATCTTATACAGCAAATGCAGCTGGCAAGGGAAAAAATAAAATGCGCATTCGTGTCATGCAGGTCATAGGCAGTATCGCCCTCTCCCCCTTTCTCCGTTGGCTCCGTCACAGATAGAGCATCTGCAACAAATTAATTTCCCTTGGTGCGTTGCAGCCCCCTTGGCTGCACACAGACTGCGCGCTCAGCATCTGCTGCCTTTCCTCACAAGTTCGTGGCTGCTTTCAGCCAGTTGTCACAGAGCCTACAACTGAGGACTTTCAAAGGCTTTTACAACTGGATACAAGATGGATCTTCAAACTCAAAGCCAAGACAAGCCAAATATGTTACTTTTCATACATTGTCCAGACAAGAAATTGAACCTGGCTCTTCTTACAAGAAAAGCCAGGTACCAAACTTCAAAAGGATCCACATACCTTAAAAAGCCATAACATTATATCTTCCTAAGGAGGCTGGATTGTTAAATTCCTACTGTGAAACACTGTTTTATACTTCTCTTTACCATTTCAAATCCAAGATAGGTTGTAACAATATCAACGTACTACATGTTTTTGCTGCTGTACAGCAGCAGTTATGAGTAACAAAGGAGCAATAATGTTGAAATTGCACACTACAAACCCACCAAAAGCACTGTTGCATAAAGGTGGGGTTTTTTTCCTTTTTTTTTTTTTTTAAATAAAACCTAAACATTAAAAAATAGGCAGCTTAAAGCATAGATTTCAGCGAGGGTGTTAACTTTTGAAGACACAAGGTGCAAAGCTCATCTGTACCTGATGTAAACAGGGACAGAAAGTAAGATCTCTAAACATACAACTGCCAGAGACTGATATGAGTTACAGTGAGTCAAACAGATTTGACTTTTCATCCCTTACATTCCTACTTCTCATAGCTTCCTGCCACAGACATGCCCTTCCTTCTCTGTTGGCACCTCCTGTTTGTTTTCCTTTGCCACCAGCTCAGAGGAATACTCAAGGACACTCTGCAAACATGCTCCAGCTAGTAATTAACTCATTGAGCACTATGTTCCAGAAGGATGAGATTTCCCTTTCTGGTAGAAGGGACACTCTTCTAGGTATCGCAGTGCTGTTGTCACTTGGAGGTGGCTGGGGAGTCAAGAAGGCAGTAAAGCAGCTTGTGAAGGACAGGGGAAGAGGAACAAAAGCTAAAACCTGAGCACTCACATGCCAAAAAGCCATGGTGGCATGCAGTAGCCCTTGGGAGACTGCAGCTATGAGCCCAAACCCATGGGCAGGGAGAGCTGCTTCTGGACCCACACCAAGCTAACTGATGTTCTTGGGCATTATAACATCCAGTCTTGATGACCCACCTGTTAGGACCCTCTTGTTGTGGTCCTGTGCCTCCAGCTGAGTGTGGGCCCAGCACTTAGCATCCCACCCCCAGGCTGCAGTGGCAAGTCCATGGGACATGCCCTTCCCTCTGCTTCTGTCCACAGGTTAATTTTATGCTTTTTTCATTTAATTTAGCATGAAATAAGTGAGGAAGCCTGGACAGGAATGTCCAAACATTAAGCAAGGGGTCTGGGATATCCATCACAGGTTTTCCTCTAACAAACCAGATAACCACACTGCTCCTTTAGCATGTGCAGAGTCTCACAGTTAAAAACCTCTGATATCCAAATGTTTCCTCCACACACCTGCCATTCTGATTGTTTCTTCAGCATAACCTTGGATAACTTGGGACTTCCTTCTTGCCCAGTACTTTACAGCATAGCTTAGGTGGAGAACTTTGCTAGACGAGAAGAGAGAGGCTTCAGCCTCCTTTGCCAGGGCCAGGACCCCAAGACATAACCCTGTGTAGATGTTCATTCTGTTACGGCTGCAGAGAAGCACATGGTAAACACTTAAGAAGAAATAAACAACAACCAGACAACAAGACCAAAAGATACACCACCAATAGTATCACCATTTACAAGGTATGTGCATGTGACAATTTACACAGACTGAGGCAGCAGATAACATTTTGATTTTCACTGGTAATACAAATGTAAATGTGCCCAGCTTTAATAGTTTTCATCTGTCATCTGATGCTTCAGCTTAGATCAGCAAAGGCTCTGAATTCTCCTTTTAATGACATTTATCGTGTTCCGTATTCATCTTTGCTGTGCACTAGGAACTGCTATCTGGGGGAAAGCTAGCAGGGCTCAGCTCAGCAAGAAAACCACATTTGCTTGGGGTAATGCAAGAGGACTTTTAATAAGGAGGATCTCCACAGCTAAGCACTGAGTCACAGGGTTTGTTTGCAGGTCCATAGGGTGCCAACACCTGATCAAACCAACTTGCACACATAAACCTCTACAAAGACTGTTTCCAACCTGGCTGAGGCAATCCAGCAGCGACCAGAACACACCCTGTCCAGAGGTAGGCTGTCTCCACAGTGGTGCAAGAGCATCAAGCAGCAAAATAGCCTGTTGAGAAGCTACAGAAAATGCTTGGACAGAGGCAACAGCATGTTCCAAGTGCCAAGTCATCCCTGTTCTTCCCCGTTACTCATTGCCCCTCCAGAAAGCTTTCTGCTTTGCTGGTACTTGCTGCTCTCAACCAGAGGCAAAAGCCAAGTTCCCGTCATCTTTGAGAGAACTGATGGCTTTCCCTTCTCCACTGACAATAGCACCTAGGTACAGGCTCCTGTAAATCACTTTGATTAACTTGAAAGAGACAATTGGTTTTGACAGAATAAGACCCATTGACCAAAACAAAGTTCAGCTCAGACTGAGGCTGAGCTGCCTTTCAAGCCTGGTTAACCACAAATATGAACAAAAAAAGCCTTCCCTTCCTGTGCACTTTCTGCCTCCCTTCAGGTCCTGTGAGAGTAGGGAGGGGACATAGATGAGAGACCAACTTTGACTAGTTCTAGATTTGAGCAGGAGCCATAAAATACTGGAAACATCTGTTTTCAAGGGAAATATTTTTCCTAGAAGTTTCCCAATGGCCAAGGACACTGCTTACCTGAAATACTGTCTGAACTAATGGAATATTGCTATTAGAGCTGGATAGGAAATATTTTTTCCTATCCTAAGAAACCTTCCTTTTGTCTCCCTCCTGAGGAAATCATGCTTTGTTAGTCTTCTTACTCAAGGAAAACAAAACATCAAAACCCTCCATAATTAAAAAAATCACCTGTGCTTCCCAGGTGCCAATAGACAAGTGCTAGTAGACAAGCAATTGTGCACTTCCTTGGCATACAGGAGAATCAGGTTCAAATTCTTGAAGAGAGATACTTTAGTCTTGCTCTTTCTACATCCCTGATAATCACACGGGTCTCTAAGCTGTTGATACTTTACCAACAACATTTTCAGTATTATAGTTTTGGACAACCTGAAATACTCTGCAGTATGACAATCCACCTGGAGCCTGACACGCACGCACTATTGAGTTGGGATCTGGGAGTTCATACAGCACCTCTTGCTAGTAACTCAGAGCCATGGAAACTGCCAAAACAAAACCCAAAAAGCCTTCTGTGGTGCTGACAAGACAATTCTAGATTGCTTATAAGCCATGTCCTCGGTAACAAAGTGTGAGACATCACCAGACGTATGCAAAATATCTTGCATCTCATGAGGAAATAGTTTATCATAGACAGTTTAGAAAGTGCCTCACCCTGCTGTTCCCACTATGTTTCAGTCCAAATATATTCATCTAGAGGATGAAACCCAACAGAGAGTTTCACGTCACACAAATTCAGAGATTCTTCCAGCTCACTCCCGGCTTCATAAGCTGAAACAAGTTAACTCCACAGGCAGGATGAAACTAATTTGGCAGCTTTGCATAGGAAAATGGTTGTATTGATAGACAGGAGATTTTGAAATAGCAGAGGCAGACAACCAGGGTCTACAGCTACTATTATGGTCAAGGTGTTTTGGAAAGACTTCCAAAACTGCTGAACTAGAAGAGTGCTGGAAATTGTCATATTGCTTTGTAGTTTTGCAGGAAATATGATAAGGCAGAACTTCCCTATATGTTTCCCCCTACACACTTCTTTACTCACATGTGGGGAGTACCAGATCAAGGACTTCTGTAGGTGGTCCCATATGGCACTCAAGTAATTCCCACTTTTGCTTTAGACCTTAACCTTGTACCTTGAAGAACAGCACTGAAGACAACAGTGCATACTTCAAAGCATATAATGCTCCAGTATAAACAGGTTAACATCTACAGGCAGAAGAAGAAATGCCTTAATGTTATGGACAGACAGATCCCAAGAACAGATTGAAGTTCTTGGTTTAAGAAAGAAAAAAAATATCTTTTTCTCAGTGTCTTTAACCAGCGTGTGAAGCATAAAGGCTTTTTAGACAGAAGTCATCATACAGGCAACTATAAAACTCACTAAATTTGACCTACAGATCAGAAAAAACAGTCATTTGCCCTGATCTAGACTGAATCAGATTAGTGCCAATATACTATAGCAAGAATTCAAACTACAGGCTGTCCTTTCCATTGCAAAACTGAAGTAAATTTTCACATGTACACATGAAAAGGTCCTTTGATACAATTTACGTAGATTCAACCAAGACTGCATCAGAAATGAACCCAAATATTAGTTCACCTATATGTTTGTTAATTAATATATAAATCAAGATGTCTCAGATATCCATTGTATCTACTTCTTTTAAAATACATTATTTTTAATAGGGGATATCTAACAACAGATCATATTTTTGGCACTGCAAGTCAATGTGATTATAGAATAGTTAAAGGCATTCCTGGGTAAAACTACAGTAATTCTTGATAAAATATGCACAATCCTAACTTGGATATGCTCAGCTGAGAAAAAACAAACAAACAAACAAAACAAAAAAGATCAAATGGGCTCTTTAAGGGTTGTTGTTGTTGTGGTTTTTTTTCCTACCCTCACGAATGAGGTTGGAAAATCAGATTGTATTTTTATTATCTGTTCACAGGGCCATTTACCAGAACTTTTCAAAATGCGAGTGCCCACAACAGCACTACCAAGCCTTGACTTCTTTCCATCTACTAATTCATGCTATGTGGAAAGTTTTTGTGCCCATTTCAAACTGAGGAGAACAATAAGATATCCATGGATTAAAAAAAATAAAAAAAAAAAAAAAAAAAATCATCAAGACACAGGCTTAGGGTGAAAGTTTCCAGAGATTCTAAAAACTGACAAATTCTCTTAAGCTCAAGTCAGACACTCCATCTCCTTCAAGTACCAGTATCTTAAACAGAATAACTCAAATTGTAAACCTAAGTCAGATACCTTCCTAATCAGACTTCATGTTCACCATTTACATGGCTGTGGCAGTCTGAAGCCAAAAAGTTTGGTAACTGAACCCCTTGAGACTCAGTCTTCATCACTAAATGATCACCTGTTGCCCATCATCGTTGCTGGAAGCCAGAAAACCCAACGCCACTCCCTACCATGTGCATAGCACAAGCTTCTTTCATAAGCCAACCAGTAACAATGGTCTCTCAAGTGTTGTTTATTTTTCAAGATTGGTTTGTCTATTTTTCTCCCCCTACCCTTTCTCTTGATAGGCTAATTCTTTTGTTCAAGGCTTGTAGAGCATAGTCATGTTAAAGGCTGCAGCAAATGACAAAGATGCTTTATGGGAATGACAACAAAGACAGCGGGATGCACACGAGATCAACACAAAGGAGTACTGAATAGTAGCGATACTGAACTGTGGCATCATTTATCATTGTAGAAGGCAAGATACAAGGTTATCTTGGGGGATTAATTGTTTGAAATCCCACTAGGTCCTTCCAACAATCACCCTGCAGTTTCAGCTGTCGAGCTATTCCATTCCCTGTCCTCCAAGCTGGCTAGTTTGGTATTGGGAAGGGGGAGGCATTTTATTGTCAATGTATCTCTGTATAAAGAGAAGAAAAGCAGTATTACACAGCACTGAGAGATGAGGAAGTAAGTACTCTCAAAAGTAGGAAAAAATGACAGAAAGCAAAATTGTCTATATAAAGCTACAGGGCAAAAATCAGAGGCAGAGCAGGAACACAGAGTTACTAGGGCCCTCAAGCACTGCTAATTCCTCTGGGTGATGCCTACCCCCACTTGCAGAAAGACTGAACAAAAGCAGTTTTCCTTTGAATGCCAATCAGCTCCTTTACCAGATACTCTTAAATCTAACTTTATCCCCTGATTGCTGTGATTCTGCCATATTAAAACGATTCTCTGAAATGACTCTGATTTGTTCACAATACTGCTATTTAGCAGCCAGAGCATCAGAGCAATACAGTTATGTTTTGATTTCAATTCAATTACCAGCAGAGTAGAAGCCGTAGCACAAAGCCGAGATACGCACAGCACAGCTGCAGCAGCAGTCACACACCAGCAGCTCGATGCCACCCGTTCTTCAAATTAAAGCCTTCCTGGAAATACCCCAACACCCCGCAGCCCTAGACCAATGCGTGGAGGTTCGCATGATTTATATGGACAAACCCCCAAGTACAAGGAGGCAGTTTTACTTTCTGAGGAAGAGATGGAGACCCCTCCTCACTAACAGGGACAAAGCTTGATTCTGGAAGCATCATCAGCTAGAGAGGCCATAGGGGCCACGGTTTGAGGAAAGGGAAATGTCATATCCCAGGAGAACACAGGCTCTTCACATGAAACAGATCTTAAAGCCAAGACTAAAGAGTTCAAAAGAAGCAGTTCTCTTTTCAGAGGAGAAAGAAGTCACCTCAGGCCAAATCAAAACCAGCTCTTCCAACAGACCCATTTCAGCATGTCTGGGACCAGTCCCTCTGAGCAAAGGGAACAGGTGCCCAGACCTCAGCAGGGTTGAGAAAAGCCTGAGCAGGAAAGATGACTTGAAGATTTAACTCTACTTCAAACATCAGAGCACCAGAGTTTCAACATGCAAAAATACAATTACCTTCTTTGAAAACAACACTTCTCAAAGAACCCTGCCAATCAGACAGCTAAAGAGATGCTCAGATACATTTAAAAAGAACACTTTCAGCAGTCAGCTTTTACCATATTCTGTTCTGCTAATTGTTTCCAAGTTGCTGTATGAGGGATTAGTAGATTGAAATCAACACTCACCAGTAGATTATCTATGAAGTTCAGTCCAGGAAACTACTTCTGTTGTCCTCCATACCTACAGCACGCACAACACTTCCCACCAGCCAGCCAAAGGTGATCAGGACCCAACATGCTACTCAGAGGAGCTGACATCCCCACTCTAAACTGCACAGCCAAATGGCCCTTGCAGAGGCACCTTATGATTAGCCACAGCTGATGAGCACTCACCACTGAAGGAGGCTCTAGTGCTTGCAAATCATGAGATTAATTACAGCTTTAGCTACCACACTGGCAAATTAAATTACCTCCTTCAGGTGGCCTGAATGAGCAGAAATACCCCCATGCACAGAGAGTAAAGGGAGTAAAAAAAACCAAACCAAAACACAAACAAAACCAAGAAAACCCCTCAAAACCTTCAAGAAAAAGGACAACAGCAGTAGCTCAGGTCAATAGCTCAGTTTACCACACAACCAAAAGTCTTAGTGCTTGTCTTTTTTTTTTCCCCAGTGCCTCTGAGTAATCGAAGATTCAATTCTGTATGTCCTAGATACCTCTTTTTACCCAGCGTTGAAGGAGCTTGCTGTTTTGGGAAGGTCTGTATTTTACCTGGAGGGATGAGCTTCCTTTAAGTAGAACCTGCTAATCTGAAAAAGCTGTGGCATGAAGGACTCCACCAGCTCTCCTTGGGGAAATGGCGGGGTTTCTTTACAGCTTCTCTGGAAGCTGTGTCAGCTCTGCTGGTTCCTTCAGGGCTGCTTCTGCAGTGCTATGGGGCCATGGTGGGCTCATGAGAGCAATTCTCTTTCTTTTTTCCCCAGTGCCCAGGAAAGGTCTTTTTACTGTAACACTGAAGACTGCAGCCCTAGCTAGGGTGATACCTCAGGTTCTGTCACCCTCAATTCGAAAGTAACACTGTTTAAATAAAAGCATCCTGTCCTGCCACATCTTGGGGACAGAAATAAGGAGAAAGCAAGTAATTAATGTATGTGTTGAGGTCCCTGGGAGTTTCCAGGAGCTCAGCATCCTGTTCTTGGGGGCCATCCCCAGCCAGTACCTTGCTGGTTTACAGCTTACGATTTACAGAAGCAGTTGAAATCTCTGAGAGTAAACACAATTGTTTTATTTTGCATCTGGGTTTCTGTGTGTCTCATGCTCTGTGTAACAGAATACTGTGATCTTCAATAGGTTAAAGGGTGTTTTCTGAGAGTAGGATTTTATAAACCAGTTGCTTGTTTAAAGTAAATTAAACTACAGAACCATAGAAATTCCCCTTACTAAATTTTTGGTGTTCTGAATCGCCAGCTGCCTGTCTGGGAGGGGGGAAGGCCAGGGACTCAGATTCAGACTGGAGGCCTCACTCAAGAACACTAAAGTTAGGTGGGAGGAATCCCAACCAAGATGCTGCATCAGCTGCTGAGAGTATTTGTGGAGCAGCCACAAAATGAAATATAACACAATGTTTTTAACAGGGCACACTGCTGTTAATAGAAATTAAGCTTTCCAGCCCTGTTCCTGTTTTGGAATTCATTTTGCTTCTGGAGAAGGGGACGTGCTTCGGTTCATCACCTCCAAGGAGAATAGGTACCTTAATCCCAGTGATTTCAGTATGAGCTGAGATCTTCCAACTCTGGGGCTTTGTAACCCACTTAATTTCCCTCTCTGGTGACCAGTTAGTCTGCACACGTAACTAAACATGAGATTTAAATCTTTAAACTAAGGAACAAGTTGGTAGACTCTATGATTTTTTTGCAAGCATGATTCTCTTAAATTTGAGGGAAAAAAAAATTCTGTCGTATGAGGCGTGGGCCGAAGGAGGTGATACTCCCTGCATTGTCAGCCCGGCTGAGCAGGCCCGTGTGGGCGGTGGGAGGCAGCAGTGGCTGGGTGCTGGGCAGCCCTCCTCTGGCACCCTGCAGCTCACCTGGCTGCGGCCTGCTCTACCAGGTCCCTTTTGTTGTCTGACACTGCCAAACTTGGTGTAAACTTTGTGGATTTTTTTCCATCACATCGTTTTCCATCCAGCCACACTTAGCGCTATTGCTGGATAGCAGCCATAAATAAATTAACAGATTGTGCTATCTGTGCGTCCTGAAGTTAGCTACTGTTAGCAGTCATTCTACACGTCCTGTTACTGCACTGATATCTAGCTAGTTTGAATTCTGAATTTTTTTTTGTTGTTTTATTCATCCTTGTTCATGCAGACAAACAGGGCAATACTAGATAATTGGCCAAATAGGTTTCTACAAACTATTTCTGTGTTCAGTGAAAATGAGTTATGCACAGCCCCTAAACACTAGATCAATAACTGACACTGCTGTATTCATATTTGGGATCTACTGAGATTATCATGGCTACATTTACTTACACTGAACTCTGCAACATGTGAGCTATGCTAGAAGGAGTTGTCATTTCCTAGACAGTATTTCTTGTAATATGACAGCTTACTTATACACTTGATACCCACTGGAGTATGGTGAAGGTGTTTTAAAATTATTATTGTTTAGAAATCAAAGAGATCCTTCAAAGATTCTTAACCTAACCTTTCCTAGGTACTTATTTTAGTCGAATTTTCTTCTTTTTAGCAGCAAAATGAAACAAAACAAAAATGCACCCAAAAAAAAGAAAAAAAAAGAAAAAAAAAGACTTATCACATTTGTGACAGTAGGTTGAGAAAGATCCTGAGTTGATAATTTAATTTAATTTGCAAAATCAGACAATGTTGAGCTGTGGGGTATAAAATTTCTCAATAATGGTAGTTCTTTGAAATGTTACTATTCTTCGTGACAGGCATTAAACCAATGAATAAATTAATGGGGTAGGAAGCAGTAATTAGACACTAATTTATTTTAGTAGACCATCAAGTGTTCACCAGATATTTGGGTAAATCAGTTGTCTGTCAGGCATGGCATTATAAAGTTTCTGGATGTAGCTCTGCACAGATGGCTGCAGTATTCTGCCTGTAAAATAACATAACAACATAACGTGACACAACATAGCATGACACAACATAACAACATAACATAACATAACATAACATAACATAACATAACATAACATAACATAACATAACATAACATAACATAACATAACATAACATAACATAACATAACATAACATAACATAACATACATCTTTATCTATTTTCTGTATTACATGAGACCAAGCATGGCATGGTGATGGTCCTTGTGCCCCAGTGTCTCCCTGCCAAGAGGTGGTCTGAGCACAAGACGGCAGAAGCTCAGAGTCAGCTTCAAACATGAACAGTAAAACAACAGCTACAGAAAGAAATGCTGTATTTTAAACCATGACAAGCTGCACTCAGAAAGGAGCCCAGCTGGAGTCCAAATAAGACATGACTACAGATTTGAAAAGACCTTTTTGCTGGAAAACAGCTCGATCTTGACTGAAAACACATAGCAGACTGCAGAAATTCTATAAGCAAAAACAGGAATCTGGCTGTGAGTGAAGTGATTAAACAAGAGCTTTAAGGTTCAGTAAGAAATGTCTTTGTGGCATCTGGAGACATTTGAGGTGCCTGACACTCCTCATTTTACATCTTTGCTCACTCTCAGCCACCACCTTTGCTCCAGGGGAAGGTCCTGTTTTAAGCTCCTTGAAGCAGTAGAACAACTAAGCAGCTTGCTGCCTGCCAGAGCACACGGCTGTGGTGCCACACACAGTGGCAAGTTGGGCTGGAGAACTGCTTGACCCTTCTCAAGCCACCAGAACCGTTGTCTTTGGGCTTGTCTTATTATGTGAAAGTTTCCTGTCCTTCAGCTGCTGGAGCAGGGAGCAGGAAGGTAGACAGTGGAACAGGCAGAAAAGAAATTATTTAGTTCCCTCTGAAATAAAGAATTGGCTGACATACACATGCAGTTATATATGGTTGTCACCAGCATAAGGCAAAATGTATGAAAATCTATCTCAAAAGTAGTTTAGCTTTTGTAAGTAGCTAAATTCAGGCAACTGGACTGGAACTTGATTTTAAAGTGGATACTAGTCAGGCATGATATAGTATGGTCTATTTTAGGATACTTAAAAATTGTTACATTTTTTCTAAGCCCTGAATTCTTCCAAAAATGTCTTGCCATGCTTGGGCATGAAAGCTGTGAGGCTGGATTCTCCCAATGCGTCTCTCCAGGGAAGGGCAGCATTTGGGGGCTCAGTCTGGCTGAGCCTTTCCAAGTGCAGGGAGCACTTCAAGGAACCAGCTAAACCATCTCCCTCCAGGCATCACAACTCTTCAAGACTGAGTCGACATAAGTGCCTGTAGAGTCCAAGACTGGGGAGTGTGATTTAGGACACACCTTATACTGTTCTGAGAGATAAGAATTAAAAAAACTGGTTCCCTAATTTCCAACTCAAAAGGCCAGTGACAGAGCTGTGAGTCACTGCAGTGATAGGAAGCATTGCTGATGGCTGGCTTCTCGGACAAAGGAGACCTGTTGTCTCCATGTTGATTGGTGTCATGGACTTTGCAGGAGGAAAAGGAGACTTCTAACTGTGCCTCATGAGCCTCAGCTGTTGGGGCAGGCAGGGGATCATTCAGCCTTCAGTGCAGGCTGCAAAGTAGTCCAGCCGTCCGCTCAGGATTTAGTTGCTACAGTACATTTTGAAAGACAGAAAAATGCATGTTTAGAGTAAGTCCTGCTTTGAAAACCCAGTCCTCAAGGCTCCATGGACAGATCTATGCCTTTGGTTCTTAATGGAGCAGAGCTGACAGTGGTGGGTCAGTGGTGGTGGGATGGAGGGCTGAGCTAGGGCTGACTGCAGTGCCCAAGAGAAACTGCACCTGGGATGAAGTTTCTGTGACGCTTCAGCAGAAGGGGAGTATCAAGGACTGGCCATTGGTGTAAACTCCTTTTATGAACAGAGTTGAATGCTCTTATTTGCTATTTTTAATGATGCCACTTTTTCAGGTGTGTTGACAAACTAAACTCGCCAACCCAGGCTCTTCCCTGTTGCCCTCTGGAGGGAGCTGGGAACCATGGGTTCCCAGCCGCGCCTGCGCCCACAGGCGCTGCACTGATGCGGGTTGTAACACCTGTAAGACTTGCTGGCATGACAAGCGTCTGCCTGTTTACACAACGTGTCTTTGTACCTGGATGATGTTGAATGAAATCCTCAGTACCCTCAAAGCGTGACTGGGATATCCCTGTTTATAGTTGCTTAATTGTTTTGCATGGCTTAGAACAGCAACTGCAACAAGCACAAACAAGCAAACCATGACAAGGGATGCTTCCATCCATCTCCAGGCAGTGCCTATGATCTTTCCACCGTATGCATTTGTTTTGAGGGGGAAACGAAGCATCTAGGTCAGGATATGATTTTAATAGGCAGGACTAGTGCAGAAAAACCTTGTAATATGCTGCTAGTGACATGCTAGGCAGAAATGACAGTAAGCTCATGGAAATGTATGGAAATTCGGCATCCCGCCTCTCCATCCCCCTCTCCTCCCCACCCTCTGGTATGTGTGACTTTGAATCTGCTTTTCAGAGCCCCTGCTGTGCAGGGGCTGTCCATCCATCTGGCAAGGTTACAAACACATTTCAGCACTGTTGACAACATGCCTGATGTAACCTCCTTTCTATAGCCTCTGCTCTCCTCCTTCCAATCTTTGTTTCACATGGAGGAATGTAGCCCTGCAAAGCAAAACCAATGAACCATGAAGAATCACAGGGCCCAAGCTCTCCCATCCCAAGAGAGGAGAAGGTGGAGTGTAAAGCACAAAAAGAAGAAAGGGGAAACGAGGTGGAAGAGCAAGCTAAAAAATAAAAATAATATCTTACAAAAGGAGGAGTGGGGGAGAAAGGATAAGGAGATTGCCAGCAGAGATGGGCTGCACACTCACTACAGGGGTTTAACACTTGGTTATTACTTGCTTTGCAGCTATGTCACATCTGTCAAAATCTCGGATTCTGCCTGTTGACGTATTTACATTATGCTCACCCATGACAGCAGCAAGCCTGTCACCAGCTTCCCCTCTCCTCTCCGAGGCTGTTAAAGAGGGAGAAAGTTTTTGTTTATTTGTCAGTTGCATTTTTTTTTCTACTGGGACACTTTCCCTAGCCTGGTCACAGAGTGGGCCCCAGCTATAGAAACTGGGGACAATGATATTGCAGATGTTGGTTGTTGATATGGCAGTTGGGACGGCATGTTGAAGCTCCCGCGTTAATCAAGAATTCCATGTACTTATTTAGCTAAGAGCTAAAGTGTTTATTTAGCTGTTCAGTAATTTCTTCTGCTTTCTTTATGGCAGTAAGGCAAACTATTCTGTACACATTAATCAGAAGTTCTACAGCTCATGTCTTTAGGACATTTCATTAGAAATTAGCTAAGAAATAAACAGGAACAGTCAAATCTCTCCCTGATACAACTCCGTGGAATAGCTGTTTATACGTTGACAGCCAGTGTGGTGAATACAAAATATGTGAGTCAGAAGCATTTAAGGTTGAAACAGACCCTTGGTTTTGTTTTCCTCAGCAAGAAATTTAAATTGTCCTGATAATTTATGGAGGAAGCCTATACCTGCCTAGCTTGATGCCTTCGAATGAGAGCATAAGCAGGAGAAGCTTTTCTGAAGAATCTGCAGAGGGAAAATTTACTGTCAGGAACTACAGAGCTTCCCTGGCAATTTACTGAGGGGTGGTGGTACACTGGCAAAGGACTGATCTGCAGAAGGTCAGCTTCTGCTTCTGAGTGCAACTGCAGGCACTGTTCAAATGCAAGCGCCAGTCTAGGTGTTCACACGTCTGTAGCAGTTGAATCAAGTGTGTTAGCAACCAATGCAGGAGCATCTTTCCATTTTTCCACCTCATTTTTTTTTCAAAAGCAAATCACACAGTGACTGAGCCTCACTAAATATATGCCCTTCAAAAAAAAATTATTCCCCTGTGCCTTAACTTCTGAGACAGTGGAGCTTCCTGACACAAGACCTGATATGGACCACCAGTACCTGTCTATCAACTTTCAAAAAGAAGTTAATTTATTTGAGCCTCACTATTTGAATGTCACACTGCTTGTACTAAAAACTGAGCACCTAAAAGACAAGGAGAAGGGCTGTATGGCTACCGCTTTTGCTTTTATTTAGAGCTTCAAAGGCAGTTAGAAAAGACAGGCATGGCCTGCAAAACTCACAGCCAGGTCTGCAACCTTGAGAAAGTTGAGAGTTCAGCTGGAGCCAGTGGAGCCTCCTCCCTCTGTAACAGCTCAGGATCTGGCCCCAGGCCTCTGCCTTTCAAACGGAGCCAATATGGAAAATACTCCACACCGGTTTTGCAGGTTTTTTCCCCTATCTTTCTAACAGGAATCGAAGCTGAGTTTTGGTTATCCTCTGCTGAAGCACACAGGTTACCACAAAGTCAAAACCTGCTTACATAACTGTAGAGGAAGATCATGTAGCTACTTGCAGCATTCATATCTACTATACCTAATCAAGTTTGCCAGGCAGCAAATGAGAGATGGGATCACTCATGTGCTCTATTACTACACTTAAAGGCCTTTTAACAATTTGCTATTGTTTGAAAAAAATTGCATGTCATCTGTTATTAGTCACACTGTTCCTCCCAGGAATATAACCTTTATTGCTGTTACTAGGTGTGTATACCTAATGTGTTTGGTCCCACCTCTTTTGCTTGTGAACCTGTTATTTTCAGTCACCACATTAAAATAGAAGTACTTCATTATTTGGACTGTGTTGCTTCTGCACAAAATGCCATGATATTTATTTTCCTCTAGGCTATTATAGCAAGATGAGCAGAGTGTTTCGACTGCATTGTTTAGCATGGTAGCATCCCTGTTTTCCCTTGCTATTCACAAATTATAAATATAAATGGTTAAAAAAAAAAATAAAAATATGCTGGATTGTTCTCGTTTTGTGACTAGCTGAAACTGAAACCCTTGCTTTTGGAATGGGAGCTTGGGAAGGAACATGGTAGCAAATGTCCAAATGCAGTAGCTATATGCTCCAGTGAGGCACTCAGAAGTAACCCCAGTCATGTACAAATATGGGGATTTCTTGCACATGTTTCACCATGCTCCCCCTTGGCACCTGGGAAGCTACTTAACAAAAAGGTGGCACCATGACTCCTGTTGCAGGATGTACAATGATCCTCTCTGCACCATACCATGGTCACGATGACCAGCTTCTTTACCACACTGCTGGGCTTTGTTTTGCTCGCTTTCTGATTGTAATATCATCACTTTAGTGTGTGGCCTGAGCACACAGGGTAAGTTCCCAGCCTTGACGTGACTTCTTTTATGATAGGTTTTCACCTTTTGTTGACTTTGCCTATAATGAATATTTTGAAAGGCATTCATACTGCTGTCACATGGGCTGGGTCTTCTTTTCCTGCACTTAATAGGAAATGTGGATACAGATGCCACAAAGACTAGTTAGCTGACCAACCTGTGCTGCATAGGGACAAAATGGCTGGAGAAGATCACAAATCATCTGACCCAACTACTTCTTTTTTTTTTTTTTTTTTGTGGCATTATCTTGATTTACAGTGTTTTAATTAGAATTTATTACCTTAGTTGCAAGCAGTAGTTTCTGACCTACCAGTCCCTTTCTTTCTCCCTGCTGTGAGACAGACGCAACTTTCTGAAGAAATTTCACATCTAAAGCTGAATACTAAACGTCACAGGAGAAAGGGATCTGGAGAGAAATGTTTGCTTTTCCCCAAGATGATGCTTTAGACTGGTTTTTCCTTTGTCCCTGAAGATGTCAGCTTTGGAGTTCATTTTCCATCAGCACTCTTTGCAGCTTAACACTGAAAAGTGTTGTTAAGGTTGCCAAATTATGTGCTCAAGAAATTAGGTAATTTGGAATACATCATGTCTGAAATCATCTTACCCACATCTCTTATCACAGGGCCTATCACAGTGACTATACATTGGAGATTGTGTTCCCTTGATGGGCAGATATTCAATATTTTCTGTTTCAAATGCAGCTTTCTGCAAATGAAACCTCCTTTTCTGTGTACAATACAAACCCTTCTCAGAAAGCTGAGTGTTTCCTCATCTGGTTGTTTGCCAGTTGAGCACTACAGTCTTTGAATCCATCTAAAACTTTGATCCAACAATTCCCAAGCTGCCTTCCCAGTACAGCCTTTCTGGTGAGCCCTGTAACACCCCTCTTCCTTTGCACCATGGCTGAGACTGGGCAGCATCCTCTGCTGTTCTGCTTCCAGCTCTGGGGCCAGGCTCCTGGCTTCATGGTGCTTCCCACAGGCCACCCATCACCCTGCAGGCTGATTCACACCTCAGGACCTGAATTTGTACGTGACTTTGCACCACAGCAGCACTATGAGGGGTGGCGGTTGTCTGATTCCTGTTTCACAGCTGAGGCATAGGAAGGGTAAGATCAAAAGGTAGCACTGATTTCAGCACCTTGTTTCAAGTGATGAGGGTATGATGATTTGGGCATATTTGGCAATTTACATCACGAAACACACCTACTAGCATTGTCCGTTGTCAGCCTCCACAGCTGGAAGTGCTCCAGCATCTCAGGTCAGGCACCAAAAAACAGAAAAAGAAACAGGGCATCAGTGACTACTAACGCCAAATTTGGATTAAGAGATGTGTGTCAAGCATGACATAGGATTTCTTTGATGACTGTAAGAACAGAATTGCATTTTTCAGAGCAGTCATCAGTTGCTTCAACCTTGACATAAGCTTTTAATTTCCTGTACTTCAATGTTTAATTCACCCTGTAGCTCCCGATTTCTGCAGAAGATTTCTGCAGAGCTTCTTGCTCTTCTCTAGTCTTCCTCCCACCATCAAATTCACTTTCAATCCCATCCCATCCTAACCCATCTCATTTTCTGCTCCCTGGATTTCTCCTTGTGCTGGTGCCTTTGCCCAGGCTACTCTCTTTCACCCAGTCCCAATCTCCCTTCTCTCCAGGTCCTGTGAAGCCTCACATCTTCCCAGTGCCCTTGCTTCATCTGCAGGGCCATCGCTTACCTCCTCAGTTCTGCCTCAGTTCTCCTTGCCAGCCCCATCTTTGCTCGGTGCCAGCTTTCCATTCCTCTTCCTCCCCACCCCAGCTTGCCCAGTCCATTCTCCAGCTCCTCGCCTCAGAGGAATGAAGGCAGCAGCCGTCACACCAGCCACTGCCCACAATAAAGGCGGTGGGGGATGAGCTTGTCCACAGCGCACTGGGGTGGGATGACACCCTTCGCTTAGCACGATGTCTGGCTTCAGTGTCTGAGGTGGGCCCAGGGGAGACACCTTAATAGTAAAACTAAACTAGCTAACTAACTAAGATGGTTACATGTATAGAAATACAAGCTGTTTCCTGCTGCACACTGGGAGAACACAAAGGCTACTTCAATAAGAGTTGTCTATCACAGATATGTTACAAACTGAGAACCTATCACAGAAGTAAAAGGGAAGGTGCAAGTACATAAACTAAAACACAGGTTCATTTTTCAGATGTGGTCATTTGTTGCTTTTTTTCTTCTTGTTATTCTCCTAGTCAGAGGAGAGGAAGCAGAAAAAAAAATTATAAGGTGATAAAACCAACAATATACAGCACTTGGTATTTCCAATTACTTGAAAAATCTGCTCAGAATTATGAGCTACAAATAAATACATCTATGTGAGTAAAGACCACTTTCGTCCCTCAGCAAATCATCATCTCCTTTTCATCTCCCTACAGTTTCTACTGCGAGTTATGGCTGCACTTTCCTTCAGCTACATTCAATGTTTATTTTTTATTTTTTTGCTCTTGGCTCAAATCGTTCCATGATGCTTGCACAGCTATTCTCTGTGGAAATACTTTTTCTTCCTCTTAATATAGAAAAAAGTCCCTCTGTCAAACAATGAATCATACCACAGGAAAAAAAAAAAAAAAGGGAAAAAAAAAAAGCAGACGACTTTGCAAGACTTGCTAGTGCTAAGAGTCCCCATAAAGAGTCAATAAGAAGTTAAAAAGGTAATGAAAATACCACAACCACGTGGCAAAAAGAAAAAGGAGAAGAAAGTTGATGAAAGAGTGTATATGCTGAGGGAGTGGTCTTTTAGCCTTTTCACTGACTTTTACAATTTCACCTTAACAATTTTATGAAGCAGAAGCTAAGCAATATTAGCTCCACATTTGGGCTTCACCAGGAAAGCACTCCTCCTTGTAATAACGCAGAGACTTCAGAATGCAGAGCTCCCTTCAAGACTATTGTCCTGGTGAGTATCAGCCACTGATCACCTGCTGCACTAGTACTGCAAGACTATGACCAAGGTGTCCTGGTGGATAGTCTGGGGGCAGTTGAGATTTTATTGTGCTCTGACACAAGCTGTTGTCAAGACACCTGCCTTCCTCCTGATGTTCAAAAGTCAGTGATGCTTCTACTGAAGGCTGGTTTGTGCTAAGTAAGATGATGTGAACTGAGACATTGTAAAGGCAGGCACCTATTCTCTTCTCATGAAGGACTTGTCTCCAAGAAAGGGTCATTACTCAAATGATGGGGAATTGTAAGGAGTTATGCCACTACAACTGTTTACTGTAGGAACAGTAATCAATGCCTTGAGTCATTACAAAGCCTGTAGAAACACTTTGAATATGCAAAGCATGCACTGAATAACTGACACAGGGCTAGACCAGAACCTAATGGGCCCTCTGAAAGAGGCTGTTCCTGGCCTAGGAGGCCAGGAAATGACCAGAGATGAAGATATGTACATTGCTTCTTGGATACCACTCTAATGGTTATACCTGATCAGGGATAAAGTAAAGTTCCTCAAGTCTTGGTGCTCCTTTCCCAACACAGGAATTGGGAAGTATCAGTGACAACACCACCACTATCTTTTCAAACTCTGAAGTCATACCTTTTGTTCACAGGAGCACAATGTGAGCAATAACTTGCCCTCGTCTCTTTGGTCCATAACACCAAAGACAGGTGGGTCTTTAGATATTTGTGAAGATTAGAGGTGGAGTGCTGCAAACTTTGAGCTGCCACAGACACACTTAGGATAGCGAAAGCCAGTCAGTTAATGGTACAAAGTCAGTAAGAACAAGTTAAAGTGTATTAAATTCCTGTACAGATGCCCTCTTCTGGGAATAAAGTCATCCTCTAAAAAGGATTATGCTGCAGTGAAAATATAACACACATCTGAATGAGTCTACTCACCTGAGGATTTAACACACTCTACACCTGTAATTTGGGTAATTTAATATTAACATTACACATTGAGTTGGTGTGCTCTGTCTCCCCACTTCTGTCTCTTTTGAAGTAAGGTCTTCTTAGTCAATACTGGAACCTTTTTTTTTTAACCTGTGCATCTGCACTGACTACCATTGACTCTATATAGCCCCATGACACTTCCATAGTACAGCAAATACATGCGGTGGCCCTATTTCATATTAGTATTCTCAGGAAACAGGTCAAAAAGTATCCCATATGGTATGTAGCATATGTTTTACTTAGAGCACTTCCAAGAATAAAGAAGGCCAAGTTTGATTCACGTGAGAAGGCACAAGCACTGCACAGACACCCATCCGTGTCAGCTCCAAAAACGGAAGACCTATTGTCATATCATTATGCTATCACCATTGCTATAGCTGATTAGTTCTGCTGACAGGGAAGACTAATTACCTTAGGCACAGCCCTGTTATCTTCCAGCTATGCATCCTTAGGGAATCAAACTAACATTTGTTATTGCTAATAAACAGCAGCCCATGTCATAAGGTGGCCCTAAATCAGTCAACAGTAGCCTGGGATTTGTGGCACTGTGTTCATGTGTGAAATTGAGGTAGCCCCAAAATCCCCCTTGAGCACTACCCAGTGGTCAGCAGCAACGCCTTTCCTTCATCAGTCTGAGTGCCACCTTTTGTAACATTCCCAGTGACAAAATTTCAACCTGATGGCCAAAACAAGTCTCTTATGTTCCCTTAGACATGATCAGATAATTTTTTCCTGATGATCTATCGATCTAATGTACTGCAGTTTCATTGATGTTCCCATGTTAATTACACTCTTGTGTGGCATCACAGAAACTTTTGCTTGCTCATGCAGTGTAAAGTACCTTCAGCTTAATTAACCCCTTGACATACATTGTTTTTTCCAATTTCTCTTCAGACCAGCTGGTGTTCCTTCAGACCATCAGCACTCAGTTTGGTGAACACTCCTCTGCATTGCAATAACGGTGCTGTTTCAGCAGTGACTGCTATGACGCAAGGGCACAAAGCCACTTTGCAGCACAGTTTTCCGAGGAAGGCAGCTGAGTGCTCTGGTGCGTGGAAGCCCCTGGCCTCTTGGTCCAGAAATTCTGCATTAGCTCGGTGAAAACAGAAATTAGAGAATTGAAGGGCACAAGAGCTAAAGGCCCTGAAATGAAGCTTGTGAACTTGCATTTGCATTTAATGCCTATCCCTACATAAGAAGAACTTGGCCCAGGATTGTCAGGGTTAGCTGTGTACAAGATGCAGCATACTGAAGTGGTTTACCCTATTAATCTTCATTAGCTCCTTTCCTTTAAATTCCCTCAAATTCAACATGGGGACCTCCACTCATTATGGTCAAGAAGGCTGTTACTTCATGTGAAGAACACACAGGTTTCTAATGGTGAGCTCCTATTTAATTGAATTCAGTGAATGACAACACCATGACATTGCTAAGATTAATGACTCAATAATTTTTGAGACAAGGCAAAAAGTGAAGTAAATCGATTGCATTAATTTTTTTTCCTTGGAAACAGCACTGCATACCAGCTCAGCAGTGTCCCATGGAGGACGCTTTCCTGTTACACTGTGAAGCCCAGCTATCCCTTCTCTGTTCAATGCTTGTACTCTGACATCACTTTGGAGTAACTTTTAAAGTAATTTCCTAGTTGCAGGGATGCAGGCTGACAATAATTGAGCTGAGATCTTGACAAACCCAATGATTAATGCCCAGGGCTTTTTGGAGCAGAAACTCCCGTTATAATTAGATTATTCAGGAGAAGGAGAGAAGGTGTCAGAGCATGAAACAGAGGGCTGCAGTGACTGCCCACCTCACTCTTCAAAAAGTATGAATAGTTTTTAATTTCTGCCATCTTGTTAGTAACTCTTATTCACATAAAAATTGGTTAACGCCTAAATGCAATGTCAGATGTAATATCTTGTTTAAAAATGCATTTGCAGACAATGAAATGGCTTCTTCTTTCCTACATGTGGCAGAAGTTGAGATGGCTTTTCACATAGTATCTGTGACAGTGTCTCTCAGAAGTGCCTCCATAAAATGTAGAGAGCAGTGTTTGGTATTGCTCAACATCATCTGTAGTATCACATTTGTTTTTTACAAGAAGCTCACAGAAAAACAACAGTTTCAAATCTAGTGAGAAGACTCGGCATTATTACACAGGTGTAGTGTTTTATTTGCCTGCAGAAGACAGTGACAATGACAAGTATTCCAGAACAAAGATTTTGCTAATAATTAGGATATAGATTACAAATGTTAAGCAAAGGATCCTGAGGGTAATGGAAGACAGAAGTAAGGTAACTCTTCATATGATACCATCTGGAGTCCAGAAACTAATCACAGGTGTTGAGAAGAAAGTTTTCTCAAGTGAGCTATGTGAAAACTGGGGTATTTGAGCTTTGGATGACATAGAAAAAGAGTCATAGCATTTGCCCTCTAGCCTTCCCTTCCTTGGTTGAATGAGGAGTGACAGGGGAGATGGCAGCAGGCAGCAACAGCTGTCTCTGACAGAGAAACTCCATCTTATATCCATAAAGGGAGATTCTGGTGCCTATTTTAAGATAAAAGAAAAACATAAAATGTCTGAGATCCACAAAGGATCTTTACCAGTAAGTATAATCTTAACAGTGGGATTTTTATTACTTCATCTGTTTGTATCCTGTTGCATTAGTGCAAGTACTTTTTCCTTAAATTTTGTCTGATAGTTAAGCTTACCTGGAGTTAACACATAATGCATGACAACATGTTCTTCAGCCAAAGTTTGGTGGCACAGAGAGCAATGGTCCTGGCATGGATATCCTGCTTTGGAACACAGTCCTTTCAGGAAGAGAAGGCAGCTTGGGATCGCAGAAGCTTTGTTGGCCTCTCCAGGATCTGCTTTCTCAGGGATCTCCAGGAAGAAGGACCTCTTGGAAAGCAGGCACAAAAGAAAACCTCCAGGCATGTCTGAAGAGGAGCACTCCCAAACCCTGCAGTTCCTGAAGGATCATAGAACAATAGAATACCAGGTTGGAAGGGATCACAAAGATCATCCTGCCCAGCCTTTCTTGACAGAAGTGCAGAGGGTGATAACAATGCTGTATCTCTTGCCATTTCCCCATTCATTCTCTGGGCTTCTGGGCTTTAAATCTTAGAGCAGATCCAAATGGTGTGCAATGGTGCAGAACAGACACAGCTGAATCAGAGCATGAAAAGGTCAAAGCTGGCCACCACAACTGAGCTCCCAGTTCCTGTGGCAAAAATTGGAGAGGGTCCAATGACATCACTGCTGTGGCAACTGCAGAAGAGCCAATACTGCTGAGAAATGGGGTCCTTACAGGCTATCTGTGTCCCCATGGCTAGGGGCTGTCTTCTTGCTAATGGGCTCTTAGATGTAGGGATTTGGGTGGTACTTTAGGAAGAATAATAACATGAGAAGAAAGGTCTGAATTCAAGCCTACTGCCATGTGATGGGCCTTTGAAATTTAATGCAAACCAGTTGTTTATGTAATTTGGGGACACCTGCAGCTTAGGATTTCATCTTTCTTCTTTGTTGTCTGACTGAAGGGAATTTCATCACTGTAGACATTTATATGAATTGCAATTATGTTTCTGCTCCAGTGTACTTTGTTTTATAATGGCCAGTATTGAAGAAGAAAAAAGAAAAAAAGGCATTTTCAATCGGAAAACAGATCATATTCTACATCAATGGCTAAATGCGATCTCCTTGTTTTAGTGCTGTATCATTTACCTTGCTATCCAACTGCAAACCACCTCACCCAGTCCTAAGTGCACAAGACATGACATGAGCAGGGAAAACTGCTTCTTTCAATATTATTGCAGCAGCACAGAGAGTTTATGACCCTGAAAAGATGGAGGTTTACAGTTACAGTACACTGAATCATTACAAGTTTTAAAGAAAAAGGGGCAAGAACAAGTTTTCCCTGAACAATAAATAATCTTTTGAGGTTCAAATACCTTTGGTATGAGCTGATGATAAGCACTCAGTGACTGAGACTCCATGCCAAGGCAGAACCTGTGCTTTCAAGGATTTCTGCAACATTGTTCTGACATGCCTGGACAGAGACTTATTGTAC
This sequence comes from Columba livia, assembly GCF_036013475.1. Lineage (NCBI taxonomy): Eukaryota > Metazoa > Chordata > Aves > Columbiformes > Columbidae > Columba > Columba livia. The sequence continues at coordinate 77,606,184 of NC_088604.1, forward strand.
ACTTAAATCACATTTCCATGAATGCCTACTCCTTCCTTGGGGTATTGTCATCTGTGCAGTCCCAACTTTAGAGAAGATGGCCTGTCTCTGAGTAGTGCTAGAGGCTCACAAGTCTGCATGAAGTTCACAAGAACTGAAGTTAAAGCTCGTCACTGCAATTCAGAGCATGCATGCCACAAACCAGGCATTCAGAGGCAACAGAAACCATTTCAAAAATTACAGCCTTTGGGAAGATCATGTCATGTGCAGACTGACATGAATTCATGGATGTTTGGCCAGGAATTCCAGCCATTTGAAGGGACTGCTAGCAGAGAAGTATGCTAATAGTCTGCCTTTTTCTCAACCAGAGGGAAAAGCACTTCTGATGCCCATAGTCAGAAGAATTTTCTCCAGTAATGTTCTCCATTGAATCTAGGAGCAACTCTAAGACATGGCTGAAGGAAGAGGCAAACACAGGGATGGAGCAGAGTGAACACTGTTCAAAGACTCCCCAACCATGTACAGATCCATAAAAACAGCCTTATTGCTCTTCCTGCCACTGAGGAAGTAGGTACGATGGGGACAATGACTGGCCTTGTTAAAAGGGCTGTCTCAGCAACAGTCACTGCCTTATACACTCTTGCCTTCTCTTCCTGGCAGGAGCAATAGGAACCAGTCTGGTGTCACAGGTAGAGCAGGCAGAAGGAAAACCAGCAAAGATATGGACTAGTGGGGTGTGAATCACTTAGAGTTGCTGTTTCCTCTCACCTCCACCACAGCTGGCTCTATAGCTTTCCCCCTCCCTACCCTCTCATTTATTGGAGTTAAAGATTTTGTAAGTTCTTTGTTGACAAAGAACATCTCTAATGTATTCCTCATTAATGCGGCACAAGTGGGCAGAACTTTGGGGAAGCCACACACAATATATAGAGCTCTGGGGTTTATTCTGAGACAAAAGGCAGGGATCCCATCAGGCTTACATTTGCCATCGTTAATCAGCAGAAGAAAATATCCTTCAGCAGTGCTGACAGTTCCAGTTTTGGCTTCCTACTAGATTTAGACCAGATGTGACTCAAGTAACCAGTTGTGGAAAAAAATAATAATAATTCCTTCTTATTTTGTAAGCAAGAAACCTGCAGATGCTTAGTTCCTAAACAAGCTTAGTAGTGACAGTGATGCATGCAAGTGGAGCAGTCATTTAAATGGGTTGCCAGTTCTCAGTTGTATGTTGCCACATGCCTTCACTGACTTCAGCTAAGTCAACGGCTAGTTTAAATGGAGCATTCTCCTTTGCTCTTCACCATGGGCCAGAAGTGGCTCCCGTTTTTCCTCAGGGGGAGAATATGGACTACTTGTTCCCTCCTAGGAAAGAGAGGCTGAACAACTTCCATCACAAGAATTTCCAGGGGCTTGCAAAGATGACTGAGTAACCCCTCTCTTTTCAGTGCTAACAGCTCCTCTCCCCACTTCCCGGCAGCAGCATCAGTGTCTCCCTGGCACTCTGCCACCAGCAAAGAAGGACATGGAGCCAGTCTTCTTACTACATGCTCACAGACACCTACCATAGATAAACACTTACTGTGACGACACCCACTCCGCGCCACACTCTTTGCCTTATTTCGTGATCCTGCTGCACTGGAAGGAGATGACTGAGAGAGTTCAGCCAGAGTCCCTTATCTTTCTTCTTTTAACCCTTTACTAAGAGTGACACCACCTATCCAACACATTGTCTGCATTCCCTCCAAATGGGCCTGCACCCCTCTGGGCTTCACAGGCATTGGAACTTGCCTGGAGTTCTGTATGTGTTCAGTTTTGTTGTGCCACAACTAAGAATGGTAGATAAGCCACTGCAGGACATTTGCAATACTCCTACGGTACAAACCAACTGCAAACCCATCTTAATCCTCTTTCTAATTTGGCTTGGGCATTGCTTTGTGTCACCACATAGAGCAGTGGTATCAGAAAGTCTTAGTGAGTTTTGCCACACTATTTATCCAACAGGGAGAAATGCACCTGGGTTATGCTCACTATGAAATCGGTAGGAACGTGTGAGGTAAACACTGAGTACTACCTTAACTGATGTTACATACTGTTTTTAAATGTGCTGATCTTACACTGATTGCACTAAGTATGGAACTGAGCTTACCAATAAGAATATGAAGTGGGTTTCAAAATGGCTTTACAAAGATTTCTGGCATTAACTTTCTTCTTGACAGTGTCAGCAGGACCCAAACTCATGAAGAGCATTTACACAGCCACAATAAATTATATTTTTATTTGAGAAAATTTGCATAAATTTTTCCAAGTGGCTGAAACAACAGGAATGGTATAATTGACCTTCTAGGAGTCTTTGGTTACATTACAACCAACAAATGATATGGATGTTGGTACTGTATGGTGTCTTTCATCCAAATAAGACAATATTCTCAAAATGTTAAGCAAGTGGAAAACAACTGTGCCTGGCCACAGAAATACTCTCTGTCCTGCAACTCATGATGAAGGGCGGAGAGCAAGGTAGGAGGACATGTCTCAGAGCAGTGGGTCTGAGTTGTGCCTGGCAGCATTATGAACACAACCAGCAGAATGGTGAGTAATGGCTCATGCCAAAAAATATCTTCCAGCTTTGAAGTAAGTGGTAAACTGCCAGATCAGGATAGATCTGAGGCATGCACCAGAGTGGGTATTTCTCTCCTTGTCTGTGTTCAGTAAGACTGTAGATGGGTACTGATGTGTGTTTGTGTATGATGTGTGCATGGGTCCAGATCACTCAACCATCACTAAACCACAGTCTGCTCTGAAGTGGTAGACAGATGCCTCTAAACTGGATGCATGTCTACACAAAAGGTTTGTGATCGGTACTTCATATAAATAAGTTATAAGGAAACCGAGATGTGTAAACTGTAATAATGTAACTGGAAGTTACCCAGGAATCAAGGCAGCAACCTTTCATTACTGCTGTGAACACTGACGTGGAAGCTGGAAGAGCTCTACAAATGGTTAGATGTTTATAGCTTGCTAAAAAGACTACATCTCTGACAGCCAGCTGTCCCCTGGAACTATTTTATTGCACTGAGTGAGAAGGAAAAGAAAAGGCCAATTGCTGACCTACTTCTTGTGCCACCTATATTTGCCATGTGTCATTCCAGGGACTGAAAATGTTCTAAACTCACTTCACTTACATTTAGCTGTGCTTCAATGCAAGGCTGTGGAAATGCACAAATATAAAATAAGTGTGCTACAAATAAAATCAAATAACTGAGGCTAGAGAATAATGGTGAATGGCCAGGTAGCACAGAAATAATAATTTTCCTACTTTGAATTACATCATATCAAGGGAATTGTCGTTGAGTCCAGTTTTATTAATGCAATACGTAACTGATGCAGAGGAGGCAAAATGCGAACTCCCTCCTGAATTAGTCTAACCAGTGTGAATTGAAGGTAGACTAGGCCTCAGTCAGAACAAAAGAGAAAATAATCCCCTTGTAATGTTGCATTTAACACCTAGCAGGCAGGTGATAATTGCTTCAGTCCAAGGGGATTAGCACATTGTAACCTCATTATAATGTAAAATGTAACTTCCCTATATGGGGTTGTCTACATGGAAAACTTACAGTGGCATAAACAAAGGCGTGAATTCAAACTGATTCAGTTTTACTGGAATAATTCCTGGTGTTTATTTATTTGGAAAGAAGAACGTGTTTTATTTGTGGTGCTTGCTTTTTTTTTTTTTCTCTCTTTCTTTTTACTCCTTCCGTTTAGTCAATGATGGTTTAGAATTAATTTAAGTCAAAAACTACCACTATTATTCCTGAACAAGAATGCTCATGCAAAAAGTCCAGTTTGATGTAAAATATATTATTTGACTCTACATGTTTTATCAATGGGACTAATAAAATCTTCCTGTATAAACAAGCTTTAGGCAAAACGAAACTTTGCTTCAAAAAGATTATGCAGTTTCATGATAGACTTAAACAGGCCTGGATTCATCTTGCCACTGCCCTTAGTGCTGCCAGTAGCTTTTGAGGGGGGCTATATATCCAGACAGATCAGGTACCTTTAAGGTAATCTTACAAGAAGAGAATAAAGGTAAAAAACAGGGGGGGGGGGGGGGAAGGGGAGGGCGGTGGGGAAGAAGGAAAGATTCCTCTTCTCCATATTGGGGAAGGAACAGTCAGGGTGGGGAGTGAGAGATGGCAGGTTCCCTCCAGCTAGCAGAGGCTTAGACTGATGTTAGCTGACTGCAAAACCACACAGTACTTTTCTTTCTCCTGAGTGTGGTAACTTAAGCTGTCTAAAAACCAGATACCCTAGTCTGAGTTAGTCATTTAGGTTTTTTCTGTTGTCAATGGAGAGACACAGGCCTCACAGGCTCTTGATCTGCCTTAGGCTATTAGCTTAGTGAATCTTGTATCTCTTCATTATTTAACGCTAGGTGAGATGAACCCCTCCTTGAATGTCCAATGAAAGGTACTGAAGCAGTTCAGTCAACTTCACTTTAAATAGTGTGGGTTTTTTAAGAGGTTTTCCAAAATGAGAAACACTGGATGTCAGCCAAGTCTCTCACCAGCTAATGGCACCAGAGCGTTCCTAAACTAAAGAAGTATATGATTTGGAGGAGTCAGTTTTTATTAACTAGCAGGCATGCTTAAATCTAACACAAACTGTAATACATTTAAGGAACACTCATACACAGAAATATTAGACAAACATGCATTCTTGCTAAAGCAAAATGATTTTTGATCTCAGTGGGAATGCTGGCTTCATTATTGGTTGTAGGATGAGGTGCATGGAATACTTGCAACATGAAGATGTATGAAAAGAAGGCAGTTACCGGTGGTTCGGTGCAAAGTGAAATCCCACCACTAGAGCTGGTGCCTGAGCTGGCTTCCAGGGCTTCCTTCACTGGTCTGGGTTACCCAGCGCAGGGCTGGACCTGACAGATGGATGAGGTTCTGCTAGAGAGATGCATGGCTCTAAGAGCCTCAGTAAAAGCTGCTGTTGAGGAATAGGTATACTGACAATTTCATGTCAGTCTAGCTGCCCTTACACTCTGAAGCGGCTCTGCTTTGTTTATTAGAGCAGTAAAGTGCTAATGCTTTTTTGTAGACAATTCCTGAGGAAAATTTACAGATTATCCCTTACTTCGATGTATATCTCTTGTTTATTGCATCAAGCCAGTTCAGGAGGAAATAGCAAAAAGTCATTTTATCAAGGACCAGCACTAATTAAGGCTTAAGTCTACTCTGAAAATGTGCAGTGTTATGCTGATTTTGTAAGTGATCTAAGCAAGGAAAGGGGTTAAGAGAGCTCTGGCTCCCAGCCACAACATGTGGGAGTGGAGGAGTGCTGGTTCTGAGGGTCTTCTCCCAGATAATGGTGGAATCAAGAGTTTTATCACACATTTCTTTTCATTTCTTCCCTAAGGAGCAAGCCCTGAAGAGGTCTTACCTGGCTGTTATTTTATGCGTAGTCAAGGTCACAACAAAGAGTAAAATATGAAAATCTAATCTACTCTGCTAATGCAAAATAACTTCTTTCTGTATGTAACCTCACACAGAGTTCAACCACTCAGCTATAACAGGCTAAAGATTGCTTTCAAAGGCTTAATTCAATTTCAGCGAGTTTGCTCTGAACTCTCAGAGAACAATGTGGGGGCCACCCTGCCTTCCCCCAAAGGGATACATCGCAAAGCTCTCTGGGATGAGGTCTTTGATTTCAGGTGCACTCGTACACACATCAGTTGGCTCAGATACTTCCTTCAAATTTGAATCACCTGGGGATTTAGCTGCCTTATCAACAATGTATGTTGCCACTTACCAGGCATTTACATACCAGAGAAGCCTAAGGAAAATTCTTCTTCCATGTGTTGTAAGCTTTCTCTTAGTAAGTAGAAGTGTACACAAGGGCACATATTTTTCTAAAAAGGAATTTATGTTACAGACAGAATAGTGTGTAATAGCTCAGCTATGTTTTGCTCTAAACAAGTACGCTAAGGTTCTTTGGCCCTTTTTGTACATGAGTGATCAAAAGCATTTGTTAACTGTTTGGTTATTTTCTCACTGCTTACTGCATTGAGTGGAGCTGGGCACCAAGGAGCATCTGAAAATCCAAGTCACGTCTCTTCAGCCACTCTGAAAATACTGTTTCAAACACCTGACCGACAGATTTTGCAGCTTCCTCTGAAGCATGTGTCATTGTTAATACAGAGTACTGGCTATATATGTTAACCTTTTCTCATATTTCTGCCCCCTGTATATACTACTGATACCAATGGAAGCTTGTAATTTTGGGATATGTGGGATCATACATGAGATGGGTATCAAGGCCTGCATCCCTTCCTGGATTCCTGCAGTGTAGCTGGGAATGCTTCCTGAGCTCCCTGCCCAAGAACCTATCAGGTGGGCTTTGTTGCCAAATACCTTCCTTTATAGAGGCACTACTTTCAAGGATTTAGGATTCGCAATTGTTTTAATATAAATTGTTGGCATCAGTATCTAGCAATAAAGCATCTGTAAAAATAAACATGTTGTTCAATTTAATTGGAAGGATTTAATGGATGGGGCTGTCTAGGAAAAGGTCTTTTGTCAGGAAACAAACACTTATCTCCCTACAGCAAGTGCAGTTAACGCTTTGCTAATTCTTTATAAGAGACATTAATCTTTTTGTGCTTCTTTCCCCCAAACAACTGGAAGAAATTCAGTTTATTTTTAATTACTCTGCAGCATCTTTACTACATTATTCAACTCAGCTTTAATAATAATAGTACTTAGCGCATACATAGCATTTTACATCTTCATAGTGGCCTACAGCACCAACTAATGCATCCCAAAACATTTTGCACTTGAATTAAATAGGTGCACTACTGCAGGTAAAGACCTATTTCCTTTGCACCTTTTGTGGTGTAATTTAAGACTACATAAATGTAGCAGAAATCACATTCCTGCTATATTTCTAGGATGAGACTCAGGTCAAAGGATTTTGTGGCTTCCTAGGACAGGACCCAGGACAGGATTTTCTTGTTTTCTCTTTCCCTTTTACCACACTGATGCTCCAGGAATTTGTTAAGCACATAGCAGTTGCTAACCTCTGCAGTGCTATTTTTTCCCTTCAAGGTGGGAGTGTTGCTAGGCCTGCCCTGTTGTGTCCCTTAAAACTGCCTTTTCCGTCTTGCCTACAGAAACCCTCACAGCGGTTGGGCAGCTGGTTAACAGAGTTCGTGGCATCCCATGCAGACAAGCTTTGTGCCTCCATTTCCTACCTCATTCATCTCCTGCCTCTTAGCGCCACCCCCCCACACCCCCCGCAAGACCCCTGAGTGGCAAGAGCTTCCCACTGCTGGCTTGGGGAATGCCAAAATGAGCACTATCACAAAGGAGTATGTAACATTTTCTCCCTATTCTGTTTACCTTCAGCCATTGTTTGATGTAACTTTTGCACCACATACTCCTGCTGAGGAAAAGAGCTCTTTTGGGGTAAAATATGTGTAGTGCTCTTTTAGGCAACTGTAAACTGGAGGCAGTTCTCCAGCCTGGGAAAGGAGATAGAGAGTTATTTTTACTTTTAAATTCCTTAGGGAGAGGCGCTCAGATATGAGTGTGATGAGAGCCATACAAGTACATAGAGTGAGAGAGAGCAAGAGAAGGAAAGAAGTGATTAATGTGGCTCAGCTATGCTACTAGCTAGAAGATGAAACTGAACCAGCAAAACTAACATTTTGACAGAAAGATTCCTTTCCAACTATGGTCACTTTCAAGTTAGAGATACCAGCGGTACTAATAACCCTAATTTCAAACATCTCTGACAATAATAATCACCACCAGCCAGGAATAATTCCTCTTTCTAAAGCAATATGTCCAGAGATAATCAGTACCAGTTGCTCTTCCTGAGCTGCCTGCTATGCTCAAATCACTCCCAGGCCCCTCTCAGGTTGGGCTGGAAGTGGTCTGTCTCTGGTGAACCCTGCCAGAAATCAGCTGAGTGGCGACGCCTCACTTGTGCCGCAATTGGAAAAGAGCTGGTCCTCGGTGAGAAACAGTGCAAGAATCCCTGCACTGTGCCACAGCCAGGACCCTGGGGTGCTGCATCCTCCCCTCTCCTGCTCTGCAGGGCTGCTAAGAGCAAATTGCCAAGCCGGGCCCCTGGACAGTGCTGGACTGCAACACATACAGCTCTACTGCCAACGCCACCAGCACAGGAAACTCTATGGGACGTACAGGCATATATCTGCAAGTACAGGCAGCGAATGGTTGCTTCTTCTTGACTCTCGATTTGACTCTGGAGCAGGTGCCCCACCAACTGTCATGACACAGACCAGTTCTGAAATTAGTAGCAGAATAGTGGACTTGAACAGTGAGTCTTGTAGTCAGTTTTGGTTTTGGTTATTTAAAGAAGACAGAAATGTCTAGAAAATTCAGGCAGCAAAGTCAGCTGTGTTTCTAGAAAGGTTATGCATTTTTATGCTTTGTTTTTTTTTGGGGGGATGCTGTATCTGTGAGACTGTAAATATAATTAGTGTATGTATCAAACTGCAGCCTAAAAAACACTGAACCATTTTCCACAATGTGGACATTTCTCCTCAGGAACCGTTTGTGACTCACTGCTCCTGTCAAGCACGTTAATGTGCCTCTAAATTTCACCTGGCAGAAAATGTATCACAGTGTCAGCTGCATTAGGGAATGACAAACATAGCCTGATGGTGGTAGTGTCAGACACCTCGAGGTTGCTCTCAGCAAGCACAGGTGGAAGAGCTAACCTGCCTCAGCTCCAACAAAATAAAAGGACGTGCCCAGCTCGAGGACACACTAAGACAAGTTCAGCAACTTGAAAGAGCACTCATTAATCTCTCTATAACGAACCTTCTACGTTCTTGCAGGAAGGGCGTGTTGAGGTGGAATTTGTGTGACCTGCTTATAAGCAGCAAACTGACTTAGAAACAGTGTTTGGCATTTGAACACCTTCCGCTGTTTTGAAATCATCCACTGCCCTTGGCAGATACAGTCTGTGCAGTCACCAGAGGCTTGTTGGCCCCCACGAGTGGCTGGGATGTGCTGAAAAGGGGCACACTCTGCAGCATGGGTGGCCAATCTGCTGCAAAGGTGCCTGTGTTGGTGTTGACCAGAGGAGCTCCTAACACCTTACCCTGCTTTTGGGACACATCCTCGTAGCTGTTTGCTTCACGGGTGTGCCAGTCTGCACAGCATTAGTTGGAAATATCCCAGTGTGTCTATGAACTGTTTCTGCCTCTAAGTGAGAAGACCAATGCCTTTAGCTTTGCCCATACCAACTTCAACTTCTATATTGAAAGAGACAAGTTAACTCCCTGTACATATCCTAACTGGAATTAAGATCATATGCAGCCTATCCAGAAATTTGGTTTATCTTTCAAGAACTGTGATTTCCAAGCCACAAGATTTCTTGGTTTTGTACTCAGGTTCTTGGCTGTTACGGGCAGGATCAGGTACAGAATGTTGCAATCTCCTGTACTGATGGTCCCAGGGACATGCTACATGAATGACTGAAGAGCTGGAGTCATGTATCTGAAATGAACTCAGGTGCAAAGAGGAGAGTATTCCAGCTCTGGTCGTCTCTGGCTGCTCTGGGAGTTGTTACAGCACATTTTGTTTGAGTTAAGACTGCTGACACTAGCTTCCATTGCAAGATTTCAGTTCCCCTGCAGAGCTTGATTTACTTATCTCATTTTTTAAAATCTTTTTTAAAAAATGTCTGAAGAGTAAAAAATGTATACTAAAGCAATTGCAATCAGCTCTTGCTGTCTATCTATATATCTTTATCTATTCACTGATGTCTTTTTTGCATACATCTCTAAGTAACAGATGGTGCATGCAGGGCAATGAGTGAACACCTCCAGTCAGATTCTAAAAAGGTTTAGAGGTAAAAAAATCACATATAAGCAAGCTGGTTTTGATCTAATGACAAAGGTCTCAATGAAACAGAGCAGACAGTCTGGACAAACTGTCTGTACTGTGCTTGTTGTTCTTCATCCCTCCTGATCCAACCCAGACATCCAGCAGCTCAGCAGCACAAACCTTGGTCTGTGGTGCACCTCCCCAGACAAGCTGCTGTGGAAGCTACAGTGGGTAACCCACTGGCTTCAGTCAGATTTGTGGTGAGTCTATTCCACGAGTTATATGCAAAGTCTTTGGAATCTCTGGCTTTCTGGATTTCTTCAGAGTCCCTTCCTTCACACTATAAACAAAGACAAACACTGTAAAAAAGATTTACTGGAACAACAGTATCTATCTGCTGCCACATCGCCACAAATCCACATTTGATAGGTTGAGATTAAGCAGGTGGCCAGACAAGATAGCAAATGCAGCAGACATAGCTGCAGCATAAATAAAAACAGTGTGCAAAGGTACTTAATGAGAAATGTGCTTGTTTCTCAAAATCCCTCAAGTTCTCCTGAGAAGAAGAGGGGTCTTTCCAGCTGCATTCCTCCTAACCCTACAACTGCCTTGCTACCCAGCCTTTTCTCACCCCCAAACAGTTAGACTGGCTTAAAAAAAAAACCAAACCAAAACAAAAGGTTGCTTTCTTTTCAAACTCAATTTCTTGGTTTGTTGTTTTTGTTTTTGTTTGTTTTTTTTGTTTTTGTTTTTGTTTTTGTTTTTTTCCCCTAGGAAAATCAGAAATGTGTCTGTTGAGAAAAAAAAAAAAAAAGAAATGAGAAAATAACCCTCAACTGTTCAGGTAACCTTTTGTTTCCACAGCTATGCTCTCATTAAATCATCAGCTATCACAAGAAAATGGAAGCAAGATAAAATCTGGCAACATCGAGATGTCACATTAAATCACAGCCAGCAGAAGAAGGCTGGACAGGGCAGCTGCAAGTGACTCCTTGGAGGGTCCCCACGTTGGGTGAATCTACTCTCCATTTGGGGTGATGCGTTACATGCTGGGGATCAATGGCACTGCAGAAGCGAGGGGAAGGACATGCTGCAATCTCTGTCAAACCCTGTGGCTCAAACCCCTTTCTTGCCAATGTCAGTGAGGACACTGCAGAGCAAGAGGAGAAATCCTCTCTTCTTGCAGACTACATGCAGTGGTTTTCAGCAGAGCTGGCTTGGCCCCATCTCCTGTGTGAATGGTAACAGCGAAACAGGTTTAGAGACAAGCTCGTCTGTCCAGAAATTATGGGGAGAACGGAGCAGGCAAGTTTTCCTATCTGTCACCCATTATATTTCTGCTCTGTTGCCAGAGGAGTACATTTCTTATGCAGCATAACATGACAATAAAAAACACCAAAACCAAAACATTTAAAGCCTTGGGGAAAAAATGCACTGGTGCTCAGACCAGGTTTTGCTCTGCTGCTAGAAAGGCCCTGAGGAAAAGATGCTTATTTTTACATCTGTGTCTCAGGTGGGAGGCTAAGTCACTGCTCCAAGGCAAGCACACCACCAAGGCCACAACCTCTCCATCTGCACGTGGCGTACTCCACCTTGGTTGCAGCCAAGGTGATACCTGTATCTCTAACAGTGGGGTTTTCCTTCTCCTCATGGGGTAACTGCATGTGGATGCCAAGCATTGCTCATCACTACCGGTTTAAAGCCCATGTTTGTGTGAGGTTTTCACTCTATCTGGTGAAAAGAAATGGTGGGGGGCTATGGAGCTGTCAGAGAGAGGCCACTTCACAACATCTTTGGTGGCTGCTGACTCAGGTGGAGTTAGGTTACTGCATATCATTGCCTCTTCAAAGTCCCTGGCTCACTATTTCTCATTTTTTTGTTTCTTGGGACATCATTTTCACCCTCATTGCCATTGCACTGCCCTCTACACTGTACACTCTCTACCACAGAACCATGGGATGCTGTCTTCCATAGCAAACTTTGCCTTCAGGCCACCAAAGTGCTAAACCCTTAATGTGCTCACAGACTGGCTGTGCCTTTCCATCCCTGAGGGCAAATTTATATTAAGGTCCAGAACCCACCCCCTTGGGCCATTCCAAAGGCCATTAAAATTAGTGGAAATGCATGTTGTGGGCAGTGATAGGATCAGGTGGGCAACATCTTCATAATTGAAGGGACTTAAAACCATCACAACCAGTTCATCAGAGGTAGGAACTCTTTAGCAGGCAACTGACTTTTGGGATGCTGCCAGCCTGACCTTCAAATAGCATTCCTAATTCCCAGTGTGCCAGCAAGGACAATTTGTGTTTGGCACAACTGAAATGAGTCTCAGGAGCATCAGTCATGGTCAGCACCCGAAGTTTGGAGCTGGTAGAACTCAGAGGTTGAATTCATCCCCAAAGCTTTGTCTCCAAATGTTGGTGGAAATGCTTTGCTGCATATAAGTGAAATCTTTTTGCTGGAAGCCCTTGTGGTTACCCCTGCTGCTTTACTGAACACACATTGTTACTATTTTTGAGAAACAGCATCTCACCAAGTTCTTCCCTTAGTCTAAGAATAGGAGGTTTTAGGAGAAATAGCTTTACTGCAGAGTGGCCTTGATGCAAAAACTCTAACTGTCCCTGCTCAAGACAGAGGGTTGTGAAAAAATACATACTTTTGACAATTTTACTGTAATTTATTGTGAGTGTGAAATAAAATAGGGAGATTTTTGTGGTTTGACTCACATTTCTGCACTTATATATGGTAATTAAATGTTAAAAATGCCAATTAAAACCAAACTTTGGCAAGAGATTAGTCAAGATATGTGCACTTGAATCTTTTAGGGGCTTGAGGGGGCATTCCTTTGACATTTGCTTTTTAAAAAAGCCTAAAAATATGACACTTCAAAAGCAGCTGCTTTGTGTGGTCACAAAGTGGTTTCCATATGCAGAGTTCATGTCAGATACACAAACGTATGTGATCAAATAACCATAACTATTGGTAAAAGGTTAAATAACTATTTGCATAGTGCCTTCTCAAGGCTGGTGGATGTCCGTTAGTGCTCTAGTTTGTAAGGAAAAATTAAAGACAGAAGATGAACCTCACCAGTAATAAACGCCCATATCTAGTGCAGTGTGCTAGGGAATGAACTAGTGTTGGTGCCATGAAAAAAGAACAAGCAAACTTGTACACCTGTCTGGATTTTATGGCCTTTTGTACCTATTTCTGTGAATGCAATTGGGCTTTGACCTGGTTGCTTAACTTTTCTGTATCTCATCTTCCTCATTTGCAGACTGGGGATAACTGTGTCTATGTGCTGTCCAATATAACAAAGCAAAGTGCTCCAGGAGCGCACAGAATCATTATAGGAAAGGGTTGTTCATTGTCATACATAAAAATTGCCTGATTAGCTAGCACTGTTGTGAAAGACAGGAAGGCAAAGTGCTCAGATAGAGTCAGCACTCATCAAGCTTTTTGTTATTGCAAAATATTGCTTAAAAATAAGCTGAAGGTTGAGATGTGTTGTTGCAGGAAAGGGTTGTACCCAGCCTGCTGTGCTTTGTTTCTGTCCTGTAGGCCTTTGCTCTCTCAGTAGGCAGCAGCCCCAGCTATGATAAATCTTCACTCCTGCCAGAAGGCTCTTTCCAGAGATGGTCCCACACCTGCCTTGGGGACCACTCAGCTGCTGGGCTGTAACAGTTCCTCCTGTTAGAAAAAATGCAGCCTCTGAGAGCAAAACCATCTGCTCTGAGAAAAGCCCTGCAGGAAAGCCAGGCAAGTGTGAGGTCTCATGGGAACTGGGAGCGTTAGTGCAATATACAGTCATCGCTTGAGACAATTAAGAAATCTGCTCACAGGAGAAGCAACGGTAAACACAGTGTTGTGTGCTACCCAGTGTTTATCATAGAGATTTTGAATTTAAAAGATAAATGAACATGTAGTCTGTGAGCAGCAGTCAGAAAGCAGGCACGGAGCTGAGTCCGATCAGGATGCGGGTCTGGTTTCACCAGGGACAAGGAGACTTTTCTTGCTTGTGCCAATGCATTTATGCACTTTGTCGCTGAGATCTCTTTGCTTTGATGCCTTTGCTAGCTGCCCCTTCCTCTGCTCAGCAGCCTATCCAAATGTGGAGGTATCCTCAGTTCAGCTCCTTTTAACCCCAGCTTGTCCTTTGCTCCAAACCCCCTTGCTTTCAAGTGTGCAGTGCTTTCTGGCCCCTGAGGTAGTGGTACCTGGGTACCCTCCCTCTCCCTGTCCCAGGGGCTTACATCTTGCTTTCTCAGAGACACAGTACAGGGTGAGCTGGATCTCCTTTCCAAAAACGAAGCATGTAAGCAGCCAGGTGTTCTCTCTGGTGACTTGGGGAGTTTGTGACTGCAGAGGGTGTTTGCCTCTTTCTGCTGGGCGTGGGCAGATGTATGATTTTGTGTCCCTTTCCTAGTTCTGGATCTGCATGGCCCAAAGTTGTTAAGTATAATCTCTCCAGAAGGCCCCAAATTCTTGAGTCACACACATATTGTGATGCCATTTCCCCCAAGTCAGCAGAGGTTATGCCAGCACTGGGAGGTGGCAGGCTGGTGGACATGTCCTCCATCTATGCTTCTACATTGCATTTAGGACGAGCTGAGGTCTGATGGCACAGACACAGCCTCAGAGAACCTGTGGCAGCTGGCAGGGGAAAACTTATGCCTTCCCAACCAGCCTTGCCACTAAGAAGTTCCCAGTCTGGACTGGTCTGCAATTGATGGTGAGGGAATCAACCAGATTGGTGCACTTCAGGAAAAAAATGGCAAATAACTAGACATCTGCACTAGAACCATGCCTAGTAGATTTATATCTAATATCAATGTTGATATAAAAATGAAATATCAGATATAATCAGCACAGTGACAGCAGACATCTCCAGAAATCAGAGTGAAAGGAGGAGTGTAGGGGTAGGAAGAAAGAAAACCATTCTTTGTCAAATAGGATTCAGACATTTCCTTAATTAAAAGAGGAATACAACCTGAATATCCAATCATGGACATTAGCACTCAGACGAACACACTTCTGAAGAAGATAATAAACAGATAAAGATGTAATTGCCCCCAAGCATTTTTAGTGCACGTCTTCATTGCACTAAAGCTCAGAGGATTTGATGGAGAATTTTTGTGGCGGTGCTTATGAGGAATGTGTTGCAGTGCTCAAGGGAGGATTTTTCCATTCACTTCTCTGCCACTCTGGTGGTAAGCACCAAAGAGGCACATCTTTTCCTACAAATATTTTTTGTTTGTTGGTTTTGGTGATGGTAGTGCTGCACCAGCAGTGCCTTTTCAAGGTGGCGTTCTGAAGGCTGTCTCTCTCCTGGCTGAGCCATCAAAGCTTCCTCAGAAGACAGAAATTGCCATAACCAGCTGGAGGGCACATTCAGTTTTCCCACATCCCCGTATCTGGCAGTCCCCTCCATGGACTACTTAGGAGTAATACAGCAGTAATCTTGTGGAAGGCAATTACAAACTGCCCTGCTTCACATTTCCTGTTCATTGCTTTTTGAAAATTGCTATGGAAGGAGGCTTCCCACCTTCTTCAAAATTCCCTGTTTCTTTATAACACTTACTTTCACCTTTTGGCAAAGAGTTTCACAGGCCATGAGCCCATTCTTTAGGAAAGCACTTTCATTTTCCCTTTGTACTTGTCGGTTCATCACTCATGTGGGACCAGATGCTGAGCTTGGAGAAAGCAGTTTAAAGCTTGTCCAAACTAAAATCTTCTTTTAAAACTCACACTATCAGGTCTTGTCAGCAGCTCCAGGCATCACCAGAGCATATTGAAAAGCAATTTGTGACATCTGCGTTCAGCAATTTAAGTCTGGGTCTTGCCACAAACAGCTTAAACTGGAAGAGCATTAAAAGGTTAAAAGGACAAAGCTTCACAGAGTAAGTTCTCCCCGGGGATCCAATATTAGCTGGTTGCATGGTCCTGGAGATAGAGGGAGGTTAAGGAACAATTGCAGACATACCACTGAGTGTGGCTCAGCAAGTCACTCTCCCGCTGCTATCGTAACTGGGCAAGGAAGAAGCTGAATATCAAGAAAGACCACCACTTCATCTTAGCTGAACGTCTTCACCATTCCTAAGCAATTTAATTGACTTTTCTTGTAAATGGCGAGGATGGTGAAAGTGCATGGAGGAGGCAACTCTTTACTAAGCACAGAGGGCCGAGCTTCCATGCCATCTCTGTGGAAAAACACTATTGCCATGCAAAATTTGGCCACAAATAGCCATGCAGAAAATGAGAAGCAGGAGACACAGCACCTGTGCAGTGGTGGAGAGGAGCCCTCTCCTCTTGCCCCTTCCTTCTTCCTGCTCCAGACATGTTTCCCTAGACGCCCTCACTCAGGCATTTGGGTGTGGGGCTGGAGCTACACCAGCTGCCCATCAGCCATATCCTCCTGAGTGACACATGGAGATCAGTGCTTCCCTCCAAGCGTCCCATCCTGGCCTAGGCAGGTTCTCCATCCCGTCCTTCCCACCTACCTCAGCATCCACTTGGTCCTGACACCCTGCAGTCTCAGCAGGACAACCTGCATTCTCAGCAGCGCTCCCTGCAGTGGAGCAGGGACAAGGGGAAAGCAGGCACCCTTTCCCTGGCAACTGTGCCTGGAGGAGTGAAGGAGGCCTTGCCTGGTTGTGGGGTGGTGATGGGAAACTTCATGCCTGGGATCCCTCACACATAGGGGCAAAGGAAATCAGACACAGTTCGTTTTGCTCTTTTCCTCTTTTCTGTGGTACTGCCACTGCTGAGCACTCTAAATATTTTCAAAGGTTTTTAAATCAGAGTTTACAGACTAGGCTATGATCTTAATGTATAATATTTAACACAACTATATCAGTTAAAATTCTGTTGCTATAATTCTGAATTGAAATGTTCTTCTGCATTTAAATCAAAGCCAGCTCTTTTCTCTGGCACACAGGAACTAGAAAAGCAGGAAAGAAGACAACTCTGTCTTAATTCTCCAAGCTAAAAAAAAGCCCACTCAACACTCCTAAAATAAAAGAAACTTAATCAGTCAGAGGAAAAGGGATTTGATTTTAAAAGCTTATCTGTGCCATTTGTAATACAGGTAAACAATTTACTTAAATATGAGTATAAGTCATATTATTTGCATCCATATAATTGAAAACAGTTTGATCTCTACTATGTTACCTGTAATTGTTTTACATACACAGGCTACGTATAACCACATGGTAATAAACAGAAAACAAACTAAAGGAAAATTAGCATGGGCTTGGAGTTTTCCTTCTGAAAGACGAATTTTTAGTCCCTCTGCAAAACCTAGGTTTATGCCACATGTGGTAAAATCCTCACTTGTTTACTAGCAGTTACTGTTAGGAGATAAAAACAAAGAGCACAGGATAATAGCCATAAAAAAGATTCCATGTCCACCAACTGTCACCAGAGATGAGCAAAAAGATCCCTACACAAGAGCCAGTAAGGCATGCGGGACCACTTTGGATTTCTTCTCATTCCAGATATAATTTGTTCCACATGCTGTTTGCCCACTGATTCTTCTAAACCACGTCTTGGCCAGAGGGCACGTGATGACAAGTCATGGAAGAAGCAGAATAATTTTGCAGCTTGTCTTGGCTGTACCGAATATGCCCTCATCCTTGGAACAAGTAAAATGCTTCGTGCCATTAACAAACAGTGGCGAGTCCAGTGAGCCTTTCTTCCCGGGCAGGGACTGAAAAGATCCACCAGTACTATAAACAACAGCGAGTTATGGAATGGGTTCAGTGCATTGACATTCTCAGTGGAGATAACAAGGTATGGCCTGCCTTTCTGAGGAGGAGATGTGCAAGTATACTTTACTTTGGATGGGTGGCAGGGGACAGGGTGATCCATAACCAGTATCTTAGGCATCTTCCTTTACTGCCTTCTTGGGAGCTGACCTTGGAGCAACAACAGTGCCTTCATATGTCTCCAGATTGCAAAACCATCCACAGGCTTCTCCAGCAAATTCCTTGTCCTACATGTCAATGGGGTGTCACTTGCTAAAGATACACTCTGGGAAGTAGCTTGCGCAGTTGATGAGTATGGCAAGTTTTACCTCTTTCTGTGGAAATTACACAATTGCGGTGGGTACCAAAGCTTCACAGTGAGTAACATCTAAGTAACACCACCACGAAAATGCATAAATTATAGTTCATGCTGCACAAACCCAGTCTTTTATAAATAGATATGAGGAAAGCTCCCTTTTTTGTAAATTGCCCTTACTCTGGAATATGCAAACCATATACCTCTGTCTCCATTGTCTCCCTTGGAGAGTAGAAAAGCTATGTGCTTCCTTGGTAATAACTTCTCTGCTTCTCTGGATGCCACTGAAGGAAAAACCCAAGATTTCACATGTCCAGGGTCTGTGCAGTGGAAGTGAAAGGCTAAGGAAACACGGTGAGAAATGTGACAGAGGCTGCATGGCTCCACTGCCCATGTATGTGTCCCTGCATGCACTGTATGGAAAGGGCAGTACAAACAATGGGACTGAGCTTGAGCATGGACTCAACAGCAGCTGACTAAATGTGCGCGGATTTGCGTCAGTGTGTTATTTTTGCTGTTGGACACTGCTGAATTTATTTGACCTGGAAGTCACCGATCGTCTCCCCAGCTGGGAACAGAACAGCAGTGCATGGTCTGATCTGTATAAAAATCTAAGCAACAATGGCTGAGAGAAAGAGAGGAATTTGTTGAGGTATATTTATGTGTCTGTGTCAAAATACCAAGTCTACAAAATCACTGGATTGTTATACCAGTATGATATGTCTCTGTAGCTAAAGATGAATAGAAACAGAGATGAAAAAAATGCCTTTTGTGCCATTTAGGTCATCTTATTCATCTCCATGACAGTGTATGGCCATTTTCTGCAACTCATTTCCTGATTTTGGCTAGTTTTTTGATGTCCCAAGAAATAAAACTTCCCCCCTTCCCATGAAAAGTTCATTCATAGACCACGTTACCTGGATTTGTGGGGTGTTTTTTTTTTTTTGGAAGTTCAGTAAAAATTTTAAACTCCCTCATTTCACCTCAGTGCTAATAGACACATCATTCTTAACCTTGCTAAATGTGTGAATCTTTTAAAAATCTGCACATAACCAGCCCTGTACCAGTTTGGTTCTTTAATTACTCTTTAAAGTGACAGAATTATTTTGTCCTGCTTGAATTCTATCATTTTTTGCCTGGTAATACAGTACAACAGTTCCTGAAACCCCAGACACCAGCTACTCTGCGGGTTTGTTTCCCATGATAAGTCAGCATCTGTGATTGCCTCTTGGCTGGCTAAAGAGTCTAGAATATCTTAGATTTCATTTGAGTTCATCAGGGTCTACTTTTAGGGAAAACTAAAATAATCCAGCTCTTCCAAGTGTTAGAATCCAGCCATTTACTGATACGAACTTTCTACTCAGTTATACGTCCTTGTTCAGCTATTTGACATGCACATTTCCCTTCCTGTCTCCAAAGCTGTGAGTACATCAGAGGTTGTCCAAAGGAGTGAACTAACTCAGTGCCGTATGCCCACGACACCTGAACTTACCACAGCCTTAACTCCCAATCTTCATCTTTCAATTTATTTCCCTGGAAGGGCTTGTCAGTGCACTGAAATCCAGACGCAGTCATCCAGAATCCAGCTGTGCTGCTTCTGGGAATAATTAATTTAAAAAATATTTCTATCCTAAAATCTAGTAAAATTTGTTCCTTTTTCAAAGTTTTCTCCTTATCAGGTTGCGATTGACAATTTGGAGTTGGCATATCAGTATTTCCTTGCATGTGCCAGTATCAGAGGGAAAGTACATGCTCCTGTATTCAAATAAGAGACGTTTTCCGTATGTGCACTCTCTACTCCATCCTTCCTCATGACCATACATTGAGATATTACGCAGGAAAGGTTGCAACGTTTTGTAGCGTATGTCTGCGCAAGTGAGAAGCATGTCTCACACCTGCTTCTTGGCTTTGGGACTTTATTCCTCAGAACCTTCTTCCAGCCTGGCTGACTTGTGGTGATGCAGGGTTCGAATGGTAAGCCAGGGCAGTACAGAAAGCCTTTTCCTGCCTGGGGTGGCAAGTTACGTGAAAACCTGTGGTCCGTTTTTTGATCTCGTGCTGACGGGTAAGGGATGCTCTGTGAGAGGTAATGGCCAGGGTCCTTCAAAACAAGGCTGGCAAACCACTTCCAAACAAGGCTGACAGTTATTCACATGGAAAACTGCTTATGACTTATTTTCTCATTTGAAATTCAGAAAGCTGGTCTGAAATAGAGACTGCTTTCCTCTAAATAACATAAGCAGTGCTGGAGCAGGATTACATCTGTCACAGATAAAAATCCTCTATTTATGCCTTATTGTAATCCATTCACTGGTTTATGGTCCTTGTATCCTTCAGGGAGTGTTGGAAACCAACACGGTGTTTCTGAGTGCTACATTTTGCATTCAGATCTCCGGTTCTCTTGACGGATGTGTACAATCACACACAGCAGTCAGACAACTCCCTCTTGACTCTGTATCGCAGGAAGAGCAAGAGGGCAAATTATTTCAGCTGAGGTCAGCATCAACTTAAGCTTAAAATAACTCTCTCCAGATCCACCTGTTTCAGACAGAAGCATGAGAATGAGTGGTGGTCTTCAGTGAATTCCAGCCACTTCTCTATTTCACATCCCTTTTGGGGTTCTGTGATCATATATATATACAACACACATGTACTCCGTTAAGCAAAGAAGACTTCAATCAGCCTGATAAATGAAAAAAATACCCTCACTCTGCAAGTGCAAAGTAATGGGTTAGTAAACACTTATTTCCCACATGTATTAGCATTGAATATGTGAACACAGGCATGTTCCTGGATGCTTTTGGGAAAATATTATAAATTTATTGAAAACAATCCATTAATAAAAGAGACTGTTGATTGCATTCATGTTAAATTAAACAAAGTTTCTGAGAAGATAACCTTTAAACGAGAGGGTTTCCAGTTTCTTTTAGTTTCAATAGCTGAGAGTATCTGCTTCCTTCTTCCCTATCTTTCTGTATCAAAATTACCTTATTGTTTCATTCCTTATAATGGACCATTCTTACTAAAGTTAAGTGGTTCCAAAGAAATGCAATGAATCACTGACCCTCTTTCCTTAATGCCTCATGGTCCGAGACCTACCTGTCCTCCAGGGTAGGGATTTATTTTCTTTCACTATGTTCTACCCAACTTCAGGTTGGATGTCTTCTGGTCTCGCTGTATCTTGCTGAAGATGTTGAGGTACATCTGGCAACAGAATCATGTTTTTGTCAGTCCCAGTTATCGATACTGGTGTGTACTGGCTGATTTCTCCCAAGCCCTTCTCAACTGTTTCTCAGATAAAGTCACATTAGGTTTAAGCAGAGCTTCTCAGAAGGGAACAGGAACAGGACTCTGTGCTTGAAACCATCATAATTCTTGAAATAACCCTTAGTAGTGTAAAGCTGTTCTCCTTTATATCCACTTAAACTAAGGTTTAAACTCTCAAGAACTGGGAGATTTTCCCTGAGTAACCACAAAGCTGCTTATAGCTGGAGGCCAAAGCTGAGGGGAGGTACCATCATGTTAATCTCAAGCAGCTTTGATATTTTTGTTGGCTGTGTCCTCAGAAAATAATGGTGTTAGCAGCTCTGGCTTAAAATACAGAGAGCTGCGGCTCCCTCACAGCAGGTAAACAATCTGTGCAATTGGGCACAAATGCTGATAACAAGGCCTCCTTCCAATTAGGAAGCAACAAAACAAACTGCATCAGCAAAAATTCCTGTGAGGATATTCCTTAAGGGTTCTTTGTGCTTTTTAAAAAACACAAACATTTTTACCATGCAATACCCCCAAGTTCATCAGCTGCTAACAGGAATACTTAAGCACAGCTTCTTTGTAAAACTGCACAGAAAATATTGCCTAGTGCTGCTGCAGCTAAACCTTGGGGTCAGAGCCAGAGGGACACATTTACACAGGAGAGGCACAAGATGCACATGCACAGACACAGAATTGCAGCCCCTCTGTGCAAAGGGAGTTTGCTAGGGTAAGCTGAAACATCTGTGTAGATGTGTTAATTTTCAGAAAGCTGCTTGAATGGAATGTACTTGAAAAACAGATGTGTTTTGAGAGCAGCCACAACAAATATCAGATGTGGGTGACATGGGTCTGAAACTGCATCATCAGAAACATCCCATCCTTGGTCCCCTTCTGCCTGAATATGGAGGACTGGTTTCTAATGCTGCAGAAAGACAGGAGTGTTCCTAGAGATATGCAGAACACAAATTTTGCAGATTGTTTTTCATCAGTTCCCCAGCACAGACAATTACATTGTTTGACTGTCTCAGCAATTTATTACATTGCCAGAGCTGCTTGGCCCACAGGTGAGCCTCCTGATGATGGCGTATCCTGTGGGTCTGTGATCTCCATCTTCCCTAAGGCCCAATTCACTGTCATTGGCAGCATGTCTATTCAGTGCACATACAAAACAGCTGGATTTCAACCTTGGACTGGAGTGGTAAGGATGGAATGAAGGGAACCAAGGAGGACCTAAGACCGTGAATTACTGGACTCATGACTGTATTTGAGGCTTATTCCTGATCTCTGGAAGGTCATCTGTGAGTGACATTGATGACTCTTGGATGAATTACTGAGGAACAATTTCTTGAGGTAAGACAGGGTTCAGGGGATAAAACACATCATAAAACAAAGGCAAAAAAAGAAACCCAAGAGACAAGTTTATAAGAGGACACATTACTTGATGTCAGCATTGGTAACACTAGAAAATACCCTTTTTTTTGCAATGTGCAAACATGGCCACTTTTTCATTGCCTGAAGAAGTGTTACCACTGCTCACCTGGATGCAAAGGGCACTTCCAGAAGAAGCACAGCTCCTTCTGAGGCCAGAGACACCTGGAGAGGTTAGAGTGGGAGCACGAGAGGGGCCTTAGCACAGCAACCTGACAAAATGACCTCACACACCCTCAGTACAATCGACCCAGAGACTTCCAGACCAGAGATTTCGTGGTGGGCTAGGAAGAAGCAGTTTTATTAGCAGAGAGTAACAGCACTGCCTCTGGGAGACTGGAGTTCAGTGGCAGTGAACAGAGCTTGCCAAAAGTAGTATTTAACAGCCAGTTTGGCTGTCATCTTGACAGCCATTTCTATCAAACTGGGCTGAATCATCTCCAGCACAGCTCTGTCTAGGCAAGAGACATAAGATTTATAACAGCCTCTTGGAACTGTTTTGTAAGTGCTTTGTAAATGGCTCCTTTGATTTGCACATAACCTTCTACAGTGGAGATACTTAGCATCATTCAAGTGATGTAGCTGTCTGTGAACTGGGTAAATATGAACTAATCTCCTGGTGGTGAAGGCCTTTACTGCAGCTCACAGTAGGAATGATCCCTTCAATTACTGTAACGATTCATGATTATGTTGAAAGTTGATAGCTCAGCATGCCTGTATCTATGCCAAAAGCCTGCATGAGACCTCTGGACAGTAGCCCAGGTGGGGAAGGAAAACTATGGTTGGTCTGACTAAGAGATCCAGCCAAGTCCCCAGGATTAGTTGCAACCCAGATGTCACTGTAAGGTAGTTCAGGGTGAACACTCGTGTTTAGATATGGGTATGAGGCCTAGACACCTCTGCGATGTTCAAATGACTGCTGCACAATATTAGAGAGGGCTGGATTGAGTGGGAACCATTCTGTACCAGCAAGATCTGCCCTCATGCAAACAGTGTGGCCATGTTTTCTTCACAGAGTAATTAGCAGGCCCATAACCTTTAATAGTGAAGCAGCAAGCAGAAAGAGAGTTCATTTGTATTTTCTTCAGGGAGTTTTCCCTTCTGCGAGAAAGCCCGTGTGTAAGTGCAGAGCCCTTAAATCTTTCAGGGATGGGATTAAAATTCCTTTTAAATATGGGGTTTATCACCAAGATCACCTCAGAAGCTTGGTTTTTCCCGTGTATGGACAGGGTATCAGATGGGCAAATGGTTGCAATTTATTTCAAGACTGGTATTTACAGGCTTCAATGCTAACATAGAGGGTGTCAAAGGTGTTCCACAACCAGTAAGAATTATTTTAATGGTCCCTCTCCTGAGGAATTCTTAAATCTAATGAAAAGGTAATAATGTGAAAACAGAAAAAGAAATAAATGGGTTTAAGCGGTGGAAGGCTGAGAAGAAGTGTTTTGTTAAAGAGAAGATGAAAGGCAATCAGATATATGTCTGAGATCTGACTGCTGAAAACCCTACTAGTCTTTGCAGGTTTTATGAAAGTGGGCAGTTGTATAAAGTGAAATACTAGACATATTTCTAACAGCACAAACAAAGTCAAGGGCAAAGTTAAGAAAAACACCCTTGTTTTTTTGATCTTCACCAAAGAGGCAGGGAACAAGAGCAGTCCCTGGATGGAAGGATCCAGGACAACAAAAGCACATAGAAGGACAGGGAAACAAAAGGGTGCACGTCCAGAGCCTACAGCAAGAAGCGTTAGCCTACTGCAAGAAAAGAAAGAATCAAAATCTGTAAAAGGCTTTACTGAATAGGACGAAACAGATGCACCATCAGGAGTTAATAATGAAGATCGTTGCAAACACATTTCATACTGTTGAGGATCTCTGCAGTTTCCTTTGATTAAAAAAAGAGCTCTTTGGTGGAGCAGCCCAGAATATTTCTGTTGAAAAATATTCAGTCATAAAAAATATTCTTTTAATGAAAGTATTTAGATTTTTGTGTGTGTGTGTGTGTGTGTGTGTGCATATGCATGCCTGTGCATATTTGGACTGACATGGGTGAAATTCTCCAGGAAACAAAGAATAGTTTTTGAACTGATCTACTTTTCAACACTAGTGCTGATTTTACAGACTTTTGTTGCTTTTCAAAGATTCTTCTTGTACAAGCCGATGTACAAGTCATAACAGTTCTGCACTTTTAAAGAGGTGTTCTTGTGTGCTATGAGGATTGTTTATATCCTATTGAAGATTTTTGTTTTTTTAAATTGAGAATACTAGAAGAAAGGTACACAAGAGTTAAAAACTGACTGTTTTGACTTTCACACAGGTCTTTGTGCCTGAAAGTTGCCAGAGATACAATTGTTATGAAAGAAAAGAGGAAGCACCTTATCTGTTGCCCTTGGAAATTTCCACTGATCCATACATAGCTATTTCTAATTGCACATGCTGCAGTCATGCAATGGAAATATGAGTTCTCTCTTTTTCACCATAATAATGGCAAGTGAATGACATGACTGAAAACTAAGAGTGAGAGTCTTGGTATAACCATGATAGCACAAGGACATGGGTAAGACAAGGTGTTTATTTAGAGCTGCCTACACAAATAAGTGCCCCTGGGTTGCGCTCATGTCCTCCCCTGAGCTTTTTTCTGAGAACCATCCTTCTGCAGCAAAGGGGCATTTAGGAGTGGTGGGAGCTGGGAGCCTCACTACTCTCTGTAACTCTGAGACTTTCCCCCACAGGCTGGCTTTTATTAGACTAAATGGCATGGCTGGAAAAGATTAGACAAGGTTTCTGGCACATAGCACCTTTGCTAGGTCTGAAACACAGCAGCTGACTTCAGAGCTAAGAGTAAACCAAAACCAGTTGCTCAGAACTTGGTTCCTCTGTGTACATTGCTCCCTTACCATAACATTGCTTTCAGCCACTTCCTCTAGCTGAAGTCAGCTGGCATGATACCGAAGCCTGAAATACTTGCCTGAAAGAGTCTGTTCAAGTGTGGCACCTGGGAGAGAATAAGAACAATAAACAAGCCAAATTCAATGCAAACTTAATTGGTACCAATAGTGATCTCAGCTATAGGCACGGCACTGGGAAGGAGCAAGAGAAAACTCAGTGTATAACTACTTAGAAACTAAGTGTATAAGTGCTTTGTCATGTATTATACATCATTCACTCTATTTATATATATTTTGAAGGGGACATCCCTGCAGTAAGTAAAATGATGCTGGAGCGTCTGGTACTGAGGGGATGCTTCTCTCAATTAACAACAGGGCCAGGATGGCTCAGCAGTCCAGCACTCTGCCTCTCTAAAAGCAAAGCCCAAACTGTCTCAGCATCCTCAAGCCTTCCCCTTTCCTAATGGGTTCCTGGGCCTTCAGTTTTCCCCACACTTCCCCAATTAAAATGTTCCAGCCCTGGACGTGGAAAGCTGTGCACAGCTGCATGCCTGGCTTTCCAG
The DNA here is from genome assembly GCF_036013475.1 of Columba livia. Lineage (NCBI taxonomy): Eukaryota > Metazoa > Chordata > Aves > Columbiformes > Columbidae > Columba > Columba livia. The sequence continues at coordinate 77,632,220 of NC_088604.1, forward strand.
CCCGTCACTGTGACAAGTGGAGCTGCTGGCCAAAACCTTGGAAAAAGATTTTTAATTTAGATTTTTGGACAAGTTGTGGCCTATTTTAAGCCTTTAAAAACACTCTGGATCTCATGCGGAACTCCATTGCCTTGATCTGAACCAGCAGCAGCAGCACTACCCAGCTTCTCAGCAGCAGCTCCTAATAAAAGCAGGGGGAGAGAAGATGGGGTCCTGCCCATTGTTTTACTGTTTGCACAGAGGATAAGGTAACTTCAAGTTTTGTTACAGGGTCTCAGCAGAGACAGATGCTCTGCTGTTTTGTCAGTTTAATGGGAATTTAATGTATCTTTTTCTTCTCTCCAGATGTGTTAACAGATATGGAGATCTGCAGCTTTATAACTGGATCCCTGAAAAAATGTGCAAAGAAGATAAGGGTGCAAAGAGCTTTCCCTTGTCCTCTCCAGAACATGTCACAGGCTGTCCCAACCCCGAGGGTGTCCATGTTACCTACCCTGCTGCCCTATGGGACCTGATGGCGAGACTAGGGGGTGACTGCCCAGGCCCGGCTGCCCCCACTTACCAGCTGAGTCCTGGCAAAGGAGCAGGTTCCCTTCTCCAGAGGTCTGTGAGCAGCCCTGTTTTCAGGCATCACGACATTGTTATCAACCCTCTTCCAGCAATCCCTGGCATTTTGCACTAAGTAAGGTCCCCCCTGTGTCTGGCAGGGTAAGAGGAGGCAGTGGGCAGGGAAGGAAACCACATGGGCCTGGCAGGCCCTTACCTGTGGGTCAGGATGAGTATTTCCCAGTCAGGAAGATATTTAGCTCTTCACAGGAGGAAAAGCGCTTTGCCTCGACTTTTACAGAGGGCAAGCAGACATTCAAACATTAACTTCTCTCTGTTGCCAGTGAGTGGGGTCAGAGTTTAGATCAGGAAAATAGTCTGAACATGAACTCTGCTCCTCTTCTTTCCAGCGCTATCTTTAGGGCTGAAACTTGCCTCAGCTCAAACTACAGTTCTTGGTACTTAGTTGCTCTGTGCCTTAGTTGTCTACAAATGGAAATCCTAAGATGATGGCAGTGTTGAAGGTCTGAGGCAAGTATAAAGCATCACTCCTTTGCTCTGGATGGCACTACTTATAGAGTATATTTATGCAGCAAATATGCTGGTTTGTTTAGCCATCTGCAGTTGGGCTGAGGTCTTTGGAACAGGTTAAAATGCATACAGCATTTTTCATTTTCAATTACTATTCCTCTCTTTTGCTGTTAAAAAGGCAGCATAGATCCATAGTTCAAATATGAAGGCACCTGCTGACTACCATGTAGCACTGGCCTGCAGACTGGGCTGTTCTCTGCCTTCAGGCACAGCTGTGGAGGCTGAAGCATTGCTATACTCAGTGACTTGCTTTGTGCAATGACTGAATGAAGATCGTGAATGAATTTGCAGCAGTAGTCTTATAAATTCCTTCTCAGACCTAACACTTACTAAGATTGTGTTCTTCTCAGCTGGACTTTCTTGCAGTTGTGTCTTGATGTTGGTGCATTATGTCACCCATCACTGCAGGGAAAATGACAACAGCCAATTTATGTATGTTGGAGTGAGACAGACTAGTTATAAGGTGTCCACTGTGATTCAGCATTTGCTGAACTGTTAACACATTTCTTTTCAGCTGACAGTGCTCACTGTAACTGTAAGTCTAATTGGAGTAAGATACTGGGACAAATCTGCTGTCCTGTAAAATTTGATTTTGAAATCAATGTGCAGCACAGTCAGCTCCACTGACGTTCTGATTTCTTTTTTCATCAATGTTTGTCTTTTAAATAGTGTGCTGTTTTATGTGCAGTCAAAATTAATGCAGAACAAAAAGCTAGGGAATGTGAGTCAGACAATACAGCTGCACAGCAGCCTGGAAAGCTCTGAAGATTTAGGCAAGTAAAGCAGATATCCTATGATCCTCTGACCTAACAGCTCTCCCAGTAATGAAGAAATGTGTCATGAAAGCTTTTGAAAGGAGTCAAGACTTGTGTGCTGCAGACAGCCTTGGTTAGGATCAGATTTTTACATGAATTTTCACCAGGCTGTAGCACAGCCGGATGATGCAGGGTAAGATTTCTGTTCAGTGACAGCCACTTGCCCACTCTGTCCCTGTGGGGTGGCCTGTGGCCTCTCTCCTGTGGAGCTGCTTCTGGTCTGTTTTGGGATTTGGTTAGAGGAGTGAAAATGCTGAGGCCCCAGAGTGGACATTTGGGAAAGAGAGTGGCAGGTTTGGAAGGCAGAGATGAACTCTTCAAGTCATATACAACACAAACTGATAGCTAGCAATAAATGCAGGAGCCCAAACAATATGGTGAGTTTCAGCCAATATTTTTCAATGAAAATAAATAGGGAAACTTTCCACAAGGACAGCTACAACCAGGGAGGAAGTCATTTCACAAACAAACGTGGACAGAGATCAGCTATTCAGGCTATGAAAAGTGAGAAGCATGGTCCCTTTCAACCTTGAGATAACCTTGGCGTAAGGTCCAGACTGGGAGGGAAACTGTGGAAGTCAATGTGACTTGGCACTAGCCATCGCCAAGGGAATGTGATATGTCAGACTCATTCCTAAAAATCCTGTCTCTGTCTGTCTCAATTATCAAGGACTGAAGTGCAAGCAGTTTTTGTGCAGATTGCACAGGATGGGGCATAGGCGCACAGTGGCTTCCCAAACCTGTTCTTTGGTCTTGCCAAGGTCTGTCCCCTCAAGTAAGGGCCACTTGATCCTTCTTTCCTCCAAGGCATAAGTCTCTTCAGAAAAAGATGGTAAATAGGCCAAGGTTTAGCTGGTCTTAATCTGTTCCCTTCTACCTCCACCTTATGATCCAGGTCTCAGGAAGGGACATGGCTCCAGTCTCCATCATATAGCCACAGCCAAGTTATGTGGTAGACAGTGCAGATACTGCACAGACACTGGTCAGTGGCAGTGGTGGGGTTAACTCCTACAGCACTCCAGAATATCTATGTTTAGTCTTTAATTAAACATTCGTTTACCTTTTGACCTTCATTCAGTGCATGGGCTGGGTGGCATAGGATTGATACAAAAGTTTACCAGCACAAAACTGTAAATAAAGCCTCTCTGAAAGAGCAGTTACTTGCTTCTTGAGTGCAAGTTACCTGCCGGTTTGCATACAAAAGGGACAGACCACTAGTATAAGGATATTAAGTTCTAAACTCAAAAGAAGATTTACTGAAGAGTTATAGGACTGATCAGCTTTGCCGCTTTGCATTCATCAGTTTAAAAATCAAAAGAAAGACTGCTTGCTTCTTTCTGGTTTCTGAGAAACACCGTTTAAGAAATAATAGTATAAAAATATATTGCATTTGCAAAACAAACTATAGTAAATAATATCTATTCATATTCTCTGTAAATTCATGCCCTAGATACACAAACAGTAGTTTAGAAACTTGTTGGCAGGAGCTGCAATAGACAAATACAAAGGCTATTGGCAGAAAAAGTACTTCCATTATTCATTTGTCACTGGTACGCAGGACTGTGATGCTATTCAAGGTAATGTACTGTCTCAAAATAAATCTTTTATCTCTACTCACTTCAGCAGCTGGACCTGGTGATGTATACAAGCACATACAGATACAAGGCCAAAAGACAGCCGTCTCTTGCTGGAACTGCTCTACTGCAGCACAGTTTTATTTAAATACTATGCAGTGTTCTTTTGGAGGGTTTTATCAAGTTAGTGGTCAGATGTATCTGCTGATGTACACACTGCTGATGTGTACAGTGCTTTATGTGCACAACATCTAATAAGGTACTTTTACAGTAAATACCTGAATCTGTGGGATTCTGCACAGAAAAGCAATAATGGTGAGTGACTGACAACATTGGAAAAGGTGAAGGAATTTTGTGGTAGCCTGTGGTCTGGACCACAAGAGTTATAACAAGACCCAGAACAGAGAAGCAGCAAGATATTTTTTTTTTAAAAATCATTCTTCAGTAGACTGGATTGATGCCAAGGTAAATGAAAACTTCTTTCATCCCTGAAGAGCTGAAAGAGTTCAAGGTGTCAATAATCTTGATCTCAAGTAAAGTCAGTAAAATCAAATCAGGTTTTTCATCAATTTAAATGCTGGAATAGGCTTGAAAATTGACAAAAAGAGCAAAATTTTTCTGCTGAAGTTTTGTTTAACAGGAACACAAGAAATACACATGCACAATCACATTTAACTACAACTCCATATAGCAAAAAGAAGAATGGCAACCTTTTCTATGCTTGAGAGAGCACTTAAGTTTGAATCTTAGCATTCAGAGTACTTTCTTCTATCTGACGCCTTGTGGAGAGGAATTGATGTGTGGAATATGAAGAATAGCAAGGGAGATTATTTTATGGTGTAGAAACTTAAGGAGATAGAAGGAACAAGGCAGAGAAAGATGGTTCCTGCAGAGATTGATTCACTTTTTTTCTAATTAAGTGGTGTTAAAGGTCTTCGTACCAGGCTAAAATACTAAAATGAGAAGAACTAAATGCTTTCTAAATATGTTAGTGGTTATTTCATGCAATGATGGAAAGTGAACGGGGCATTTCTTGTACGCCTTGGGTCCAGTTCATAACACTGCACAGACTTTCAAATGCAGTTGTATTATTCTGCTGTCTCCTCCTCCAAACACAGAGTAAGTGAATAAAAAGTAGCAAAGAGAATAAAGAAAGACTTCGGGAGAAAAAAAAATATCTGGTTTTGAGGAGGGAAAGGGCAACGTTTGTGAGACATGAGGCACACAGGAGGAGCTGCTGCTCCCATACTCACGGGACAGGAGAATCCCCCAAAGAAGCAGAATCTGGGTCCAGTAGATTTACTTAGCAGCTGGTGGTGGCAGAAGATGGGGCTGTGCTTTGAGGAGGTTGAAAGTAAGGTTGGTTGCAGGGCATATCAGCAGGCATGGGTGCTCCAATAAAATGCAGGGCACTGTGCAAACAGCAATAAGGCAGGGAATCATAGAATGTCCTGAGTTGGAAGGGACCCACAACGGTCATCAAGTCCAGTTCCCACCCCTGCATCAGACAGCCCCAAAGTTCAGACCATGTGTTTGAGGGCATTGTCCAGTCTCTTCTTGAACACTGTCAGGCTTGGAGCTGTGACACCTTCCTGGGGAGTCTGTTCCAGTGCTCCACTGCCCTCTGGGTGAAGAACCTTTTCCTAATGTCTGATCTATACCTCCCCTGGCACATCTTCCTGCCATTCCCTCGGGTTCTGTCATTGGTCACTCTGGTGCCCAGAACTGCACACAGTGCTCCAGGTGAGACCTCACCAGTGCAGAGCAGAGTGGGACAATCACCTCCCTTGCCTGGCTGCCCTAGAGGAACACCAGGCCCCATGGGGACTCTCAGGGGCTTTCACCTGCTTCCTTGCTACTCTTTTCAGTGCTGCCAGGCATTGCTGCTGCTGGGCCACTGCTCTGCCTGTCCCTTGCCCATGCTGCCAGCTCGCACAGGTGCCTGCATACATCACAGAGAGGTTGCAGCCCCTCAGGTGCTCTGCATGAGCCCTTGAGGGGCTTCAGTATGGTGACCGGAGACAGGGGTAGTGACCAAGACCACCATCTGCAAAATCAAATTCTTTCTGCAAGCCCTGCAGCTTGCAGGCCCACCTCACTGCTGCCTCCCCTCCACCACCAGCAGCCACACCAGAGGCTGTTCTCATATGGATGGGCTGAAAGAAATCTCTTTAACAGCACCCCTCCCCTCATGCTTCTCCCTTTCCAGGCGCAGTTTTATACAGGAGGGACAGAAAATGGCATTTAGATACACAGATGGGTTGTCTGGGGGCTAGGATATGCAGTGTAGCATGCTTAGGATAATTGCTATGTGGTTCTTGGAAACTTACTCCTCCAGGGTTCGATTAATAAGAAACTCCTTCTCAAAAAGCTGATGAGGGAAGTTGACGGGGATAGTGCAGCTTTAATCCATACAGAGAAAATTCTGCCTTTTAAGTTAATTTCACAGTTCCCATAATTTGCTGCAAAGACAGCAACAACAGTTAGAATCCATTTAGTAACAGTAAACACCTTGTTTTTCTTGTGCAATACTTCCTTCAATATATAGATGTTTGTCCTTCAAAATCCTTTGAACACTATCCAGGTCTCCATGTAATTTGAAATCACCGTATTTATTGATCTTATACCACTGTTCACTACAGTATGTAAACACCACAATTCGATACCCTAAAGAAGAACCAGTGTTGTGGGGAAAATTTCTGGTCTGTTTTCCAATGAGTGAAACAAGATTGCACAATGAACATACCTGCTTTTTGTGCAGTGTGGCCATTTCTTCTGAGGGTGCAACCAAGTGGTCTCGCTCAGCCTCTGGGAGCCATACACAGGGTGGCCCCCAGAATGTTTAAGAGCTGTCTGAAAACTGCACTGCTGACAAAATGACAACACAAAAATAACTACACTTTTAGAGCTATTTTCCACACAAGCAGTACTATATAAATTGCATCACAAGTGATATGAGTTATGCTAGTCTTGTTAAGTGCATTTAGGCTTAGCATGCAGTTTATACCAGGAAAGTTTCTTCCACCTTCTAGTGGTGACTGGGCCATGAGAAAAAGCTAAGGCAGCTGCTTCAGTTTTGACCATCACTGCTAAGTCTTTTAACACAGGCAGTAGAAACACTGTCTGTGTGGTGGGATGGATAACATTTTTCAGTGGTTTAGATCTCAGACACTCTCAGGAGAAGTCAGGTGAGACTTGGAATAATTGTTCAGAGGAAAATTCCTGCATTTCAGCATTAATATTTTGTAATTTGATGTCAAATTCCTGGTGGGCAATATATTCCCAACAAGATGTACAACATAGTTAGGAGCTTCACTTTCACTGGTCTAGTACTGGTGGTTTGTTGTAGATGTGGGATTAGCTGAAAGGATCTTTACTGAAAACCAGAAGCAAACAACCAAATTTACATGCAAGTGCATAAGTCTCTTAAACCAGACAGTGCAGTAACCAGGGATCCTGCACTGAGGTTTTAAAGTGTTTGCCAGCATCTGTACAAAGAAATAAACAAAATTACTCATCAGGGAGATCCACTGGGCTTCCTCAAAGCTTACTCCTCATGTCATGGGTCATCTCAGCAGTGGGAGCTTCCCTGGAACAAGAGCCGGCCTGAGCACTTGCCTTCATGCCTCGTGGCAACCAGAGCAGCTAACAAACTCATGTAGGGCCTTTCAGCTAAATAATTAATCCTTCTTTTTTCCTGGCCTAGAGAAAAGTGCTGGCATAGAGGTGGAACTGGTCTCTTCTGCTTAGGGGAGAGAGGATGCAGCTGTGGGTTCAGATGGCAGCTAAGACACCAGGCAAACCTAGTGGGACTCTACTTTTGAGACTGTCTCTCTCTTCCTGCTGTGTATCCTGGATGATTACTCAGTTTCTGCTTTTTTTTTCCCCACCCCCGCCCCTCTCCTGGACTGTCCGTCTTCTTTCTCTCCCCGCTTCCCCCTTACCTCATTGCTTGCCTCCTCTCCTGCCTTGCCTGCATAGCGAAGTTTTGACAAAATGAGCTTTATTTTACACATAAGGTGGCTGTGGGTCACTGACACTCAAGGCCTGTTTTGGCTGAACACCACCACCTTCCACGACAGCATGAGCCCACACACACCTTCTGGCTAGCAGGACAAAGCCAAAAAGGGCACAGTTTTGCTCCTACTCCACAGCATGTCACAGTATCTGCTCTGGCCTTGGCTGTGAGCTACAGGATCCATTCCTGCTCTTTTGTTGCCTTGGCTTCAAACCAGCATCCCTTGTTTGCCCTTTTACCATTCAAGTAGAGCAAATGCAAACCAGAATTTCTGTGATGTGTTTGTAAGAAGGACTTAAATGCAGTGTGAATATCTTCAATGAGGACAGAAAATGTGGGAGAGTATGGGCTTTCATATGACATCACACTAATTAAGGGATAAATGGATGCAGAGAAAAATGGTATTGTGGGAAGCTGAGCATATGCAAGTCCCTGGGCTCATCGGCAGCTTTCTATAATACATCATTCCTGTGTTACATGCTCAGGAGGTGTTACAGGAGGCATCAAGTTGTTTGGCTGGACAGTACTGATGGCCATTAATATGACAAAACTGTTGTGGGTGGGAAGAATTTGTGCTCTGCAGTGCAGGGAAGGTAGGCTGCCTGTGTGAAGCAGGGAGATCACAGACAGAGAGAAACCTGCATATGGTCCCCATGTCAGGACTGAAGTGTTGGCACCTGTGTAAGGCTGGATGTGTGCTAGCTGTGTTTCACCCTAATTGCTGAAAGATTATTTCACCTTAAGGACTCACAGTCAGATCAAATTTGTCATTCCTTTAAAATGTTAAGCTTCACCTTCCCCGTCTCCATGTTGTCTCAGGATGCATCTTTGGGGTGCGTTCACACAGCACAATACTGCCCTCACAGCCAGTTGCTTTGCTAAAACTAATATAGTTCACTCATGTGGCTAGATTTTTCCCAGGGCTTAAGCCTGTTTGATCAGAACTAGCTCTGCCTGATGCACCCCCATGACGTGCCTGTACATAAAGAAAGCCTGTGAGGCACCTCCACAAGCAAATTTCCACCTCTCCACAGACTTAATTTTTGAGGCATTTTTGGCCTTTGTTTTACAAATCTGAGTCCTTGTTTATCACTTTGATGGCTATTTAATCAGAGATAGTTTAGCGTAAAATCAGAAATCTGAAAATGGCGCCAGATGCAACTCACAATTGATTATAATCCATCTGTTTAAAACTTCTTCATGGTAAGAAATTATCTTGCACTGTTTATGATATTATAAAATCTTAAATAAGAAAACACAGATGTTAGTTTAAAATGAGAAGAGAAATTTTAATGAACAGCTGCTAATCCAATCAATCCCGTTATTAATTTGGCATTCAGGTTAGTTGTACACATCAGTAACCTGATGGGTAATACCTTATAAAGACATTTGGGATCCAGGAAATTCAGAATTCAGATTGAATGAAAAAAATAACATCAAATAACTCAACAGAATATATGTGGAAACTCCTAGCTCTTTCACAGAAAAGGAATGTGGAAAATTCCAGAAGTACTGAAATACCTTGTGCTGTTTTGAACAAGGAGTGTAGCTGGTTCTGCCCCAAATGAAAATTCTTTGTAGTAAAATGCAGAGCAGCAGTATCAACTAATACTTTATTTCTAGCCATTCATACTGTGCTGAGAAAGATGTTATTGCTAAATAGCTTCAGATTTTCTCATATATGAGTATTGCATAATTGCATACACCTATTATTTTTGGCAAATACTTTTTTTAAAACAGGTGAATAAAAGCCTGTCCTTTTGTTCATATTCTGTACTCATGGTGCATATGTGTTAATGGATTTTGCACTCGTCTAGGTGAGTTTTCAGAGCAGCTTGTGGGGCTAATGAGCAGTGTTGTTTCTCTGTCCTTAAAAGTAAGAAAGGAGTTAAAAAATCACAGTACATTAATTGCCTATAGACTTCAGAAGTGGTATTGTTGCTGATGTAAGGGAAATGTTGTGCACACAACCTATCTCTTATATTTGGAACTGATAACCCTGAAAAAAAACAAAACCAAAAACCACAGGCATACACACATACACACACACACACAAATCCCTGCTGCTGCAAATTCAGACAAAAACTGCTTCTGTGTGCAGTTTTACTTCTCAGTGCATCTGGAAGAATGAGGCCTAAGCATCGCTGGGGGCTGTGAGTCACTGAAACCTGTCCCCCAGGGACTATAATTACCCAGCCCCAACTGTTCAGCAAAGGGTACTAAAAGCAAAGGCTTCTGAATAATGCCATCTTCCTAATTACCTAGGGGTTTCTATGTTTAAGAGACTGACTGATCAATTCTCAGAAACTCTAAAGCTAAAGTTCACGCCATGCTAAGGAAACAGCTTGCTCAATCTGATCGTGTTTGCTTTCCTCAAATATCTGCAGTGGTGAAAGCTGTTTCTCATCCTAGTGGTTCTGCCAGAGAAGAGCAAAGCCCCAGCTGGAGGGTGCTATATATACATAAGCATCCAAACATCAGATGTTCTTTCAGAATATATCTATAAAGAACCTCAGCCTCTTGTGTCTGCAAACTTAGATGAAAATCTCATGACAGTAAGCTTTTATTTGGAATTTCTGAAATGTTTGCTTCTTAACAGGCCAGAAGTTCCTTATGAACCACTTTGACAGCTTTGCAGAAATCTGTCCCCTGGTTGAATCCTGCAGTACGCCTGATCTTCAGGAGCTCCTGCAGTGTCATATCCACACATCTCATTAGGCTGTAGCTGGAATAGGATTCCTTCACCAGGAATATGTGGCCTGATATTTCTAAAGTCTGTTCCCTTTTCCTTTTTGCTATAAAAAGAAAGAACAGAAGGCCCTGAAATACTTTCTCTGTACCAGTGGTTTCTTATATTTTTAGTTCACGTTCCCCTTTCTTTTCTGTGCATATTCATCCCTTCCTCCTCTCCCTTCTATATGCTGCCTGCTCAGGCCTATCCTGATGCTCTGCACCCCAATCTCTAGCTGCCAACCCCCAGATCTGACATGTAAGCCGTCTTTTCCCCTGAGAAGAAAACCTGTGATCTCCAATTTGCAACACAGGGAGCTGCGCTCCCCTTTCCTCAGCCCAGCCAAACTGCCATCACCCCCTGCCTGGCAAGACCCCTCTGCCTGCCCCTGCCTGCACAGCCGTGCTTTCTCCAGCTGCGGCCACCAGCCCTGCTGGCTCCCAAGGTCCAGATGATACGTCTGTCTGCAATGAAGCACAGCTCCCTGTGGCCTGTGTGACCAGCCATGACTGAGTGACAGATCCAGTCCTTGCACAGTATCCTCTTGGCAGGTGCTGCAGAGGAAGAGGGGACAGATATGGAGAGGAGGCAAGACCATACCCACACCCACAGGCAGTGCCATGACCACGGGGCAGCCTCTGAGCCAATGCCCACTCCAACCACCACCCCATCCACCCCTGGCTCCCCATAACCTGTCCCTGTGGCTCAGGGCAAATACTTTGCTCTTCCCCCTACTACTTGGGAAACAAGAGCACCTGAGTGTGGGGAGAGAGGAGACAAAAGGGCTGGCAGAGGCTGCAGGGCCCTCGTTCCTCCCACGCCAGCCCCAAGATCTGCCTTCAGCCTCAGTGTTGTGCCTCTCCCCTTCAGGCAAACCATTCCTAGCAGCTGAGTGATTCCTAAGCTGCTCGTCAGAACTGCATCCCTACCTGCATGCCATTATTTATTTGTTATTCAAAGCATGTCAGCTTTGAATTTTTTATTCAAAGCATTCTTGCTTCTGCAGTTTGCCTGGGCAAGTGAAGCCATAGAAACAGGCCCAAACACATCAGTCTCAATGCTGAGAAAGTTGTACTCTTTTAAGGAAGCTTATGCAGTGATAGATCTCCAGAATGAAACACTACCTCACAATTAACATTCATTAGATGTATTTATGTCCGCGTGTAGTCCCAGACACGTAGGTTGACGTTTAGTGAATGCATACAACTGTGCACGTACTAAACAGATGTTCAGTCGCTTCAACTCTTGATGAATTAAAGCCAACTTTGATGGCAGTCGCATTTTTGGGTTGGTCTGGCTCATAAGAATGAGTCACACACAGTTTTTCGTCTGAAAGGATGGGATTTGATTCTGTTTCAGAGGAAAGATAGCAAAGCTCTCATTGCCTTACTTTAAGCTGGATAAAAAGACAAAAGGAAAAAAGAATAAATATATTTTCTATGCCATGGTTAATCATTGCAAAAAGATTAATTTCTGGTAAGTTTCATAACTTTCGTAGAACTAAAAAATAGATGTATCAGCTTGATTCAAACTTTAGGAAAATGTTGTCTTTGGCTTAAAGGAAAACACATCATTTCAACCTAAAACAAGATTTTTTCAGTCTTTTACAGACAGAAGAAAAGAGGATTTTATAATGGAAGTCCCACAGCAAACTCGGTTAATGCTTTGTGTAGCAAGGCATGATAGAAAAAGGAAAAGCTTGGGTTCCACATACACCAAAAGCACATTTTTAACAAGCTGTTCTTTATTGTACTCAATCACACTGTTTATATGTTTTTCTCTCTACAAACAATTTTCTGTCCTTTAGACAGAGAAGGGAAGAACAAAGAAATAAAAAAAAAAAAAAAAAGAAGTCAAAACAAAGCAACTTATAAATGAACTCAGATTCATTCAACTGAGATAATCAACACATGCTGTACTTCAGAACTGTTGAAAGGACAACAGAATGACTCCATTAGACAGGCTATTGTATGAAAAACAGACCAACTGAGCCAAAATACCTTGTGAAAACGTAAAAAATATGCATCAGCCATCAGGGCTGGGTTTCCTTCCCTGTGGTACATTCTGTCCAGAGTGGACAAAATGTGACATTTGGCTTAGAACTAGCAAAAGCCAGCAGAAAGGTAACCCATTTCACATTCGACCCTTCTCAATAACCCTTTTCCCAAGTGTATTCCCTCCTCCTTCTCACTACGCTGCTTAATTGGTGTTTTTGGTGCAGCACTGCAGACTCTGGTGATTTTCTCAAGTCAGTGTTTTGGGCCTTAAGGAGCCCATGAGAAAGGCAAAGCACATTAAATCCCATAGATTTCACCCTGAACAACAGCTGCCACATATTTCCCTCAGCAAAGGGAAATTTTCCCCCTGGCAAAGGAAAGAAGAGCTGTGGCCTTAAAAATCTTCTGAACGCAATGATCTGCAAAGAGTAAAGATGATGGAGCAACATGGGTGCTTCTGACTGGTGTTCCTGCGCATTATATTTTGTTCTTCTTTGGCTGTCCCTCACTTGCCAGACATGGAAACATTGACTCCTTCCTCTGTGATTGTCCACCAGCCACTAATTACAAAGATGCAGAACCACAGGATGTTTTTAATATTCATCTGGCCAATTATAATTACCTTGCAGAACTGGCTCACAAGAAGGGGGATTTTTTCCTCTAGTCAGTAATTCTGTTGCACACATGCATGGAGGTCACACAAACGCCAAGGAGCTTATGAGCCAGAATGCAGTGGAGCGTGAGATGGACTTCAACTCTGCACAGTTTGCTTGCCTATGCTAGCAAAAATGGGGAAGAAGCACCTGAGTCTACCTGCTTTAATAAACAACATCTTGCAACGGATGTGGCAATGAAATCCACGCATGAATTTGGAAAACAAAAAACAATAATGAGTAAGACTGATATGTTTTCCTGTGTGACAAGTGAAAACATATGGAAGGACCTATAACCTGCAGAAAACTGATTAATTCAATGAGTTGCGTGAATTTTTACGTGGAACTCAGGGATACAGCCCAGCTTGTCTGACAGCAGGGGAACTCCTGTTCAGAGCTGCCATTGGGTGCCAGATCTTACTAAGAAAGCTGCTTGGTTTTTATACACTTTTTATACATGTTACTTTAACTGGGCTGGTATCTTTGAGGTAGCCCAGTCCTTTAAAAGCAACTTAATTACACTGAGTATGGGAAAGAAAACCTGCTACATGTATCTAAGGTATCGAATAGCTTAAGGTGCCATTCTAGCCTTACTAGAAATTGTGTACAGATCTGTTACACTGCTGTGCTGATCCAGTGTGGAAATCAGTTCACAGCTGATTTAATAAGAGAATGTCAGAATCTGCCTGAGAGGGCAGGGAATACAGCAGATGGATCTATGGAGCTGGCCGTGAACAGAGTTATGAGGGTGGAAAAAAAGCTGGGTGTTCTCAGAAGGTTTTGGCTGGCAGATCAGACAGCCTTTGTGCCCTGGGCAGCCTTTTCCAGAGCATGAGGGTCAGGAACCTGTGGGCAGTGTGTGGCACTCTGTGCTGGGGATGCTCCATCCTCGCTACAGTCAACTATTGCAGAGGGTGTCCCCAATCTTAATCCAGGACTTGGCCTCCACAAAGTGCACAGTTCAACTGCACATGGGGATCATCAGCAGGTTTCCATACCAGGCCAAAATAGGAAGAAGCTACAGGTATACTTAGCACCAGTGATCAGGCAGCACATCTTCTATCGCACACTTATTTTACATTGTTTTAATTTGCAAGATATCCATATGTTTAGTACGTATAAATGTTACAGTCACTAGTGATACCTTTATTCATTTAGTGTCTTACCATTGGATATTGTATTTGGATATTGCCCCATCCACTCAGTTTCCTCCGCACAATAATTCAGGTATCTTGTGCAAACCTCAGCTGATGACAGACATAATTTTTCTGCTTGTTGGTCTGTTATTAGGCTCCCTAGTACTGACCTTGTACAACTGCAACAGTTAGATGTCACATTTCTCAGGTCTCAGTAGCAGTGTTTTTACCAGCTGAGGTGACTTCTGCTCACTTGCAGCACTTCAAGGCACAGCTGCTTATGCGATGGATAAAGACAGCATGGGAGGATGGGGCACCACCTCTTCATAGGCAATCTGAGAATCAAAAATAGAGGAACAAATCGTTATGTAGATGACACTGGTAGCTGATGTGGAAGGAAGGGTCGTGAGAAACTGAATTGTCCAAGTAGATGGAAGCTGAAAACTGGCAAAACTCAAAGTTACTGAATACACATGTGGATTGCTGTTATGTCTTTTGCACCCAAAAAATAGAAAGGAGGAAACTCACTGAACATCTCCAAATGGCAGAGAACTTGGAAATACGCCAACAGTTCTTAGAATAGGAGACCTGTTTTGGAGGCAGGATTTGAAGTATAAAAAGGTCCGAATGGGGCTGCCATCTTGCCTATGAAGTATTGACTTTTAGAAGAATTGACATCAAACCTCTCCCTGACACTTGGGTATTCTCCCATTTTCCATGTGCAGAAAACGCTGATATAACCATTTCAGTCACTGGTAGGAAATGCAAGTGTGCACCAGCCCCTTGTCAGCCTGCCCTCAGGACTGGGTCTGCTGTGTGTGTCAGGCAGGCTAAGCAAAACAGATGGGACTCGCAGATGGATACTTCCCAGTAATAGAAATCAAACTACGAGAGTGCTCCTGTGGCTACATGAAAGACATAAGCAGGCAGAACAACTTACAAACCTGCATGGCTGACAGACAACCTGAATTTCTCATGCAACAAATTCCACAAGCCCTTCCCAAGTGGATGTGGCTGTGACTGCAGAACCTGTGTGCAAACATGTGGTCTGGATTCTAGATTGGGCAAAAACAGGGGATTTCTGGGTCAAAGAGAAATTTATTTTTATTTTTAATGTCCATTTTGTTCCTCTTGCTCTTGTCTCATCTACTCTCCCTTATCTATTCTGCATTCATTATTACATTTGTCTTACCTGAACTTATTTAACCTACACATGTGGAGACAGAAATAAAAAAAAACACTCTGAGATCAACATGATGCATGAATGTTTCTGCTTGTGTGTGTCGAATGCTTTTCCCAACCCTTTCTCTGATCATTGAACTGTAACTTCCATGGGTCAGGGAAATCAGCTAATCTTGTACAACAAGGATCCATCAGTGGCAGGTCTTAAGACACTAGCAAAATTAACATGAATAAAAGTAACGATGATACATCCTGCACAGTGTCACACAATTAGCTTCTCTTTGACCTATATTGCACTTGAGACTTGGCCACTTACTCTAGAGGGTCCTTGGGCTTTGCACCTTCAGGAAGTAAAGTTTGTTCCCTGAGCATCTCTGGGGCTCATGCACCTCAGAACCATGTCTACTCAGGGCAATAATACCATTATTTCATCCCTAGGAAATAGCAGAGATGGAAAATAAAGCCAGATTTAAATACATTTTGTCAAGTTTTGCATTGGCTTTTCTTTTGCAGCAATGTGGTGCAAAGTGCACTTTAGCTAGGTGGCTCATGCCTTCTCCAAAGAGTAAGAAACAAATCTGTTCCTGACAAACCTTTGTAACATTATGCCAAGTTTCCTGTGCTGAGACAGAGAGGAATGGGAATACAAAATATTTTGTCAGAAGAAATACAAACAATATCCTATGGTGTAACATATATGTCATCTGTCAGGGTGGTACTGCAGCTTCCCTGTGGAAACAAGTCAGAGCAAAGCATGGTTGGAAGCATGTGAAGTGCGGTGACTCTGTCTTCTCTGCCAGTTGTTACCTCAGTTTCTATGGGACTGATGACTGTCCCAAAGGAGCCAGAAATCACTATCTCCAGAGCAGAACATTTGCAAAAAGAAAACCCTTTCAGATGGGCTAAAGTTCCCCACACAAGTGTGAGGAAGGGCGGTGCACAACCTCTGGTCCCTATACTGCCAGGCTGCGGTGGAGGGGAGGCAGCAAAAATGTTACTTGTCCACAAGCAAGAGCAGTGGAGATTGCTGCAGCTGGGAGAAAGGAAGCCATAGAGTCCCAGGGCCCTGCCTTCATCGGGATATCAGACAAAAGGTCACCCTAGGTCACTCTAACAGTGTTTTTCACTGCTGTATATAACATTTGGGAGCTTGAATGCATATGTGAAGCAGGGGCACCCTCAGAGACTCTGGAGGTGAAAGGCAGTGCTGGATGGATAGCTCAAAGCAATTAAATGGCGGATTTTGAGACTGGCTCATGTGTTTCCCTGTACAGCAAGTCTGTTGTTGATAAGTGAAAATTAAATGTCTTTTGGTAATCCCCTCAGGGTGATGTTACCTGTCAGATGTATCCATAACTTGAACTCAAATCTCTCTCACTTCCTCCCTCTCTTGAAGGGAATAGTTATCTTCAGCACCTCTGGGCTTGCATACTGTCATTGGAAGAAACCTGAAGCTGCCATCTACTCCTGCAAGATGGAAGCAAAGGAACAGAAGGGAAAATAAAATGAAAGGAAGATTAGGAAAAAAAGGAGGAGCAGAGAGCCCACATAAAGTTTGTTTGTTGGTAAACTTTCCAAGATGTGCACTGCATGGCCTTACTGGGCAAGTTTTCTATGGTCTCGCTATTCCCAATCCCAGAAAGCTGTTCCTGCTATCTAATCTGCATCTCCCTTAAACTTATTACTCTTTGTTCTGCTCCTGATAGATTTCTACATTCATCCCATCCTGCAGTACCCTACTACACAGCTGATGATTCCTAACATGCTTTCTCATTCTGAGATCTAGATCTGCCCTCCAGTGCCTTGCTGAACGACTGTGCTGTTATCTGTTGTTCAGGGCATTAACAAAAACACAGAATTGTACCAGGAACAAGAAAAAAACCCACCTCTTTTAGTTTGTCCTTCCATTTCTGGAGCAACGGAAGCTTTCCCAATCTTCTTTTTTCATTCCTCCTATACCTGAATTTCTTTATGAGAATCTGTGTCATATGCTGCAAAAACTTTTCTAAGCTGAGATATAAGACAACAGTGCCTCGCCTGTATCTGCAAAGCCACAAACCCTGTTGCAGCTGGAAAATAGATAAGTTTAACACAATTTCCCCTTGACAAATTTACACCAATTCCTACACTTCCACTTGCCTTTTTTTTTTCGCTTTTCTTGAACGGGCATACAGATTGTCTTACTGACTAGTTGTTACTGTATTTTAGCAACTGAACTGCCAGCTCTGTCATCTCTGAGATCATCCTGTCTCTAAGACTTTCAAACAAGGTGCACTATTTGCCTTTTGAACCATCTTCTAGTACCTCTCCTATTCTTCACAAATTCTTAATGTTAATGAGTCAGATTTAATTGGATAGGTCTTTAAAGGGCCTAGGATTAAATACGCTGGACCCCATAAGTGTGGAAATATCATTCCTCTTGGTGCATTCCTCTAGCCTAGGCAAAACACCTCAGATTTCTGCCTTGCATTACCTCTGGTCTTACTTCATGCAAACTTGCATTTTCCCTGCCTTCAGTTGAGGTTCATAGCATTAAGGTTCACCCCTAATCTAGTCAGAGAAACAAGGACAAAGAAGAGAGACTTTCTGATTTGGAGTGTATCTTAGTTTTCACTCTTTCACTGAAGCTTTGAAGAATGGCTTCCACAAAGGAAGACTGCTGGGTAGAGGGCTATGGTGTTTCCCCAGCCCCTCATACTACCAGGGAGCTGTCGCAGCATTGGAGCATCACCTTTCACGGGACTGCAATGCAAAGAGAGGCACACTTTACAGCCAGGGGGTGTGTCCATGGATGCCAAATAAGTAAGGTAAAGTACCCAATAAAAGGAAGGCTGAAGCCTTAATCTGCAGCAACAAAACTGAATCTCCAAAAAAAAGAGTTAGAAAAGGCCTTTTCCTTCCAAGATCAGATTAATTCACAGATAATTTGTTGAGGTCCCTGGCATTGCTTCTGGTATAGCTGCTCTGAGGACAAAGTTCCAGAGCAGATGTGGTTACAAAACATTTTGGGAAAGGGGAAAATGGAGTCTAGTGTTTAGGGCAAACAACTGTCCTTGCTGGAATTTCTTTGTCTAAAAGATGTGCCTGAAGTACAGACACAGAGCAGAAAAAATCTATAAATGAAGAATATATAAAATAAGAGGTCAGTGGGTTTTCTTGATCTAGAGCTAAGAATAATCAGAACTGCAGCCAAGGTGCCTAGAGATATGGGTGGTAGTAATTAGTTTCATGCTGTGTTTAAAAGATAACGTATTGGATGTAATCATCAACAGCTCACGAGCCAACAGAGGACAGGTTCAAGTAACTGGTACACAGAGAAAGAAGGTACATCGGGTCAGCACTGTGTGAAATAAACAGTTTTCCTTTTGCCTGTTACTTATTAGTGAAACACATAATACAAAAATATGCCCAAATTTGATGAAAATATTGCTTTACCCATTATGCATGGAACATAAGCTTTCGTGGTGAGAGCAGCAAAAACTGCCAGTGCAAGGTTTAAGTTTCAAACTTCACATTGTTCACTCTCTGCAAACTTTTAAAAAACTTGTTTTAGAAAAATCCAAGTTACTTATTTCTCTGCTGAGTGAGGATCTTCAGCCTGGGAGGTGCCCGGCTGGTTGCAGGTATGTGGTTAAAAATGGTTTGAAGATCCACCTCCCTGCTTCACTCACTCCTTCACTCTGCCCCCCAGAGTGGTGTGTCACCCAGCATTGCCATAGTTGTTCCCATCAGCTCTGGGATAACGGAGGACATTCCTAGCCTGGGAGTACTACAGTAGGAAAGTAGGGTTTGGAAGAGGGAGGAAGGAAGGAAATAGGATCTTGTTTCCCCTTACCACCCGAGCAACACAGAAAGGAAGGAGAAGACAGTGTTAGCAGGCCCTATGTTTGAAGTATAGGAGGAGGCAATCTCGAGCTGGGTTTTGTGTCATGGTGGACTCCTGTCTCCAAGCCCTGCTCCTGGGAAACCTCTGGCTGAGGAACAACACAGCAAGGGGGAAGGCAGCTTAGGACTATACAGGAATGAAAACTATTCTCACAAGGTGTTCAGGAAACAGGAGGTGAAAGCCTCTTGGTGGAAGCAGGAGGAAGAGGTTAAAAAAGGCAGATAGTGTCAGTTACACAAGCTGGGATAGTAAGGCTGATTCTTTTCTGAGTGAATATCAAGTACCCTCATTGTGGGTTTTGGAGTAGTAGGGCAGTAGTTTATTGAGCTTCACATTATTCTGCTCATCTCACATTTGACTTTGTAACCTTAATTACCCAGCAGGATGAAAGAGACACTGAGGCCTGAAGAGACGCTATGCGAACTGTACACACTTTAGAAGGCTTACTGCATGTATGGAATGTGCACAATGTGCACCTTTTCTTCTTGGTAAATGGAAGAAATATTTCTGTTTCCAGCAAAAACCAGGCAGAAAGTTTTCCACTTATGCAGAAAAAGCCATTTCCTTTGTGTTGTACACAGGTAAGAGAGAGTTTCAAATGCAATAGCTACCTGATGTGAAATTGGTAGCAGGTATCAGCTCTGTACCACATGTAGGGACTGCTATGTGTCCTGGAAGGGGATTCCCAATAGTTGATAGGCTGGCCATGGTCTGCTTTCATGAACCACAGATTTTCAGGCTTAGCTGGCTAACTGCTGTGCATAACTAGTTAGGTGAGATGTCTTTCCTAGAAGTAACCCTATGAGCTTAAAGAAATGCATCTCAATTAATTGACAAACTAAGTTCCTGCGAGCGCAGGAATTATCTTCATATTTCTTTGACAGGCTCATTACCTTAGGCAGTACAGTAAAGAAGAAGCTGAAGGTCACTGAAAAGAAAGGAAGATTCAATCTGAAACAATTCGTTTAGTCACTCTGAAATTAAAACATGGATCATGAATTTTCCTGGATTTTCAAATCAAAACATCTACTATATTGCCTTGATGCTCAGCTTACCTATTCTCTTAGCTTTTGCTATTGGCAAGTGAGCTTATTGGGATATAATTACATCAGAGAATGATAGCAGAATGAGGTTGTTTCTTTGTCCAAGAACTTCAGAAGACTTCCAGCCACTTTGGGATCATACAGTAGGGTTGCTAAATGCACGTAGGTGGAGACACAGATTGAAAGCTCTATTATGCATCATAGGCTCATTTTTCAGATTGTTTTGTTCAATTGTAATAATGTGATGCATGTAATTTTATATAATACAAAATATTTGAATGAATGACATTTTATCTGGTTCTACAGGGGTTTTTCTGGGACAACACTTTCATTTTCCAGCTAAATGTTCCCAAATTCCTTCAATAGCATCCTGAATTACACTTATACTACTACTAGCAAAAATACCTCAACAGAAAACAAGTAAGAGCACAATGTTGACAAAGACTATACAAAACATATGGGAAGAGCAACAAGGAAAATAATCATGACCCCTTTATTTATCCAAGGCAAGCTTTATGATATATGTTACATATACTATATTTTATCAGTGCCTCTGGGACAACTGCCAATACACTAGCTTAGCCAACGAATAGAGAAAGCAAAGACTACTCCTTGAACATCACTGTGATAGCAAACTTTCCGTTTAGCAAGACATACAGGAGACTGGAAATCCCAAACAGTGGGATTTAGACAGAAAAACTGTTAAATCAAGGGCCTGATGCATCAATGCATTGCTCTTATTTCACACTGGATTATCTCTGTCAAGCTCAACAGATTTCTACAACCATAAAACCAAAATAAAGGTGTTTGTGAGTCAAGTGACTGAGACTGATACAATCAATAGTTTTTTGTTAAGGGTGGTTTTTTTATTATTTTTTCTTAGTTCATTTAAAGTCTTTCCAGACTCTTTTTCTGCCTCAAGGAAATTCTCCTTTAGAACCTGATACTTCCCATAACATGTATGGCTTCCACAAGTACATGTTATGATAAAGGCAAAGTAAGGAGCCATGTATTAAATGCAGCAAGCATGTGTCAAATAGATGCACAGCAGTCAAGTCACCCTGCCTTGTAATGGGCATGAAGACTAAGAAAAAGATGCAAAATTACTGCCTGACTCAAACTCCACTGAAAGTAGTGAGTCAGGAAGCACAGAGGGACTCAATTCTTCTGCTGAGTTTAGAGTCTGATTCCTCACAAACACCATGATCACATTTACATGTGGAGCCTCCTCTCTGCACCCTCTGCTGTGCAACACACAGCTTGGGGAAGAAATGCTGCCAATCAACACAGGAAGGTGCCAGGCTATTTTAATCTAAGACTGAGTAGAGTGGGATAATGACTTCTTTGTCTCTGCTGGTGATGCTCCTGTTGATGCAAACTGACACCCTGTTGGCTTTGTTTGCCACAGGAGCAGCACACTGGTCATTCATACTGAGCTTGTTGTCCACCAGCATCCCCAGGTCCCTTTCCACTGAGCTGCTCCCCAGCTGGGTAGATCCCAGCCTGTGCTGCACTCCTGGGTTTTGTTCTTCCAGGTACAAGACCTTACACTTGTCCTTGTTGAACTTCCTTGTTAGCTCACTCTTCCAGCCTATCCAGGTCTTCCTGCAGGGTGACTCTCTCTTCTGAAGTGTCCACTTCCCCACTCAGTTTAGTATAATTGGCAAACTTCATCAGGGTACACTTGATTCCATCATCCAAATCACTTATGAAGATATTAAACAGCATTGGGCTCAATATTGATCCCTGTGGGAAGCCACTTGTGACAGGCTGCCAGTTTGAAAAGGAGCTATTCTGGGTGTGGCCTGCCAGTCAGTTCCCCATCCACCATGTGGATCACTTGTTTAGACTTTAACACATCAGTTTCTCTAGGGCAAGGTTGTGGGAAACAGTATCAAAAGCTTTGGAGAAACCTTGGATTTTTATAGCGGATAATCTAGTAAAGACAATCTCAGTAATCTCTGTACTTTTCCAACTCTGAATTAAGCCACTTAATTCAGATGAATTGAAATGAAAAACAGGGGATGGGGTTTATTTTAATTCTATAGTTCTGTGGAAACAAGTGGTTCAGCTAGCATGTAAGCTACTGACTGAACATTTAAGTGAACCCTCTTGCAAGATTAGAAAAATCTCCAAGGAATGGTGTGACAAAAGTCACAGGGAAACAGAAATATACTGTGAAAAAGAAAACACCTCTAGAATAGTTGATATAGAAGTTTTGAAGAACAGATGAAACACTCAGCAGAGAACGCAGAAAAATAATTGATCCCCCCATGAACTGGGAAGATTGATTCAATGGCATGTTATAGACTTTCTAATACTTGATTAATTCCCATGAGAGCTCTCAATATACCATGATGTTCTTCATAACCTTACAAATTCTTTGTCCTGTGACTTCTACACAAACTATTACATTCACCTTTTTTTTACTTATTTCAATGGATTTCTTCTCCTTTTAAAGTGCCAGGCAGTAATTTCTGTAAATAACATAAAGAAACACAGCTTAGATCAAGTCCAAGTGATTAAAGCTGGGGTTTTTGTCTTTCGTTTTGTTTTGGTTTGTTTGTTTGTTTGTTTGTTTGTTTAATAGGAACAGACTGGAAAAATAAATAATATACTCTGGATGGTAACTAATGTTTTTATTTAGTTAGGTAAACAAATGCAAGGGAACATACATTCAAAATATCATACAATTTAAGATATGTAGGAAGACAAGTCATTAAAAATCCAAGTTATTTAACTGTATAGTGTGCTTCAAACCTTGTCTTTCTGCTGTTGAGAACTGCAAAGAGTGTGAACTGCCTCTGGCTCCTATTCTAATCGCACTTGTACTAATGTAAATCCAAAATAACCACTCTGAAGTCAGTTTAAAATGCTGTAATTGAGAGCAGGATTAAAACTTTAAGGCCATTTTAAAAATAGGGATTAGGTCTCTCAAATATCAATTTTAATCAGATTAAAATTTGGCTCTGAGGAATTATACTACTGTCAGTTACATATTAAGGTGACCTCGGTAGCATTCAGTGCCTGGGTATTTCAAAGAAAAAAGCCCAGTTTCTCTTAATACAAATTCTGACCTACTGATGCAGGTGTTTACAAAATAGGTTTTGGCCTTTGCCTGGCATCAGAAATACATGTTCGTTTTTTTCTAAGTTTCTTAAAATTTGAGGTCCTAATGAATACACATAGTTGTATTTTCCCTCTTACTGATACTGGACCAACACATGACAACTTTGAATATTCCTTCCAGTTTTTCAAGGAAAGCTCAGCATCTTAGCATTTTTCCTTAGCTGATATTTGGATGAACATACATTTCCTTTGCATTGCTTTTTTGTCTGTCTAATGAAACTTTTTGACCATGCAGAGGTGTTCAAGCAGTAGAGCTAGATTATTCACTGCAAATGAATTATCAGATAAGGTGAGTCTTCTATACTTCAGTACAGAACTCACATCTGAAAAAAAGTTTCATTGTTTCCAAATATTCTTTGTAGTTTTGATGTGCTTATTTCAGTTAGCAGTATTTTTGGAATTCATTCGTTAGACCATAAATTACTTATTATTTTCAGAGTACGGTGCTTACCTAGCATTATTTCTTCCCCCTAATTAGATGCATGTATTATTTTGAATCAGGAATTAAAAGAAGGCAGATGGAGATCCATAAAAATTAACATACAACTGTAAAACTTTCTTGCTAAAGTTCAGCCTTAGCATGAAAACATTCTTAATAACCACTTTCATATTGAATCATCATTTTTGTTTTCGGTGCAGAATATTTGAAGCATTAGAAGTCTGAAGTGTTTCTTTGCACACCGACCTGTTGACACATGGTCAGTCTGCTTTGTGCAGTTCACCTGTTTTGCATAGCTGATGGGGATGACTGACTGTGGCTGCCAAGAGAGCTGGGCTGACCAACCCAGGCGACTGAAGTGATGGGGGTGCAGCAGATGCCTCTGCTGACATGGGGGACCATGGGACAGAACCCACTGGTGAGCAGCATGACAGTGCTAAGCAGTGTGATTGCAGGGCCAGAGGTGACCCAACCGCCTTCTATCTGATGTTACAAAACCTGTTCTGTTCTCTCCCTGCATGATACCGGCATGGAAAGTCACCTGGACACATATGTCCACTCTTAAAATACAGATGTGCCATGGAAAGCTGTGGGTTATCCTGCTTTCTCTAACTGGTTTGTTGGTTGCTGACTGGCGCTTTGTGTTTGGCCAAAGGTAGCTATGGCTCCTCTTTAAAAATGGGCTATTTCCTTTGTATAACCCCCCACCTCTGAACAGGGTGCCCCCTTTGTCTCTGCTACAGGTAACTGACTTCCTTCAGATACAATCATTTTTATGCTGTTGGGATTTTTCCATATTTTTAATGACATGAGTTTGGACAACATATTTGTTTAGTATTACCTAAAGAATAAATCAAAATCGTTAAGAAAGCAGGAGGTAAAAAGTGAGGTAAAGTTTCTGGGACATGAAAATTACTTCAGCAAGTCTAAACTCTATGGAGTTTTGAGTCACCCACCTACTGTGGGCAAAAAGAAATGGTTTCAAGTCCAGTAATTTAAATCAATTACATTAATCACCAATCAACATAAAGCTCAAATCACTGATTCCAGTATTGAGAAAAAAATGAAACAAATAAACAAACACTTGTAGAAAACATTTCAGGTCCTCTCCAACACCTCTCTCCACCTTGATGGTCTTGAATCCCCGTGCTGCATATTGCACAGTCTTCTTGGTTAGATGACTGTAATGCAGGAGATGGGGTTTCCTACTCAACTGCACACCTGTGGGTAAGACCCAGTTTCATTTGGAGACACCTGCATCTCAGTGGCTACTTGCCTCCAGATATCCTAGATCCTATGGAGTCAGTGGAGACCTGTGGCAGAGGTTCAGAGAGCTGAACATAGGCATCTGAGTCACTGAAAGGCGTTGCAGACCTCCATGTATGGAACAAGATCTATAGACTTCTTTCCACAGGTGAGTCAAACTGGAATATCTAAAATGGCACAAGATGCAAAAGTGTGGGTAACTGAGCCCTGGTCCTTACAGGCAGCGATGCCAGCAGGTGACTCAGCTGACCAGCCACTAAGGATACATTTCAGCCAATTAAATGAGGGATCCAGTGCAGTGGCATGTAAGACACTGAGGCACACAAGGCACAGGACCCATGGGGGACATGCACCCTTCTGGGATAGCCACTAGATGCTATGTTGGGTACAACAGAGGATCTCAAATGATGCTAGATGTCTGTGCAGAATCAACCGAATAAATATTTAGATGTCTATTTTAGGATGAACTGAATAATTCCCTATGTCTGCTGCTTGTTTTGACTTGATTTCCAACAGCTATAACAGAAGCTTACAACAATGAACCATATGCAAGTATCTGCTTGTGAATGTGGTTGTGAAATCTCACCCTTGTTGCCTGTACATGCCTATGTGCATGTTGAATGGGCAAACTCTGACTACTCACACACCTAGTTAAACTGAAAACTAATTGGATATCAGTGTGACCTGCGGGCAGAAATCAGGAGGAGTGGAGGAGAGAGAATCTGAGAAATGCAGCACCGAGGAGAAGCAGATATATGTGACTGAGGAATCTTTGTCAAAAGAAATAAGAGATCTGAAGCCTAAATTAATCTAGGAAACAGCACTGATGGTCAGAACACCCAGGAATCACAGAATGTTAGGGATTGGAAGGAACCTCAAAAGATCATCTAGTCCAAAACTCCCACTGAAACAGGAACACCCCTGGATGAGGTTACACACGAATGTGTCTAGGCGGGTTTTGAATGTCTCCAGAGTAGGAGAGTCCACAGCCTCCCTGGGCAGCCTGTCCCAGTGTTCTGTCACCCTCACTGAGAAGTTTCTTCTCATATTTAAGTGGAACCTACTGTGTTCCAGTTTGTACCCATTGCTCCTTGTCCTATTATTGGTTGTCACCGAGAAGAGCCTGGCTCCATCCTTGTGACACTCACCTTTTACATATTTATAAACATTAATGAGGTCACCCCTCAGTCTTCTCTTCTCCAAGCTAAAGAGACCCAGCTCCCTCAGCCTTTCCTCATAAAGGAGATACTCCACTCCCTTAATCATCTTCGTTGCCCCATGTTGGACTCTCTCCAGCAGTTCCCTGTCCTTCTTGAACTGAGGGGTCCAGAACTGGACAAAATATTTCAGATGTGGTCTCACCAGGGCAGAGTAGAGGGGAAGGAGAACCTCTCTGGACCTACTAACCACCCCTCTTCTAATACACTCCAGGATGCCATTGGCCTTCTTGGCCACAAAGGCACAGTGCTGGCTCATGGTCATCCTGCTGTCCATCAGGACCCCCAGGTCCCTTTCCCCTACACTGCTCTCTAACAGGTCATTCCCCAACTTATACTGGAACCCGGGGTTGTTCCTGCCCAGATGCAGGACTCTACACTTGCCCTTGTTATATTTCATTAAATTTTTCCCTGCCTACCTCTCCAGCCTGTCCAGGTCTCTCTGGATGGCAGCACAGCCTTCTGGTGTGTCAGCCACTCCTCCCAGATTTGTGTCATCAGCAAACTTGCTGACAATGCACTCTATTCCCTCATCCAAGTCATTGATGAATATATTGAATAGTACTGGTCCCAGTACCAACTCATGGGGCTCCACTAGATACAGGCCTCCAACTGGACTCCACACCATTGACCACAACTCTCTGTCTTCTTTCCTTCAGCTAGTTCACAGTCCACCTCACTACCCGATTATCCATACCACACTTCCTCAGTTTAGCAGCAAGGATGCTGTGGGAGACTGTGTCAAATGCTTTATTGAAATTAAGGTAGACCACATCCATTGCTTTGCCATCATCTATCTACCTCGTTATGTCATCATAAAAGGCCGTGAGGTTGGTTAGACATGAGAGTTCACCTTGGTGAAGTCATGTTGACTGCCCCTAATGACCCTCTTATCCTTGATATTCCTTGAGATGGCACCAAGGATAAGTTGTTCCATCATCTTTCCAGGGATAGAGGTGAGTCTGACCGATCTATAGTTACGTGGGTCCTCCTTCTTGCCCTTTTT
This sequence comes from Columba livia, assembly GCF_036013475.1. NCBI lineage: Eukaryota > Metazoa > Chordata > Aves > Columbiformes > Columbidae > Columba > Columba livia. The sequence goes on from NC_088604.1 coordinate 77,659,449, forward strand.
GAAGATTGGAGTGACACTCCAGGAACTAAGAAAAAGTCTCAGAAGTGTAGGATATGAAGCTAGGTACTGTTGATAATAGAAAGATGTCCCACTTGTCATCCAAATTGTAGCACAGATATTGAAAAGTATGCATTGGTGAGTAACAGCAGAAATGAAGAATAATGTCATGGAGGAGTACTGTAATAATGCAAGAAATACGACTGAAAGAGATATGAAGAGAAAATATGGGGGAAAAAGAATCTGTTTAAATCAAACTCAGTCCAAAGAAGGACAGCTGAAATAGTTTTAGCAGAATGGTGCTACAGGTGTCCTGGTGAATTCTTACAGTTAGAAATGTACAGAGATTGCAGTGTTATTAGAGAGAAATACTGTTGGATACTGTGGTGGTATAGTATAGTATAACATAGCATAGCACAGCATAGCATAGCATAGCATAGTCTAGTCTAGTCTAACAAGATTACTGCTTTTTTTCAGTTTGGCCTTAGAGTGCATGTGACTCATAATTCTACATTGTTCCCAGATAATTTTAATATTATTGTTACATTAGCCTGCAATGTTGCTTGTAATTTGATTATATTTAGTCAGTCTCTGTAAGTGGATAGGTTAAATAAGGCCTCCAACTACATTTCTAAACACATTACTATTATTATTTCAAAATGGCAAACTTTGATAAATTAAGGGAAGTAAATGGTGAAGTGGATTTGATTTGCATTGGACTGGTGGTGACCATAAGGTCCCAAGTGTCAGAGAAGCATAGCATTTCCTCAGTCGAAAGAACAAAATCTCTTTGAACCTTTAGCCACTAGTGATGGAAAGAAACCTGTATGGAAGGGCTTTTTAGGAATAGCTGCTGAGTATGAGGAAAAGGCAAGAGATGATAAATCAAAGACCCTTGAAAAAAATCAGAACTAAGAAGCATTTTTTTTAAACGCTTTAATAAAATATTTTTCTTATACTACATTCTTCTCAAATTTTAATTTCTTTGTTACTACTCTGCATGGCTTAAGTTCATAAAAAAAAAAAAAAAAAGAAAAAAAAAGAAATAATAGAAGAATGCAGGGAGGCCATTTCTGAGAAGTGTTCTTTAGACATCTCTTAAGCCGTACTTTCCTTTTGTCACGCTGCATACTAGAAAGTAAAAGTGAATAAATGGCACCAGCAAGCATCTGAGGAGCCCTGCAAAGTGGAAATGACATTTTCCCAAGGGACTACATAGCTGCCAGTATAAGCCTTTTCATGTCTCTCCCTGGACCCATCATGTGGTATGAAAGGTTCAGGCAGATGGGAACTGGAAGTGAAGAGTATCAGCTCCTTGGAACTCATTCCCATAGCAGAAGGATGACGAGAGCTGATGGTGAAAACGGTTGACTTTTTAAGGTGTTTTCTCTATGGTTCATGAAGATCTTCACAGAAACAGGTTTGCAAGGAGAACCCCAGATACATGAGATGAGCTTGGAGAACACCAAAATGTCCAAGCCCAGAATATATCTGCCCAGGGATCCACTGGCTTGAAGTCACTGTACCCCCCTGTGCCAGGCCAGGCATTATAGCCCATGCTGCACAGATTGTCACTGGTCACCAGCTCTGTCTCAATGTTTGCCAGGGTTTTTTAATGAGGGGAAGCGGGGAAAGGTAAAGTCTTCAGAGATGGAAGTTGAAAAATTCTTATTAGCACTTGCAGCCTTCTCTGTGTTTTGAGCTATCAGATTGTCTAGGAATCCCAGAGGGGCAGATGCTCTCTCCTGCTTTGTATTTGCACAACAATTAGCAGTGAGGATGAGCAGCTCCTATCTGGGACATTTGGGAATAAGACAATACAAATGAGACTATTAACTTTTCCTCAGACAAATGTATCATCCCTTTAGTGGCTATTGGAGTCTGAAGTGTACTTCAAATGAAAAAAATAAAAAACACTCCCCAAAAGCAAGAAACTGATTTTGCTTTAACAAAGCTCAAGGGTGTTTTGCTTCCTTCGCCTAATGGAAATCTCTCAGCTATATTGTCATTCCTTATCTTATTATGTGCTTTCCTCACTAATTATTACTATTCCTTCTCAGTTTGGACTTTAATTATAAAATATCAATTACAATTTCTGCACATTTATTGGCTGGAATGGCTACCCGATCCAATAATTATCTGGAGTACTACACTGAATTCAAGCTCAAAGCTCTATCTTTTGAAAAGGAAAAAAATAATATGAAAACCTACCAATTCCCCTGACTGACCACAGGAGATAATTCCTTCATATCAGTTTTGATAATAAACTATGAAAATTTACTTCTGAATATCAATTAAGGTGTCTTACAAAGCAGTTCTCCTGTTTTGCTAATTTTTTTAAATGGTTATTTTTATTGAAAGTACGAGGAACTATTAAAAAAGATAATTGCATAGCTTTCAGCATGGGACAAAGACAAGATGGAACATTTTTATTACTCAGATTTGAATCTGTTCAATTCAGCTGTTTTACTGCTTCATCAAATGCAGCTTCCAGGGCCCAGATACTGCCGCTGGGCTACACTGTCCAGGAAATGTCCAGATTCATATTCTAGGGATGAATGGCTAAAAGAGCTCCAGGGCAAGTTTATATTTTAAACAGTACTCTGGCTTCATTATATAAAACCACAGGGGTACAGCACCATTCACTTCAGAAGAGGGTCTTTTGCATTTGCTTTAGCAAAGAATATCATCCTTGCTGGCCAGGTTTTGCAGTGCTTGGAAGAAGTGTTTGCACCTCACAACTGCTGATTGCAATGGTACTGCTCTTGCAGTAAAACATGATTCAGCATGAATAAGGGTGGCGGAAGCTACTCCTAAATGGAATGCATGGAGGGCTGGAGTCCTCCGTACAAACTTCAGAGCATTGCCTCTCCTCACTGACTCTATCTGTTTTCTGCCATGACACTAATAAGTGTGTTCAATTCCAACTAATTTACCAGCGCTGTTTTTGGCACAGTGTGGCTGATACAATCAGAAATCTGTCAAGAGCAGGAAAAAAATGCAGGCACTGTCAAAACTGTGCTGGCCTGTGGATGGGTGGGGAAGTCTCTCACCCTTAGATGATTTTCCTGTGGCAATGGCTGAATGTGCCTTCCTCTTCTATCCTCTTAACCTCACACAAAGCATATTCACATATGCTTTACATCTAGCCTTTCTTTCCCAGAGTGCTTGTGCCCTGTGCCTCCAGTGAGAACTTGCCCTTATGTTATTCCTGTAGTTCCTGCCTTCCCACTCCGAAGGGCACCTCCCTGCCCAGCCCATCTTTCCTCTCTTGCTGAGCTTTTGCTGTCTCACCAGTGAAGCTCTAGGTCTGTAACCAGTTGTGCTGGGAGACCTGTGATGAAGTGAGCTATGCTCTGCATCTGTGATGCTCTACCCTAACGAAGCCTTTGATGTCATGCCATGATCCTTTCCACCCTTCATCTTCCTCTTCCGCCTCTAAGTACTTACTGTCTCATGACTTCTAACAGATGCCCTGGGGTGCCCTTTCGCCTGTGTACCTCTGCAGGCAGGAACACAGCTGTGGCTCCTGGCCCCTCCTGTTGAGGCTGGCTCCTCCACTGAGATCTTGAAACACCACCTGTGCTCCTGTGTCCTGACTTGGGATATGCCTTTGGCACTTCCTATAGAAGTCCCTAAATTCTGCTGGTCTATGAGCACAGAGGTGCCAAAGAGAAAAAAGAGGAAAGATGGACCTGGATGATAAGAAAGAATAAAGAATCATGTTTACATTTTGGGGAAGGAAATGAGTAGTTGGACTGAGAGTTGCAGAACAGGCAGGTTGGGAAGCTTGTAGCATGGATACAAGTTGGGCACCTCAAAATCTTACTCAACACTTCCAACATACACCAACACTTCCTCTTGTTCTTGGGGTTCTGAATAAGACAAGTTTGTTAGTCAGTCTTCTGCAGCAGAACACAGAGAAACCACTTGATGGGTTAGTTTTGCAGAATATTTGCAGCTGCTGCTTCAGCCAAGTATCAGTTTTAATAAATGATGTCCCCTGAAAACATTAGTATACAAGAAACTCGGTAATTTGGAGCCACACATGGTTGACAATGCACAGTGCTGATGCAAGAGAGGTTGGAGGAATATTCTCTTTAACAGTACAAATGCTTGGGTGTTGCAAGGCTGATGGTCATGTTGTCTAGCAGATTGTAGAGATGACAGACAGGTTGCTCAGCAAATAGCCATGCATGGATGGTGACATTTCACCAAGAAGTGAGATGACAAGTACAGGAGCCAACTTTTTCATTCTGTGTTTGTACATCTTCTAGTACAGTGAAATCCTGAGCTTTTTTATGGGTGGCAAAGTGCTGCTGTGCTACAGATGAAAAACAAAAGCACAGCAGGAGGACCTTACTGTAGGCTTTCCTATTAACTGGATGAGCACATAGAGGTGACAACATACATCACAGATTGTACCACTACTTCTTGGGTGTCTTTAGCACAGGTGCCACTTAATCCTTTTCAGTGCTTGTGTTCATCTTTAGGTGCCATGCTGTAAAGGAGGCCACAAGACTCTGTTTGCCCCCAGTCACTCCAACACCATGCCAGTGTGAGCTGTTCCAGGGCTTGGCACGCTGCTGCTGCTGTATTAGCTGCACCCAGATGAATGGGAGCACAACAAATACCTCCACTCACAAATACTGAGCTGTATGTAGCACACAGCTGGAATCTGGTACTGTTACTGCTGTGCCCAGCTCAAGTGACAGATGTGAGAAATTTCTGTGCCTTGGCAAGTAACCGCCATTCTTATGACTTTGCAACATGCTGTTGATGATGAATAAATGAGCGCGGGTGCAAACATGCTTCTGAGTTCGTGACTGGACTGCACCCTTTGCAGACATGTTTCTGCCTGAAATGAGACACAGCCGTGACTGCAGCGTCACCCTGTTGTTCTTGTCCGTCACACTCACTGTCTCAGTGTTTGCAGGTCATGGGTTACTGTGCTTTCTAAATGCAGCGTGTTCCAATCTGCATATTGTATTTTGTGATAACTAGTCACCTCACAGCTTTGTCCAGAGACAACTGTGATTTCTAATAGCTTCTACCAGCACTTCTACCCTTGACATTTCTTTCCCTTTTCACCCTTTGTGCTGCTTCTCTTTGTTCCAGTCACACCAGATTCAATCTGTTTGCCCTCATCTGCACAGACACCTCAGCAGCCACAGACTTAAGTGTCTGACTGTGATTATGATTTGCCTTCTATTCTTGGGAACAGTATGAATGGCATCCAAATCCTCTGCTCCCCTGCAGCCTGACTTGTCTGACATCAGCTACCCTTTCAAACCACAGTCACAGAAATAATTCGGTCATACAAGATAGAGCTGGAAGGGTTTCCAGACATCCCTGTACTATTCCTTGTTCCTTGAATAACCCTGTAAAAAAAGTTTGCATCTGTTTTCCTGTGCATTGTCCCCCCAAATCCTCATTATCTTCAAACATCTCTCTTCCTTTGCACATAACTGTGCCCACCTGCGATTTAGTTCATGTTCCCCTTGTCTTGCTTCTTCATCACTACAGTTTTGAGACTTGCCACCCTCATTCTGATGATATTTCCTCATCTGTGTTCTGCTGAAATGTGGCAAGTAGTTCAAAAAAGCTGCAGGGTACGATGCACCCAACCCAGAAGATCCGACATAAGACTTCCTGATACTGCTCCACAAATATGATTGCAAAACTAATTCTGAGGATTCACTCTTGTGGGTAAGAAAGTAATTAAGAGCATAAAGGAAAGTAAGAAATGTTGCACATGGTCAGAGCAACAGATCCTTCTGCCCAGCACGCAGGTTATGACAGGGGCACTGGGCAATGCTAGTTTGGAAGACCATATCAAACTGGCCACTTTCTGTGGTCTGTTCCTCTCATGCTCCACCAGTATTCAGTTTCCATGATCAGAGTGGAAAAAAAGTACTGGCTGTGAGGAGATCCATTTCCTGTAGGCAAAACACTGGGCTCTGGGATTTATCTGCTTTATAGCAGATGAGAAGTGCTCATCCATGACTACTTCCAAATTAAGGATGAGAGTGGCTTCCAACTAATCATACCTGCTCCACTGGGAATGCGGCATGGACTAGAGACAGACACATCACAGACTCTCTTTCAGAAATAGACCTAACACTACCTTAAAACTACTTAAGATTTTTCATTCCTATAAGGCTGCTCCGTTGCTGTAGTTGTCATCAACTACTCTCTTATTTCTTTCCCAAATTTATGACCAGCAGCAGGTGCTGACTTATTTGTCACATGGTCTTACCTTGCTGGTATTTCCCAGCCCAGCATAGGAAAGTTGTCCCCTTCCAGCTTGCACTTTGCGAACAAAGGCAGGCTCTTGAAGCCTTTGTCTTTTTCTCTGGATAATATGAATTATTCGTCCAGTAAAGACTTTTCTCTGGAGTAAGTCATAATATATTCCTGCCTGGAATGTTTTCCAAATTAGACTGAATTCCATTATGCCAGAGTTTAAGGGCTAGATGAAGATGACAAACTCATTTTACACAAGCTGTTTCAAGAAGTCTCCAGACAAATGATTTTCTGTTACTAATGACTTTGTTTAGATGTGAATTATCAAGCTGTTTGTCTCTACTAAACAAAAGTAATTAGATTTTTAGGACACACCAAAATGGGTGATTAAAGAGTGAGGAATTGAGTGTTAAAAAAAATGTACCGAACAGCAGAAAATTCAGTCTCATGAGGATACCCTTACCTTGGGTGGAAGTCTTGTGCAACCCATGGGAGCTTTTCTCATTTGATTTCTTACGCTGCAGCTGCATTCAGCTCTATGCAAAAAACAATGTGACCTGCTCCCCAAGGCCCATCCCTTTGCAAGCTTCACCTTCTCCACCACTTCTCAATCCAACAGAGGACCAAAGCCGTGGGGGTGGGTTCAGCTTTACATGGTCATAATCAACCTATGGAAATTTTTTTTCAAAAGTTTTCAGTTTCAAGGATCAGTTTTTGGCTAACGTTCACTAATATTGTCAACCTAGAAATCTAATCTCACATTTTGGGGTAAGCCTGTTCTCAGTGCAAGGGGTTGGCTGAAGAGAACAGAAGAAGTGCATGCCTTGGGGATTTTTTGATAATTTTTCTGTGGAACATCCTAGTGCTGCAGAGTCTGGAGTTTAGCACTGTGGGAACCCCACTTCAGCAAGGCTGTGATGGGATGACTACGGAGGGAGAAGAAAAAACAAAAACCAGGAGTGGTACTTTCAGAGGGAGAAAAAATACCTCTTCTGAAAAATTTTCTGCACAAATATCAGAAAGCACTGTCCTCACAAATTAAAGCTCCTTTGTTTCCGACAAGTGGATGTTTACATAAAGGTTCATAGCTACACAAAAGCATACCAGAGCTGGCTTTATCTGTGTGTGATAATATAACATGAAAGCAAAAAAGAAAGTTTAATTTTCTTTAAACACAAGGTATCTACTCCAGGAAGGTATCTGTCAGCACTTTTCTGAACCTGTATTTCCAAACAAACAAGAAAGCTCATTGGTCAAAAAAGACTTAACACTGCTCTCAAAGTTGCAATGCCTGAAGTATGTTTTTTTGTTGTTGTTTTTGTTTTGTTTTGTTTTGTTTTGTTTTGTTTTTGTTTGGTTTTGGGTTGTTTGTTTGGTTTGGGTTGGGTTTTTTGGGGTTTGTTTTGTTTTTTATTTCACATGGACATGTGAGTATGGTGTGGACAACAAGGTTTTTCTAGGAAAATATTTGTGTCAACATTTAGTACACAATCTCTCTTTTCTGCATCCATTTTCCACTATGATATGCCTCATGCAACAGATCCATGAGATAAACTTTGACTCTTTTCTTGAACAGCAATTGTTAGTTTCATTTTATGGGAACTCACTTACCTGAGAGTTTTCCAAGACCAATATAATCAGTCATCTGGGTATAGCATTTCAAAATTAAGGCACACCTGCATTTGCTGATTTCATCTAAAGAAAGCTAACTACCTATTAGCACTCCACCCACCTCCATTTTAGGCATACTTATTCCCATCCTCATTTTCTTATGCAGTTTATCCAGGCTTTAGGATACTACATTTGTCTTTGGTCCGTATGTGTAAGAAAAGTTGGTCACTTTTCAAGAGTTATGATACAAATCAAGATTCTTTCAAAAATTATAGGTTAAGAGTGTTTTAATGCCTGACCTGAAGGAATCAGCTGGGAAGTGGAAGTGTGAATTCTGCAAACTTACCATTTACTGTTCATTACTGGGGAGCAGCCAAGAGTGAGCAGGGAACACAACACAAGTTCTCTGAACCTAGGGGCCTAGCAGCTTCCCGGGAAGCCCTGATTTCACATACATGTATGCACACATGCACATGTATATATGTATATGTATGTCTCTGTTAGAGAGAGAGGACAGGATTGAGGGGTGGGAGCAGGGCAGAACTTCATGGGGAAAGGGAACTTTGGGGAGAGGAAGGGCAACTTCACCCTTCCTAAACAGTCATGCCCTTCAAATGCCTCCCAAAACTGGGGGTTTTATCCCCACTTCTGGACCCTTCATGCACTGGGGGGATTAAAAAACCCAACTCTAACACACTGATATCTAATCTCTGTTAAAGGAGGTAATTATCAGATTAATGTCTACATAAGGAATACGTTATTGCTTTTTAATAGTAATGGTGTGGCAATTCTAATTACTTATGTAGATCTTACAGCACTTAGTATTTTTGAACAGAACAATTAGTTTAATTACACATTTTTTCCAAAGCGTCTGAGCACTCCTCTGGGTCTAAATGTGCGCAAAGGTTAAAGTATCTCAGCTGTTCTCTCTGAAGAGAAACACCATACCCCATGGGGACCAGTGCAGCCCCAATGAGCTCATCAGCTGCTCCACCCAAAAACTGGCTGCAAAGCCCAAAAGCAGGGAGCTGCTTCCGAGCTCTCCGTGTAAAACACAGGGAGTGAGGGCGACAGAAAGGAAATGCTGTGTGGGAGCAGATGAGCTCAGTCCAGAGGCGCAGCATCTAATCATGGTGGTGATGATGGATTTGACTGCTCTTGGAAACGCACTAGAACAGCAATGTGTCATAGAGGTGGCAGGAAAGCCCTTGTGTGCAAGCATGGAAATAAGTCAAAATGACTCTGGGGCTTTTTATGGCTAACAGATTTGTAATGGAAATGGGCAGGGATTTGCTGTGCTTTTGTAAGGCAGTGGTAGCCCTCCTGAACCTGAGGAATGATAAGAGGTAGTGTAGGGGCAGATGCCGTTCTGAGGTTTCTTTTCCTAAAGGCAGAGATGACCAAAAGGGACCTCCATGACGGGAGAAGATAGGCCTTTTGGGCTATGCTTCTGCAGCAAACATGAAGAATGGAATAAAGAAATGGAATAATTAAGTCACTCAGAATGACAGTTCCTCATCTGGTTCAGTTTAAAAGTCAAGGAAGAAGGATGTGAAGGTCTGAGGTAGTAGAAAGCCCTGGGAGAGAGGTATGGGATGTGTAGCTGGATGATGGCTTCAGGAGCAAGGCTGGGCTGCCATGTAAGCACAACACAAGCTTTCCAACAAGATGTCCCACAAGTTTCAGAGACCAAGGAAGAGTATTTCTCAGTCGTTCTCTGCTGCTCACATTTTACAGTCAGTGTTCATAACTTCACAGCTTGCAGGACTTAATCAGAGATTTTAATTCCCATTCTCCATGGCAGTAAGGGCATATTTTTTGAGAGCCCATAGTTTATTTTGCCAGTTCTGTGGCAAATGTTGAACATGTGGCAGGGTAATGGAATTGTGTAATTAGTTCTGAATACTGCAGTCACCTCATGATGGGGGAGAAAGGAGCTTGTGCATTGACCTTCCATGTCTGCAGTTGCTTAGCCTCATTGATCTCTCTGGAGGCTGCAAGAAACGTGCTGGAAAAATACAACAACTGTAGACACAGGCAAAGAAGCTGGAGAGCAGGTACAAAGACCTGCATATCCTGCATTCATTGTGAATAAGTGTCATTCATAGATGCCTGCAGACTTTCCCACAAGCCTTAAGCTTGCATGAATGTATCTTATCAGAAGATCTGAGAAAGAAACAGGGTGTGTCTGTTCATTCATATCAGTGGCAACCACAGTAACAAAGCAAACATGATGTGCAGTGTGCAACAGTGCCTGTTTGCAGGTGCACTGTTAGATGTGAATATACAGGGTGTGCTGCAGCCACCCAGGACTCTGCTGTGCAAAGCTCTCACTTCACAGCTCATAGTTCCAAGAAAAGCAGACTGAGGAAATAACCCAGCCTTTCCACACTGGTGCGCTCAGAGGTCCTGTGGGTGGCTTTCCACATGAAGGCCCTGTTGCTGCTTCCATTACCAACGCTCTGCTTTGTAACAGCAGCATGAAATGAGTCTTTCTATACCGTGCACACCCCTTCCCCCATTCTGCACTGAGGTTACCCACTTCTCTATCCATGCCCCTGCTCTGAGCTAGGGCTCCTACCCCCTTCCCGCATGCCCTTCTGAGCCAACTTTGTTACTGCTGGTTTATTTTTCTACCAAAACAGCTGCTTAGTTCTGAATAATGATGAGTGAATGTCAGTGTAAGGAGGGTAGCCTTTCTGGGGTTTTGCTTGGCTGGGGAGTGCCCACATGTGGTCACTTTGCTCAGCCAGGCAGGCATCAGTTCCTTCCAAATCAGCATGGCAAGGGGGTCCCCACGATTCAAGCAGAAAGGCACAAACGAGGAAGAAAACAGGAAGACCTCAACACTTCAAAAGCCTGAGCAGGCTTTTGAAGAGATGAGGACACAGGAGTGACGGCAGCTCTTCACAGCTTGGGCATGGATCTGTCATTTCCCAGTCACTGTCAGTTTATTTGCTTTCTCAGCGTATTTGGTATGCAACACGCAAGAAGTCATTCTGCAGAGGTGCCATCATCCTGTTGTGCTCTGCAACGTATCACCAAAACCACCGGCTTTCCGCCATGTTGGGACCCTGTCAGACCTCAACATCTCCTCCAGCATGCCTTGGACTTCCAGCTGCAGAAAGGATCTGTGAACGCCATCTTCTGCCTCACCCTCTCACTCTCATTTACTCAGTCCCACCCTCCAGGGCTGAACTGGGTGAGAGGGAGAGTACCTGGATGGTAGTTCCCTGGAAAGGGTAGTCTGCAAGCTTTCAGAGAGGGCACAAATCTTTTATGCTGGATCACTGTATTCAGAGATGAAAGATGCCTGAACATGACCCCAGAAGAGACCAAGGGCAAACAACGATCCTGTTACCCATATTCATGGTAGAGCAAGTCTCATGGGGCTGGTGGTCTTCTGCTGCCCTTCCTGTACCCTCTGCAATGAAGGAGTCACACTCCAATCCAGAAGTTTCTTCAGCTAAAGTATTTCTCTTAGTTATTAAGCCACTTGCTTGTTTTGTGGGTTGCAGCAGCAGAGCAGTGACAAGATCTCATTGTGGACACTGAGGAGACAGGCTGAATGAAGCCAAAGGCTCACAGACCTCCAGGGACTCGTCTGAACGTGGATGGAGCACATGATTCCCTTGCAAGCAAACAGCAACAAAAATTGCTTCTATGCACGAGCTTTGCTGCCTTCCTGGGGCACCACAGCTAGGAGCAGAGCTTTGTACTTGTTTTGCAGTCAGTTGCTTCTGTTAGTAAACCTGCTGCAAGAGAAACCCTTCACGAGGCTTTTTTTGGAACAAGACTGCATTCCTACCTTCTGTGTTATTAATATATCAGTTAAGATTACTTATAATATTTTTCATGTTTGTAATATGTTCTATCTGAAGAATCTCAGAACATTTTCAAACATTAATTAATTAGACTTACAGCACCGCTGTTTACTAGCTAATTGTTGGCCTTGTTTTTAAAGATTAGTTTACACCTGCTCTAGATGCTCCATCTCCCACATCCAGAAGAACTCATGTCAGTACATGTGCAGCAGATGGACACGGTATTAAAATGCCCAGGCTGCCCAAATCACTTGTCTGCACTGTGGCATCAGATTACACACTTCAGAAAAACAATCTTGTCCTAGAACTGAGATGCTTGGATAATCAGAGTACTACATGTGTTGTAACAGCTGGCTTAAAAAAAAAAGTGAATGAGTTCGTGGCTAAATTCAGACGGAGGTTGTGCTGGATGGAAAGGAGTTTAACTTTTTGGAACTTAGAAACTTTTTTCCAGGGACTTGTGTTGCCTAAATTTAAACAATTTTCTTTCTTCTGTTGACCTGCTAGTATTGGGAATTTTAAACTCTTTTTCCAAGGAATAGTAATTTGACAAGGTTGTATTCATCCCTATCTGTTAACTGTGTTTCTTTATAAGCATGTTATTTATTTCAGACATCTCTGTTCCTCTTGTTTGTGTTTGCAGAGCCTCTGTTTATATACTTATATAGACATTGTGATTCCTCTGACACAATTACAAAGAACAGTCTAGTTTCTTTTATTTTCAGTATGTTCCTTTGTTAGTGTTCACTGTCCAAATTCAACACCAAAATGTTTTTTCAAGAAACATGTGAAGACTGTCAGTATTATCATATTTGGTTCTTGACTGCTCAAACTTTGTATTGATACCTTAAAGGCAATTCCTCTTACGGTCCTGGGTTTTATTTTCTTCCCAGTTCCTATTGTGCATTTCTGTGCTGAATCAACATAATGCCAGACAATCTGAAAAAAAAAATACAAAACACAATAAAAAACAAACACACACACACACACACAAAAAAAACAAAATAAAAGAAAACCAAAACAGAAGACAATCTATGGAATGATTAATAAATCTGCTACATATAATCTGAGACTTGCCTTTAAAAAAAGCATTACTAGCATCTGATGCAGAAGGAAAAAAGAATATTGCTGCTGTTGCTATTGCTGTGGAAACTATTTCTTGCTGTTTCTACTTATCTAGAGCTTATCTAGGTTTTGCTGATGCCCCACTCCAGACAATTTCTCTAAGTGAAAAAAGCCAACTCGTTTTTACATCCCCCACTGTTTCCCAGGAAAATATCAAGTCTCTTCCCCTCTTCCATCCAACTTGAGACTTACTGTTTCTGAACAGCAAGTATTGCTAAAATTGATTTGCTTTAAATGAGAAAGACCTAGCATAGGAGGAACCAACATGCCACAGAAGGGCCACAAAGTTCAGCTGTATTGAAATTCTGATTATTTTACTTTTTTTACATCCTTAGAAACAGTTGGAGCAGTAGCGAGAGGGTTGGTCCTCTTACCCAAGCTCAGCGATACAATATCCCACAACAGCAGTAGGGTAATAGAAGTGCTGTGATGAATTGATGGGTTCATTAGTCTACAATCAAATAAGACTTCATAAAGAATAGACCTCACAGCAGCCAAATGCCATTGCTTTAATTGCAGCAGGTGCTCAGTGCCAGGGCCTGTATTAAAAGAAAAATTAAATGTTTCACTGGAACAAAAAATCCCTAGAATCAAGTAGACTACAAGAACAAAGAACAAGTTGCCAAGAGAGAAAAGAAAGAAAAGGGATCACATTAACTACCATGCTCATTTTCAGCTTTGCAAACTGGAGCTGTATACTTGAAACCTGAGTATGTTGTCTGTTCTCTGGCCTCTGTTGCAATAATATCCAAGTATATGCAATCTGAGATGTGCTTGTCCTCACAGCACCTCTGTGAGGCCAGGGAAGCTCCCTTACCAATTTTTCTGGGCAGAGAAATAACATCTTGGAGGTGCAAGTGTGTTCAGGCTCTTCATCTCTGCTGGCCTGAGCAAGGACCTACCATGCAAGCGGTTGGGTGGGAAGGTACGGGAAGGGACAGGATGGAGCCCAGTCCCACTGGGTTCCTCCTGCACCTCAGCACAACACATCACCCATTTGCAGGCACTGTCGTTTTGGGAGCAAAACATGAAAATGAAAATGTGCTGTCATGCTTCCATTCCTTCAGAGATTTCAATTCTCTCTGCTGGTGTTGTCCTTCACCAGCTGTTCATGGCAGGCTGAGAATTAGGCTGGGGTTTTAGTGAGCTGCATCCTTCTCCTCCCTCTACATCTAGGCCTCTGTCCTCACCTCCAAAAGCCAGTTTACATCACGGCTCCCTTTGCATCAGGAGCAAACACAGCGAGATCCTCACCTCAGCAAGCTGCGGCTGTAACACGGACTTGAGACAACTCTAACAGCAAAATATACACCTTTCCTCACTTGGTGTAGGTGAAGGATGTGTCTCCTGGAGGTGTTCAGCCCCAGATCCCCACCAGTGTGTTGGAATTATATAAACCAAGTGGGAGAAGAGGGCATCATGTGGGTGGTACAAGCACCAAGCTACAAGTAAGGGAGGAAATAGTAGTATCGGGTACTTGGGTTTGTGGTCTACAATACATGTAAATTATGATTAGAGAGGAGATTTTCTAACATTTGGGACATTCTAGCATTCTATTCTCAGTTACTCAGTTTTGCCTCTGCTGAGGTTCTAGGGTGCCTGAATGTTGGCATGGCTGGACTCAAATGGACAAACCTAGCCCCGATTTTAATTAGTCCCCATGCCACTTATTTCAACAGAGCTTACATAGTTTATACAAGAGTTGATTATTTCCTATTACACAGTCAAGTTCCCAAAGAAATATACTGCAAAACCATACTTAGAAAAGTTAAAGGGAACAGGCCAACAGCAAGTGACCTTGGAGATGTCCCTTGCCAGCTAAAATGAGGCTGAGTACGGTGCCTTAAATATAAATGCAAGATAGGATATTAATATAAATAAGAGCAAACCTGTTTAAAAAAGACCATGATAAATATGCATATCTGTTAAGGTAACTACATACATATGGTTTTGTGCTTGCCTTTGCATACGTGTGGCAACACTAGCATGTTTATATAGAAAGAGATATATAAGTATATATTTATATATTAACAACATTACGGTGTCTAAGTGTGAGTTTCTTTACATGTATTTGTATATATCTGTATATAAACACTCATACACAGTGTGTGAGATTGTGAGACTTATGAAGATGCCTGTTCCTTTGGTCATGATAATCTACATAGTGGACCCGCACACTGAGAATATTTTTGTAAGATTTAAGTTTTTCATAATTCAGAGATCAGCATCTGTTCAATTTACCATAAGCTGGCAATTTATCATAATAAAAGTGGAAATGAGCTGCTTACAACTGATCTCTGTCTCCTCATGCAGTACGTCTACATGTCAAACTCTTGTACCTCTTAGATCTGCCAATTGTCTGTGCCATCTGCTTGTCTGTGGGCACCCATGCTCTTCTCAGGGATCTGCAGTTTGGCTGTCTTAGCAAGGAGGCTCTGCTGGATGCACATCTGCTGTCACAAGTGAAAAAGGCGTTCTGGGCATTACAAAGCGTCCCAATGAAACATCGGAAGAGCCTGACTCACCTGGTTTTGTAGCCTTTACTAGTGTTAACATTATAGATCTATTTTCATCTTTGGCTTCATATGACTGAAGAACGGGAGAGCTGGACTATTTTACTGCTGTGCAAAGATAAAAGGAGAACAAAGGTGATAATTCAGTCAGAGAGGACTTACTCTTTTCTCTGCTACAGGCTTTCTTTTTCATCTTCATCTTACACCAGCATTTTTGAAATGTGGCTACTGGTCCCTGGTACTGAATATAGGACAACTCATTTCAGTACTCAGGTTTGAACAACTATCTTCGGCAGCCTGGTCTGAATAGTTTATCCTTAACACTCAGTTCTGCTTCTAATGTTAAGAAGGCTTTACATACACCATAAAAGACAAGAGACAGTTTCAATAAGAGATGCTCTTCACACACAGAATAACTGCTATCAGCAACTACTGTATTACTTTATATGCACTGTGCATACACTAAATATTATCCACTGCAAATTCCATTTTAGTGAGACTGCTGTGGGCAATTGTTCCTTTGTGCAAAGTGTCCTGGGAGAGCCCATCTATAGCTCACTATTGTCTCTTTCTTCCATTGTCACTGGAGTTCATTTTGTACTTCCTTGAGCTGCCAGCTCTGTACCACTATTGGTCCAATACTGATAGGCCAGAGGGGAAAAAAAGACTTGGGATGAGCTTGACTTTTTGTAGCATCCTACTGCATTTTATCAGTTCATTGTTAACAATAGCTGAAGGCAAGGCCTAATGATACGCTGTTGTTAGGAAGCACAAGTCTGAATGTGTGAGGGAGAATATAATAAAACAGAAATAAAAATAAGGACAATAATATGAATGTTTTATCTGCTATGAATCTGTTAAAAGATAATGGGCTGTTATTGAGCAGCCTAATGAGAATGAATAAAATATGTATGTCATATAAATAGAGGGAATAACTGCAAGATGTACTAACAGGGGCTGGGGGTCTGGATCAGGAAGTAGCTTCTGTTTGACTTCATAAGAAAATACTGTTACATGGTTTGCTTTTTGCATGGCTGACAGGAATTCTTTTCAGGAGCCCTGTATTAACCGCAAAGCCTCTGCCAGCAGCTGGACGTGGGTCAAAGGTAACTAGGATTTGCAGGACTGTGGCTGGGGAGCTCACAGGCTTTTTAGCATTCAGCAATAGAAATGAAGAGAAGGAGAACCCTGGATACTGACAGCTAGAATGAGAAAGTGGGAAAATCTTGATCTTTATTTTTTTCAGGACAGAAGTGGTAAAATTTTCATTAAAACACTACAAAACAAATTATTTTTTACCAGCAGGACAGTGCCTTAGTACTCTCAAGGTGGATGATAATAGGAGAATGAGCCCCTGAGACAAAAGAAAAGCTTCCTACAGGAAATTAAATCCAAGCTTTGCAAATAAGAACAATAGCCTACAATCCAGGTAAAACTACAGACGCAAATGAATGAATACAAAATGAAAATTAGCAGAGCCTGAAGCAGTGACACCTCAAAATACAAAAGAGAGGAGAGTGGCTTCACAGCACCTACTGAAACGAATTTATAACAATATGCATACTAATGAACCTGAAACGCCACTTAGTTTGTGCATCCATTATTCATTGTTTAGCTTTATAGGAAACGCAGCCGTACAATAGAACGATTACAGGGAGCATCACTGGGAGCGGGAAGATAACAGGGAGGAAACAGGAGCAGCATCTGTTCCTTCACCCCGGTCCCCTTGCATGAAAATTACCACAGCATTGGAAAAGGGAAAGGTTGCAAGAAGAGAAACCAGATGAGAGGCTCAAGATGTCTTAGAGCTTCTTTTCTTTTCCCCTTGAAATCTATGGGATCGCTGTCCCTGAAGGAGCAGGCGGTGCCAGGAGATGAAAAGAAACACCCTACAAAGGCCTATGCTCTCCCTCAGCTCTCTGGGCATGTTTTCAGGGGCTGATATATTCTTCTGAGAGCAGGAATAGTCTGACTGTCTGTTGATGATTAAAGGGCCTTAAATAAGAGAAACAATATAGATAGTGAGCAGAGCTGGTTTGGGCAGCCAAATCTATTCAAGGTCCGGGGCACAGGGACGCTGAAGGCAGCTGTTGAGAGAGAAACAGACAGAAGCAGCGGCAATAGATCGGGTATCCCAAGTTCCCCCATGGTTCCTGTCCCTTTATGACTGTGCAGGCAAAGGCTTTTCTGAACCAGATTTCTCAGCCACTTGCTGAACTGAAGGATGGGTTGAATTTGACCTGCTGGAGAACTTACACCACCAGCCAAGACAGAGATATAACACATTCTTTCTAATGAACTGGCTCTTTTTCAGTCCTAAGCAAATTTGATGAATGATTACTCATTTTCCAATGCTTCTGCTAAACTATGTGCCCTTCATATTTTATTTTCTGAATATTCAGGGCCACAATAAAAGCACAGAGGCTGACATAGACCTTCTGGGATAACAGAGGTACCTTTTCTGCACTCCACTGGCTTTACCTGAGACTGTAGAAGGTTTGTTTTATTGCAAGCTGGAGCATCATCAAGAGAACTAAGTCTAATATACTAAGAGCTTCTTTTGCATAGATAAACTGGAAACAGAATGGCTGAGGTTGGAAGTGGCCTTCGGTTATCATCTAGTCCACACTTCCACAAAAGACATGGCACAGCCTTCCTCAGCTGCAAGGACCACAAGGTTCTAGACACTATGTTCATGTTTCCAAATAAATATACAGAACACTCTGCATTTACATACATTTACAACTTTTTAATGTAGGCTAAATTACAAAATTTTGCAGGCAATATGTTTTTTACCTATCACATTACTGCATTTGGGGGATAAGGCAAACATTCATTGAAATCATAGGAGCTTTTTCTCCTTTTGCATTTAGTGTATCTTACAACCTGAGAAAGCATACTTTTGAGAGCTACACCTTCTGCAGGCACACTCAGAGGATTTGTGGAAATTATAGTATCCACTGGTATAGGCACCAGAGTTAATAACCTAGCAAAGCTTTTTAGCTGAAAGTGTTGGGCAATCAGATGTTATATTCACAGGGGTTCCAAGATGTGCTGAAATATCTGGAAAAGTTTTAAATTTTCATGAGATGGAAAAAGGTTTTCACACACCTGGGTTATAGTAGAGTGGCTTGTGTATATTTCTCCAGGAGAACTGCTTCTACATCTGGTTTTGATATTGTAAATTCTTACTGAAAATAAATTTAGGTAAGTGGTTTTTACAGTTTCACATTTTACAAAGCAAATACATTGGAGAGAGAGATTTTTCGGCTGTGTTGTTTGTTTTTTATTTTTCCCCAAACCCAACAGGCTTTCCAGTTTTTGATTGTTGGAACACCCATAGTATTTTATTTGCACTACAAAAGGATTAAACCCAATTACAAGTAAAACTTGATGTGAAAATTATCATGCCTAACAGCTATATATCACCACTACTTTCTGTGAGAAGGTTTTGAACAGTTGTACTGCTGAATTTTATTCCACTACGCTAAGCCATTTGCAAAACTATGGCTACAGTAATTTTTAATGAGTAAATTCCTGTTTTGGCTGATTTTCTCAGTAACAGGAAAAACTAAAACAGGTGTATAATTCATGCTCAAAAAAAGTGTTTTCTTAACTTGAAGATATATCCTGTCTGTCTGTCTCTCTGTGTGATAGTATGCTTGATCTCATGATGTCTGTGTATTTACTTTAAATAAAAGATTAGCTGAAAAAAACCCTCCTGACATCCCAAATATAGTATAGTAGGAAGAGAGCAGAAGGTTCATCCTCAGGGGCTTTGTCTCTACTTTGTCAACAGAAACCTCAATGAAACCTGGATTCATAGCATGCAGATGTGTTGTTCATTATCTCTTTATGTATATAATGAATAAATCATAAAGTCCAAATAAAAGTATAAATATTTATATATGTATACACATGCAGATGGGGTTGCAGTAAATCAGTATTATCTGCCCTGCCTTGTACTATTTTCTTCTTATTATTAAATGTGTAGGAGGTGAGGAACTGTGTATTTTCCTTCACAGCCCATTGCTACATTATGTTCAGATTTCCTGACACCTGCAAGTTACAGAGTTTGCATTTGTGTTGGGGGGAGGAAAAAAAAAAAAAAAAAAAGAAAACTCAGCTACTTCATTGATGGAATCAAATCAGACCTAGATAGATGGGGTGGTAAAACATTTTTCAAAAATCCCATCAGTTTGAATTATAGTTACACTCAGAAAATGCCTGGGGATGCACCACACCAGTGAGCTCTGGCCTCTCCCGGTGGACTGCGGCTGCTCTCCCGGGAGACAGGCAGCCTGACCAGCCTGACACCTGCGTTCAGGCACCGCGACCTGAGCCCCAGCTCTGCTGCAGGCTGACCTGGGGCCACTTCAACTCCTTCCCCGCCACTGCAGTGCTGGTATTAGCTTGCACACGTTGAATTTCAAGCATGTTTACATGTTCAGTTCTTAAAACTCAGGGCTTTGGATTTAACTAGGTCGCCTAGATTCTACGGTGGTAACGAAGAGTAACACCAACTGGGTGCAAACTTAGCAGCAGGTGTAGTCTTTTGCCAGTCCTGATCAGCAGGGCATATACCACTGCATCAGGTGAGGCAGTCAGAGATGGCTGAGGTTAAGTCTCTGATACCAACTCACTTTTTTTCAGAAATCTTGGGGAAATTCTGGTTCTACTGAAGTCAGTGACAAAACTACCTGAGGATCAGTGGTTTACAGGTCCCTATTTTCATTTGCAGGACTACCAATGCTGAATAAAACTGCTTTTGGGTTTGCCATTGAGTTTCATCTGAAAGTCAGGGAGAGTGATGCAGCAGTGTGGAGCACTATAGTATCATTTTTCTAGCAGACAGTTTTTATCTCTGTCTGCCTTTTGATGTAATTAATGTGATACACAGCAAGTCATTTTATCACCCCAGTAGTGTCATCTCAAGACCTGGCCTGACTAGTTTGTAGCCTCTCTGTATATTGTCTTTGTGGGACATTGTCACTTGTCTAGCCATGTATGAAGATGGAAACAAAAACTCTTAAGTGCTCCACACTTGCATTGTTGTTCATGCTTCTAAATCTTCTTGATTAGGAATAAAAGTAGGATGCTACCAATAACAGATACTTCTTACAGGAGACAGCTGATGATTATTGCGCGTGATGCTTATAAAATGACCAGGATCCCTTTTAGGAGGTAACTCCATCATGCCCAGTGATGTATGGCGAAACATACTGACACTAAAATGAAATTCACATTATGCAGCAGGCCATGGTGTGACTGAGAACAAACATTAAGAAGGTCATTCTGAACTGATTTGTCAAGCTCATGCTGTTATTCTCGCTTTCTTGTCATGCTGTTATTCTGGCTTTGTTGAAGCAGAAATCCAAGTATTCTGATGGATAGTGGCTTAGCAACCTCTTTGAGCACTTGTAAGAATATATTCTGGACAAATTGTAGTTTTGGGTTAAAATATCACACATTGTCCCTTATTTAATTCCTCCTCCATATTCATGTGCAGAACTTGAAAGATGGTGATGTCTGTTCATTTGCTTCAATAACTACATCTTCATCTCTTGCTTGTTTGCAGCACTGTGAATATGCAGATGAAAAAAGTCATGCTGTTCCATTTATAACCAGCAATTCTTTTACTTTCATCCTAAATAACTTGCGGGAAATGTTTTCTCCAGTTTCATGGCTGAGCCTGGAGCAAGAGTAAAGGTGGAGGATTACTGATGGAAAATTACAGGCTTTCCTGAGGTTCTGGTGGTCTCCTCTCATTGCGGTCACACAGGCTGCTGCTTACCTCTAACACTGACCCCATCTCAGGCAACTCTGCTATAAGATTATGGACTTGTAAAGGATGTAAAGGAGGTGGTTATTAACATTGTTCCAACATAATTTCCACAGTATGCATAAAACTTTCCTTCCTCTACCTTACCTCCTTTACACATATTTTTGATTGAATTACCTATTTATAATCACCTCCCCAAAATACTCCACCTTCACATTATCTCTTTTGAATACTGCATCCCACTTCCCTACTACCCTCTTTTCCTATCTAACCTACCACCCTCCTTAAGCTCTCCCAAACGGCTCTCCTGCTGCTGTGACACAAAATTTTGCGCAGCTGTTTTCCTCCCCCAACCAACAGCCTGTCTTCCTCGGCTGCCTTTCTCCCCAGGCTCCCTTTCTCTCCCTCCTTAACACCCAGTCTTGCCTGTTC
Organism: Columba livia; assembly: GCF_036013475.1. Taxonomy (NCBI): domain Eukaryota; kingdom Metazoa; phylum Chordata; class Aves; order Columbiformes; family Columbidae; genus Columba; species Columba livia. The sequence continues at coordinate 77,680,979 of NC_088604.1, forward strand.
GATTCCAGTTTATTCCATGCTGGTTACACCACACTAAGGAGCGTAATGCTTCATGGGAGTTCATTAAGCAATACAACCAACATCTGTCATGTGCTTGCTCTCTCATCCTCTCCCCATAGGAAGATGTGCGCACAGTGCAGTGTTCACTTTTGAGATTTTTTAATTCCACATATGTGTATATGTATATATATATATATGTATGTGTGTGCATACTTCAATATGTAAATATGTATGTATACATATATAAACATACACACACATTTTGCCTTGTATTTATATGAAAGAAGGCAACAGCAGAGAAATGTGCCTTGCCTGTAAGCACAGGAGGGAATGAGGGCTGGCAATGTCTTTATTTTCCAGGGAAGCTTCTTACCACTGTTTTGTGCTAACCCTTGAGGAAGCTGTGTCTCCCACAAGACTGGCTTTTACCTTGTTTGCCACAAGTTCTACTGGGGCAGAGGAGCATAGTGTAGATTACAGCCTTTGTCCCAGAGCTTTAGGCGGTCTTTCAGAGACTCACATTCTTTCCTGAAGGCTGAAAAATGAACGGCATCTGAGAACTTGGGTCCGTATTAGTTGGGGTGCAAAATTACTCGGCATATGGAGCAGGACTCACTCTACAATAGCTAGATATGCTGTTCTGTGCATTTGCCATTTTTTTTTTGAATAAGCAATATTTCCACCTAGATATTTTCAGAACCATGTATGGGATTAAAAAACGCACGACCACTGATTTTGAAGGCTTTTGAGAGCAGCTTCTTGGCACAAACAAGTTCAGGTGTTTGTTGTTTTGTTTTGTTTTCTATGCTGTCTACCAATGCCACACTTGCTAGAGTGGAATAATTTAAGACATCCCAGGTTTTCCTCTCTCCTCTGCTATTTCTACCATTATATTATGTGCCATCCAAAGCCATCTTCTTGATTTCTTGCAATATGGATCTGTGCAAGTCCAACACCTCAGATGGTGCCCTGTGTACTCTAGGGCACTGAGAACCACAAAATCAGGCTGCGTGCATGCATTTGCAGATAGCTGCACCCAGGGAGGAGTGCGTTGCTATGCATTGGTACCCTGCTTTCTCTGATCTACAAGTTGGTAGATGTGTCTTCGAAAAGGTCAAAACCTAGGAGCAGGGAGTGAGCCCACCCACCTTCTCTCTAAGGACTCTCTGCCTGCCCCGATCGCAGAGAGAAGTTCTGCAGGACCACAGTCTTTACTTTGCTTCTAATGCATGGGGAGGTTGCCTGGGCTCCTTGGCACCCCTGTGCCCCTGACACCTGCTGCCCAGCCTGGTGTTTGTCCACAGAATAACAAAAGTGGTGGGAGTCTGGGATACGCTGCAATGTGAAGTTTGGGGCAAATTTTCAGTGTATGATTGAGGAGCTGGGTGAGAGAAAGACTGTTTTACACAGTTATAGCCCTGGGTATAAGCTTCTCTTTCACATTAACTATGCTTCTGATGGTCATGTACAAAATGCTTCACTGTATAAGGATATTAAACACATTGTTACCATCAAGAATAAAATGAATCTATTTTAGTGAGACTGTATTAAACATATTGACTGTTTTCCCTTCCATACCTTTTACTGCATACTGGATGATGACATGATTATCTCCAAAAAATACCATGAGCTTGGACAGGACATATGAAATTCTCCAAAGCAGAAATAGGATAGGAAGGAAAAAAGGATTATCTCAAAAGTGTGTTTTTGCACACAGGTCTGCTGTTACACAGTATCAAATGAAGCTAATATTTAATTTCATGTATATTCACTTGGCTTCATTTCTTAGGGCTATATTCCTCTATCAGATATACAGGGTGTGTCTTAGATCTAAGTTAGAGAAATGAAGGATGTTCTCAGGCTACAAAGTTCATCTGCTGCATGCTCCTAGACTCCAAGTAGTACTTTCCTCTGAGTGCTTTGCCATTGCTGCTGTGGGGTAAACGAATCTCAGGGAGGGGCTACAGCTTCATGGAAACAGAGTATTTTTAGTTCAACACCAGCTGAAATTTTGGCTGTTTAAAGTGCAAAATGCCTGAGGTGAAATAATTGCCGTGCAGCAGTCTGCTCAGATGTGGTGCCAAGAGCCACATCAATGGCTACGCTGGACTGAGCTGCATTGCTGCAGCCTCCTTGAAGTCACAGCCACAGCCGTGCCACCCACCATCGCTGGCCTCTCATGAAGGGCATCCTTCCAGACACGGCAGCCCTGACCCTTGCCAGCTGCTGCCCTGGGCACCCCAGGAACACACTGGCTGGGTCAGCTACATTTTCTCACACTCCCTCCAGCAATGTCTCCTTGAAGCCACCGTCCAATGCTGCTCAACGATATCTGGATGTGAAGGAGGTGTGTTTTGGATTCTGATAACATTGACAAAAGCCCACGTGCTCCCTCTGACCATTTCCACTTTTCAGGCAAACATAGTTTAATCAAATAAACTATTTTAGGAAGGACCTTTTCCTTGTATATTCAGTTCAGTTTAGAGACTCTAAACCAAACCAGCCCAGGCTGCCCTTGAGCCCTGCCTGTCTGGTGTGTAGGCAGAAGCACTTTTCTTCATACAGGTTCAAACTGAAAACTGTGGGCACTTGAACTGGCAATGGCTGTGGCCAGACATTTCAGGCTCAATGAGATTTTGTTTTGTTTATTGATTTCATAGAGAGCAAAAGCTAGTTTTGAAGAGAGTGGAGTTCGGCATTTTTCAAGCTGCAGTCATCTAAACCAGGCATTAGATAGAAACACATCTGAGCATCTCCGTGCCTTTGTAAATAAACTTTAAAAGATGCATTTTTAAAAAAAGTTCTGTAGGTGAACACATTCCTTTCCATTGATAAAATCCTGAGGCTCCACATCTTGAATAACTTTGAATCAAGACATATGCATGCCTTTGATGATGACTCGGTATAAAAGGCATGCAAAGTTAGTAAAACATGACATAACTTAAGAATTGCTGCTCCAACTGGGAGCATTTACTGTGGAAAATTGCAAGTTTTGCTCCAGAGAAGCAGCAGACTGTGGCTGCCTCCAGGGATGTGGTGGAGATGAGCCCTCCTAATTGCAGGATGTGTGGGCTAGGAACCTTCTCCCCTTCCAAAACTCATGACAGGCTGTGCCTTGGCTCCTGACTGGAGGCAGCATGCAGGAACCTCCGGTGGTGTCCCTGCCTTCCTGAGCCCCTTCCCCATGCTTCCAAGTGATAGGGTGAATTTTGACACAGGGGTCACAAACAGCATTACAGACATGAGTTTAGTTAGCAGCAGATAAACATTCCTGTCCTCCCTGTACAGCCGTTTGATAGGACTCCCAGCCTGGCACTGGCAGCATCAGGGCTATAGAGATCCACCACATTCACTTCATCTGCAAGGAGCAGGCTCCCCTGGGAATCAAAGCATGGTGTCTGACTAAGGAAAAGCTTACCCAGAGCCAGATAACAAGAAAAGAAATGATAGATAGTGCTGCTTCAGACAGGCCACAGCAGTTCCTCCACACTCCCATCTTAGATCTGGTCTCCCAGACACTCACCCTTGCTGTGCTTAGGTTCATATGGTAACCGAGTATCTGAGTGCAAGGGCTGAGGTCCCTTGGGATGAAACAAAACCAGAAGGTCCATCCCAGTTGCTAAAGGGATATCAGCCTGCTCCAGAGTCACCTGCCACCGCAGAGGGGACACTGGCTTCTGGTCACCAACTCTACCATTCTGGGATCTGTCCCTGCTGCCCCATGTTGGACAGAGGGACTAGAGCACTGGAGGCTGTGGAGCTGACCCTGTGGTCAGGACTCCTCTTTAAATGAACCCTTCTTTATTCACTTATTCTGAGGAAAATGATGCACAGAGATATGTGTGCCACAAGTACAGCAGGGCAGAACTGCTCCACCTAGAAAAGGCCAAGAAGGAGGAGGGTGGTTACTGGGTACCTTTCTTACAGGGGAAACAAAAGGGAAGAGAAAGACTGAGAAAAAAAAGTAGTAATCTGAACTCTATCATTAATGCTTCAGTCTGTTGTCCTAAAGACAAGTTTTGGACAGATCAGTAAAGGCTTACAAGTATTGGTAGAAGGCTGGTCTTTGTCTGCTTGCTCTTACAAAAGAAGTTTGTGGGAAAAAATCAATACATTTCTTGTTTCCAAAGGTACTATCTTTTGCTATAGCTCTGTGGCAGGTTTGCAGATTTCAACAGTGGGACAGCTAGTCTGCAGTTAATTAGCTTTGTTCTTACTTATAGGCATAAAAGTCAAACAAAAGTAACAAAGAGCAAGCCTTTACACAATTTTCAAGAACTATCCATGGCTCTAAAACTTGAATTTGTTGACGGCAGACCTTTAAGAGTGTGCACATATCTAAGTGTGGTTTCTAGCCATGCAGCAATTATTGCTGCCTCTGTCTCTGTAGGAAGTGCAAGATACAAGAAATATTGTATGGAATATCTATTTTTGAACCCTTCACAATAAACACCAGCTTTAATGTGCTTCTTTCTTCACAAGGTCAGTACTCTAGCAAATGCCCTCTGCTTCGATTTTTGGGTACTACAACAATACAGATTAACAATTACAAATAGACTACCTGCTCAGAATGAACAAACAGTACACTGATAACCAGCTTTAGATGATATCCGTGTTTGATGTTGCTCTGAGACAGAGGATATAAGGGACACAGAATATGCACCTCAGCTTCTTCTTGACCACCTCTTCCACCCTGAACATTCAAAGAAGATTCTCCAGTCTGACATTTTTGAGATTCTTGATAGAGGTCCATGGGAAGAAAGGAGCCATTGTAGTGACAGCTGTCTACTCTGCATCATGCATCATTGTCTCGAGCTATTCTTAGTGATGCTTGGAAAGCATCAGAGCAATCTGTGAAACTAGCCAGTGATGCTGACAGCATCTTACCACAATTATGATGATGTAGTCAGTGCTAGCTAATAAGGCTGGTGAAAAAAATGCCAAAACAAAATAACATACTCTGTTTTCCATTTTTTTCAGAGACATCAGCATGAAGGATTTCAGATAAGGGAGGGAAGGAGTTAGGACTGAGGGAGGGCACTGAAAAGGACACCAAAAAAATCTGAAATAGAAAACCTCTCTTCAAGTTCTCTTCTTGTTCATGATAGATTAATTTGATTGTCAACAATTCTGACTGAAAGAGATGAGAATTACTGGGCTGGATTTATGAAAGCTTAAAATTTGATTTGGTTTCAGAAACAAGAAGAGAGAAACATTTAACCTTGTTATACAGGGGACTGAAGTTCTCAGGGAAGTATCCTTTGCTGAGGTACATGAGTGCAAGCTTCATGCTTGGCAATGAAACTATGCTGATTTATGCCAATTGAGGCTTTGGCCTATGTAGAGGAATCTGCTATTGCATTCCTTCCACTGAAAGGTTTTCAGAACTCCACATCTCTTGTGATGCCCATTATAAACAGTTATTGTCAAACAACCATATTAAAACCTAGGCACAGAAAAACAGGCAAGCTACTGGCATGAAAAGAATGCAGGGGAGATATCAGTGAAAATATAGCAATGGCAAGATTGATTAAATTGTTGAATGCTTGCTCAGGGAGCTGCATAAGCAACACTACCTGAATCTTGTGTCTTTGAGGGGCCAAATGTCTATATTACAGGGAGGAATAATCCTGCCTCTGGGTGATGAAGAGGAGGACATCCAATTTTTTGCACTGCTGACTTCTGCTGTGTGTGGAACAAGGCAGCTGGGACCAGGATCAGTCAGCGTGAGTGCTTAGTAAGCCTGTTGCCCATGTGCTGTCAGAGGTGGTAACAAGATGAGCAAGGCACAAAACTATTTTCTATCCATGTCAGTAAGATCTGAGTTCTGATTAAAATGTAAGACTTTTCAAGTGGTTTGTAGCTGCCTTGGGAGCAAAGGAGCTGCCCAGGAGAAGTCTGCTCTCTGCCAGGAGACCCCACCAGCAGTGCTGCTGAGACGCTGAGAGCACAATCCTCCCATTATACCTACCTATCAGCCTCGCCACAAAAGTCCCCTATCCTACTGCTGCCCCATGGATGTGGTGAGCATATTCTACACTCTGTGTATAGACTAGAGTGAGAGGTAAGCATCTCCACAAGACCTGATCAGATACTAATAGCAAGCATTCCCCCCATTCAGACAGTTGTCGTTTGCTGAAAAACAACAAACAGGAGCTAAACAGAGAGCTTCTGTTTGTGGGAATACAGTAGAGTCCTGACTGGAGGCACTGGCTCGGCTCAGGCCCTGCACACAGACTCTGCAGTATCTTAACTGGCACAGCGTGCATTGAGTAAGCATTGCTAGAAGCTGTGGCAGATGCACTCGACGCCCTCCCCAGCCAAACCAGCATCAGTTTGGTCCAGGCTCCAGAGGAGGTAAGGGCCTGAGCCGTAGCCAGGCCAAGAACTCCTTCCAGGAGACCCACAGGGAAGCAGAACGGCACACCGAACACCAGTGGCTTGTGGGCACAGGGAGTCCAGTGAATACTTTTCCTACTGTGTGTGGTTTGACTACAACTCAACCATTTCATTCCATAAATACAACAGTCTGGATGAGCCCACTTTGAGCTCTTCCTGCTAAATAAGTGGGTTGTATGGCAATCGTTTTACTACTCAGAGATCAGTGGATGAGCCCAATTCAAGTTCAATATTAATCATTTAGCCTAAGTAGATGCACACCAAATGTAATGGATTATTTGGAGATATAAAGTTGTATGATTTTTAGTATACTCTTTGATTCATGTTGCTTGGTAGAATAGATTTGCTAAGATTTTAAGCTCATATTTACCATAAGCAACTGGAGACTACACTAAATGCCTGCAAGATAAAGTCTAGCTTGCATTTTGCTGGGAAAAAATGGAACCGACTGGGAAAACAAAGATCCAAGGCTAACACAGAGACATCACAGACATCTGCAAAGCAGCGTCTATTTTGCGCTTCACTGAGGAGAAAGGAATAATCCAAACAAAACAGCACCTTCAAGGATATGGACCAAAAACTGTGTCTACAACTGAATGAAACAAAGGACCATGTGGAGTCAGAGAAAAATGGTCCAATGGGGAGCAAAGGACCTGGTGGTGAAATATTGCTATCGGACTAAATCGTGGTGTGAATGGTCTGTAAAGATATAGAAGTTTGTAGTTTTCTATGCTTCGGTAGACCTCTGTGCATGTATCCAGCTTTAGCCAGCCTTCCTGCTCTTCTACTCCATTAAATTTTTATTTTTCCAATAATTTTGTCTCCTGAAAGTCTGCTTTGCATGCGGTTGCAGGCCTCCCCTGAAAGTTTGTCTTCAGAGCTCTAAATACAGGCTCTGGAGCTAGCGGTCATCAGGGAGAGAAGAATTCAAGTCAGTTTGCACCACGATGGATACTGGCCTCGCCTGAAAGTTTGTCTCCAGAGCTCCAAGACACAGCCCCCCAGACCGAACAGTTATCAGGAAGGGAAGGTGCTTGAAAGTTTGCTTCGCAAATGGGTACAGGCATCTGGAGAGAAGGTAAGCAGAGGCTGGGCATATTTCCCATATGCAGTAAATAATAGAGCATACCCGCCACTGAACTCAAAATTTTAAGTTGCGCTTCTCCTTAAGAAAACTAAACATTGTTTTGCAGCAAGCAGAACCCTAAATTACTCCACTGTGACAGAAACCCAGATGCACAGCTTCTTTTCCAGCCATCCTTGGAAGAGGCTATCAGCAAAAGTATACTGATCCAACAGCTCCACTAGAGGCACTGGGAGCAGGACTGATGGACCCAAAGAAGAACTTCAGTGATCTAAAAGTGAGATATTTAATATGATCACGTCAGTCAGACTCCCTCCACAGTGCACAGGGGGATAGAAGCACATCCAAAGGAGATGTTCATGAGCCAGGAATGCTGGCTGTTATATTCATCTAAACCACCCTTCAGAGGTGGCTGTCCACTGGCAACTGCAGGGCTTGAATGACTGATTCAGAAGAGATGTCTTGTCTTACTTTTATACAGCTAACATCAGATGAAATTAATTCTCTTCTCCTTTCATATTCCAGTTCCCCAGAAAGTAACGCAAAGTCCATTGAAATCGGGCTAATTCCCATGATTTCTGAATCAAGCCCAGCACAGGGGGAGACAGCCAATGTTAGAAGAAAATAAACTTCAGCAAAGGGCATAAATGCCTCCAAGTGATATTCATCTTCCTACTCATAGATTTCTTCAAGTCTTAGAGGCAACAGCAATGAAAGGCATACAAACATTGGCATTGCAGCAAAGTACAGAGCCATTTGAAATGACAAGTTCATTTATTGTTACTCATACCAAACTCCATAGGTCCACAGCACAGCTAGGAGCCCTTCTACTAGACAAGGCCAAGAAACACACTTTTCTTGGCTCACCTGGAAATTACATTTAGCTTGGCTTTAAAAATTCTAGCTCCCAAGGGTCTACAAAATGGGTAAAAAGTTAAAGAGAAAGGATAGCCAAATGCTTCTAATGCTCCAGACGACAACAGTTAAGCTCTGAGCTTAATGGCCTTGCTATCACTCACTGTACTGGTTCATCCATCTTGATTAAGTCTGGTGTGACATACCCACTTCCCTGGGCATGAGTAAGAGAAGCAGAAGAATAGTACAACCTGTCAACTCAGAGTGAGTTCTTCTGCCCTGGGCAAAGGTGGTGCAACTTTCCCAAAGATGTGACAGTTGCACAGGACACAGGAGTGCCTGGTTGCTTAGGAAATAACACATGCCTCAACACAAGAAATGTGAACATTCATTCAATTTTACTGCAGAGGCAGCTCCGAACCAGCTGCTCTGTTAGAAGGCAAATGGGGATTTATCTTTGCATTTGCATGATGCCATTATTTAAAAATATTGTGCCTGGACCCTATTGTGCCAGCTACTGCACAAACCAAACAAAAGGCAGCCCAAACAGGCAAACTGCCAGGCAAGAAGCAACAGATACATCAGTTCCATGAGGAAAAGCTGAAACACTGCAAATCAGCCTGCTGGGTGGGCTGCCGGGCTAGCCTTGAGCCCTGCGGCTCTTATGCCCAAGGAGGGACACGAGGATAGGTTGGAAAGAGGAGAAATGAGGTAACTTTGCAGGTGTTTACAGGGGGCTCCTCTAGTGGGAGGCAAAGCATGGGAGAAAACCCCAACCCTTCAGCCGCTCACCAAACAGGACCTGAAGATCGTGTTACCAGTGCCAGTTCATTCCCACAGGCATGCTGCGGTTTTCCAGTGTATGGCACAGTGCCACCCCAAGGCAGGATGATGTGTTAAGCACAGGGTGCTATGCCTTAACATGCAGTTTCGCAGCCTTTGTGGTGGGTTTAGGCCTTTGCTGTTAGCTTTTATGTTGAGTAAGTTGGGTTTTTTTTTAGTCTAATGAGTTTTCAGCATGCCTTTGTACCTTGCCAGCTCCACACACAGACAGACACACACACGTATACTGCAGCTCATCCTCCTACCAGCAAACCTATTCAGACATTTCTCAGAAGGGCTGGGAATATAAACAGGAGATAAAGCACTTAAAGCAGAAAGCAGATGGGTCACTACATCCCACTGCTGTGGCAGTGTGGAGAGCAAAACCTTGAGTGGTTAATCCAGCACATGCTATTGAATTAATGGCCAGTCCTGGTAGGCCACCCTCTCCATGCTCTGCACTCTCCTTCTCTTGGTGGCCACTAGTACAGGTACAGCCAACAAAAAGTCATTCCCAGAAATATGCAGGGTCTGTTAGGACCACTGGGCAACACTGGGAAAAGGAGGGTTTGATTTCTAGACAAACTCTTGCAAATCACTACTGGTAGGGGGCATGAAAGCAAAGGAAGTGTCAGGTACCACTCTATGGAGATAAGCCAGTGATGTTCCTCATTAATGCTCTGTCTTGTTTTGAAGTTCAAGAGATATCGCAGCTTAACTTGTTTCTCTTGACTGCAATTCATCACTGCTAATAGAGCAGAGCCACAGGGTGAGCTGTTAGACATGCACTGGCAAGAGCAAACTGTTACTGCATGAAAATCAGCCCACATTAATGTCCTTAAAGAACCAAAGGCTGGGTGGAGGATGCATTTCCCTGCTCTGCCCAGGGGGATTTGTATTTACTAACTGGCTCGAGGGTCAACAGTTCTGTTTTTCTTGACTTTCCAGTATTAGAGTTTGCCTTTACTGCCTGCCATTCAACTGCAGCCACAGAATAATAATGGAAAGGAGAAATCACAACACTGAAGCTTCCAAAACCCCAAGCAGGGCATTTTGTATGTGTTTGCATGTGCATCTTTAGCAGGGCTGTAATACATTCAGAGGAAGAATTTCTTCCCTTCAAACAACAGAACAGTTGTGAAATGATTTTTGCAAGCTTTACTTTTTTGACACATCTAATTAGATGCAGCGTTATTCCTGCAATCAGACATTTACCAGGTGAGAAGCCTTTCCTGTGATGCAGAGATGAGTCCTAGCTTCAAACTGTGATGCCTTTTGTTTCCTGTGTACTTGCATTGCTCTACTGCTAAGGTCGCCACCACAGCACACAACAGAATGCCCTTTTTGTCCTTGAAGCTGCTGAAGCCTTTGCTCTGCTCTCTCATCAAGACTTAACTTCTGTTCTTTCCACTTATTTTCCTTCTTCCAAGTTAAGTCATAAATCAGTAAATAAGGCTGCTTGCTTGTTTATAGGAACTTTCCCTTCATAAATCACTGTGTCCCACAGAAGTCAGCCATCAGTGCTAGAGGCAGCGAGGCTGAGCATTACGGTGCCTTTGGAGCCCAGGAACTGAGTGCTCATCCTTTTTTATGTACAATAACTTCTCTTCCTTCCCTGCATGAGGTCCTCTGTGGCTTTCGGAGCAAGATCAAGTCTTCTGCCAGGATTCTCTCTTACCAGGAACTGAAACACTCTCAGAATATCTGATTATGTCTTATTTTATCCCAATTCCACATCCTCTTTATACATTAATAAAATCTGTGAAAAACATGAATGCAAACACTAACCATGCAAGCACTCCTTGAAAACCTACCTCAATTTGTAAACTCATTTCCCACAGTTTGATGTTGCAATAGGGACTCTTTGTATGCAGATATCTTTAAAGTGAAGAAAAGTAAACTGTGAAACATAGGATACATTAATAGAAACCTGATTTGCACATTTGTGATAGACTATAAACTCTTTTAATGTCTTGAAAGCATAATAACATGTTCACCTTCAAAGAGCACCTAAACTGTGTATCTAAAACAATTTATGTGCCGTGATTGATTATAAGGCTTTTCTTCTTGCAAATACAGCATATTCTACGCAAACTTTTTTTTTAATTTTCATTTTAAAGAAATTAAGTAATATTTTATCTTAACACGATTTATTATTTTCAGGCCTAGCTTTTAAGCTGCAGGCTGAAACTGGAGTGCTCGACACTGTGACTGATGGTGTGTTTGTCGAGCATACAGCTTCAAGTAAGAAAAAGCAGCACACAACTACAGTAAGAAAAATCATTAATTCCCCCAGAATCTGCCATAGGTGTGACATCACAGGAGATAATTAAGCCAAAGGCTCAAAGGTCTTAATCCTTACTTTTTCAAATTGTGAGATATCTGTGGACACATTTTCAACTCTTCCTACTAAGAAGACCAGGAGGTGAAGTACAGTGTTTCAAAATTATACCACATGAGTCGTCCAGTGCTGGTAGGACTTCACATGACTGATCAAGAGTTTTCTGAGTTCCCTAGGGAAGGAAAAAAGCACAAGTCTGTGACATTTCCATAAGCCAATGTGCCTCAGTCTCTCAGACATTATTGCAAATCACAGTCCTTCTTTCCATCTGTATTAAATTCAACCTCCATCTCAGAGGCGGATGAAACTGAAGGACAAACAGAAGATTCTAAGTAACACAAGAAACAGTTTTTGCCTGGCTGGCTGGAAAACATCAAAAAAAGAGAAAAGACCTGAAGACAGAAAGCAAAAGCAGGGAAGGATTTGCATCACTATGGAATTCAACCTCCAGCCATTCCTTCCACCAAGGAAAATGAGATTGTTTTCTTTTTGTCAAGCAAAAATACATAAATCAATCTAAGTAGTTGCAAAACTTGCTCCTATTGGATGCAAAATATTTCCTTTTATAAATTTTAAAAGTAATATTTAGAGAAAGACTCACAAAGACAGCAGATTGTTTTTCCATCTCATTTAAGTTGTGATCCACCATTCATTTACAGCTACAAATGATGGTTCTTTTATGCAATATTTTGGTAAGAAATAATTACTCATATGCTCTGAAACAAGAAAATATGTTAAAATGCACATTATTTTTCAATACCCGGGAGATTTAGAGCATTTTTTTTTCAATAGAAAGCCTAACTATTTTTTGTCATGATTTATTTGTGTGCTAATCTCTTCCAAGTGCTTCTGCATTTGTAACAACTATTCGCCACTGATTTTAAGTGGAGTTTTATTACTTTGTTCAACCCATTTTACAATCTTCTTATAAAAAGAAACTCTCACTGTTTTGTTGTCCAGAAAGGGATACAACATTTTTTTCCAGCTGGCCATGTGGTAATTGGTGAAATGATGCCCAGGGAGACAACACAGATTTTCTGCAGTGTCACATATACAGAGATTTCTGGAGTGATACAGTGATGATCTAGAGATGCTGTTCATATTTGCACCAAATTGAGAAAGGAGGGTTGTGACCTAATGTTACTTTTCAGTCACATAAATCATCATCAGGGTTCTCAAATTTCTACTGAAATCAGTAGATTACATTGAAACTAAGGATGGAAAACTGAGATTAGAGTTTATGCTTATAATTAAGCTTGACAAACAAATGTTAAGGATGCCTAGTGCAAAATGCCCCGTTCTGTCCTCTTCACTGTGCACATATCACCTGTTCAGACGACCCACATGTACTTTGAGATTTACATTCTGTGTCTATATAGTCCCATCAGTTACAGTACACGCTACTCTTCAGTGAGATTTATTATCTTCTTGTATCACTGGCGCTTGGATATAAAGAATTGTAATCTTTAAAGCTATTATGAAATTATTTCCACTACCTGGGGCAAGTTGTTTTCAGGAAGACCAATTACTTCTTGTGGGTTTTCAGTGGCATTCAAACCTTAGCCAGTGGTTGGCCTCATGCTTGTGTGGATACAGATCAGACCTAGAATCAGAGGGAGGTATGCAGGACGGGTGCTCAAATGCAACGTTAAGATCATTTCACCTGTGCTGGGAACTGTTTTAGAACAGCTATTTCCACCTGGGCCTTTCTCTACACTGTCAGAAGAGCAGCAGAATAAAAGGGCTCAAATATTCAAAGAGATTGTGAAGCTTTTGGGTCTTTAGAGGCAAATTTGCAAGCTTAGTGGTTTGCAGATATCTTTTTGGACAAGTGTGTATTGCATATTGTCAGAATAGAGCTGCTCAGAAAACAGGAAAAAAGAAATGACTAAGCATTTTTGTTGTTGGAAATGCCAGCTGACAAGGTCAAAATGTTCCATAAATGGCTGATTTTAGGAACACCTCTTGCAGAGCGCAGGCCCGGTTGAACCCTGTCCTGTTTACTACCAGCTCCTCTGCTCATGAGGACTCTGCTCCCTCCCAGGACAAATGGCAGCCTTGGGGATTTCACTCCAAATCCAGATAAAACCTGCTTTGGAAATACTGAAATCTCCTGACAATGGGATTAACCTGTCAGCTCAGCTTCCACTGTTTGATCTATGCTAGCAAAGAGTTCTTAGGTAAAAGCTTTAAATTACAATTCACATCCAGTCCCCATTTAGCTCAGTCCCTGCGCTTAGGGAAGTGCTTTGTGCTCGCCTTGAGTCAGGTATCCAGGGTGGACGTTGCAGAGGCGCCCAAGGACATCCCTGTGTCTTGTGTCTTTGCTGGATGCCTCCAGGCAGGGCCCTGCCAGGGCACAGAGCTTTCGCATTGTCCTACTGGGACTTCTCATTCTCCCAGCCAGCTACCCTGGGAGCCCTCCAACAGGGATAGGCGCCAACAATTGGGGTATTCCTGTGACTAAGATGGGTGCTCCTAAACAGGCACTCTGCACCTCACCTAGGTCCCAGGACATCTTTGATGAAGGAGGGTAGAGTATCTACATGGGCTTCACTCCCTTCTGTCGCCCATTGTAACAGGGAGCAGTAACAGCTCTTATGACACCTTTTCATACATAATATTAATATAGGACTTGGGCATCATTGACCCCATTTTACAGTTGAGGGAAAACAATGTTTGAGAACTGAAGTGAGTTTTCCCCAAGGTCACCCATGAGCCAGTGGCAGAGGCAGAAGAGCTCCTGGTTTGCTGAATCACAAGGTGGTGCTCTGTGCAGGAGAGCACATGTCCCCCCAGACCTGTTTGGTCCAGACATCCGAGCCCTGCTCAATGTGTCTGGGTTGCAAAGGGAAGAAGAGAAACAGGGAATCTGCAAATTCCTGCTTTCCATCATATCTCGCTGAGGTGTGACTTCTGCCTGTATCAGCTTTCTTAAAGGGATCATAATCTAATAGAAAGGAGCAAAAAAGCTGATCTTGCTGCTGCTGAAATATGATAATCCAGAAGCAATTAGGTATCTATCCACTCTTCTTTGTTAAAAGCATGAATAGCACATGTGGGGACCATACCCTCAAATGGCTGGAAAAATGAATTGTCTATTTTTACAGATTTTTTTTTTTTAATCTTGCAAGTATTAAGAAAGCAATTTTAATAAAAATGCTATGCATAGAAGAATTGCTGCTTTTCATCTGAGAAGTGGCAAAGTGAAGAGTTTTCTTTATTTTTACTAATTTTCAATTTGATGCAGATGTGATTCCAATGCTAATTATGCCCCCCACTGTCTCTATGCACCAGTGAAATGTGACTCCCTGATGTTTCTCATTGTCTTTTGTTTACAATTATAAGAAATTGATGGAAATCATCTGGTTTTTGCTTCTGTACTGCTGTGGGATTTGTACAGCAGGAACCTGTCAAACTCATGACCTCTAGCACGAGAAACTGTGGCCAGGCTGCAGTCACAGCTGAAATCTTAGTATCAGACTGTTTCTCTCTCATCCCCTGCATATCTGTGATGAAACAGTTCCTGAGTCATGGAAGGATGATCTCAGAGTTAGGGGTAAACAGTGCGATCTTCACAAGTGAATTTTGCCTCTCAATTTTGCTCAAGGCTCCTTTTTCTTATGCCTCAGTTTTCTCCTGTGGAGGGGGGCACAGAGGAGGGGGCAAGAGAGAGAGATAATGCAGATGTGCTATGAGTATGATTTCATTAATGTTTCCAATGCTTTGAGACAGGCTGGAGACTGGAGGGATCTCTCAGCACCTCTACACTATCTCCAGAACGAAGATCCATTAAATTAAAATGCCTGTTATATAATTCGCTGGTAACCTGTTCATGACATTGCCTAGACTGGACTGTCTGTGAATGTATTTGCATTTGCTGGAATGTATGGATGTATCAGGCAACTGTGCACCAACCATGTATCTTAGGGACAAGCAAAGTTTACATTTAAGAAGATAAATAGTTGAGTTCCTCTTTAATTATATATAATGTACCTGGGCATCTTGTACATACATGTGCAACTGGAGTCTTTATACTGGCATTGAAAGCATTACCAGGAAAAGCCATCTGGATTTCAGTACTATATAGAAAATATTAGACAAATGTAGCTCACTGTCTAATGGGCTAATGCAATTCGTTCTATTACTCTGAATGAAATATGTGGTAAAATTAACAACCGTCAGATTGCCTTCTGCACAGAGGAACAAGAGAAAGCTTTTTCCCTGGTTCCTAGGGATTTTTGTGCTAATTTTCCTTTAATCCCACCCCTTTCCTATAGTCCCCAGTTGCTCCACTATTCCCAGTGTTTTCCTCTTCCCAGCTCTTGGCTGGGCGACGGCCAGTGCACAGTGGTGGCGATGGTGCTGTTAATGCCATCACTGCAGGGCCAACCTGTGTGCTGCTGGGCCAGGTGATGGTAAGCCCCAGGTACAGCTGTGTGATGCCACTGGGCCTTTACTCAACTTGCTCTTGCACTCTCACACTGATTTTCACAATACAGATGGGAATTTAATGTCTCAGAGCTCTCTCTAATGCTTCATCAAATGTAGCTGAAAAAAATCTGAGGGGGTCCAAAGTTTTTTGGGATAATAATAGGCAGCTGTATAGACAGGTGGATGAATGCTGCAAACTCATTTATCTGTTCTCTTAGGAAACCAAGCTAACATTGAGATAAACCTGTTTGTAAACACTGGTCAAATATGTACATGTCAGCAAATGGATACTTCCAAATGGAAGCTCCAAAAACCTTCACTGTGAAGCTGAACTCTGCAAAGGCTGGCAGAGACCAGAGATAGATGTGGTGGCAATGAACTTGTGACTTGTTGCAGGAGGCGGAGGGCAGAGGTGCATGGAGATACGGCATTGTATCTGCACTTGAGATAGCAGGTAATCCATGAATTCTTGTGGTTTTCCCTGATGTAGCTCCCTTGGATTCTCCATTAGCATGTCAGCAGTTGTCAGAGATAATTGTCACCGATACATGCCCATGTTACCGGCGCAGCCTGTGAATGCAGAGGGGACAGAAGAAAGCCTCTTCCTGCACCCAGAGCACCTGCCACTGTGCCACACAAGGTGTGTCTCGACATTTAGTCTGCTAGTTGTACATCTTGTGCTACAAACCTATTAATATGAAGTCCAGCAATGGGAAAAACTGGAGGATTGGGCATTGGGATTGCCTAGTGGAAATTTGTCTCAGCATCTTTGGCCACCCCAGACTGCTCACATCTATTTTACGCAAAATATGAATATTATTAACATCTAATAATAACAACAATGATGTTACTAGCTGCATTTCATAGGTTCAGTTGGGAGCACAGATAGCCAGCTGGGGTATCAAAGTCAGAACTGGATAAAGCTTGCTTGGGCTCCAACTTTAAAAGTATACAGACTTTCACATGACCCTCTGTTTTGGCATGTTCTTCCTTCAGAAGAAAACAGGGACTGAACCAACATGCTGAATGAATCACTTCAAATCACTAGAGGGTAAATCTGAAAAGATTGCAACTTCATGTTGCAACCTGTAATCATCCACAATTTCCACTGCTAACCCCCCTGAGACTGGAGGTACAAATCTTAAATTCACTGTAGTTTCACACCAGTGGTATGGGTTAACTTTAATGTATATTTGAGATTTAAACTCCTGTAAATAAGAGGAGAAAGTCAGACATATGCCATCTTAAATAAACTAATGTGCAAACAGTTTATGTTAATTTTTCCATGAACCATTTCACATGTGACAGGCATTTTTTCATAACCTGAAGTTTGTGGCTGTGTATTTCTGACAAATCTACATTTCCCTTCTGCTCTCCTGCCATTAGAAGCCATTAGTGGTAATGAATGGCCAGTTTGCTGCAACCGCTAACCAGGTAGTGTCATTCTTGCAAGCACCAAGGATGTCAATGATCCTTATGCCCCGCTTGGTTCTTCTTCTCACTTTAAAGCTGCCAAAAAATGTCAGTATGTGCAATTGTCTTTGTACATGTTGCACCACAGTCACTGGTTTCAACTCTGGAAGCCCTGTCCCACTTGCCTTTGTAGCCTGCTTCACCAGGAGCCATGCTCAGTGGAGCTAAATGTTTTGTGCCCCACAAATGCATATTTGAAGTGTCTTCCATCTCAGAAAGAGCATAGCAAAACTGGGGGTCTCCAGCTGTACCTTTTGGGAGGTGAAATAAATAGGCTCTGGAAAAATCGGCTCAGGTGAAACAGGTTCCCTGCTGCTGGTAACAATAGCAAATATCAAATATGTGACATTTAAGGGAAAAGTGAGTTCCAGTAGCTCAAACGTTATCAAACCCTCATTGTTGTATCCACTCGCTGCTGCCCTTCTTCAGGCCTTCTCTCCTGCTGGTGGCATGGTGCTTTCCCCTGTGGTCCCCAGGTTCTGCTGCGAGCCTGATGGGACATTGTCCTGCCCTGTTTGCCTTTTTTCTTAAAATACATGTTTCTTTTCTGTTGGGAAGCAAGCACTTAGGAGCTGCTCACATCAGTGACATGGCTCCAATTCCTGTTCTGAAGTCACAACATCTTCAACCTCTCAATTTTTTGCAGTCTCTGATGTTGCCTGGCACAAGCATACAGCCAGTCAGGCAAAGCCCTCTGCTGCAGTCTAGGCAAAACTCACAAAGTCAATTAAATTACAAGAAGCGGCAAAGCTCAGCCTGACCCCTTTTACGAACAAGTGTGAAGCAGTGTGGCAGACGCACCCTCTTCTGCTGTTGAGTGGGCATGTGGCCAGGTTGTGCCTCCACATGGGCAGTCAAGCAGGGCTTCTCTGTGCCTCTGTTAGTTCCTTTGCAAAGACATGGTGCTCCTAACAGGACACTCATAATCCATGTAATATGGAGTGTTTTACAAAGGATGCTAAACACCATGGTTCTCACTTGGCCAGTGGGCAAAAAGTGGTCCAGAGACTTCAAGCAAATTGCCCAAGGTCGAACAGCAGCGCAGTGGCACATCTGGAATGCCAAATCTCTGAAGTCATGTAATAATCCTTTATTCACTAGATAGTATTGCCTCCCTAAAGCAAATAAAATGATATTCACTAATGAGGTTGTTAGGTTTAATTAAAGCTGGTAGAGTATATTATGTAGCAGGAATGAAATTATTTTTTCATTATTGTATATTATAATAATTACAGAATAGCTAGACTTCTTCATTAACCACACAAAAAGGCTACCCAAATTCTCTATCCTATACATTTTTAGACACATCACATAGGAATTGCAAAGGAGAAAAAAACTGATGTTCTCAACGTCATGCTTAAGTGCTTGCTTGAAGTCTTCTGACTTATTAATCACTATATTTTTTAATAATGATTTAAAATAAGTTTAGTCAAGAAAGAAATACTATTCACTGAAAAGACTGATTCCTTAAATCTCCAACTTGTTACTGAGGGTCTGTTGCACGATGTCTACAGACACACGATAAAATATTTGGGGGTGGGAAGACTTCAAATTACTAAAATACGACATATGGCATTGTTTCGTTTTTGAATAAAAGATTCTTTTTTGTTTCCAATTCAAGCTGACTCCTAGATGGGAAATTTAAACAGAATTTAAAGGAAAGCTGAAGATAAAATAGCTAAAATTGGAATAGAAGTTTTCTAAATTACTCTATTTGTGTCTGTTTAGACCTCCATTATAACCTTACAATTGCATCACTGCAGAGTGACATGTGTTCTTTTACCAGATGGATTTCCTTGAGGACCAGATTTTAATCCTGTATGTGTACCCTCAAAGAAAATAAATGTAATTTGAATATTAAGATCTGCAGTCTTGGCTCATACTAAGAAGCACCTTATTCCACAGAAATCCTCCTTGAGACTTTTTGTGATGCTTTGTGCAGGAAAGAGTTTCAGAATCAAATTAATAACTTAGTAACTTCATAATTACTCATATTTTGTCCCTGTAAGTCTAGCCATCAGAGAACAACAGTGTGTAATAACTATGTTCACATATTTTCTCCCTCTCCAAAACAATCAGGATTACAAGCATGACCTGGGGAATCAGCAACTATCCCAGGGGTCTTGCTTGGCTGCAACTACAGTGGTGAAACAGGGTAATGAACCATCTTCAAATTCAGTGGAAATGACACAAAAGGAAACATCCAAACTAGTTTATAGCCAGCAGCCTAAAGAACATATAAATAGCACCATTTTTTGTTGTTGTTTCCTATCCCTTGCATATACAAGAGAAAAAGAAACAAGCACAACAGTCATAAGGAGCATGCGGAATAGTATTGCACAAGTCTCCTTTTTCTTAGAGTAGCTAACACCATAGACAATTAGAAACTGCAAAGACTCCCACCCTGTGCAGAGCCAATGTTCACGAACTTCAGACTTCTGCATGATAAGGCAATGTCCTTGAAGCCTAAAAATACTTCCCATATTCACTACCCTTTTTGTTCATCTCCTTTCTTCCTGTCTATATTGCAAAGAGGGCAAGACTTCCTATTTCAGTATGACTGCTCAGACTGTTCTTAGTTCACAGCTGAGCCCCAGACATTTGTGGTTTGTCCAGGGCCCTCTCTCTTTAGCAGATCCCTTTATTCTCCGAACACATTGGATCATTTCAGTCCTACACTGACTATGGCCAAATACCATGCAGACAGAAGCATTCACAGGCATGTGAATAAAGAAGTTTATATTCCTGGGCACACAGAATAACTGCCTGCTCATGACAGATAAGGATGTGTGCACATGTGTGTCTAACTGCTGGGTTTGCTCCTCCAGGCACATCATTAGGTGTGCAATTTCCTATCAGCTCTCTTGAAAGGCCAGACTGAAAACCCAAGAACCACAGCAGCAAACTCTCTATTGATTCTCTGTAGCTTTGAATCTGGCATGGAATTTACAAAGGTAACTCTTTCATCAAGCCTTTTCAGAAGCACATAACTTTTCGGCTTAAGTATATGCTGTAGTCTCCACTTTTTACAGAGAAGTGTAAGTTCAGTGTAGATCAACACGTGAGACAAATACTGCACAAATACCGTACGTCTCAAAGCATTTCACGTAAACTGTGGAAATCCAGGTACTGTCCTTCCAGCCCCTGAAAGGAGGCGGAAATCAAGGCAGGGACTCTGTCTCTGGCAAAACTATTATGTGCTAGCACAACATTCAGATGTGCTCTTGCAATGTTTAAACCCAGGTTCCCAAGCAGGACTCAGATGTCTCACTGATGTTTCCAGCACCTGCATTCCAAAGCCAGAGTTTCAAATCCTGCCCAATGTCTCAGTTCTGGCTGTTTTTGGAAGCTGATACCCCCTCCCAATTTTTTTTTGACACAGACAAGACTAGTAAACACACCCTCAGGAGGCTGAAGTCCTCGTGGAGTGATGACAAATCCCTTTTACATGATCACCTTCTTTGGCCACATGAGATCAGTGCTATGGACAAGTGAATCCTCACTTCCAGAGCAGTGCATGGCCACAGCTCTTCATGGCTCCCTGACTTGAACGTGCTGAAGACCCCACTGTAGTACTGCTACTTTCACCCATGCACCTGATCAGGAGATCTACCAGGGACATTGGAGGGTCAGTGTTTGGTTCCCTGGGTGTCTGAAAGCCAGGGTAGACTAGTAGAGCTTCAAGGAGAGATGCTGAAAATATTCCACCCTTCTGAGCAGCGAGGTCAGATGAGGATTAGCTGGGAAAATTGAGAGCCACAGTGCTGAGGTCTTTGGAAGCACACCTTTGTTCCTGGAGAGAGTGCTTCACAGGGAGATAAACACCACCAATTTCTGCAAGAAGAGGCTAATCTTGCTCAAGGGCTGAGCTCATGAGTAAGTTTAATGCCAGATCCATCCCCCTTTTGTAGTGTTTTGTTTCCTACCACCTTTTTTAGGCAGTGGCTGATCAGTGTGCTGGCTTTCACAAATCCCATTTGCAAGTGCCCGCCTCACCCCACAAGCTTGAACCTTTCACCGAGCTTCTTTTCCAGTGCAAGAGGCTGTGCCATGGGCACAGGGCAGAAGACAGGTCACAGCACAGTGCTGCTCTGGTGCAAGATGTAGCCCCAGATAGAGCTGTGAGGGTGGATGAGGCGGGAGCTGCTGAGCGGGGCTCATGCTTGGCACCCAACCCTTGCCAGCTCTGCGCATCCCAGCAGTGAATTCCAGCAGGGCACCTGAGGTTACCGCACCCAGCGCAACCGACCCACTCCAGCTAAACCTTTCTTTCTGCCGAGATTGCTATCAGCCAACACTCAGCCCATCTGATGGAGCAGTGTGTCTAATCCTATTACCTAAATGCAAAGAGTTGAGCGGTCTGTCACACTGAGCCAGGAAACTAGGAGCTTTAGCAATTTGTGTTCATGCAGGAAATGTTTTGGTGCCAGTGGCAAAGCCACATCAACCCACAACCAAATACAAGCTTCCAAGAACGAGGAAGATAACATCTTGTTAGCAGCAAACAGAAAGACTTAATTTAATTAATTACAATATAGAAGCTTTTCAAAATGTCTGAGAAACCTTACTGGAAATAAAATACAATACAAAGGATAGGAAAAGCAAATGTGTAGGTAGAAAGCAGGGGAAATTTCAGGTATCCACTCTTTTCTTATTCTAACTCTGTTCAGGATTCCCCTTACTTGCTCTCCTCTTACTTTCATCTCCTGAAACTGATCGCATCATTACCGAGATAAAAGGGAGAGAGAGAGAGAAAATGTTGAAGAAGAGATAGATCACACATAGCTGTACAGTATCAGGGCAAGCTCTGTTTAGCTTTATATTAAGGTTGGTCTTGGTGAAAGTGGTGATCTATGACCTGGGTGAAAGCCTGGAAGGAAAACAGGCTAAAGCAGGCAAAGAACCAGTAAAACAGTTTAATTGAGAGTGTGTGAAGAATGGATGGATCTCAAATTGCTCAAACACTTATCTCAGTTTTTAGTGTCTTATCTAGTCAGGTTGTGGATGGAGAGCTGATGTAAACAGATGCTTCTCTGTGTTTTCCAAGGCTTCCTGGCTTCAGTCAGATAGGGGATTTGCAGAAAATAATCTTCTTACAGTATTTCCGCATCATTTTCATAGCTGGAGCCACAAGCAAGCAGTCATATGTAAAGACCCATTGCATATGTTGCCATTTTTTAAGATCAGAAATAGCTTGAGCTTCATTTCAGATCTAAGTAAACATCCATATCGTTATTATGCAATCTGAGGTGTTTGCCCTTCTGCATTTGTTTCTGATTCCATCCTAAGACTGAGAAGAAAACTCTTCTGTCAGATTTACACCTCAAATATTCAATATCTTGTTCTTCAGCATTTGATACTTATAAAAGGAGCAAAATGTTGCAGTGAAGATACACTGCGTGGTAAGGATCCAAGAGGGATTTTAAATTCATGACAGCTGTGATACAAGAAATGTATTTTTCTTTTATAGCTAGATTTCTCTTTCTCCTGAAAGAAAAAACAGGCAGAATAAAATGCAGACAAAAATGTTTTGCTAAAACTGGGCCACCAGTAGTTATTTCTTCCAAGATAAGCCTTCGCCTACAGAGACCATTCAACAGAAGCACAGGGAAAACATTTTTTCACATTGCACGATGTCTCCAATAGATCAGTTTCTTGCAAGTGGATAACTTTGCACGTAAGACGAAGTTCTTAAGTCCGCAGGGCAAATTCTGATTTGGATATTCTGCTCTTGTTTTCTATGCTGTGGAGTTAAATGATGGCAATAATGAAGCAGAACACAAAAATATTATGACTATAACTTTGGATGACACTTGTTTTTGCAATGTTAACCACATGCACTGTTTTCAGACCAACTTTGGGTAGATGGCTACATACATATGAAATGTCACCAGACTAATGCTGTCGGTACTAATTGGCCAAATAATGAATGATTGCAGACTCTGTACTCTCAGCATACCTGGAGGGTGACTATTCTACAGCAGAGTTAAGACACATTGCCAGGGCACCAGCTTCATAGGAAAAAGCCTTCTAGGCTGTGCTGCCTCAGTGTCTGAAAGGGAAGAGTACAAACACCCAGGGCGATTCAGCACAGCCTCTCGCGGAAGATCTACATTTGTCTAAATAAATTTCTAAGAGGGGTTTCTCGCTGAGTTGTCACCTCTAGGTGTAATTCAGCGATATTTAGAATCAGATCCAAGTTTCTCCCCATCCTTATTATTTCACATTTTCACACAAGGCTTCATGATTATTGGTTTGGAACATTAAAATGCAAATGATAGAGGAAGCAATACATATTTAAATGTACAGTGTCAGCTTGGTATAAAAGCTCTTCTGGAACAGAATGACACTATTTTCTTCAGCAACTTCTAAAAGTGGCAAAATAAAAATGAAAGGGGAAAAAACTTCAGGCCTATTTGCATTCATGCTTTATTGGTCATGCTGAAAGAAAAAGCTTAGTAAGCTTGGAGAGGGGGTGGCAGGGGGAGAAAAACAGGCATTAGCGCAAATGCAACTTGAAGTTAACTCTGTGACTTCCCAGGCAGCATGAGGAAAGTGCACCAGGAGCCTTGGATTTGAAAAGAGGGTAACCTCCTCCCTACAAAAGAACAAAGAGGAGTTTTGACTTATCTGTTCTTCGTCTCATTTGGAATCAATATCCTCTTCATGTAAACACAAAGGAGAAAGGGTGAAGAAAGGAAGAAACAGGGCAGAAAGTAGAAAGCCTCTGTGTCTCCTATCCCATCCTTGTGGGATGCTGTTATTTTCCAAATTTAACTGCTGGCTAAGGAGTGACAGAAGGTCACTTATTCTCATGATGCTTTTTTCAAAGCCTGCACGGTTACTAGGGCAATACAGAATGTTTCCCATTTTACTTTTTTAATACCACTTTCCCACTGTCATATTCAGTGTTTCCTGAAGAGATATACCAAGATTTTTTAAGTGTGGAAGACATTTTTCATAGGCCAAAGCTGTAGCTCACTGCTGTGTGCCTGTGCACTCCCCATTTTCACTCCAGACTTAGCATTAGGATCTCAGCATTTAATGTTATATGTTAATGTGTGAAGGAGGCACGTGGCTGAGCTGTCACCACAAGCCATTTCTGCCCCTTTTACTCATGCTGCCATAAAATATCCATGGTAGCTCCTCTTGCCTCCTCGGACAGAGTTCTGCTTCTCGTGGAAGGACTACAGAATTGGGTTCTGTTTTACCAATACCGATGTGAATATGGATTACAGACAGTCCCAAAATACAGGTCTGTATTTAGCCTCGAAACTCCACAAAGCTGAAGAGCACCTGGATGCAGGCCTGGACCAGCTCTCTGTTATGGAACAGCACATCTTGATGAACTAAGTCAGCAGAAAATCTAATCCAGGCCCCTCTCCCGTGTGCACCCACACACACAGACATACACACACACAGGTACAAACAGTCCTTTTCAGGTAGAGCTTAAATCAGTTCCCAGAATTCAGTCTTAACATGTTGTCAAAAATGTTTTTGCTGGAGGAGTTGTGGAGCTTTTGGCAGGACAGTGAGGAGAGATAGGGAGGTAACACCCTCGGTTGAGGGAGCTAATGAGTTGGCAGAACTGTGGTCATGTACACCAGCCACTCTGGTGAGAGCAGAATTAGGAGCTTTGAAACTTGTAGACTTTGTAAGTATTTACATTTCTGTTTTCATGGGATTGAAATCCAGAAAATTACAGTAAACAAAGTTGAAAAAAATGTAGGAAAAAATCTCTTTTTAGAAAGCCTGAAATTGTTACAGGTTAAGTTAAAATTTTGGCAAATTCCTGAAGGGAACATACAGTACTCACACCAGTCAGATCATTTTGAAATGGGACTGCATTACTTTCCTAATTCTTAGTTTGCACTTGTTCCTAAGTTGCAGATAATCAATCCACAAAGTGATTTATCTTGTTAGAGCCCACTGCGTGCAGTCCCCTCTATTAGCACTCAGGCCATCCTGTGCTCACTTCAAGGATGCAGTCACCACACCAGGGCTGCCGCCAGCAGCTGTGGGTGGGTGCCTGGGAGGGGAGCTCTGCTCTTTGCTGTTCTTTCCCTTCATTGCACAGAAATCTTCTGAGCCTTAAATACACTTTATGTCTCTTACCCTTCAAAAAGTCATCTTCCATAATGCTGATTTATTCTTTCAAATAGAAAATCATTCTAGATGGTGTCACCCACCCCTCTGCCCCATCCCCACACTGGCATCACACAAGTGAAAAGCTGCCTGCTCGCTGCTGTCTGAGCTCCAGTCTCTTCACCAGGGTTGCCCCTGACTCAAGACAGGCAGAACTTGCTGCTCTGGGATTCCAGCTTCCTGTGCCAGTACATGAATCACACTGGAAATTATTATGAGCATGAATTAAAATAGCCCATGAAAACATATTAAAAAGCTCTTCTTCTTTAGCCAAATGTCAGCAACTGGGTAATGGTCACCAAAGGGAATTAGATGTTACACCCCAAAGGATCCAATCAGTTAGCTAATGCCTTTCTGGAGGAGATGCTGTCCCAAAAGCAAGTCAGTTACTTATTTGTGTTCCATTCAGTAAGGGTCAAACTGGATAGACACCACAACTGTTTCCTTGTAAACTAATAACCCTCATCTAAAGCACGCTTTGGTTTAGCCTGTTCTGGATGTCTTTACAGTTTTCTTATTAATTGCTGGTAATAAATTTCCTTCTGAGACCAAATTACAACTAGCGAAGCCTAGACTGAGTATGGACACAAACAGAGGAGGTTCTTCCTGTTTTCTTCATGCTAAAGCATTCTCACAGACCAGGAGGCATGGTGATATTACTCTTCATTTCTGCTGCTACCCTTTTTCTTCATAAGCTGAGTTCCTTATATATCTGAATATAAAGTCCAAATGTAAATTCAGCTTTTCCCTGGATATTCCTTACTTTGCAGGGTTTTCGTGCATCCACTCATCTGGGTGTCTTCTGCAGCATCTCACTTCCAGTAACCTAATCCCACTCCTTGGATTCATCTGTCTTGAGCTCTGCAGCCACCTTGTTTGACTTGTCCATTATTTCCTCTACATCCTTTGAAGATCTATTTTATTTTCTGTCTCCTACCTGTTGGTGTTTCCTACCTTCTCTTCACTCTGTAACTTGTTTCCAATCCAAGGGGTGATGGAAATGGAAAAAAGAGTCTACCTCACATTTGTCTAAGAAGTCTCCAGAGGTGCAGTTAGCAGCTGCATTAGTAAAATGGAGCAAACTATTGTTAACTCAAATTACTCTGTAATCTGATGTTACCCCACTTTAACAAGCTTGGCAAAGACAATGAGGTTCATCAACAGCCAGAATGTACAACTGGGGAACAGATTCCTACACAAAGGAGCACAGAAAGTTTGGTACCAATTCTGTTATACATCCTTGCTAAGGAAGAGTACCTGTTTTCATTAATATCTCATTGCAGTTTCTCAGAGCGGTAAAACACATGTAAACTATGATAAGTCTTATCCTCAGGGTAGAGATTCGGTAGAAATACGATCTAGGTAATAATTAAGGATAGCTAGAAGGCAAACCAGGTGTTTCTCTTTTGCTTTCCAGGATATGAGATGAATAGGACATCTGAAGCTGCTGAACAAAGCATTAGTTTTGCAGTTTCCATAATAAGCTGATAGAGATCTAGTCACACAATATCACTGAGACCTCGATTTTTAGAGTAAATAAAATGAGTCTAGGTATGTATATAGACAATAAGACCACTTATGGTTACATTAGATAAGTTTGGAGCTTTTTAAGCAGGGATACACAGCTTCATGTTTCTGTGGCTAAGGCAATGATCAGCACAGGTAGGTTGAAATACTTCTGTTGTAAGTAGCTACAGTTCAATCGCAGAACACAAGTATTGACTCCATTGTGCTTGAAACCAAGAGGGTAAGTATGATGGTATCCTTTACCATCAAGGACCCTCAGGCTTTGACAGTTTGGGGACTACTTGCTTATATTAACCTGGTCTTCTCTGCCTGCAGCCAAATGTGGCTTCTGCTCCCATGCAGATTGTGCTTCCTCTGGGAAATGCTCTTGAGCCTATTTTGCTTTTCATTTGAGCATCCATCTCTGTTTCCTAGACATGTAGGAAACTGGCCCAATGCGTCACAGGGAGACATGTCAGCCTACACATTAGGTGGCCCAATGGTCTGGCTCAGCTCCCTCTGCTTCTTCAGTCAGAGGAAATGCCTAGGCTCAGCAACCCCAGGGAGATTCCTGTGAGCTGGGGGGTAAATCTGGCCCCTCAGCCAGAGCACAAAGGGCTTCACTTCACCCAAATGTACCTGGCCAGAAATGAAGTGTTTCATCAGAACTAGTGTCTGCACTGCCTTTGTAGCCAGGGGCAATGGCGAGAGGCAGCTCTGGCTGATTCACCCCCTTTTAAGCCAGGTACACAGGTAGGTGGGATGAATCACTGTCTGGCACTGCCTCCATTGACCGCAGAAAGAGTTAGACAACTAACTTAGGTCAGATACTTCATTTCAAAGTGAGTAATATTGGGTTAAATTAATCCCTCCCTGTGTTGCACTGTAATGGGGATTGCACATTATTTGAAGAGAGAGACTGTTCCTCACCTCTGTAAAATAAAATCACTTCATTATATGTTTTTCAGCTGTGCTATTTGTTCTGATGGGTGGATCACTGCTCTCTAATACAATGGGTAAAATGAGAGAAGATATCTAAATCACTGGTGCAATATTGCCAATTGTTTGTATCTTATTGCTGTTCTCTCACAAGGTTCTGTTTCTTGAAGCCTTGGGCATTGAAAACAAAACAGAATACCATCTTTCTTTTTTAATATAAACCAGAAGTTTGTGCTTCTAGTCATCTGGAAAACAAGCATTAAAAAGTGTGATCCAAGCGTGCTAAACTCTCTGTCGTTTTAACCTGGTTTTCAAGTCTGATCCAAGATTTTCCTCCTTTTGCTTTCAGCAGTTTTGCTCTATAAAGGGCAGAATAAGCCCTAAGATTTCTTGCAAACTTATAGTTAAAAAAAACCAGTCTCGAGCTGTAATATCCATTACAGCATGGTGAATGAATGGCACTGAAAACATTAGCTTTGCCACCTGTTCCTTCATGAACTGGACTCTCCAGAATTTTCCTTCTATTTTCTTTCATGCACAGGGGCCACATGCAAAGCTCAGGGACCTCCGGCTGTTCCTTGTTAATTGGGCTGTTGTGTGAAAACAGAGGAGAGGTCAAAAAGGTTCCTTAGCCTGTTGTGTTTCCCTGTGCTGCAACAGATGCAACCAAGGTTACATGGGTCCCCAGTCACGTGAAAGAGTCATAGAACAGCGAGTCAGACAAAATAGTCCTATTTTGGGTTGTTACCTTATTAGTTATCCATTCCTTCAGGTCAAAAGGCTCCTATAATCAACCGCAGGTCAAAGCCTTTCCCCCTGCCAGACCATGAAAATCATCTGTTGTATTTCAGCATGTGACTTAGGGCTCTGTCCAAATCTTGAGGAAGCCAGTAAAAGTAAGGCTTTAATAATGAGAATTAGTGAAACAGTGTACTTTAGATATTGAAAGATGATTCAAGAAAGCCCAACCATATCTGCAACAAGCAGCTTTCTACACTTGGGGATTTGGCAGAGGGAAAGCACGTAGGAGTGCAATTCTCAGTTTGGAAGCAAAACTTCATAAGCATGGGGATGATGGAGTAGGAGTCAAAAAGGCTTCTTTTACTATTTTGCTGACTTCTGAGTAGGGTTGCTTGTACATGTCATATCGTCAAATGAGATTAGGAGGAGGCACAATGCAGAAGGAGTGTACATGTCACCCAGCAAACTGTTGGAGATACAGGACTCCTGCCTTGACAGTTGACTTCTGTCTTACTTGGGCAAGTCGCTGCTCTCTCAGCCTTCATTAAGTACCTACTCTTGAAGTGGACCTATTACACTCAGTTTTTCACCTATAGTGGATATTTTAAATCATCTTTGAAACACTCTGAAATTCTGCAAGGCAAGGAATTATACGCAGTGCAAAGTATGAGTAATGTTTGTGTGAGTCATCAACCATGTTACCAAAGATAGCTCTAGAGAAAAGAATATGCACAAGATAAGGCTGATTCTGCAAAACCCAAAGATCTGTTGTGTGTGCGGTGGATGTGAGCACACCAAACGGTGTGCTGGGATTTTCCCAAGCGCCCCATGACAACCTGTTTCAGCCTGCTTCTGCTGCCCCGGGAGGGAAAACTCCGATTGCTGGGCCAAGGCTGAGTGCTTTGGATGTCCCGCCATGCTGCCTCATGATCTGTGGCAAAACAAGAAAGCTTGGAAGTAAGAGGAAATAGGCAACCCATCCACAAGCAGAGGAGATTTTGGGACTAGCAACCTAAGATGCCTTGTCTGGCCACACTGCACACAGAAGGACGCTGATGGAGAGCTGCCCTGACAAGCCGGCCATCTGGTACACACAGTATGCTGCAGCGGGAAGAAAGGAGAGCTGTTCCCAGCAGTACTGTGGCCAAACAAACAGCAGCAGTGGCAGCCAGGGAAATGGCCTTATTCTTTCAGCAAAACTCTCTCCATGTATACATACGTCTGTTCCCTCACCCACCCCCTGTCTGAATGGGAAATCAGGGCCTTCTTGACATGAGGCAGCACACGCCAGATGCTGAGCAGTCAACAAGACAGATGCTGCCAGGGGGACAAAAGAGGTAATCATATAAATACTTAAAAGCTCCTTTTAATCAAAATGCTCATTGTCATTTTAAAAGGAAGGTACTTTTTAATAACTATTTAATTCCTTTTGAAGGAGAGGAAGGGGCGGAGGAAATATTTCTTTACAAGGATGAGGCTTTTTTTTTTTTCCCACAAATAGAATCACTTCATTGAAACTTTCCCCGATTTCTTTTCACAGCGCTTTTCTCCCATGGGAGTTTATAAGGGAAGCAAACTTGGGGCTGCTTCTTTGCTTGTGCATATATTGGTTTTAAGAACAGTATCTGATCCCACACAGCACCCCCAGCCTTTTGCAACACAGAAATCTGCCAATTGTATTAGCCCCACGAAAATGTGTGTGATGGTCTCCACTGTCCACTTTTGCTATTTATTTTCATATTTCTTTCTAATACTTCCATTCACTCCCAGTCCTGCTTGTAAGGGCTTATATTAAAAAAAGATAAGCCTTTCCCCCATATAAAGTGAATGTGAAGGGGAGACATCTGCCTGGCCAAGCAGTGTCCACACCATCAGCAGGCAGCACCACCACCACTGCCTCAGCTCCTGTAGCGCAGTGCTCATTGGTGCAGGGCTCCTCACCCTCCTGCAGCCAGGCACCAATACAGCTGCTGCCTGGGCTACTGGAGAGGACCAAGGTTCTAGCAAATGCGAAGTGGATGCAACACCCAGGCTTGCTGCTCAGTCCCTGGAGCACCTTCTTGCTCTGAGGAAGGCACAGCAGCAGCTGTGTATAAGTTCACAATGACTTTAAAGTCCAGCTGCCCCCACAGTCTTTGGGAATGGTGGCACTGGCTTTGCCCTTTCCAGCTGTGTGGAGGAAAGGCAAAGAGGAATGGCAGCAGCAGGTCACATCTCAAGTCAGAAGCATTTACGTGCTTTTCCCAGGCTCCTGCTTCCCCTCTCCTCTCCTCATGAGGATGCTGGCACCGATCGCAAGTCCGCTGCAGTCCCGAGGGATGACACCATCTGCAGTGAGGCTGATGAATTAGATTCTGCACGCCAACAGCAGGCGACACAGACAGTACCGTGCCTACTCAGCTGATGCAGAGGTAATGATGGGGGAAGAAACCTTGTTTTGTCATTGTGTCTCTTCCTGAGCACATTCCAGCCAAATGTTTCCCTACCTCTTCTCATTTGTGAAGGCAGCCCCCATGACGACTCCCACAGCAAATTCACCACCAGCATTGCCAGCTTCCATGCAGTGGTTCTCCTATGAATCCTGCAAGGCCTAATTGGGCTCCGCTAAAGTAACTTACTTGGAGTACATAAATAACATAAGACCAGAGCCATGCCTTTTTTCTCCTATTTTGTCTCATTTATGAATTAAGAACCTCTTTAGGTTCTTGCACAAGCAATTCAAAAAGCTGTAGTTTGGTTAGAAGTCACAGTCATGTCAAATGCAGTTGCTCTTTCTCAGGGTTTACTCTGCCTTTCACTCGGAAAATGATGCCAGAATTTTATCTGCTGACGGATTTTGTCAAACCCCAGGAAAGCTTCGCAATGTGACCCCAGACGATTATTCAATAGCATGTCCCAGATGTGTTGCATCCCCGTGACTGGTGGCTGCCAGATGAAGGCTTTGGAGAGGGCAGAAACAGGTATTATTTTAACATCTTTTTGTCTAATGTAACCCCTTGATCCTCAGGAGAAGGCAGACACATATTATGCAAGAGGCAGTGCCTCTGAAGATGCCAGATTAAATACAGAACCTCAGCAATGTCTCATTTTGACTTGCATCATTGGTACTTGCTAAGCTCTGTCCCAGGGTCATGAGGACTAGTCATCTGCATACCCAAAATCAGAAAAGAAAAGGGGAGTGGGAAGCCAGGCTGTTCCCATCCTGATGGGAGCTGAGTCTTTGCAGCTTACAGAGCCTGACAAAATGCTTTACGGGAATCAGGGTGAGAACCACTGCTGGGACAGACACAGCCCTCAGGGTCTGAATCACTCCTCAGAGGTCAAGGGATGTTCAGACTGTATGGCAAGGGCACTGCTAGCTTGTGGGCATCCCATCACGTAAGAAGGGCATGACCCAGCAACACGTTCAGGCTGGTCTGAGGGGCTTCAGCCATCACAGTTCAAGTTTCTTCATAGCATCCCTCTGTGTGTAGGAAATGTCATTCACAACACATTCAGAGAGCAGGAAAATATTAGGAAAACACCAGCTGATACGAATAATTAACATATTTAACAATTGCTGCTTGATTTTACATGACACCCTCTCTTCTGAGGTCTTGCCTCTCCTAAATTGCTTAAAACCCTCATGGAAATAAACTGCAGAAAATTTGCAAAAATATTCTTTTATTTCTATTCAGACCAAGGACTATGTGGTGATACTGTCAGCTAACATTGCCAATAATGAGCAGCAGTTTGTCTTTCTGCATAAATCTCACTACCAGCAGCTTGTGTGAAGAGACCAGCTCCTTTCATTAGGGACACCATGAAATAATGAGGGGCAAACCTCCCTGTGGTAGAACCTTCCTGTGGCAGGTGACTTCTCTGCCTGCTAGGTAACTACAGAAGGAAATATTTTACCTTCAATGAACAGCCTAGTTTGATATGAATACAAGGAGTTGAATGGTGCCTGTTAATGGCAGAGAATCCTGTTGTATGTAAGCAGACTCCCACGAAACCTTTCAGGGTGGTCCTTTTACCCACTCTAGCCCAGCAGCCCCACTTTTTGCCTTCAGACCCAGGCTGCGGGTTAAGGTCCCTTGGCAGCTTCCTGCAGGGTCAGATTTCATTCCCTCTAACGTGAATGCTCAGGAATAGAGTGCCTTGAATTATTTACTGTTACTAATTTATACAATGAATGCAACTTTTTGTTCCCATTCATTAAGCCTCCGCAAAGAGGAAGTGCCTTTTACAAGCATGTTCTTTCTTTACAAGAGTTTGCATTAGTTCATCGCTTGTAATAGAGCTAATAGCTCTGAGCATCAGCAGTTATTTGCTGTAAACCTGTGACCAAAGCTGCCATCCAGTTTCTTCTTTGATTGTCCCAATTGCAACCAGGACTTGCATTCTCTCCATTTGCAATTGCTGAGTAAATCTAACATGGTTATGTGGGCACAAGTTTTTGACTGGTGGTATTTATGATGTTTTGGTTTCTACAAGTAATTCTGCAGGTCAGAACTCATTCATGCTTGTAAAAGGCAATAAGAAGGACTAGAGGCACTAGCGATATGAGTCAGCAGCTTTTATTTTTACAGCTATTTTTGAATACTCGTTGCATTAACCAAAGAGTTTCTCTTGCCAACTAAATAAAAGGTAGCAAGTTGTAAGGTAGAAGAAATATCATCACAGAGGCTGTATGAAAAGCTTGACCAAGCAGATGGTCAAGTTAGCAGCATAGTCAAAATCTTATGTGGTAGCTTTAGATAGCATTGCAAAGTGAGCATCCCTCCAGCCTTTCTGCCCACTTACTACCTGAGGGTCAGCAGAGGGGATCCAAACTTCATTGCTTCACCTCCTCGTGCTCTTAATGATTGGGCATACACACCTCTAAGCATGCACACAAAGGTGAAAGAGACAGTTGCACACTGTATCATCAGTCCATCTGGTAAAGCTGAATTCAGCGTGGATGAGCCACATTTCTTACTTCTCCAAACAGCACCAGTGAAATATCACTGACTTTTAGTGGCCAGACATGGACATCACAAACTGTCCATCAAAGCCCTATTGAATTCAATGGGAGCTGGATGAAATCAGATTTTTCCCTGTTATCGGCAGACTTTAGGGGTTCTGAAATGCATCTCTTACAGCCTGTTTTCAGGTGCTGATGTTCAAGAGAGTGCAAAAACAAATACTGCAGAATCTGTGTATCTGCAGTAACACATAAGATATTCCGCTGTTCCTTGCAGTAGGAGCCAGCTGATTCATGCTTCATTAACCTGCACAAAATTTGTAGTCTCCCTACTATCCCTAAGCAATAATTAACAGCTGAGTTCTGTAATGACTTCATGTTTTACTAAGACTTCATTTTTTACCAAATATAAAATAGCACATTTACTAGCACATTAAGGAGTATTACCATCAATAATTAAAAAATGAACTACAACTGTCCAAATAAATGAAAAGAGTATGTTTTATAATGCATGATTCTTGCTCTTATATTGCATTTAGTCACTTCCTAATTTGCAACATCTAGTGATTTACTGCAAATTAATGCTATTCGAATGCACATATGTTTTATGAGTGAATCTTTAAACATCTGTTCTTCTTCTCTCTCTGCAAAAGGTACCTGTGAGCGCAACTGGGACAGAATGAGATCAGCTAGCAGAAAAAAAGGAAGGGTAAAGAGACACACAAGAACCCTACAAAATATGCAGGAAAAGTCCTGCTTAACCTTGTTTTTTAACCATCAGGATTTGCCAGAAGTTATTTTGCTTTGCAGGATTTCTGGGATACTTCAGAAGCACCCAAAAGACCGTCTAAGCTTCATCAACACTCAGCTAGTAAACCAGAGTGTTGTTGAGTGACCCCTCGTAAAGTTCAGGGCAGTGGCATAAAGCAACATCTGCAAAAGATGTGTGCATTTGCAAGGCTTGTTTGTCATCCAGAGTCCTGACATTGCCACACACCCCATGAGACACAGTGCAGTGCCGTGGGGCTGCACGCTCACTCAGGTGGACACCGGCTGCAGGGTCTTGGAGCCACAGCTCAGAAATGGAGGGTTAGAGGGAATTGGGGCCTGCCCTGACTTTCATCTTCATGCCCTGCTTCCTGCAGCATGGTGGAGATGCCCCACAGAATGCGTAAAACGTTTAAAGGAGCACCCATCCCCTGTTCAAAAGTGAGTTGGGGCCTCCAGATGCTTAGCCTCTTGGAAAATCACAGCAGCTTCCTTATTATAGTATCTGAATTAGCCCAATTATTTAGAGAGCAACATACAGTTTAACATATGGACTCAAGAGAGAGAGAATGAGACAGAAAAGAAGATTGATAATCATAATTAAAAGTCTATGAGACACTCATATATGATGCTTTGTTACCAGGGTAGGTTGTATTGTCTCTGTGCCAGTGGAACTTAATAGCAAGTCATTAGCCATCAAATCACTAATACTGATTTTGAAACAAATAATGTCTCTTTGAGATTAATCTGTAAGAGCTTGGGTGTCTGAAAAATAATGTGCTACTTAATCATTATACCAATTAGGGGCTGCAGGTTAAATATGCTACATAAAGGAGGGCCACTGTTTTCTGCAAGGCACTAGGTCTGGTTCTGATATCATTTACCAAGAGAGCCCCCACTAAGTCAAATATGTGAAGTGAGATCCATGAGATCAGAACTGGGCTAGCCTTTCAGATTTTAATCTTTTTCTCACCCAGTGATTAAAAACAAGACCTCATTACATGTAATCAGCTGCTGTGGCATACTATTTTAAATGTAAGTCTTTCAAGGTGTGAGAAAGTGAGAAAAACAAAGTGGATTAAATAAAAACATGTGCCTTTCTCTTCTGCTCTTATATATAGTCATCTTCCTGTTTATTTTGTAAAAATAGTCAAAAATAATGAAAACAAGGTAGCACTTTGAAAGGAAGCTTGAGCCTGGAGGAAATTTCACAGCTGAGCTGTAGGCTCCTGGGGAAAAGGAGGTTTTATAATGCCATTGCTGCTGACACAACCTTCAGTGCAGTGGTGCCGGCAGTTCTTATAATGTGTGCAAGGTCTTTTAGTCTGAGAAATGCTAAAAAAACCTGAAGGCAGTTTGTTTTCAAAGTCATCACTTTCCATCTTATCATGTGCAGATTTCAGTTAGGGGGATGCGTATTGTCAATCCATGATCTCTATGACCAAGGCCTCTCCAGCTCTTTTTTTTTTTTCCAGAGAAAATGTCTTTTGAAGTAAATAAGGAGATCTGAACAGGGTACAGTTACATATAGTTATACAGCAAAGTCCAAATTAGTGAATATAATGAGGAGGCCCATAAAAGCTGCAGATACCTGCATTGAGGAGGAGAGAGGAGCCATAGATGAAACAGCTCCTCTGTTTCCAGCATGATACATATTTTCCTATATTCTACATCACTACAGAGGACTCAGCACATTACGGTAATGCAGCCAGATGGTATCTTGTTCATTTGGGCTGTACAGTCCCTATACATCATGTAGTATGACTGGTTATTACAGCAGACACTGGAGGAGGTCCTGGCTCTTCTTTGGTCAGTGGAACAATTTCAACTAAGGATTTAATCGCAAAGGTCAACCCTAGGGAGGAACAGAAGAGTTGATGAGGATATGGATTTAGACAGTTTTATACTGTGGCCTCAGTATTAGGACAGAATAGTTGAGGTTACCACAAATAAGGCACCCTTTAGAGCCTTCAAAGGCACTGAAATGCCAACAGTTGGCATTTCTCATGCTCTTTTCTTGAGGGCTCCTCGAAGTGGTTTAATATCACCTCTCTGATAATCTGGAGCAGTCCTCCAAGGCGCATTG
This sequence comes from Columba livia, assembly GCF_036013475.1. Taxonomy (NCBI): domain Eukaryota; kingdom Metazoa; phylum Chordata; class Aves; order Columbiformes; family Columbidae; genus Columba; species Columba livia. The sequence goes on from NC_088604.1 coordinate 77,717,517, forward strand.
GGCTAAGCACCTTTCTACAGCCCTCGAAGCAGGGAGAGAGGCAGGAAAGTGAGACAGATGACACCGGACACAAAAGCAATCTTACACGATTTTGAAGGGAGATCTTAGGAGAGTGCAGTTGGGTCTCAATGACAAAGGGTTACACTGCTGTAACGTGTGGCAGAGCATCACTAATGACCATTCCCACACCACTGCTCTGCAGCTCTGCTGACAAACAGCAACATCAGCTATACAGGGATCCTTATTGCCCACTGGACTTATTGGTTTAGTACTTCAGCATGAATCATCATGATCACTTTCCACCAGTACCAGTTTGCTTGTGGAGCACCCTCATGAAAAGCATAATGAAGAAAATGCATCCAACCCACAGCAGTGCATGGCACATGGTATTAAATGTGTTCACTTTAATGCCACACAAGGGGCTTTCCATACATCAGTCAGAGGCATCGTTCCAGGCCTTATTCTTATGTAGGAAATCTTTGGGTCTGAACAGAGAGCTGAGCTTTCTTAAATTATAACTATTCATTGCCAAACCCACACTATTTTTCATTATGTGGGCTTTGGGCCTCTTATTTTGTGTTTGTAATCTAGAAAGCAGAAAATAAACATCCTCCTTACCATTTAGCCTCCAGTTTCAAAAACTCTAACTTTTGTTTTCTTCACGGTTAACTGTTTCCTCACTATTTATCCATTACAGTATTTTTTGCTGTGAGGAAACCTTCATCTTTTGCACCAGCATTTCACAGAAATGGAAGTGCAGCCTTGAGGGTATGTCTGGGATGTAGGTGATGTCTGCAGTGTCAGCTGGTTTCATATCTGTGGAAAGCCACGAAGCAGTGAAAGCCCAAATGGAAGTGCCCTTCCCTATGCCTAGAGGTTATAACCCCGTCTGCTGTGTAAGCTGCTGACCTCCAACTCCACGTGAGAAATCTCCAGCATTGGGGGAAGACAGCCAGGCAGCTCTGCTGGAGCTGCTGCCCTGAGGACTTGACTGCAGATGGTCCCTGGGAGCCATCCTGCATATTTCCCATCTTGGTTCCATCCCTTCCGGGAGGAATCGCAGACCTTGAACTGCAAGAAGAGTCAAGGACATGGTTCATCCTTACTGTAACTGGGAAATGCTGGAAGGACCCAGCCAGCCATCTGGCTTCTCCATCAGGTTGCTAGGGCTGTTTCACAGAGGAGTCTTTAAAGTCAGGAAGTGATCCTGGATCACTGGTGTGGAAAGGAAGGGGCTACTTGCCAAACATTTCTGATTTCAGCTTCTTGTGACCCCAAGAATATCGCAAATCTTTGCTGAGGGTTAAAAATCAGCCCATCCAAGAGATAACTCTTATTCAGAGACCTAGGGTGCTTTAAAGATGTAGATTTTGGAAAAGCATGAAGCAAAAGTGAAAAATTCATACTGCAGATTCCTGTTCAACATTTTAATCTGTCCACAAGAAGCCCAGGAGTTAGTAAATCTGTCAGAGAGGTTGTAACAACTCTCAGCTAAAACCTAATTCACTAATCTGTCAATACAGAAAAGCTTTATTGCTTTCGAAAAGTAGATCCACTCAGTGCAAGCACATATTTTTCTAAATGTGGGAGGATTATGGATAGCGATAATCTACTTTGCTGCTGGTTTGTATTGTTTATTAACTATCCTCTATTCTAAAAGCTCAGCTCTTGCTGCTTGCCAGCTTTTAGGTGGAATTTGTAGCCTGTGCATGATTACAGAGAGAAACCTGCAGACATAGAGCTTTATATATATATATATATATATATATATATATATATATACACCTATATGTACATTTTTCTATTATACATTGCAGAAAGTGCTGCCTAGGTATTTCCATTTGGAAAAAAAAAATCATATTAATTGCTGAAAACTTTCTCTGTTATTAAATTTTTTGGCTGAAATGTGGTAGATCTGAGCAAGTTACTTCATCTCTCTGTTTCAGTGCTGTGGCTGAAAAATGTGGAAAACAGACCCACATATGCAGCTCTTCAAGGTGTCTCAGGTCCTAGAAGGATGGAAACTTCCAAGATAAAAATAGAGGACACAACTTGGGGTATATTCAAGGTTGCATAGGAAGTTTCTGATGACTGATATGGACATTTCATAGGGCTCTGCATGAGGCATCTCGTTATGCATTTTCTGATAAGGTTAGAAAGAAAACCAGAACAGGTACGCTGTTCAGTGCACAGCTGCTGTGTCCATCTTTTCAAAGGAAGCAGCAAAAGTCCTGACAAAACAATTATGTGAGGGTGTAGAGAAAATCTGTGTTGTATTGGGGGGGTACATATACACACACACCCACAGTTACTGGTGTGAAAACTCCAAGGACAACTTTATCACAGTTATTTCCCTGCAGGTGGTTTCACAGCCTTGAAAACCTAAATGTTCTTCTAATATTGGACTTTCGGTATCATGTTTTATGACTTCATTTGTCATATAGCTCTATCTTAGGTACTGCCTTTATTTGTGCTTTAAACCGGAGGATATGTGGAGAAAGGGCAATAACTCCCCTATAATAGGGGGCAGAAAGAGCAATTTCCTTGCCTTTTTTTGCACAAAACAGAGGCAAAATATTCGGTGTAAGAGAGTTTTGATGATACCTTATCTTTCAAGTCTTTCTCATATTTTCCAGTAATGGTGCTATTATGTATCTTCGATTCTTTTTATGATTACAGTCTGTGACATCCTAGTGCAGTGCATGAATTTATCTGTTTGCAATGATATGGAAGCTTTCATTTCCACTTCACTGCTTCCCTTATCTACCAGCTGTCCATCATTCTCTGTCTCTTTGGCATCTTCTCTGCTTCCTCACTCCTCATCCTCCTTCCCCCCAAAAAAGGAAGAAATAAACTTTCAGTTGAAAAATAATCTTAGTATGATAACTTTCTGACCCTGGGTGGAAATATTTGTGCCAAATGAGACCTGCTTGCCCCATGTTGATGAAGAGGGAGGTAAATTAAAGACAGCACCTGTAATGGAGAGTGTATAGAAGTCCAACAGATGCGCACCAGGACTACCCTGTGCAGGACTGGCAAGGCTGGCAAAAGTGCGTGCCTTTGCTCACTCAGGTGATTTAATCACAGTGCCCAAAAGAATAATGGTTTTCTTTACAGCTTGACAAGGGCGCAGGTGGCCCGGAAAGACTATTACTTTGGTGATAGGGTACACATGAATAACAATGATTAGTAGATCAGAGAGATCTGACGCACCTTACTTAAACTCAGATCCCTAAACTCCCAAAGACTGCTCTGCATGCAGGAAGGGAGAAGAAGGAAAAGGAAGGGCAGGAAAAGGAAGGGAAGGGAAGGGAAGGGAAGGGAAGGGAAGGGAAGGGAAGGGAAGGGAAGGGAAGGGAAGGGAAGGGAAGGGAAGGGAAGGGAAGGGAAGGGAAGGGAAGGGAAGGGAAGGGAAGGGAAGGGAAGGGAAGGGAAGGGAAGGGAAGGGAAGGGAAAGGAAGGGCAGGGACTTTTCAGGATGATGCAGTATGTATCATGGATGTGGCCCAGGGACATGGCACCGAGCTGGGAGCTGACCTGCCACAGGGTGATCAAAGTCTCTAGCTGCAGGAAGATAGCAGGAGGGCTCTGAATCTCTTTTGGGAGGAAATCTTCTCACCATTGACTGTAGACAGAGTGTAGGCACAAATCTCTAGCCTTGGCACATAAATTGAAGCATTTACTATATCTCCATCTTACTTCTCTTCTACACACCTGAAATCCTTTTTCAGACAAACAGGTTTATTTTCATAATCTGGTCTTTTTAAATAACATGGATAAAAAAGACTGAAGGAAGAGCTGGGCACTATTGACTTCATCCCATTAAAGCCACTGAGAACTTTAACTCCTGGAGGCCTGCAGGCTTGAACCTTGGTCCTATAACCTGCTGGCCATGAGCTGCAGAGCACTGGTGATGATGGCTGGGTTTGTGGCTAAGGGGCAGATGCTGGGCTTGGGCAACCTGAGCTCAGCCACTGCCCCCCTCTGTCACCTTGGCCAAGTCACTTGAACTCCCCCGTCACCTCTCCTTGCTGCTGTTTTATTGAACCCCATCTGGTCACAGCTGATGGGAGGGTGGTGCAAGCCACAGAGGACGGACAGACTGCTATGTTTTTCTGGTTCCCAACTAGCACAGTGCCAAGGTAAAAGCAACCACAACACCCTGGCAATGGAGCTCCTCTGCTTCACCAGCTGTATGATTCAGTTAGCAGCTTGCAGACCACAGACTCTCCTGCTGTAAAAGGCTACTTCGTTGATGTCAGTAAGCACTTCAATCCTCTCCCCAGATAATTTAACCACAGGTGTATTTTATCTCCACATGTTTTCCTGGAGTTACACATGACCTTCCCAGAAGCAAATTTGGTTCATTGGGTTTTATCCTTTGATATATCCCATTATGCAAAATATAGCTTAGAAAAAGTGCATTTATCACATTCTCAGTAAAAGCAAAGAGAAAAAGCCACAATCTCTTCTAAAAAAAAAAAAAAAAAAAAAGCAGTTCAGTCTTCAAAATTTTCTGGATGAAAATCAAACAATCAGCTTAAGTTCTATTTCCTCTTCCCTTCCCCAGAATAATATTAGTTTCTGCTTCCACAAAGCACATAGATCATCCTCAGCAGGAAGCCAGGTAGAGTACATTAAAGAAGAATGATATAGTGGATTGGGGTTTATGAAGAGAAGAGGCAGTGCCTGGTTGGTCTAACCATGAAACATTGTCTGGCTGAGGTATGTTTAATCTTCTGCTACACAGACACCTTCTAAGCAACTTATCTTCTTATGGGTTATTTTTAATAGCCTTTTTGGAAGCAATGAAAAATGCCTTTCTCAGTATCATGCAGTAGTCCAGTATGCTGCAAATCCTTCTAGCTATTAGAGGTGCACAGATCTTAGGAATTTCATGTTTAAAATAAATATCTGCTCACTGAAGCTTGATTGTAGTTAACCATAAGGCAAGGTACAGCCCCAAAACAGCACTTTATTAATGCAAGTCCCATTTGAACAGATTAAAACAAAATAAGACAAAATTTGGATTCTCATTCAGATCGAAAGCATACAAAATTTAAGCAACATTTGGTTTGGAGGCCTTTTTAAAAAACACACAGTACTCATAGGCTATAGCTCAAATATAATTTAAAGTAGCTGGTGGTCAAATAGGAGATATTTATGTTTAACTCAGGCATAGCATTGAGTTTGCCCATGTTTCTGATGAAAGGTATATTCATGTTCTAGTAAGAATTTGGGGATGGGGGGAATATAACAACTCTTATAACACAAGCAACCCAAAAAGGTTGGCCCTGGGCTCTGTCTCTGCTTTCCCTCCTCCAGCATAAATTTGTGGACTTCAGATGAAGAAGAAACCTGTGATACCAGCCCCTTTGATATCATAGCAGAGAAGGTGACACAGGTACTAGGTCGCTCTTGTACTTCCGCCTTCAGCTTGTGCTCCCACATGATTCAGGGAGTGATCTTTTGCTGGTGCTGACAATACACGAGTGAGCTGGCAGAGCTAGATGTGATGGGGACGGATGGACCACAGACATATCCAGGCCAGCATTCCCTGCCTGGCCAGTAGCTGCTTTCTCTCACAGAGCAGATCTATTATATTTAATTACAGACACCAAGAGCCCTTGGTCACTTCATACATAGCTGTCATTACCCTGCCAGGCCTGTAAGAGTATCTTTCCTAATTAAAACTGAAAGGGGCATTTATGAGTTCAGCTTTTTCTCCTCTCGCTGCTGTTTTGGGGCAGGATTCAAAATCAGCCAAAAAATTGCTGGCATTGGACTTGTCTGAGCTAGTTGCCCTTGGCTTGCTCTATACCCCATGGAGAGAAAGAGCCATGTTAGGTTACCTAGGCTTTCCCCTGCTCCCACTTATTGACACCTTTGAAACAAACAGTTGGTGACAGGCTACTGCTTTAATTGCCACCTTCAAAATGGAAAAACGGTGTTGCCTGTCTCCACCTCCCAAAGGTTATGCAAGATTGAATTCTTCAATTCATCTCCTCACTCCTCTTGTAAATGGCTTTGAGATTCCTGAGGAGGAGGAAATTAGTGGGTATGTGTGAGGTTAGGTTAGCTCACCCACCATTTGTTATGATGCAGCTCTGCCTGATTATCTTTCAGAGGAAATGTTGTGCTCAAACCAGCGCTAAACTCAGCATGAATGAAAAATCTTGCATCACCTGAAAAATATATTTCTCTTTTGGCATACTCTAATATGCTCATTCCTCATAGGTGTTCATGTTGTTAGCTCTAGTTGCCTTGAGAACTCAGCCGTAAGTAAAAACACTGCGAAAAGAAAAACAAAATACCTTTCTGAACTAATCTGTCATTTGCATTTTTGATGTTGCAGTCTGTGTGTGTCGAGGCTTAGAGGTTTTCTCTGAAAGTTGATTTGCTCTGGGAAGTATCTTTTTTCCTGCTATGTCTTTATCTTTTACATCTTCTTGTGCTCTGTCACTGCCAGTCTGGGGACTTCCTGAGTGCTAGAAACACCTAAATGGTGCTTTTGCTCCAACAGCCTCCCGAGGGCCCAGTGCTGTCAGCAGGCTGGTGCAGGTAGGACACCTCCAGCAACACGCCAGAGGAAGTGTTAGTGCTGGGAAGCATGTGGAAATGTTTCATTTTTGTCTGCAGCTGGTGGTAAGGACACAGGCACACCGGCAACTGGTGAAGCTGGGGGAAGCACCCGCTTCAGTCAGTCCAGTTGATGCACCTTTCCCCACCTTCCAGTCCAGGTGTTTTTCCTGCCAACATGGAAAATGGGGCTTGAGGTGCCACAGAGGGAGCTGCTGGGTGCAGCTGCTGGCGGGGATGCACTGAACCCAAACCCACACATCTGCTCAGCCCCGAGGTCTCCCAAAAGGGCTGCGGCTTAGGGACAACATGCACCTTATGTGAGGTGTCAGGGCTGCTCCCCGAGGGCAGGTGAGTGTTGCTTTGCCCTGGCACAGACCATTCGCAGGGTCTCTTTGGACCTTTGTGCACAGTGGAGCTCCTTCTTCCCCTCCTGGCACATAAAAAGAAGCAAAGTAACAGCGTCATATTTTTAACCAAGGCAATTCTGCATGAGTGCCAAGTTTTATCACCATCCCTGTTGTTAGTTTCTTATGATAGAGGCACCAAACTGGATCCTTCACTACACACACACACACACAGAGTCCCTGCTGACTTCACTGGGGCCCCTCTGTGCCCTGAGTATGAGACCCACCAGAAACACAGCAAGGGTGAGTCACAAGTCTTTACTCTTTTGTAATTCTGGGATAAGAAAAGTTTACAGCTGCTATTTGTAAACACAATGATAGTATTATGCTACTTCTGAGGGTTTTGCTAGGCTTTTCTTCCAGCTAGTCCCACACAATCTAGCTAAACTCGCTGCAGTGAGGGAAGGCAGCACACACAGGGTCACATAAAATGCCCAGGATAGGGCTCAGATAGACTGTGTGTCTCTTGGCTTCCCATGTATGTGAGTGACAGTGCCCCTCTGAGAGCATCCTCTTCTCTGTGAAGAGAGGGACATATTGCTTGGGCACAACTCCTGTTTTATTGGGGTGGGCTCTGGTTCTTGGCAGAGCTCCTGGGGTTTGGCTAGCTCCTGCATGCCAAGCTCAGGGAGCACTGCTAACGCACTGAGGTTTCTCAGGAAAAAGAATATTTTGAGCTGTAATTACAATTAGGAAACTTCCACTGCCAGGCAATATAGGTTTATATGTATTTGCATTTAAGGTACCACTGAAAGGAAATATACTGACATGAGGGAAATGTCCAAGGAAATTATGATGCACACTAACAATGTTCCAATTAATTAATAGTAAGTGACGCGGGAAGGAAACATTTGATGTGGGACCATCTGCTCGGAGCTGTGGCAGTTCTGTGGCGTGGGGTGAGCCGGAGCACAGGAGCTGTGAGTAAGCGAGGACTCCCTGCTGCACTTTGACGCAGGTGGCTTTGTAGCTGTGAAAGGAGATTTTTGAAGGACATGGGAGTTTACTAATTAAAAAGATAAATCTCCTGAATTGCACTCCTATAATTACATTGTCATTACAGCAAATGCAGCTAAATTAACTTACAGGACCGTGGCTTTTGCCTTGCCCCACTATGTTTACATACATATCCCTTCATGTAGCTGCCCCTTGACTGCTTTGCTGGCTTGTTTAGTACCATATGTTTCATCTTGTACACTCCAATGGGCAAATTCAGTCATCTTAATAATCCAAATAACTACATCACAAAGTCCAGAATATCGATTTGGTCATATGGTGCTCTGTCTCCCCAGTGACAGAGGAGTCTGACTCACTGCCTGAGCTCAGATCACCTGTCAGAACTCATTTTTTCTCCTTAAATCGTTGCATTTGGTATTCTTCTGCTGCAACAACACACTCGGATCTTACAAAACTCAGCCCTGCCTTGGCACAACTCAGCATTGTGCCTTGGGATTGTTGTGCACAGCTCTTTGTGATTGTGATTTAAGTGAGGTTGGTTTGCGCCACAGGAAACAATGCTGGTTTCTACCAAAGCTGGAGAGGGAAGAAAATGTTCAAACTGGGAGCGTAGGGAAGGAACTGTAATAGCCCCAGTTTTGCCATGAGAAGCACACGCACAGTTAGTAACAGCCCAGTTTCTCTTCCTGTGCCATTTGGGTGATGTTGTCTTCACTACTGTCAGCCTGTGAGCTGGCAGGAAGGTGAAGGGGCTGTGCTGCAAAGAGCACCATGTGGGACAGAGAAAGGGAACACCTTGTTAAATGTGTTTAATATCAAATGCCAGGAAAAAAGCCTTTAACTTCCTACTGCAAAATATACATGAGACAAATAAGAGTAAAACACTGCATTTGTGCTGCCAAGCCTGATGTGTGCCATCTTGTAGCGAGGGATGGTTGATGGCACAGCAGCTTGTAAGGGCACGCGTGGCCCTGGCATGTGCCTGTCCCTACAAGCCAGGGCTGCTGGTGGGATCTCACATCAGATGCAGCCACTGTGCGTGCCCAGTGTGGCCCAACTGCATCCCCTGAGCTGGGAGTGGGGAGCTCCCAGTGGTTTTAGAGCCATAGGGAGGGTGGAAATGAGCTCCTTGGAGGATCAGCCACTGCTGAGAAGAGTTTTGAGAGTGTCAGTAGTCGTGCTGGCTACAGCTGAGCTCAGAGAGAGGCAAGTTCTGCCCCCACAGAGCCAAGCACCACCTCTTCAACAGCCAGGCAGCCCCAAGGACAGCAGCCCCAGGTGCCTGTCACTGCCCTTCACAGTAAATGTGAGGCTTGGGACTGAATCCTCCCTCCTTATCTCTCCTAAGCAGCCTTCTGATGGAGCCAAGAGGGGAGCCACTCTTTAAAAGTCTTATTAAATTATCCGGGTTCAGAGTGTGTAACAACATGAGGGGTTAAGAGTCACATAAATGTCCAATCCCAAGGCTTTTAAAGACCTAACACTAAGGGGGAACCATTCATTTCATGTTGCTTCGCAAAATGAAATGTCAGTGCAACAACAGCTCCAAGCTCTTTGTACATCTTTGCAATTCTTTCTTTTCTGAAATGAAGCAAAAATAAAGGAAGGTGACTCTTGCTGTTTGGCTGGCTCGCCATCCAGCTGCACATCAGAAATATCCATAGGTCAGCCAAGTCGTGCTTGTAGGGAGGGAAACACCCTCACTGGCTGCATGATTTTATAGGCATGGGATCTTGTTCCCAGGAGGCAAGATTTTTATCCCTTGCATAACACACTGTTAATAATCAACAAGGTCAAATGTTCCACTAGGACAGGGCTGGGGTTAATCATGGCCTTTGGTAGCCAGGTTTCAAGAGGAATGACACCACTCCAGGCTCCTCATGTTGCCCTGCAGGAAATGTGGGTGGACAGAGAAGAGAGAACGAAAGGGAGAAGGACAAGAAAAGCACCAAGGGATCACAGTTTGGAAAAGATCTGAACCAGCCACATCTTTTTTCAGCATTTGGAGATCTCCAAAATAGATCACGGGAAATTTTTATATTGTCATTCACCTCTTTGGTCTGCAGAGGACCTCTCTGCTGAGAGCCACCCTGGGAGCCTCCTTCAGATGGTTTTATTCCTGACTTCAGGACAAGAAAGAAAAGCTGAGTGTTCAGCTCCGCCACTGATGGATGCAATGGCATTTTGTCATGGGTGACTTTTGTCTGGCCCACTGTCTGCCACAATTTCTCTTTATGTTCAGTGATGGCAACTGCAAACAATTTCTTCTTCCTTCTAGTTTTTTCCTAAGAGACTGAGGGAGCAGGATCATCATAAAGAAGAGTAGTGGGATCACCACCCTTTCTTTTAATTGGTGGAAAAATCTATACATTGCACACTTCATTGCCCTTCAGTGCCCATGATGAGAGTAAGATATCTGAAGCTTTGCAGCACTGGAAGTGCATAGGTACCATAAACTGGCTACTTGTGAACACAAATTTCAGTTCCTCTGTTTTAAGGAACGACACACAGAAATCAGACAAACAGCAGCTGCACCAGCCTCTGCTTCATATTTCTTCTCAATAAGTGTATCCAAACAGGTTAACAACACAGCCCAGCACAAGATTTTCAGCACACCTGTAAATAACCTGGAAATACAAAACTGACTTGCTGTACTGGTTCCCCAGTTGGCAGAGCAGAGACCTTCACTGTTCCTCATGCTGCCACCACAATATACTTGTTTTTATTCTATCTCTGGATTGCCCATCAGCTCTTCTCATGAATCCCACATCGTTAGCACCATATAGATAAAAAATAAAAGATGATCTGGCATACAGATGGAAGTGAAAGAAGCAATCACAGGTGAAAAGACTGAGGTACGGATGCAATAGAAACAGGATGCTGGGCTGAAAGCAGTCACCCAAGACATCATTCTTATTCATTCTTCTTTCCTGCCACAACACATGAGCAATCGTCCTGATACCCCTTGGGCTGTGGGGCAAATAAGGTGGTATTTAGCATGAGAAAGTGCCCCAGGGCACAGCCTGCTCCCCAGTTGCCTCTGATCCCTGGAGTGCCCACTCTGCAGCTGTCTTTGGCCAGGTGGCAACGGCTTTCCCCTCTGCCCAGCCCTACTACCAAGCTCAGAATTGCTGACTGCTGTAGGCAGACACATCAGTCAAGACATCCCCACCCTCTCCCCTCTTCTCTCCCCAACCCACCTGTGCAGTAGGCTCAGGAGGCAGGAATCAGAAAAGCAGGCACATCCAGTGAAGTCATCCTCTAGGGCTTGCTTTCTCTTCCTGTACAGGAGGGTTAAGGCTTACACCCTGGTCTCATCGCATAAGAGAGCTGCAGAAGAAATAACAGGGCTTGGCGGTTTGCATGGTGGCCTAAACCAGACCCAACTCTGTTGCAGACTAAGGTGAGACAACTCTTTTCTAAGGGAAGTGTCCATGTACCAACGTGCCTGCATGTTTCTGCAAATACTCAAGCAATGCCTGCACCATCAGCTGCAAAGACTGAAAAAAAAAAAAGGGGAGGGGGTGGGGCAGGGAAGCCAAGCCTTTTCCAGTGAAGCAAGTCATGCATTTAAACATGGCTTCAGGCCTGGGTATTGTCGGATGAGATTTTTTTTACTTACAGCATTTATTCTTCATTCTTATTCCATGTATTTTCTGTGCAGTAACCTTGGCAATGGAAGGAGTAACGAGTTCACGTGCCTGCCAGGCTGTCTTGAGTTGTTTCAGGGGCCTCCTGCACAGAACACCTTACTGTAAACCTTTACTTTTTAGCATATTATACTTTGGGGGGGGGGGGGGGGGGCGATATGTTTTGGTGTTGTTTGTTTGTTTTCTCTGAAAAAAACAGATCAGGCTGAGGAAGTTGATGAGGCCTTCTATGGGCAGTTGAGAGTGGCCTCACAGTCACAGGCCCTGGTTGTTGTGGGGGATTTTAACTTCCCTGATGTTTGCTGGAAGGACCATTCAGCCAGCCAGCCACAGTCCAGGAGGTTCCTCCAGTGCATTGATGATAACTTCCTCATGCAGATGGTGGAGGAGCCAACTAGGAGAGGTGCACTGCTGGATCTCATCCTCACTAACAAGGAGGGTCTGGTCGAAGCAGTAAAGGTTGAGGGCTGCCTGGGTTGCAGTGACCACGAGATGGTGGAGTTCAGCATCTTGGGTGGCAGGAAGAGAATAGCAAGTAGAATTGCAACCCTGGACTTTAGCAGGGCTAACTTTGGCCTTTTCAAGCAATTGCTGGGGGATATCCCATGGGCAAGACTGCTTGAAGGAAAAGGGGCCCAAGATAGCTGGATTGCATTCAGAGATTGCTTCTTCCACGCTCAGGATCAGAGCATCCCTACACGAAGGAAGTCAAAGAAGGGAGCCAGGAGGCCTGCGTGGTTGAATAGGGATCTGTTGGGTATGCTCAAGCAGAAGAGGAGAGTTTACAGGTCATGGAAGCAGGGGCTGGCCACTTGGGAAGAATATAAGGCTGCTGTTAGAGGATGTAGGAAGGCAGCTAGGATAGCCAAGGCCTCCTTAGAATTACAGCTGGCGAGAGGGGTCAAGGACAGCAAAAAGAACTTTTTCAAATACATAGCAGATAAAATTAATACCAGAGGCAATGTAGGCCCACTGATGAATGGGGTGGGTGCTCTGGTGGCAGAAGATACAGAGAAGGCAGAATTACTGAATGCCTTCTTTGTCTCTCTCTACTCTGCTGGAGGCTGTCCTGGGGAGCCCTGTACCCCTGAGACCCCGGATGAAGCCAGGTCAATGGAGGAGTTTGCTTTAGTCAATGAGGACTGGGTTAGGGAGCAATTAAATAGTCTGGACATCCATAAATCCATGGGTCCAGATGGGATGCATCCGCGGGTGCTGAGGGAGCTGGCTGAAGTCATTGCTGGACCGCTCTCCATCATCTTTGCCAAGTCTTGGGAAACAGGGGAGGTGCCCGAGGATTGGAGGAAAGCAAATGTCACTCCAGTCTTCAAAAAGGGCAAGAAGGAGGACCCGGGTAATTATAGACCGGTCAGCCTCACCTCTGTCCCTGGGAAAGTAATGGAACAGCTTATCCTTGGTGCCATCTCAAGGCATATCAAGGATAAGAGGGTTATTAGGGGCAGTCAGCATGGCTTCACCAAGGGTAAGTCATGCTTGACCAACCTCATAGCCTTTTATGAGAATGTAACAAGATGGATGGATGATGGCAGAGCGGTGGATGTGGTCTACCTTGACTTCAGTAAAGCCTTTGACACAGTCTCCCACAGCATCCTCACAGCTAAGTTGAGGAGGTGTGGTCTAGACAATAGAGTAGTGAGGTGGGTTGCAAACTGGCTTAAGGAGAGAAGCCAGAGAGTGGTAGTCAATGGTGCGGAGTCTAGTTGGAGGCCAGTATCTAGTGGAGTGCCTCAGGGGTCAGTACTGGGGCCAATATTATTCAATATATTCATTAACGATTTAGACGAGGGAATAGAGTGTACTATCAGCAAGTTTGCTGATGACACTAAGCTGGGAGGGGTGGCTGACACGCCAGAAGGCTGTGCTGCCATCCAGCGGGACCTGGACAGGCTGGAGAGTTGGGTGGGGAATAACCTAATGAAATTTAACAAGGGAAAGTGTAGAGTCCTGCATCTGGGCAGGAACAACCCCGGGTTCCAGTATAGGTTGGGAAATTACATATTAGAGAGCAGTGTAGGGGAAAGGGACCTGGGGGTCCTGGTGGACAACAGGATGACCATGAGCCAGCACTGTGCCTTGTGGCCAGGAAGGCCAATGGCATCCTGGGGTGTATTAGAAGGGGGGTGGTTAGTAGATCGAGAGAGGTCCTCCTTCCCCTCTACTCCGCCCTGGTGAGACCACATCTGGAATATTGTGTCCAGTTCTGGGCCCCTCAGTTCCAGAAGGACAGGGAACTGCTGGAGAGGGTCCAGCGTAGGGCAACGAAGATGATTAAGGGAGTGGAGCACCTCCCTTATGAAGAAAGGCTGAGGGAGCTGGGGCTCTTTAGTTTGGAGGAGACTAAGGGGGGACCTTATCAATGTTTATAAATATATAAAGGGTGAGTGCCATGAGGATGGAGCCAGGCTCTTCTCGGTGGCAAACAATGATAGGACAAGGGGTAATGCGATCAAGCTGGAACACAAGAGGTTCCGCTTAAATTTGAGAAGAATCTTCTTCTCAGTGAGGGTGACAGAGCACTGGAACAGGCTGCACAGGGAGGTTGTGGAGTCTCCTTCTCTGGAGACATTCAAAACCCGCCTGGACATGTTCCTGTGCGACCTCACCTAGGCGTTCCTGCTCCAGCAGGGGGATTGGACTAGATGATCTTTTGAGGTCCCTTCCAATCCCAAACATACTGTGATACTGTGATACTGTGAAATGTATTTATGGGTTACTCTTAAAATAAGAGTGTATCTGTGTTACTGTCATGCAACAGACCTCCCTATGGATTGGTTTGGCCAGCACGAAGTTCTGTGCCACTGCAGCTACACTATTACCAAAGCCAGCTACATCAGTCCTGGCTCAGGAATTTGCACACTAAACTGTGGCTATGTCTGTGTAGATACAAAGATGCTGCCTGCCCCAGAGAGGTATTTCAGGACTACACAGCTTGGTGGCACGGGGACCACCTCCACATCAGACATTTGGACTTCTGACATCAAAGGTGAAAGCAGGGCTGTCTCCAGGAGATGTGGCCATGGCAGCAGGGGAAAAGCATAGTCACCTTCTCCCCATCTCTGGTGGGAGGAAAGAGTTTGTGCTGCGACTTTGAGGTGAGTGGAGGCGGCACAATCACAGCATTTCCATCCCTCTGTCCTCCAGCACATCCACAAGCTGCCCCTGGTGTGGAGACCCAACAGCACTGCTGGACCCCCCGAGCACATCGTGGTGGTCTTTGCAAAGCCCCAGGAAAGGGTTTCAAGTATGCACACAGCTTTGCTTTAAGTACTGTCTGTAGCTGCTGTTTGCCAAATCACACAAAAAGTCTGGCTCTTCTCATTTCTATTCAGCTCTAGTTTTCAGCCTGTATAGTCACAGTCATGAGCATCTTGATAAGCCATTGTGTCCCTTGTCGTAAAGGTTTTTTAAAGACAAAGTACAAAAGAGTCTGGAATGTGTTGGAGACCTATGCCATAACTGGCATCTTGGGAAGTGACAGGCTTGAGACAGAACTGGTAAATTTTCACTGTCTTGAGTTTGTAAAAGCAAAACCACACAGAGCTGTCATGCTTTTGCTTCACTTAGCAAGCAGCAGTGTGCTGGGAAACTTTTTCTCTTTTAATATATTTCCTGCAGGTGTGCAGAGCTTGATAATTAAGAACAATGCTATATTCAAGACACATCCACCAAACCTTAATTACTATAGATGCTTCTTCTTGATTTAAATTCAGTTGAATGTATATTTAACAGGTTTTTGTGTTATTGCTATTGTCGTACAAAAGTTTTTGGCAGCTGCAGGGAGAGCTGGCTGATTGAAAAGCAAGAAGGCATCTAGCTCTTCTTTCACATTCTGTTCTCCTGGCTCTTGCTTCCTTTCCTGCCAGAAGTCCACACACTTCTCTCAAGGGTGAAGTACATTATTAATACTGTAGAAACACAGGCCTTATAAAATATATTTTAGATGTATTTTAGCTGAACTGATAGTATCACTTATTGTTGAAACCACCTCATGCTTCCCGGTACAAGCCCTTTTTGTCTGCTGTTTATAAGTTTGACAACTGCTTTAAACCCTTAGGTCCTGAAGTTTTCCATGCCTTTGTGTCGTCTCCCACAGTAAGGAAGAACTTCAGCCAAAAAATCTTATCTGTTTTTGGAAAATAAACCCCAAACCTAAAAAGCATAGGCAAGCAAAAATATTCCACTAAAAATTACCTATTTTTGGTTTTGTTTAAAGAACCCAGAGCAGCATAGTTGAAAGTCAAAGCCCAAAACCTGCAGCAGGAGTTGCCTTTTGTCAGGGACAATTTTCGTTTTATCATTCCCATAAAAAGCTGCCTCAATTTGACCATAATGTCAGTTTGACGAAGCTCATTAAAGACTGCTAGCTGCTTGGTTAGCTGTGGGCAGGGTCTGGGCCAGGGACAGCATGAAGTTCCTGTGGTGGTGGGTCTGTGCTCACAGCAGCTTTGGTGGGCAATGACAAGCCCTGTCCTCCCCTCCAACATCTGGTTGCCTTATGCCAGTACTTTTCCCCATGCTGAGTCACTTGCCATGCACCCTGTGGCCCCAGAAGGGAAGATAGGTTACAGTTCCTGGACAGCAGGTTTTGGTGCAAAGCACCAAAAGGCTCCAAGGCACCTCTGTGGCTCTGGAAGAGCTTGCAACACCATGCAGTGCCTCGCAGATCACAGCACATTCTTGGTGCTGTGGAGGGAAAGAGGGGTCTAGGCTGTGACAGATGACACTCATCCTCTATAAGTCGCTATTCCACTGCTTACTTTGCTGGTAGCATCCTTCTCTGGGTCACAGTCACTAGAAATGAGAAGTTTGCCTCTGCAGGCCTCTCCAGCTACCTTTATGTTAGTGTATGAAACAAGAGCAGGATGTGGGCTCAAATACTGGCCTTTGATCATCTGCACACAAACAATTTGCATGCTCTTTGGCGCAGTGTTGGTCCACGGCCAACAGTACCCGTGCGTGTTTCAGTGGCATGTGCCAGGGATGGCTCTCCACAGGCAAGGCCAGCCCAAGGACAAGAGAAATCTTTGGTGGGTAATGTGAGCTGTGCTGTACCTCTTAGCCACAGGAGCAGGAAGATGTCCCTGGGTTGCGTAGCTATTATAGAACTCCAATGGTGTCACTGCTGGGTGCAGGCAATGTGAGGCTGGGAGCATGCTGCCCAACTCCAAGGGCAAGGAGAGTTGCTTGGGAGAAGGAGCAGGGCAGACAGGAAAACTGAAAAACGTGGATGCTCTGCCACACATGTTCCCCACATAGAATAGAGTCGTAGAATCATAGAGTCATGGAATTATTTTGGTTGGAAGAGACCCTCAGGGTCATTGAGTCCAAACATAACCTAACTCTGGCACTGAACCATGTCCCTAAGAACCTCATCTATACACCTTTTAAACAACTCCAGAGATGATGACTCCATCACTTCCCTGGGCATCCTGTTCCAATGCCTGACAACCCTGTCAGTGAAGAAATATTTCCTAATATACAATCTAAACCTCCCCTGGTGCAACTTGAGGCCATTTCCTGTTGTTCTATCACTTGCTACTTGGGAGAAGAGACCAACAGCCTCCATGCTACAGCCCCCTTTCAGGTAGTTGCAGACAGTGATAAGGTCTCCCCTCAGCCTCCTTTTCTCCAGGCTAAACAGCCCCAGCTCCTTCAACCGGTCCTCATAAGACTTGTGGTCCAGGCCCCTGACTACATATATCCCTTGGTACAGTAGAAAAGGGATTCAGAGCATAAATACTAGGTACTCAAAATCTAGAAGATGCCCAGGTAAACTCAGTTTTTCCTTTTTCTTCACCTGTTAATTGCATACAGTCTTTAGAAGCATTTATTGAGTCCCTGTAGTACTCAGTATATGGACACCTTGTGGATGCATCATGGCTGGGTAGAGAAGGAGTGTCTTTTGATGAAGAAGCTGTGTAGTGAAGGAGTGAGGGAAGGGAATTCAGGAGGAGAAAGAGCAATTTCATGGGAGTTGACTGATCTGAATATTGTCAGGAGAACCAGGTATTAGTCCAGCCATTGCCGCAGGATTCCTGCACAAAGCTGTGTGAGTCACTTCACCCAAAGGTCATCACAGTTCCTTGTTTTCTGCATACCTAAATTGAAAATTTGGATTGGTTTGCAGCAGAGATGAGCCCCCAGAGCAACAAAGCTTTCCTTGCTACTTCCCCTTCCTCAGTCTCACAGGGTTGTTCTGGAAAGAATTTAATTGATGTCTGAAGTCCTCTCATGTCACAGTGATGAGTCCCATAGAAAAGCCTGGAGAAAACAAAGAGCTCCCACTTGACAAGAACGCTTACACAGCAAACTGCAAATAAGGCATGGGGCCACATACTGAACAAAATACCAGCCAGTTGCTTCTGAAGCCAATTCTGTCTTTTCTGTGTACTCAAGCAGGCAGGTGTGTGTAAAAACAATTTAAAACCTCTCTTTCTTGCAATGTCTGCAGGAAATTTGACAGCAATAAGCAGGCTGGTGTTCTAGGATCCTGGCTTGCTTGTTGACAGGTGCTTTCTTCCTCTGCCCTCTCATGTACTCAGATTCATAATTTGCCTCATCTACCACTTTGGGGCAGGGGATTGCATGTGTTGATACAGCTTTGAGCAGAACAGGAGCCCCAGCTGAAAACAACTTTCAGAGGCTACTTCAATGTGTATCCTAAATGACTGGGATGATATAAACACATACACAAACCTCACACCAGTCTTCCCGCTCTCATGTATCTTCCTCTTCACCTCCTGTTTTCCCCTCTTTGTTTTAATGAGGCTGCAGTTCTGCAATACTGCAACTTGGATCATCTCAGCCCTCTGGCTTACAGCCAGCCTGGGAAAGAGCTGTGATGGGAGAGCTGGTAGGGCAGGGGCTGCAGCAGGGAGGTGTGTGCACGGGAATGGGGGCAGCTCCTTGTGCTGCTCAAGAACAGCACATGGTAGACTTCTGGGGTGAGTTTTGTGTCTGACAGCTCAAGGAAGATTAAATGTGGGCCTCAGACCTTATCTTCAAGGCACTTCACAAATGTCAATGATTTCAACCTCATAATACCACCCCAAGCTGTGTGGGGAAGTTGAAGTCTGGGTAGGGGCAGAGCTGAAGGAAATGGGCACTTGTAATCCAGGCTAGAGTTTCTAAAGCATTTAGTTCCCCCCAAAATGCCTCAGCACGAATCAGATTTTCAGATGGGTGCTGAATGCAGCTCCAGACCTGCAACCAGACTTTGGCAGTGCCTCTTCCCTTTGCTAGGAGATTACTTCTGGGGCTATTTTTCTCCAGCTCAGATTTGCACAAGGAGGACGCATTGTCACCTCTCACAGGAGCTGCTTGTCCCTTCTCTGGGACAAGACCTAAGGCTTTTTTTCCTGTAGTCTTCCCCAGTTCTCAAACTGGGAACCCCTTGCCCTCCCTGCTGAGAGGCGCTGACCCCATCAGCCAGTCACTGCCCTGTGCTGAGCTTTATTATGCGAGTGCACTGCTGACACCAAAAAGACCTCGCAGCATGAAAAACGTGCCCTCTGGCCTCTGG
The DNA here is from genome assembly GCF_036013475.1 of Columba livia. NCBI lineage: Eukaryota > Metazoa > Chordata > Aves > Columbiformes > Columbidae > Columba > Columba livia. The sequence continues at coordinate 77,736,653 of NC_088604.1, forward strand.
CTCACCCTGCCCTTGTTATCCTTGCATTTCCTCTCCACCACTTGTCAAGCTGTTGCACCAGCAAAGCAGAATCTCATTGTTTCCTCCAGTTTCCTGCAGCCTGTCTGCCTTCATGCACAAAATGGGCTGTCATGCACAGTGGCCAGGTACACAAAAGGGCCTGTGCTGTTCACAGGGGCTGTGTTCCCACCTCCCTCCCTTCGTTCAGCTGAGAGGACACCAGGCAAGGGGAAAATACTGACACCAGAAATATCCAAGCCAAGGCAACAAGTGCCTTGCAACCCCTCTCCAGCTTTCTTACACTCCAAGGAGAGGCTTTGAATTTTTCTGTCCTGTGCTGCTTGCTGTTTGCTGAGTTCAACCCCGTCTCTTTCAAGAACCTATTTTTTTCCCACCATGTCTCCCTGCTGCCTGTGTGTGTTTCTACAAGCCCATTTCCCACCCCAGGCTTCAGGGCTTCCCTTTGCCCCACAAGCAAGGCGCCCTCCTGCTCACTCTTCTTGAGCCAGCGAGTACTCCCCCAGCCTGCCCCTTGCCAGCTGCAGGTGGCACAAGGATTAGCTTTCTTTGCTGAAAAAGATGCCGTGTAGCAGAGTCATCCCCTGACACACACTCCCCAGGTTGCTCACTCAGACAGCGTGGGAAGTTGCGCTCTGTTTGCTTTGCACTGAGCAGTTTATGGGAGGGAAAGCTGTGTCTTCTCCTGCCCACACACCCAGCACAGGGCAGTACATTCAGGATAAGTCTCTCCACTCTCAAGTAGCTCACAGGGAAACTTTGCCTTTCCTTTGCAAGAAGAGCAAGATGTGCCTTGCAGTGTCTTTGCACTTCAGACCAGGGAAAAGCCTCTGGCTGAGGGATGTCAGAGGCAACTCATCCCTTTGCAGAAAGCGGCTGGAGACCTGCTGGCCTGGAGGTGCTCTCAGAGGCCCAGGCTTGAGTAACAGTACTCTGACATGAATCAGTGCTTCCAGGATGTAAAAATCTTGCTGGCAGTGCTTAAATAGAGCATCTGTTTTTCTCCCTCATCCCCAGGCAGACCTGATGGTGATGAAGCAATTTGTCTTCCACTCAGTAGCAAGACTCATACCTCTCAGTGCAAGCTTGGTGGCTGCTCACCAGTGCCGAGTCCACAATCTTGTCCTTTGGGACTGATAATAATTTCCAAATGATTTTCCATTTGCAGAGGCTCCTCATATAACACCTGGGGCCATTATTTCCTCCCATGCTCCCCGACATTCCAAGACTTTCCTCCAAACAAAACCCCAGACAAACATCCAGAGAGGCTTTTCAAGAGCTAGTGAGTGCTCTGAAGTGGAAACTACATTTCGCCTGCAGTTCCCAGGGGATCAGGGCATGAGAGCTTTTGCGCTAATGCTGGGGCACACAAGGGTCTGCTGGCCCTTGTCAAAAAAGAACGGAAGGGAAAACGTCAGCAGGAGCTACGCCTCAGTGGGACACAGCAGGTGGGATGTGATTTGAGAATATTGCAGTACAGGCACAAGTACAAAGCAGGAGAGGAGGGAGAAGGCCAAGTGTCACAGCTTCGGCAACAATACATGAATCCAGCAAAAAGGGAGGCTCCCATACATTTTGGGTAGTGTGTAGTGACTGTGCTGTGGATTTGGGAGGGCTGAGACTGCCAGACAGAGACACCAGCCTTCCTTCCATGGCAAGACCAGGAAAACAGCAGCGTGATGCAGGGTCCCCCCTCTCCTTGCGGGGATCTCAATGCTGCTTTCAAGCAACCACCTATAGACAGCTGTGATTGCTCTGCTAAGACACCAGCTTAATTGCTGAACTGATTGTTTATATTTAAAAATACACAATTACCCTTTTTGCCCAGCCTTATATCAAGGAATGCAACAGCTCTGATCTGACGCAAAACACTTCTCCCCTCCCAAATTATCAAAAAAGCTCTCCCCTCACAGTTCCTCACTCTCTGCCTGCCTTGGTGTGGTGCTTCATCCTGGCAAGCCAAAGTCAGCTGTGCAACTCCACAGGGAAACAATTTTGCTGGCCTGCTTCATGATGCTACACCCAGGCATCACCAAGGCTCTGTCTACGCCTGTCCTGATGGCTCTGCTTTCATTCAGCCCACGACTTAAGGTTGGATTTTCAGAAATACCTAAAGATTGTGATTTACAGATAAGAAGTGCAGGTTTTCTTGAAAATCCCCTAGGCACCTGCTCTAAACCCTTAGGTTTCTGAATGCATTTGAAAATCTTGGCCCAGAAATGTTTAAACAACAGCAGCAAACTCCCCTCCCTTAACTAGCTTCCAGGCGTTTCTCTAAGTGACCCTTGGCAGCTCCCAAATGGACTGAAATGTGTTGCCTAGGTTCAGATTTTTTTTTAGGAAACAAAACAGCAGCTGAGAACATTGGTCACAGCAAAGACTGTTTTGGCAACACAGAGAGGGGGTTAGGTCATGTACAAATGGCGCAATTACTCCTTTAGTTACAGGCTGAAATTTGTGTATCATCCCATGCAAAAAGGACTTGATTTTTTTTTTCCCAACTAAGTATTTTAAGAGCTTTTCAGTTGAAATGGGAGAAGGGGAGCTGATGTGAAGGGATTATCATCATGCAATGAAGTGGCAGTCCTGTCATGTGTTACACGTCTCATGTGAGAGGGTGGGGATGAGAAGAGGAACCATGGCAAAAAAATCTCCAGCCACGTCCCCAAACACAGCCGGGCAAACGTGTGTGCACACATGTATATATGCTTGTGCATAAAACACTGGCAGGATCCAGCTGTGCTTATCATTCCTTCCAGAGATACTATTACAGCAATGCTTCTAAGTAGGGAAACCCTATGGCTTTAAGCCAAAGGAGAGACAGGCAGTAATGGAAGTCAGACAGGGGGGATGGCATCCCTTAACACCTGAGAAAGGCGAGGTTTGCTTTCCTCTGTCTTTGCAGAAATGTTGGCCTTCCACAATGCAGTGCAATGAGGTTTTGCACCTCTTCTTTTTTCCTTTCAGTTTTGCTAGGGCAGCGGCAGGATCCAGACCACACTATGTTTACAGCAACGTCCATTACACAGCCCTTTGTGCAACCAGGGTGTCCAGTGAAACTGCTGATCCATTGGTCCTCTTGTGTGAGACTGATGCCTATATGCTGCCACCAAGATATTCACACATGGCCAGGCCACTGCAAGGAGCCAGACTATGCTGCAAGTTCACTACATCAGCCCACCTCTGCTTTTTTAACTGAGCTACAGTCTCATCACATTGTGGGACTGCTGGTAAAGACACCGGTTTTGCTAGGAAAAAAATATCCAGGCAACAATGTCCTTGAGAGTCCTGCTGCAGCCCCTCTGCCCCCACATCCCACCGTAGCCCTACCTGATGGGCTCGGCAGTGCCACGTTGCCTGGCTCTTGCCCCACTGTCAGCCTGATAGGCACACGGTGAGCAGGCTCATGCCCCAACCTCCCTCAAGGTGCTCATTTCTGGGAGGCCGCAGCTCTAGCTAGCCTCACAAGCTGGCCCCTGGTCAACACCATGGCCTCAGTGAGATCACTGCCTCAGCAGGACGAAAATAAAGTGGCCAGCAGAGAAGCATAGAAAATTCTAAGATTTGCTTCCAAGAATAATCTCCCTTTATTCTTTTTTCCCCTCCTCCTTTTTAACAGAAGTATATTAATGGCAAATATCCATTACATTATTGTAGCAGATATGAGCCAAATATACACCAGAAATCTGCGTCACAAGACTATTCTTAGCAAATGTTACTTCTGTCTTGTCATTCATTAAAGCTACACATCAATGTTCCTGCATTGCCTTGCTGCCACTCAGGCAGGGACCCTGTCTTTTGCCCCCAGAGCACCCAAGTGCATAGCGTGGTACAAGATCAGGCCCTTGGGATGTGCTGAGAAGCAGGGAGGGAGCAGGGAAACAGGCTATGTTTCCAAACCTCATGGGAACTGCTGCGTGGAAAATACATCTCTTCCAGCCCTGGCAGGGTAAGAAGAAAGGAATTTAATTGTTAGAAGAGCATTAAGAGAAAAAAATCTGAATAAAATTGGTGCGTGACAGCACTTCCACAGGAAGAGCTTTCCATTTCACTTTTTACTTATTTGTTTTTCACTATCCAGATTTCATGTATGTTTTACACCCACTGTATGGCCCCAGCAGTGTCACTGACCTTTCTGCTGCAGGGATCTGGCTTCCAGCACCCACAGACCTATAGCCTTGCTCACTCTGGGAACCACCTACCTCTGTGGCCCCACACATGCACATGTCTCCTTGGAAGCACCACTAGCCACCTGGCAACCCATGGGCCCACCAAGTCCCCCACTGGGGGCATGGAACCGAGTTGAGTAGAGACCTAGAACAAGCCCAGGGCCAAGTGTCTAATAGGCCGAATAGTGGCTCAGCAAGTATTTGATGTGCATAACTCAATAAACAGGAGGTAAATCTGCTATTTAGATAATGGAAGCACCTCCTTATGGTCTCAGACAAAACACCACTGAAATCTCACAGAATCAAATTACTATCTAGATTTTCTAGTGCCCAGCTACAAAGAAGATCAGAGGTTGCCAAAGGCTGGAAAAACACAGTACTGCAGCCCCGAAACTCCTCCAACTAAGAGCTGTAAGGCTTTAGCAAGGATTTCTGCCATGTGACTCCTACCAGGAAAACAGGCCCCTGGGGCTGAAAGGTTTCCAAGCATCAAGCTTCTAAGCTACAGCTCCCCTGAAACTATATATTCAGTAGTACAGCAAAGGGAGAAGTGATAAGGACACCAAATAGGAACAAAAGGAGAGATGGGGAAAGCACCAGTCTCCCACCGCCTCTGCATGTTTTGGTCTTTCCCCTGTGCCTTGGAGGTAGCACCTCTCCCCTAGGCCAGGCTGACACTCAGGTCTGAGCACTCAAGGCTAACAATTCACCTCTCTCTTTTTAGAGGTTTAAGGTTTAGTTAGCTAATCTACATGGGAACTCTAAACAATCATAGGAGAATGACAGACATTGGCACCTAGAAGTCAATATGTGCCACCCATTTTGACAGCCTATTTTATGAAGATGACCTTGGGTGGGCTGGTGAGAGAACAAGTGTCAGAAAGTAAATCCAAGAAGTTAAAAGGGCCTCTGTAGGTAAAAGAAGATCAAACACAGGCTGTGTCTCTGAGACCTACACCCAGTTTTTCACTGACCACCAACACTGTCACAGGGGTGTGAGTATAGAGTGACAAAATAAGATCTATATGTTGGACTCTCTTCTGCACCTCAGAAGGAAGAACAATTAAATGACTTCAAAATCAAATAAATAGCAAGGAAAAGAGAAAAGGTTTCTGTTTGTTCTGCGTGCTAGAAACCCTCAGGATACCTACTGGGTTAGTGACAGACAAAAATGCTTCCTATTTGCCTTGGGAAAATGGCATCACACAGCAGACAAACTTAAGCGAGCAACGTGTGTGGGCTTTGCATTGCCATTGCAGTCACACTGGCATGCCCAGGAGAGGAGAGTCATCAGTAAGTTCTACTTAAGAGGAGAAAGGCAAAATCCAGGCCAATTAGCTTCTGAGGTAGCTTGGAAAAGCTGGCAGCTGCACAAGGAAAGTGAAGAAATCAAGAGAAACAGCAGACTGTGAGAGATCAGCTGTGAGAAACACAAGCCAGCATGAAAATCTTTTCAATCCTTCTCTAAATAAGACCTTGGGAACAGAGTTAATCTGTATAATATTGATCTAATGTAATAACATTGCTGCTCCTGAGTCTATAGCCAGAGATGACTGTGCATGGGACCAGAAAAGAGCTGCCATGAGTCCACAGTTATCACAAGGCAGAGTGTGGACAAGTCCCTGGTCTGCACACCACCAAGGTGCTCCTGGAAGAGCTGGCTCAGGAACTGGGGATGAGAAAAGCAAGGCTTTGAGTACACAGATGGAGTAATTTCTCGTCTCCTGAAGGGTGACAAGGCAGCAAAAGCTGCTCCTTAATGTTCCTACCTAATACTCACTTCATAGAAAAGTTTGGCTACACCAGGTTTTGCTGTCACTGTACTGCTGCCGAGTGTAGACACCTAAGCAGAACAGGCCACCTGCCTTTTATGGTGGTGACATGATCTCTTCACTGTACATCTTTCACTGGGAGCCTCCCTCTTGTGCACCCTCCTAAGGGCCAGTGGTGCAGGCTTTCACTCCAACAGGAGGAGCAGCAGGCACTGTGTTTCACCACCTTCCATGGGGCTGCACTTAGGGCACCTCCTGTGTCCTAGACACTTCTGCTTCAAACTCCTCCAGAAGTGGCCCAAGCATAACACAGTTATAAGGCAACTTTGCAGGGAACAAATACGCTTTTGACTAAGACAAGTTGAAATAAGGGAAATCAAGGAACGGAGAACTGATGGGGTGGACAAAACCAGTGAAACAGAGAAAAGCAGGAAAAGTTCAAGCTGCAGTCAGAGGCCACTTGTTCACCCTTAATCCCATGCTGCCCAGACAAACGCCATGCCCTGGCATAAATCACAGCTACCTGAAGGCCGCTATAATTTATTGTGGTCTGCCAACAGCCCCATGAAGCAGCTACAGCAGCTATTACTGCAAAATAAAAGCAAACACTGGGAGTGATGTCCTCACTATCAGGCAGAAAGAGCAGGGTGGGAGAGCAGTACCTGCTCTGTGACATTTTGGGAACCAGTGTGGCATTTCACTATGACTGCAATGCTCACGATGAGCTGTTGTTTGCATCCCGGTCTTAAAAGTACCTGATATCTTCAGCTCCTGGGCTGTTACATCATTCTGAAGGCTCTCACGCTTTGTGGGATGCTGGGCAGCAGCATCTAGCCAGAAAGACAGGTACTTCACTCAACTTACGCAGCATGTCAGCACAAGTGGCATAAGGAGATATGACTCACACTGAAATTGAGGTGTTTACCTTATGGGAAACTGCAAGGAAAAAAACCCAAACCAAATCAAAACAACAACAACAAACCAAAACCAAAAACAACAAACCAAAACAAAACATATTTAGAAAGCTTTTAACACCATAAATGAAAGGCAAGCTCACCGCAACAGAGCTGAGGGTAAGTGCTGACTGTGGGAATGTCCCCGGAAGGGAGGACAGTGAGGCAAAGTCAGTGTTTGGAAGGGCAGGTGGGGTGTTTCCCCCCAAGCCCCACGGCAGGCGGACGGGGGCAGGCTGCAGCAGTGAGCAGGCAGCCTCTGACTCTCCGCGAGCCTCCCCTGTCCCAGGGAGGAGTGGGGCAAACTGCACCAACAACTGATGATTTCAAAGAAAGTAACTGAGGAAAGCTTTAGCTTTTTTTCTGCTGTTCCCAGGACATCAATGTTTACAGAGCCAGAGCCTTAGTTGCCATGATGATGTTGCTTCTGCCCGAGGAGCTGGTCTGTACCTCCAGCTCCAGGTAATGGCAGCTCCTTCAAATGTTCTGAGGATCCTCTGCAGAGCCCCTGCTAATGCTCACCTGCTCTTCACCTGGTGCAGTGGTGCAGAGGTTAGATGCAGAAAGCCTGCCCATGTTCCCGAACTCTGCTCAATTAGTGCTTCATGTCTTTCCTTTCCCGAGGACTTTCTTCGCTACCATGAGAAGTGCCGTTTCCTTATGAGCACAAAGGACTGTTATGATTTCCAGGAGAGAGTGACAAGCCAGGTCTCGGGGGAAAGGAGTCTTGTTTCACTGCAGAGAGGCAAACAAGAAAGTGAAGGTATGAGTGACAGCCCAGCCATCAGGCCTGAGGAGGAGAGGTCCCCCTGGGCCTTGCTTCAAAGCCATAGCTCAGAAAACCCCAGAAGAGAGAAGGAGCAGTGACCTCAAAGGTGCCTGGCACCTCTGCAGGGGACAATGTCGGTAAGAAGGAGAGGGGACAATGGCTTAGGAAGAGCTTGGGAGGAGCAGATGGTATTTTTAAATGGTACTTGGTGCCTTTGTAGCTGTACAGATACCGAGAGAGAAGGAAGCACAATTAGACCAAAGAAGAACAGGTAACAGCAATTTTGAAGAAAAATAATAAAAATTTTAACAGTAGCTAACATCCTCTTTGGAAAGACAGCAGGAACATTTGTTATCCTCTCCTCTCCTCTCCTCTCCCAGTTTCTATTTTCCTCCATGTGTAGTCTTTTTAACTGGTTAGTATTGCATGTGAAGGTGGGGAAAACGACTGTCAGAATGTACAAATGTATCCCAACATCACACATTTATCCTTTAAAGTAACATCTCCATTTGTATGTCTGGCAGCACTTCCTGAGCAATTCCCTTCTGGTTTATTAACAATATTGGCAGGAAACATCAGAAATTCCTAAGAAACACAAAAACATGACAGTTGTCTCAGCAGGTACCAGCCTCACATGCAATGCACATATTCTGTCGCTAAAGCTGAAAAGAGACTGAATATTAGTTCTTACCAACTTATGTGCATAAATACACACAGAGATCCCACCTAAGAGACTCAAAGAATGACATTGTTGTTAATCAAGTATCCAAGGGCAGCAGAAAACCCCCTCCAGCATGCCTCAGCTCTGGCACCCAGGGGCTGTCTAAAGCACTCAGCTGCATGCCACACAGGGTCCTGCATTTCCACTGAGGTCATTAATCAGTGCTTCGCTATCATGGTGATGTGGAGCAGAGTTGAGGAGCAAGAGTGAGAGAGCAAAGGTGCCAATTAGTGCTAGGTGGGATACAAGTTCCTGCCCACCGTGACAGGGACTAGGGATCCTGCTTGTCGATTTAAAATGTTGACTTGTGCTACGTGCAATGCATGTCTTGCCAGGTGTGCTAGTGGAGCTGATGGTGATCTGAGCTTCCTGCTGTCAGATGTACAGCCGCAGCCTGAGCTAATGGCTCTGATATCGTACCTCTGATTCCTTCTGTCAGCAAAAAGTGACAAGGACAGAATCATGGTGAATCCAGAGGGTTAACAGAGTGAAAAAACGCCACTGTGGTCTGATATATTTCTGTATGGCACCTCTTTACTATATACATTTACCATGCCTGCACTTATGAAGTGCAAAGCATACAGGTATTAACCACAAGCATTCTGTTATTTCCACGATCTTCTTCTCAGCAAAGATACACCTGTTTTATATCAGGCTGAAATCAGAGACTTGGAGGAAATTATTTTCAGTCCACATTGTGCTCTGAATCAGTTTTGAATGAGCAAAGGCTTCTGATCACAAGGCCTCACCTGGGTATGCAAGGAGGAATGCAGGAGCACAGGCATGAAAGCCTCCCCACGCCTGGGCTGGTGCATGCTCTGCAGCCAGTGGGGTCAAACACAACCATGTCCTCAGCTGTGTCAGCTTTGCTTGGCTTTGAGGCAGCGCAATGGAATGCCAAAGTAGTTGAATAAAGAGAAGGTACATGTGGGGATGTGAAGAAAGTAATGCAGGCATCAGCACACTGCTGCAGCTGCCACAGTTCAGACCTCAGCCAGCTCAAATGCACAAGCCAGCCTGCTCACATACTCAGCCTGAGAGCTCCTCTGAGAGACAGGCATGTAATTAATTAATTAGTCAATAAAAACATACACTCGGTTGCTGTTTGTTGGTTACTAGTTATCATACAGAGCTGTATTTACCCAATACCAATAGAAAGATATCACCAGACAGACCTGACCCCACCCTGTTGACTGCTGCCCTCAGCAGAGATGGCATCAGGCGTAGGCACTGCTGCATACCTGCATGGCCAGTTGCTTTGCCTTTTGGGAATCGAGACCTTTGCCTTGGGGAGACAAAATTTGTTTTTCTCAGGCAGACTGGATGCCTTAAAAACCTCCTGGAGAAGTAGTGTCCAACCCTTTCTTTCTCTTGCTGTATTGGCAAAGGGATGCAGGATCTCCATCTCTTTCCACCAGCAGGAGTTAAGGAAAGTGGAGACAATCACTCCCCTGTCCAATACGCCCCTTCTCACCTGCACAGGACGATCAGCTCCATAACTGATGACGTTGGGAGCTTCTTAGAAAAAAATCTTGCTACGTCTGTGTCCTAATGCCTCATAACAGAGGTGGCAGCAACTAAACATTTTAATCTTTCCCATTATCTTTACTTTAAAGAATGCTGTAATATTGCTTAATAAGTTTTCATTTAGATAAGAACAACATGCTTCTGAATGCAATTCTTCTCATGCTTTAACGCACTCACTCAACTGTAATATTCAGGGAACTGAGTAATATGAGCAATATATACCCCTAATTCAAACTACTTAGTGGAAGGGTGATCTAAATTGAGTTTCTTCATTAAATGCAACCAGGACCAAAAATACGTTTTTGACTCACTGCAAAACAGCCAGGCCTATGAGTTTTCAGTATCCTCTGTCAAACCCCTGAGTGCACAGAAATTTGTCAGCTCTTTCCAGAGGAGAAATGGTTATCATCTGCACTCAGTGTTTTCTGATGAGTTTATTATGCCCACAGTAGCATTGTTAATATATTACTTGATTTTTTCATGACTTTGTTTCTGCCTCATCAAATTAAGTTGATTATATTACTTATGGTTCAAATCCAGCTAGAGTTTTCAGTGTGTATTACATGGACTTGGTACACACAATTTCCCCAATAATTAAGTAATTGCTGTGGGTAAGGCATGCCTTCAAGCATAATGCTTGGAGAACCTCTTCCTTCTTTACAAGCCTCATCATGCATAAACGTGTCTTGTCATACCACACATCAGAAATTGAAGATGTTGGTACACATTTGGAAAAGAGATGGCAAGCTGCCATATCATCTCAGGCTGTAAGCACAGCAGAGGTTTAAACTGACCACAGGTCATCAGACCTGAGGCAAGAGAAACTCTTTGGCCCTGTTTCACATCGGAGGTCAAACATGGCAGCTGCTGTTCTCCATTTGAGCTTTATCATTTATGAATCAGCAGTCTTACCCTAAGGAGAGCCAGACCTGGTCAGCCTGCAGAGGGAAAGCCTTTATAGAGCAACATGAGTCACTTGTGGGAAATTACTCTCTCCCACTGGGAATGCAGAACGTCTTAGTGGAGACATTCTGATGGAGATGTCCTGATGGAGATGCAGGCAGTGTTATGCTGAGGAAAGCCCTTAGTTCACTGGAGGCTGTTGTCTGGCCTCTCCTAAGGAGAAACACCAGACCTTACAGTGCATCTATGGCTACAATGCCTCTGTAATCCAGGGTAGGACTGAATCAGAACCCAAGTCTAGTACAGTTGATCTCGATACGTATTTATGTTGGGATCACCCCTTCCATTCTGAAAATAAAACCAGTTTCCTTTAGACAGGCATGCTTTTTCCTACTTGTCTATTTTTGTGTGTCCATTACACTAGGTGGCAAAGGAGTCTCTTCTTTTTATTTTGGGGTGTTTTTAGTGTTTTTGGTGGTTTTAAATTCTCTAAGTCTACATAACTACTAACCCCAGCCTGACCCCTGTTTCAAATATCTCCCCAAATTCTACTCTCTATCCTTCCTACTGTTACAAAAGGAGGATTGAGAAGATCCTGTACAAGCTAAAACAGATTGAGTTTCCTGAGGGAGTTGTTCTGGCACGGTGAGAGACCTAGTCCCTGGAACCTGGCCAGACTGAGAAGCAGCACAGTGTACAAGGGTGAATAACTCCTCATAGATTAAGAAAAACACATTCTGAATCAGTGAAAGAACAAAAATAAGGCCTTTACATTTATTAAGGTACATGATAAATTTTACCTGTAAGGGATTAACAGTGATTATAGTTATTATCTCACTGGTATCTCTTCAGGTATTGCGTAGGAACCTCCTTGATTGGGAAGAGAGATGATTTTTTTTGGAGATTATTCTTTTTGTTTCATCTACTTTACCATACTGCATGCTGTTAAGCCATGTTGAAGACAATTGTCAGTGTTGTAGCACAAAGTAAGTAAAAGTTGAAACAAAACACAAAGCCTGTCCTTAGCTATGTTATTTCTGCGCTTTTACCTAGCCAGCCACTGCACCATGGAAGGCAAAGGTCCTGGCACAAAACCATGTGTGACCAGAGCACAGTGTACTCACTTCCCCAACAGGGCAGAAGCAACCAAATCTGGCCAGTCCTTTTTCTGGGAACTCTATTAGCTTAAACATGCAGTTTTCCACATTTTTAAGCAGAAGAGGGTTCAAACAGTTTATTTCATTAGACAGCAGTAAGCCTCACCTCCCACGCCCCTCATCTGCCCCCATGGGCCTGGGCTTATGTATTCAGAGTGGTGTTCTCTGAAACAAAACATGGACAGCAATGCCCCACTGCAGCAAATGCTGCTACCTCTGAAAGGCAATCCAGATGCTCAAACAACAACCCAGCTGCCTGGAAGGTTTGAGAGGTGTGGGCAGGCCTAGGTCTCTCTTCATCCTTCACCACTCCTTGTACCTGCAGGTGCTGAAACCTGCACCTCACAATGGCAACGTTAGCTTATTATTTTGGGATGCTGCCAAATTTGCAGAAGGTTAATGATGGAAAATAACATCTGTAGCAGTTTATAAGTGAGCTAATTCTAAAACAGATTTTTGTGGGTGAAGACAAGGTATATCTGTAGATCAATATCACTCCAGATGCCAAATTCCAACCATCTGCTATTGGCAAAAACAGAAAAAGAAATTCTTAAAAAAACAATCTCTTGTACAGGAAAGCAGGCAACAGCCCAACTGTATAGGTAGATATCAGCAGCCCCCAGGCTGTACTATTTAAAACAAAACTTAGGAAACTGAGGGGGAAAGCACCTCACAAAGCTTCTGTTTTATTTTAGTTTTTGTGTTTCCAGTACCAGGTAGAAGAATTATATGAAAATCTGTCAGTGAAGAGTTACTTGGATATTTATTTTCCAAAAAAATGTGAGTCAAGCTACTGAATATGTTGTCTTTGCTGGAATACAGACATTATTCCAGGGCATTGTCACGGGTATGTGAATCTTCTTATTGCAGCCCACTGGCTTTGTTCAATAGCCTTCTTTTCAGTTACCTCCCTAGCTATGCACCAAGAGCCAGGAAGCTATGTCACTCAAACCCCAGATAGGCACGTGCATGGTGGCAAAACCCTCATGTAGTCTATAGGGCTTTTGCTGTTGCAGAGATGTCTGCAGACAGAGTCCAAAGTGGTGAACTAGAAAACTGGGTAGGAGCTGAGAAGATGACCAAAAAAAAGAAAAAATAAAATCTTCTTGTGAACTGTACATCACTAAGAATTTAACAGTATTTTTAGTGAGGATTCCTATGACATTTGTGGCAGATGTACCTTTCTGCACATATCCCCCCAGTACAAACATAAATACACTTTAAGATACTCAACAGAACAGAATGCTGTATTTTTCTGTAGTCGTCAGATCACATTGAATATTACAGCAAGTAATGTTACTAATGTATCATTACTGCCATTATTCAAGCCCTTCCTTCTTTAGAAGTTATGAAATATGTATCATTAATAGAACCTGAATAAGCACATATTTTCTTTGTTATGTTAATGGACTGGCTGAAGTCCACCAAAACAGGCTTGTGTGTGTAGCTGATTGTTTTGTTTCAAACCTCTGGATACTTTACATACAGGCTAGAAAAAGGGCACGCAGCACAGATCTGCTCATTTGATGCTACTTCAGACAGGACAATAGCCCTGTTCAAAACCTGTTTTTTTTAATCAAGACATTCTTACAATAATGAAAATAATTTCATAATTGACACCTGGAGAAAAATTTTCCCAGCTATAGGCAATATGACATACACTTTTGGGCTCCTCCTATAAAATATAATGTTTCTAATGTTTATCAAATCCTAATCCAGTGACATGAGGTGATTCAGTTAAGTTACAGGATCACATGGATGAGCCAGCTACTCTAATAAGATCCAGTTCCTGTGATGTAAAAACTTGCTCAAACAATGAAAACACAGTTAAAGCACAAGCTAAAGAGATGGGTGAAGTTTTGAAAGGTTGGCCATTAAATCCTTTCAAGGCATACCCACCAGCTTGGTTTAGGAAAGCTGCTGGAAATAGAATTTTCTCCAAGTTTCATGGCATTTATGGTCTGATTAGAATAACACAGCAGTGCAAATATTCTGGTTTTCAACCTCTCATTCTGGTGTCCTCATGTTTTAGCCCATCACCTGATCAGCATCTAGGCATGCAATCATGTTTGCTCAGACCTCAAGCTCTTTGCAATCTGGCAAAAGGCCATCATGAACATTTTTTTTCCCAACAGGAAGCTGGGTAGACCATTCAGCTGAGACTCATTAGATGCTCAAACACCTGGAAATAGAGGACACGTAAGGTGATCGAAAGTATACAATCACCCTTCAGTCTCTGAAAATGTCCAGGAGGAAGTGATATCGTTTCCCAAAGTGTTCAAATGCAAGGCCTTTTCATCTACAAAGTAGTCCTGTGAGCCATGGGCACCTGCTATAGCCCTGGCAATCTGCTTTGCAAGAACTTCCTGTGAGCTGGTTGCATTTAGCTGGATTAGTAAGAGAAGCTACCCCAGATATAATCTCTCTTGACACATGATATTCACTTCTTACATGCACTTACAATGAATAGTCATAAACATATGATCAGAGCCTCTGTTTCTCAGTGCTATAGGAATTTAGGCTGGTAAATACACCAGCAGCCTACACTTTTGTATTGTTTTACTGACATGGGTTTGGAGGTTGTGAGAGCCTCCCCACACCAGCCATGACGCAGGAGTACCATGCACAGTCACACAGGACACATGGAGTTCCAGCAGCCAGAGTATGAGTTCACTTGCTCTGTGCCATGATCACATTTCACGACTGAACTGGACGAAGCACATTTAGGTTGCGTCTCCTCTCTTTAACTCAGCCTTTTGCCTCTCTTTCTAGGCTGAGAACAGAAGTCCCCGCTAGCATCAGTTGTGATATTAATACCTTTTAGAGACATTTCTAAGTACCTAATTGGTGTATGACAACATACCGCCTTCACCACATCTAGGCTACCAAAAAAACTGCTGCTTTCTTCACTCTCTACAAGCTCAGGGAGGAGTGCAAGGAGTGGGGCAGGGAGGAGAAGGCAGGACTGCTGCTTTAGACATGTATGGTGCAACCAAAGCCCTAAGTGCTCCTCTTTCCTTATCCTTTATTCTTCAGCCAGAAGTAGTTATTGTCTTTCTGAGCACAATGCTAAGTCATCAAAGGTGTTGTGTCTGCCAAATCACTCACAGAAGATGAAGTTCCTTTGAGTGGTGCTCTCTTGGAGCCATTGTTTCCTCAAAGCACAATGCTGACACCACACCAGGTAACCAAACAGGAGAACTAGTTCCCAAGGATTTGCAGGCTGTGGGATCTGGCATCTGACTCTGCTTTTAAATTCTTGTGTAAATCAAGGGTAATGCCCTCCTGTGAGTGACTTTAGATCCAGGCTCCCAAATGGAGACATTCCACTTCAGCTTCTAAGATGAGCCCTTGAGCTATAAAAGTGCAAACCATTTGATGAATTCTCCCATACAAAATTTTCAAAAGGCATAAATACCGACCTGCAATTTCAATCTGGGGCTGGCCAGAACCTATGTGTTCAAGGGAGGCACCTGAAAGTATAGTAACAAGAGAGGGGAGGATTGCACCCATGTTGGACCTTTCACCCAAAGCAAACACCATCTGCTGTGCCAAGGCTGCAGCTTCACCTGCCACATCCTGCCTGCCTGACCTCTTCTTCTTGCAAGATCCCAGGCTGGAGCTGGCAGAGGCAAGTGAAACTCTGTCTGAGCCATACTGTGGGTGAGAAGCTTTCTGCAAGGGAGTTATCCTATTCAGGGAATCCGGCAGTCTGTAAATCACAAGACTAATGTTCATTGTAAATTAAGGCAGAGTCAGCCGGGCAGAAAACTCCCATGGTTGAACATTTCACACATTATAAATAGAAGTAGTTGCCTTGTACAACATGAAATCACCAAGAAACAACAGGACATCCCTTACATTGTGGCTACAGAGACTCCCTCCATGCACCTGGAGGAAGCATGAACTGTAATAGTCTCATATATTTTATGATCAATGCTTAGGCTTCAAAGACAAATTCAACTCCTTTTTCTTGGTTGCTCTCGGGTGAAATTGAGTTTGTTGTTCACTTCCGGCACTAGAGAGGGAACAAAGTGTTATGTGTTGTTCATCTTTTATCAATGTGGAAAAGAAATAAACAGATTTCAATTTAATGTTTCCCTGTCTCCAATGCTTATCAAAATGCCATTGAGCCTGCTAACAGATTGAGCCTTAATAGCACACTTGGACCAATGGAACCACCGAAGTCTGACTCAAGGCTTTTACAAGGTCAAGAGAGAGTCTAAGGACCAGGCTTGGAGCACGCTATCAGCAGAATATACAGTAGACATGGCAGTGATTCTGGCTTCCAGGAGGGTCCCCCCATCTGCTGAATTTAACCCAATTCCTTCTCTCAGCTCTGGATTTCCAGAGCTCTTGCACAAGCAGAGAAAACATTGAGATAATATTCATTTTAACATCATTGCTCCCACCCTTCCTACTCCAGCTGTCTGCAGCCTGAAGCAGTAGAAATCAGCTGCTCAGGAAAGAGGTATACCTCCAGAAACAAGTCAGATGTCTGACATTAATGAGTTATGTCACCGGTTTTTCATTCTTAAAACAGAATTTGGTATGCCTTCATGCACAGTGATGGTGCTTGAGTCACATCTGGCCATGGCAATCTGCCTGTTGGGAACTCCTGGGAGGTGTAACATTTTTCTCCACCTGGAATGGGAAGCCACATGGGACCACCAGCAGATGTAAAAACACATCAGCCCAGAGCCCCAGGAGGAATAACTGAACAGACCCTGTCACTCCCATGCTCTCCATCACTTCCCTGTTTCTATAGTAGCACTCATGTCCCACAAGCCTTCACTTTCTGTTTTTTAAAAAGCTCTAGATGTTCACAGCCAACTGCCTTTGAAGGTCCCTTGACCTTCCCATGCATGCACAACTCTTGCTGATGTCTGAAATGATGAAGTCAGTGGTCTGCAGTATGAGCAGCCAGGTCAGGAATCTTCACTGCAGCAACTCTACTTAAGTGGTAGGAAAATGCCACTCCTGCCACAAAAATATCAATCATCCTCAGTCTTCATGGGGAGATCACAGTCTCACCATGTTTCTAGGGAATCATCGTGTTTTTTTCTCCACTTCTCCTTATGTCCCAGATATCAAACCTTAGCTCATTTGAGAACAACACTGATGAAAAGCATGCTCAAGGTAATGAATATTATGCTTTGCTTTCTCTATATGCTTCAGTCTATAACTTTCTAATTTCCCCTGAATGATGGCAACACCAGAGGGTCTCACACTGGTTGCCGCCATGGGTGATGTAACCCTCATTCCCTGCCAACCACTGGGCTCTTCACAAAATACCATTCAGCATCTTGAATCCCTGACCTAATAACAGAGTTCATGCAAGTCATTAGCAAGTGTGACATCAGCTCAGCAAATAACAGATGAGCACTCTACAGATAGGCAAAGCAGAGGCAGAGTGTTTGCACTGCAGAACATCCAGAAGACATGTAACCATGACTCTCTGCTGAGGAATCTGCTATCATTGCCCATTGGTGTCTCTACTGGTTTACATCAGTTGTCAGCTTGTCCCCATATCTCAAGGACTGATGTGATGTATTAAGGACCTCAAAGTCCCAGAAAGCTGGGAGGTGCCCAGTTCCACTAAGCTCAGGGGAGGTTAGGCAAGGAGGACCACAGAGTTCAAATGCCTCTGCTGTAACATGTGCTATGTGGCTTCACATGGCTCCTCAGGATCAGCACAGGGCACCTCAGATCTGGTAGATGACAGATGTGGTGAAGTTACTCACCTGGGGACACCCAGGCTGTGTGGCTGCAACTGCAGCATGGGAATTGCATGGGACTCTGCACCCTCCCACGAGACATTAATGGGAGAGGTAGAGATTACACCTCAGTAAATCTGTCTGGTCATTTACAGATTCAGAGAGCAGGGTTTTTTTCAATTTGCACTCTCCTTTATCTTCAAGTGTCCTGTAATGGTGCCACTATCGGTGAGCATTTTTAAGGCTACAGATGAAGTCACTATGAAATCTTGCAGTCTTTAAAACGACTTTTGAAATATGGTTAGGGATTATTATAAACATACATGTTTGGTCCCAAATCTACTGTTGGAATACTGCTGTATTCCTTCCCTAAAGCCTAAGAACCAGATATAGACTGAAAGTGTGGGACAGTGTGGTTTCCCATTCTGAAAACAGGTCTCCTCTGCCATGAGACGAGCAGTGTGTATTCATACTTTACAACATTTTTTTTTCTGTATTTGGAACCCAAAATATAGCATCCAGGCTTCAGCTGGTTTGGCTTTCTTCAACAGCAGTGCCTGAAACAGCCTTATTTTCTCAGTGATAATCGAAGAAACTCATGACTTCACAGAGACACTGTGACTTTGACTGTCATCTGCGTATAATGAAGCAAGCAACAGAAATAGCACATCTTCTGTTACTTATGCTTTCAGTGTGTCAACATATTCACTTATATATATCTTACATCATCCTGTGTACATTGGCTCGAACATAATTGTTTAGAAAATCTATGGAAAAAGCATCTGACCGAAAAACTGAAATGTTGTATAATCCTAGGAACCCCTCAGTAACCTTACATAGTTCTTATCAGAATCTCTCTACTCATTTGATTTACCTACTAAATCCCTCATGCTTTCTCAGGCTACTTATGCTTGCAGGCTGGAGGTCAGGTTGCACCCAGAGTGGCAGATTGTTCTCTGATAGCATGTCCAATATGAGGGAGATTCCCTGCCTTCAGCAAGTGTTTTAAATGAGGTTATTGATTTCACTTTGCAAGCAAATCAAACTAGATCACCTGACTGAGAGCACTGGGACTTCATTTGTGGGGTAAGGACAAAAGGTGAAGGTTTTCCTGTGGAGCGATGAGCAGAACAAAGAAAGATAGACTACACTAGTTTTAAGAGTCCCAAATGTACCTTGGACATTATCAGAGAAAACAGAGCAAAACGGAAACCTTCTTTTAGAAGCTCATTAAGTTGTGGTTGCTTAAAATTATGTAAGAGTTTACTTAAGATTCTTGGTCAATACAAGATTACCTTCTCTGCATTGGTTATCAGATCTAGTACTGAAACCTTTAAGTGCAAAAGGTCCTTCATCTCTGAGTCTGTGGAGCATGTGGAAGGAAGACCAAGCAATCTGAAATACACAATAGCCCCAAAAGGAGATTCTCCTATGAGGCTTGACATATAAACTGTTGCACTATCTTATAGCATCACTGTTCCTAAACCCTGCTCTGGGTAAGGTAAGGAGAAATATACATAAAAAAGGGAATAGTTATAGGCTAAGGGAAGTCTTGAAAAAAGCAACTCATTTTGGTGAAACAAATGTGGTCTCTTCACAGAGGTTATCACACACACTGTTCCAAAAGTCTCTGTTGGTTTATGGGTCATTTGTACCCCTAAAGCCAGTGGCTGGCACCAGTACATTCACCCCTGGGATAAGAGGCTCTGTCAGCAAAAACAAAGATGCTCTGTCCTCTGGTTTCTGGAGGGAATGACAGAACGCCAGGCTCTACAGAGCTGAGTTGGTTTTCTTGCTAGAGCACCAGTTTACATCAAAGGCATGATCCTCTCTCCCGCCAGCTTGAAGGCAAAGCCTTTTGATGCCTGTTTCTGTTTTTGGAATAGGGGAATGTAGCTTTCTCCAGCCACTGAAGAAAGGAGACGGAACTCATGAAGTCACAGAATCACAGAATGTTAGGGATTGGAAGGGACCTCAAAAGATCATCTAGTCCAATCCCCCTGCCAGAGCAGGAACACTTAGATGAGGTTACACAGGAATGTGTCCAGGCGGGTTTTGAATGTCTCCAGGGAACAAGACTCCACAACCCCCCTGGGCAGCCTGTTCCAGTGCTCTGTCACCCTCACTGAGAGGAAGTTTCTTCTCATGTTTAAGTGGAACCTCTTGTGTTCCAGTTTGAACCCATTACCCCTTGTCCTACCGCTGGTTGCCACCGAGAAGAGCCTGGCTCCATCCTCGTGACACTCACCCTTCATATATTTGCAAACGTTAATAAGGTCACCCCTCAGTCTCCTCTTCTCCAAACTAAAGAGACCCAGCTCCCTCAGCCTTTCTTCATAAGGGAGATGCTCCACTCCCTTCATCATCTTCGTTGCTCTGTGCTGGACTCTCTCCAGCAGTTCCCTGTCCTTCTTGAACTGAGGGGCCCAGAACTGGACACAATATTCCAGATGTGGTCTCACCAGGGCAGAACGTGTGTCAACGTGGCCTGCCCCAAGCTCTGCCCTCATTAGTAAGTCAAAATAATCACATTCCCAGACAAACTCTTCCATGGGTATAGATGGGAAAGGGTGGTTCAACTGCAGGAGCCTTCAACCTCTCCACAGATCCGTGTCTAAGGTATTCCAGCCTCCTGGGGTTCAAATCTATGGCACATATCCCAGGCTGCAGCGAGGGAGCCCAGAGCATGAAGAAGGAGAGGCAAGCAGAGCTATTGCTGTTTCAGCCACTCTGGCTCTTGAGATCCTGGCTCTGTTCCCCAGCATAATTTCCATTACCTTGAAGAACGATCCAAACAACTCCCGGAGCAGGATCAAAAGAGCATGAAAATGGTTCAGAGGTGATTCAGCATGTTGGTGCCACTGGGGCATAAATGTACTGACGTATGTCAGTCATCACTGTTCTTCCCTGGCTCCCACACCGGAGGGGCTCTGAGCACCAGCTCCCTTGCAGTAACAGAGAAAGCACAACTCAACGCATTTTCTGCAATTGCTATCTTTGGCCATCGATGGTCCCCTTTGGAGAGGGCAAACACAGAAAAGTTTCACTGTTTCACATTGCTGTGTGTTAGAAGTAACAACCTCTGAAACTGTAGGAGTTAATATCCACACACAGTTATTGGGTTTTGTATATTTTTGCTCTTTAGAGACTTCCATCTGTGGAGTGTAAGACAACGGCATAGGGAAAAATCCCTGTTATTGCCTACTATTTTGTTTGATGTTTTTTTTTGCTGCTAATGTAATTTACAAACTTATCATAATAATGAACTCATTTATTGGTTACTTGGATCATGTAGCATATTGAGTTTCATTACAAGTATCCAGAAAATATTTCTGTTCAGATAATCATTTATGGCCTTAATGTTCGAAGATCAATTTGTCTCACAAGATGAAACAGAGGTCAGAAATTCAATGTACTGTGACAACGCTCTGTTATTCCACTTACTATTATGGCAACACGCACTGGTACCACAAGTGTTAGGACTTGCATAAACATTCCAATTTTAAATCTTATTTTTAGATGTTTGTAGCTCAGTCATAGAGATTTGCTGTAGGCAGAACTTGTCATACAAATATTCAGCATAGAACTAATTTTCTTTAACATGTTTTAACACCTTCCAAAACAAACAAACAAAGACTTCAGCACTTTTAAAAACACAGTTCTCTGTATCTTGATCAAAACCACAGGACTTGATTCAACAATGTGCAGCTCTAGTTTGAAATTAATATAAAGTATAACAACATTAAGTTAATTGAGTTACTCTAGAAACAAACTAGAATAACACACTGGTAGACCAGGCTCAATGTCTCTTTGTTCATTAGATACTCTGAGCCTCTACTAGATTCTACTTTAACACCAGCCTGAAGCCAGCTGAACTCTACTCCTCATAATAACCTGTCTGAAAAGGATAGAAATCCTGGGTTATAAAAATCTGTTTCCAGATGATCATATATCATTTACTGAGGCACCCAACAATGCTTCAAACTTGTTTCAGCCAAGATAAGTTAGGTGGGCGCATCTCACATCTCCTGTTCTCATTTATTCAAAATGAAAAATCACCTTTGAGGGATAATACCTTCTGTAGAACACAAACCAAGACCAACTTCAAATAATACAAACACTGATCATGCTTGCTAGCTAAAGCAGCTCACAATGATTTTCATTTTGTTCAAGACGTTAAAAAAAATCATTTAAACATTAAAGGCAACAAAAGCAATGAACAATTAAAAACTCTGGAAAACAGACTGTACTGCAGAACTCTGCAGCTGAGCTCCTTTTTTTGGTGCTCCCCTCATGTTGAAGAGATAGAGGCCCTGTCAGTGGGTGACTCACTTCAGAGAAGCCCCATGATACCGCTCAGCTGAACCATCCTCTGCAAACCCTTGTTTTCCTTCTCCAGATACTAACAAAATGTACAGGATGCGTTCAGATGTAGGAGTCTTCATCCAGACAGTTCTTCCTTAGGAATCTGCAGAAGACAGACAAGTGAGAGAATTGCTGCCCAGCACCCTTCTTGGATTTGCAGCAAATAGCAACAGCATGTTTGAAAACAGTCTTAAACTAAAGGTTATTTTCTTTTCAGTAACCACACTCCTCTGGGGAGTGTCAGCTTATGTAGATCTCACAGAAGGTGTACGTATGTGTTTTTTACTTCAACTTTTGCCCAACACCAACACTTCTGACTGTGTCTATCAGGACCATGTGTGCATCTGCAGATGTCTTTACCCTTGTCGCCACCTCCACAGATGACATACACAGCAAAGCATCTCCTGTCCTCAAACCACAGCCAGACAAAATCCCAGATGTAACAAAAAGAAAAAACATTGCTGCATCTCCAAAGAGTGCTGAGGTTGGTGGGAAAAAGAAGCAGAAACTACAGTTATGCTGCGTGTCCCTGGATGGATGGGGTAATTAACTGTACTGGTAAGGCTTCAACTGGAATACTGGGTTTGGTATTGGACTCCCAGTATGAGATTGATGGTAATAAACTGGAGAGAGAGCAGCAGAGCACTGCTAAGATGGTCAGGGGCCTTAAGCATATGGACTAAAAGGGGCAGCTGATAGAACTAGGCTTGTTTAATCTTGTTTAATCTGATAAAGAAAAGAGCAAGGGATGATTTAATAGTAGTTTACAGCTATTTGTAGGGTATTTACACACACAAAACAGCCAAAATCTTGGATAAGAAGAGGCAACAACCCCAGATTGTGGCTTGAGTGGACATTCAGAAAAGAAATCTTTACTGGGGGATAATGCAGTGTGCCCAGGGAGGTTGTGGAATCGCCATCCTTGGAAGTTTGTAAGACTTGGCTAGACAAAGCCATACTTAACTTGACATAGTGCCAGTGCTAGTTCAGGAGGTTGGACAGGATGACCTCCAGTCATTCCTTCCAGTCAACATTTTTGTCACAAACTGTAAATCCTGTTAATCGACAGTAACTGAAACAGCTTAAAAAGGAAATGTGTTTGCTCACATGGGAGGGAAAAAATGCATGTATGAAAAATGGACTCTAGACCCTGCAAATTCATACAGTCCAAATGAAGAAAATGCACTTGAAGATGAATGAGAGCATGTACTTTTCTGGAAATATTGCCTTAGCAAATTTAAGGTCATCAGATAATTCGAAGAGAACAAAAAGCAGTCTCACTAAAAGTTGGAGCTCTCCATATTTCCTGCTCAGAATTGGAATATAAAGCCCCAAACATAGAGAAGGGCTTTTTTAGACAATACAATACCTTATCCATACTGGGGGTTGAAGATATTTGGAAAGGGATATATTTTCAACTGTACAGTTGGCTGCTTTAAACACCAGAAAAAATACTTATGCACGTTAAATATAACACCTATGGTTACTCCCAAAATAACCTAGGAACCTGAACCTGTTTGCCACTAATTAAAGTTCTCCAATGTAGTTTTGAATTGTCTCAGGGCTTCTGTGATATTTGTTAAAAATTAAAACCACATTAAAAATTTATTTTAAAAATCCTCCTTAGGCAGTGAAGACTATCTAGCCAAGGAATATAGTTTATCCTCAAAATATGTTAACTTTCTCATACTGCTTTTCCCTGCAGATGACTTGATTGAGACTAAGCTGTTTAGATTTTTTTCAAACCCACTTTATTTCCTGCATTTCAAGGTGCAATTCACCGTTTGTACTCAGTACTGGTACCACCAGATTTTCCAGAGTAATCACTGTATGACCACAAGCAAATGTTTCTAAATCACTTAGGTAAGTGGGAAGGACAGATGGTATCTCTTCTATTTGTTTGTTCACTGTTTACTGCATATGTGGTGTATGGATATGGATAGTTTAAAAGGCTACGGGAGGACAGCAGAAAGGCAGGCTGCTTTACTCTGGCATGCAAGCAAGCAGCTTGCTGCAGCACATGGGCAGGTGAAAGACACTGAAGGAAATGGGGGAATAGAGAGCAGGGAGCATACAGGCTGGCTGGAGACTCTGAAAGGAACAGAAGACTCGCCAGTATCAAAAAGAGAAATAACCTGCAGGCTGCTGGGGCACCCAGCACTTTCCTCAGGTGCCAAACAGGATCATGCAATCCAGGAAGCTGCTTTAAATCCACATTACAAGCAAAAGGAAAAAGCCAGCCCTCATGGGCAGGGGCAAAGATGCGGCTTGGAATACAAGGGGAAAAAAAAAACAATCTGTCTCCGTCAGAAGATTAGAGTTTCTCTGTCAGCAATTACCTTGCTCTCATCTGTATTCTCATCAAATCAAGCAACAGAGACTTGAAGCTCTTTTGATATTTCAGGCATATTCCCTTCAAGAAAAAGATGGGGGTATATCTGCCTTGGAGCAACTCAGTTTCTTGCCAGCACAGTTCAGCAACCTCACTCGTTCATACCACTGACTAAGGGGTTCATACCATTAACAGTAAGTGAGTATTTCCACAACAATTTTTTAAAAAAATGCAGCTTGCATATTTTTGAGAACCTTCCTAGAAATGAAAAATAGTGATTTTTATGGAGGGAATTTGTAACATTTCTTGTAAAACATTGAGGCAGGTCATTATTACCATATTGTTAGTCAGTCACTGCAGTGTGGTTTGCTGTCTGCATGGCTGGACAGAGAACCTGTGGTGCATTCAGGAATTATACACTGCCCTGTTAAATATGCAAGCCTAGCTATTCCTCTTTTTCTAAGAAGATTATTAAAGCAACATTATGATGTTATAAAAACACTTAAAAAGGATGCTCATCTGTGCTAATCAGAAGATTGATTTCACTTTTTCTCCTTAGGTTTCTTTCAGTCTTTTATTTTGTGTTTGGGGGTTTATATTAAAAAAAAAAAAAGATAAAATAATAAATCTGCAGCTGAACAACACTGGGCTGTTCAGCAATAATAAACTAGGACAGACTGGGAAGGAAGGTACCGACTGAGTCTTAGCAAGAATTCACACTTCAAGAATCCAAAAGGATTTTATGCATGAACCTTAATAAGGCTATTTAAAGATGATGAAACTCTCCTGTCAGCATTCCTTTAAAGATTCTCTGTATAAATACCAACAATCTTGCCGGACAATTGGCGAGACGTTAGGAGGCTTACTGCACGCTGTGCTGTGAAGCTATCTAGTTTTAGAGAGCAAATGACTCATTTAATAGATATGGTTCTGTTGAAAGAACATTCTTCAGAGCTTAGCAAGAGGTTTAAACCGCATTAACATTAGAAATCAATGAGCCAAAAAACTGTGGACTACTGAGGTCATGCTTAATAAAGAAAGGCTTCAATTTTATTTTCATATCCTGTTTTTTGGTCCAATCATTTGACCTCAATTTTTAAACATGGTCTGGATGTAATTCACTATTTCACACAAAGAGACTGATTCTTTTTCCCAGTTTTATTTTCTTCAGCAATTTCAGTGATATTAAAGGTGATTTACACCAGAGGAACTGAATATATGTGCTGATATTTTCAAAGAAATCAGCCACCCAGCCCACAAAGCACAGTCCAGTTTGATGGTGCCATTTGGAGCTTTCTCTGGCTACATGATACACAGTTTCTGTTGGCTGTGCAACATTAAAATACACAGGAATGAGCCCCAGTGTTTGCTTTCTCCTTTGAATGGCAGATAACTCATTCCTCATTCTCCAAGCCACTGTGAACTGGAACTGATGGAACGACATTTCCTTCACTGGACAAACAAGGTTGCCTCTGGTCTGCACGCAGGGTGAAAGCATATTGAATAAAATTCTGTATTAATTAACGCTTATGTTAAAGATCCCCTGTATTTCCTACAAAATGAAGACATTCCAAGTCTGAAGCAGCTTTTTGTTTTGTGCTTATTTATGCTGAAACCCCTAATGAGAAACCAAGCTCTTAACAAAAGAATGGAAGACCAAGAATCTGGGAGCTGTGTGGCAGAAGAGAAACAGTCAACCTTGAGCACAAACAGCTTAATAAAGTTGTACTACTGCTAGAATATACTTCCTAGAGCACTTACACACAAGAGAAATACTTCTTGTTCAAAGGAAACACTCCTTCTTGGGTTTGTGAAAGAAACGTCCATCATCTTGAATAAAATGTCTATGCAGAGGGAGAAACACAGCATTGATGAGAATGCAGATATCTCAGGTTTCCACAAAAAATCTTCAGAAAATATTATCTATCAAAGTTATGCCTGAGCTAAAAGCAAGACTACAGTGTTACCAGTAACAAGAACCTCAGACGGCTAGACTAGTTTTTACTACTGGACAACCCTTTGGTCACTTATTTATTCTATTATTATCAGCTTGGGTCACTCAAATAGTCACACACTTTCATCGTTTCCAAATAAGAATCAAAACCAAAATGAGTAAGCTCCTAGCACATTAAATTTGAGTTCAGTATAACCAAGTCCCACTGCTTAGACATTGAGTCGTAACTCTCTGAATACTGCACACCTTCTCCCAGATTTCTGGTCAGGGCTAACTCATGGCAAACATTTTTCCCCTGAGGTATTCTCACAATTGCTTTCTGGGTTCCAAAGAGCGGATTTACAAAAGATAAAAGAACCTACACGAAAATTACCCATTTTATTAAAGTTCTAGTCTTAGGACACAGGGTTATCTGCTATCAACAAAAGCACAAGTCATATATTGCCCATGATCACTACAGGTGCATTTCACATGTCCCACTTTCTGACATGGCATGTTTTTGTTTCCTTACTTTCCATCATGTGTCCTCAGAATTAAACACCTCCAGTTCATGTCTAGACACAAGGACACCTGAACTGGTATCAACAGCATATTATTATTATTTTTTTTAAATGACATTGGTCAGAAAATGCCCATCTGCTGTTTTTTCCAATTTTGAGATCTAATGATTTGCTATTACATAGTAGGAACACATAAAAAAAAAACATTAAATAGGTTTATAGCCTTTCTGCAAGACTAACACATTTGTATTTTTCATCTATCAATCAGCCCCAGTTTGTTCCAATAAGGACAAGGTCAATATGACTATTAGTAGATTAATTCTGTGATGTTATGTAGCAAAGAAGACTTTAAATATTGATGGTTAGCAGAGGAAAAAGTTTTACATGTTAAAAAAACTGGAACAAAGGACATAAATCTCTTTCCCTAGAGAAGACAATAAAATAAATAGGATTCCAACATGGATATGTTTGAAAGCTTTTAGTGATTTCTAAAATGGAAGGCTATGAGCAATTTGGCCTACTCGTTCCATTCTCTGGTCCTGCTATGTCCCTGTAAGTTGGTGCAAAAGCAACCAATGCTGGTGGTCTGTCTGAACGGAGAATCAAAGCAAAACCTAAGAAACTGAATCAGAAAACTAGTACTAAGATAAGACAGTGAGTGACTTCAGTGTCTGTAAATTGTACCTGCCTCAATTTCTGTTCTGCAGCCACTGACAACAACAAGGTAGGAGCACAGACTGCAAAACAATTAGGTCCTGCCTCTCTATGGCTTTGTCTAAACTCACACAGAGCTGTCCCTGGCTGTCCAGACCAGGGATCTGCTGCAGAAGTTTTCCTCCTGGCTCATGTGCCATTGGATTCTTCTTGAGAGAAAAGCAAGGGAACATGGTGAGGCAGTGAAATAAAGGAAGTGCAGGGAGTTGAATGAAAAATACAACCAGTGTGCATGAAGAAAAGAGCTGAGATGAAGCTTTATATTCCTAGCAAATTCATTTCCAGGATTGCTAAAGTATACCTTTCCCTCTCAGTTTGCATAATCTGCTGCCAAACACACAGAAGCAACCTTTTGTTTGCTTTCGAGTTGAAAGACATTCTTTTTCTTGAGTGTTTACTGTGGAAGAGAGAAGCTGGGGTGAAGAATAACTTGTTTTGGCAATAATTAATGGTTCTGATCATTTCAAATTGTACAACGTCAATTCCTGAGTTTTACTGACTTTCTTAGAATCAGCACAGAGAGATCAAGAAATGCTACAACAACAACATAATGCACTTAGCAATTCTCCTCTTTTTTTTCCAGACCGAAAATTGTTTTCCAAAGCAACGGCCCACAATAAGCTAGTTTGTATTACAAATATTTTAAACATTTTCCCCACATAACTGGATTTCACACATGAAAAATACCAACTACTTTGATAATTTATATTAAATAATACACAGAGGACGTGGACAGCTTCAGTATAAAGCTATCACATGCCTAAATCACAGTATGACACGCTCTCAGGAACAGGTAATGTACCAAAAATTATCCCTTATGTTTGTAATAGTGGTCTCAGAAAAAAAAGCTATATGTAATAAAATACAGTCCACATTGTGAGAAACCTCTTAGTAAAGATCCCTTCAATAAAGATCTACATATAAATTAGGGTGCCACTTTTAAGGCAGAGCATTTTGTAATTTTGCCATGATTTGTCTTTGTCCCTTTTACAGAAGTAAACACGTGCGTTGGCCTACATGTTTGATTTCTGTATCTCAGTACTGCTGTGCTGGGAAGACTTTGTTGACATTAAAACACTTCCACATTAGTGTTTTAGTTCAGATCACAAAGACATCTTTGAAGAGAATTTCCCAATTATCCCCACTGATTCGGCTTTGGTTCATATGGATTGGTCTTAGAGCACAGAGCATTCCAGGTGAAGCTAAGCCAGAGTCCACCTAACATACAGTTTTAGCCACAAAAAGGTGTCTAGTCACAGGACTGGACAAGAAAGAAACCAAAACATCTGCCCTCCAACCCCAAAACCTGGATTAGCAACACACTAAATTTTCCCAGGTCTCCACACTGGTTGCTTATGTAAACTTAGCCTTTGCCTCCATGTGACTAAAACAGGCATTTCTGTTAGCAAAATGTCTCTAAAAGGATTATTCTTAAAAACCAGTGAATTAAATTGTCCAATTAAATGTCTTTTACCTATGCCAAAACTTTATTATGTTCTCTGATAAATATTGTATTTGCATGTCATTAAAACAGTAACAGCCAGACTAAAAACTTTTTCTTATAGTGAAAATTACTTAAGGAAGAACCATGTGCCTCCAACACAACTGCTTTTGTCAGCAAAGGGAATAAGAGATTTGTATACAAAGTTTTCTGTCACTTTTGGAAAGAAAATGCTTTCAACTGAATAGGAAAAGAAGAATGGTAACTACTGAAAATCCCTTTTGTGCAGGTAGCTATAATAATGCTTGTTTTCAATAACTGAGAGATAAAGAGCTAAAATGAATATTGGCTTATAAACTCTCATACAAACCTAATAGCGTCCCTCAGAACAAGCTTATTCTCGTGTTCATTTCAGTTAGCATGACTTTTCAAAGTGGACAAACCAATCCCCACAGCAACATGTCCACAGACAAATTGCCCAAATTGTTCAGCACTGTTACTTGGCAAGTTCTCCACCCAGATGGGTTTGCTAATGACTCCTGTAAGGTGCTCATATCAGAATCTAGTATAACACATGACTGCCATGTTTAATTACTCTGTTAATAGAGCCTAATGGATATTTTTTTGTATGTAAAAGTCAGAGTTTTTGATGAAAAATATGAAGACAAAATAGTGGTTTTCATTTGAATGTAACGACACCAAGGCCTTGATTATCTGCCCCTGTATAACCTTTCCTAAGAGCAGTCACTCAGAGCAATTGTTATAGCAGAGGCAGACATTTGTTCAACTTACAAAACATTTCTTAGCCAACGTGCACTAACAATGGACACAGAATTTTACTTGTATCAGTTGAATATATTTTTTAACTATTCAACAATTTTCTGTAGGTTTGGCTGAATGCATTCCAGCTGCTGAAAGGAAACCAGGATACAACCACGATCAGGAACTACTTTTTTTTTTCTCTCTCAAGAGGATAACTCAAATGTGCTCATTAGCTTCATTTCATTTTGCAAAACTGTAATTTTATGGCATAGACTTTAAGCTCAATACTACAGACAAAACATCTCACGTATGCTAAAATTGCAATCAAATCCTCAGTTGCAGGCACAAGAAGATGACAAGCTATTTGCCGCTACAACCAACATAAAGGCATACACAAAAACTAGACCCCTTTCGAAAACCTTCTGTAGGACGTTTTTGGGTAAAGCAGCCCGGTTTTGGTTTGTTTGGTTTTGTTTTGTGTGTGTGGTGGCTTTTTTGTGGTTTTGTTTTGGTTTTGTTTTCCTTCCTTCCTTCCTTCCCTAGGTCACTAATCAATGTCTGTTCACTGCTAAATCAGCTTTTGTTCCTTGACCCCTGAAGCTACCTCCTCAGTTACAGGACAAGACACACCAAAGAAATTAATTCTGATCATGTTGACAATCCCTCCTTGGTAACAAGGGCTCATGAGAGCTCTCGGGGGTTGGACTGTCTCTGGATTGAGAACCTAGAGAGGGGCTGAACAGACACCTACACTATTACTGATGACGGTGGTTACAGATAATACAAGATAAAATAATTCAGGTTTAGATTTTTAACATTTATTAAAAAAGCAGGATGTATGTTCATTTCAAATTAAACAGTTAAAAATGTTAAAGCATACAAACAAATCAATTGTGTACTAGCAGCATCCAATTGTTAGAATTTTCTAGAACTCCTCAGTACAGTCTTGGCAAGCTAAAAATATTACAACTTGCAACCAACTGACCTCACCATAGTGCAGATAAAACAAACTTTATAAAAACAACAATTTAAGGTTAAATAAGCTTAAATAAAGGTGTTAAATACAAGACACTTGATCAAAGCTTCTGTACAAAGATAAACAAATTTAGCATTGTACAATCGATTGGCTGGCTCACACCATACATGATTTCCATAGGTAAGCAGTATAACTGTTTAGCTGAACATCAACTATACAAAAGTAACTGAAGTTGGGAGTGGGCTAACCCCAGTGAGCCATTTACAAGGCATGTGTATTTTTAGAAAACCAGAACACTGTTTATATTCAGGCACCATTTTGTTCCTGCAAATAAATAATCTCTAATGTATCTGCATCCAAACTAGTGTTAAACACATCAGTGCTAACATTTTATAAACACAGCTTTGTGACTATTCACTATACCTCCATTCTTATTGCTATGACAATGTGGACTGTGGAAATAAAACTACTGTACATACAAAAAAATAGAGCACCTTTTAAACATTAAAGTATACGTCTGGTTATTCTTTTTATCTTACAATACTGAAGCCCAAGCTAATGTAAATTGCTTTAACGTCTTCACCAGCACACCTGAAATGCAGGAACTAAAACCCCAAATATTCCTCTTCAGGCAAGCCCCAGCCAGAGCATCTTCTAAAAATGTCTAAAATGACACTAAGGATTTTTTACATTCATCTGCACACAAACAAATATCTGCTATTCTCTGCTTTCTTCATATGAATTTAAAGACAGATTACCACAGTCGTCTCTCCTTTTCAAATGAATAAAGCTCGATAGAGAATGTAGCAGAAACACCTAAAATGGATTGTGAACACAGTGAAGTTATTACCCCGCTAACTCAAAAAATACAGCTGTTACATTGTTCAAATAAGTAGGGCCAGAGCCCCAGTCATTAGGACTTCTTGTCGATCGTATTGAAAAACCACTCTGTAAATTTCCTCAGTTGAGCAGCTGCTGTTTGAGACTCCTCCTGAAGCCTCATGTTATCTTGTCTCAGATGCTGTACCTCTGCCTGGAGAACTGCCTTGTCCTGTTTTTCCTGGGTAACAAACATATGAATCGAGTTAAGTGAGTAGTCGTGATGACAGCATTCATTTTTGTTGTTAATACTTCTGTGCAAGTCATACAGCTATATTTTCTTGAGCTCCCTAATCCATTCTGACAACCATTAACTGTCAGCTAATTCCCCAAATATGCTCCAACTACCTTGTTCATTCTGAAAAATTATGGCCAGCTTAAAAGAAAACTAGATGCTACTTCAATAAAGAAATTACAGGACTCCACAAAAAAAACATTCCAGCACTAAAAGGATAAGCAGCTTTTAGCTATTACAAATCATACATGAGAGCTCAACTGCATTGATTTCAAACATATGTTAAGGAAGAAAAGTATAGAATTTCAAAATTTTCCCTTACATGAATATTTTCTTACCAAAAGCAGTCCCATTTCTACCAGTCCTGGCATTGTCTCCAGTTCAGAAATTAGATAGCAGATAAGACACAAAGCAAGTCATTGTCAGATGATCAAGACACCACAGGGCAACAAGGATGATAAATCTGGAGTGTTGACTTCTTAGCAATAGTGCCCATGTCCATATCCCTATCCTTCTTAAATCTAGGGTACCATGAATGGATATCAAGTGCCTCATCCTTTGTGGGGTGTGACTGTATGTAGGACAGTTATTCTGGAGTAAAGACCCATAAACTAGTTAGTCTTGGGGCAGCTTGTTCACATAACTATTCCCACAGGACCTTCTCCACCTCAGCATTCTGATCAACCACTAGGCTCTACCATTCACTAATTACACTGTTTGAACTGATGTGCTTTTTTCAAGCCCTTGATGAACTCTGCATGGAAATATAACTATTAAAACTGGAGAGTAATAACATCACTAATGACCCCTTACCTTTCTCAGGTCGGTTTGTAGTTGCCGGAGGATGACTTCCAGCTGGTTTACTTTCCCAGTCAGAGTACTTGGAACATGTTCCCTGTAAAGTAAACCACTAACTTCACTCCGTTAGTAAAAAAACATTTCTCTCCCAGCTTTTACAGAGTAACACTTTCAATGACAGCAAAGGAAACAAATCAGTTTAGGCATAGTTAGGAAAACAGACAAAACCAGCATCAGCAAAAGACTATTACAGGAACGCAGACCCATAAACTGTAATATTTGAAATATGACACTGTCTCTCACGTAAATCAGTCAGAAATTACAACGATTAAAGAGGAATGTTTTACAATTATTTTAACATACCCTCACAGTGCAAGTTGAACTTGCTGCTAAATGCTAAATGCTAACAATGGCCCAGCACATTGTCAGCAAGCTGCTTTCTGATAAGGAATGTACTAATGTGAAGCAAGCTGCAGCAGCAATTAATGTAAACCAAAGGAGCTGTTAAGAGTTCTTTTGTGTGGTCTGCAGTTGTGTCATTTCTAGTAAAGGAAAAACCTATGGCTTTATGGAGACAAATATTTTGTTTAAAGGTCAAAACGTATGAAATATTGCCACAGGTTAATCAAATGCATGACCGAAGGAAAATCCTGAGAACAGTTTCTGTTTCCTGTATGACAATGAGCACTGTGGGAGACAGTTTCTTTTATGTTATAGATGAAATTCACCACGTGACTCATTTTGTCTAGAGAAGAGAAGCTGAAGAGAGAATCTTTATACAAAGCTGAATCAGCTGCTTCATGCGAGTGCATCAATCTGACAGATTTGCCAATGCTAAAAGTAGAAAATCTTTAACATTCTTTCGCAATCCTTCCTTACTGAACACTAGGCTGGGGAAAGGTATGGACTTTGTACTTAATACAATCAAAGCACTTCACCATGTAAGTAAGTTAATTTGTGTATAATTAGTTCAAATTAAAATGTGATAGTCTAACAAGCAAGAAGACTTCCCTTCATTTCCTGTTCTTCCATTTCTGCAGCTGAAAAGCAAAACTAACCAAAGATGTGTTTTTTCTTTTAAAGTGTGCTAGTGGACAGCTTATAGGGCTGAATATCTGTGTTTTTAACAAGAACACTCCTCACAGCAGGGAAGATGGGGGTGGGAGGGGGGGGGGGCGGGGGGAAGACAGAATAATCCCTCCCAGAGGACTGGGAAGAATTTGAAAAATTGGGCAGTTTCACATAAAAGTTTCCTGCAGTCCTCAGTTACAGGTTCTCTTGATAAATTTGCCTATGTATAAATGAAAAATTATGGATTTGCAAGTAGTAAATAGGTGCAAAAGATAGGCAGGAACACCTGTTCCAAGGTCTGGCATGTTTGCTTCAGCTAAGGTTACTGCATGCTACAGAGCTGAACTCCTGTTATCAATTGTATTCAAATGAAAATAGAAATAAGCATAACACAAATCATTATTATTGTATAGGAGGAATACAGTGAAAATATCGGTTAGCTGAAACTCTGCACCTAACCATACTGGACATTAGAGGCCTACTCTAGTGAGAGAGTTTTATCTGGCTATACTTCACATTTTCTAGAAAGAACTGCTCAGAGGTTGACTCCAAGAAACAACATTTTTCAAAATTAAAGACAAGATGTAATTAGTCAGGCAACAGTTCTGCCATCGGATATGCATACAGGCAATTTGACATGCAACACTGAGAAAAGCAGGTGGGTTTTTTTGTTTGTTATATATATATACACACACACATGCTTTAATTCTGACATACCCAGCAGCTTCAAGGAAATCTTTTCCATCTGTGGGACTCTCATCCAAAGGTAACTCTTGTGTTCCTTCCAAGCCCTCAGCTTGCTGCATATCACTCAGGGTGCAAAAAGATGCTACTCTCTGATCTGCAAAAAAGTAACATAAGGATATGTTTAAAGCTGGACATATATACAAAATGAAAGGCTATATTACAGCCACTGTCCTGGTTCAGTTAGAGAAATCAATGTAGGTTTCTACACCAGAGCTTTGAAGATAATCAGCAGATGTAAAGTAAATTCCAACCAGTTGGCCTCCCCACATCTGCATCCAAAGGCAACCTCAAAGCAATGTTTTGTATCTATCAGCAGAGTACGATAGATTTGTTTGGACCAGTTAATGCTGATATGAACAGTAACTTGGTCTTGATGAAATCCACAGAAAACCAGCTGAGAATTCAGGGTCACCACCAGTGACAATAATAATTTAGCAAAAAGGTTTGCATTCTCCATGGACTTAAAGCCATCAGATTCCTCACAAATTTGCACTGTTCATTTTTGTACTGTTTTACTGTCTCAAGCATTTGCAGAACCTACTGGTAATCTGCATACTTGAAAACCAATAAATTCACACTATTTTTACCAATTGAGCTTTTCTTATATGTTACCAAGGCACGCTATTATCTACACACTGGATTCCACTAGAACATAATCTAACAAGCGCAGATGTAATTACCTATGGATATACAGTGTGGTTGCCAAAATACATCACTCACCACATGATAGAATATGCCATGCAGATCATCATTGCACAGAACAGGAGTAAAAATGATGCATTCATCATGATTTAATTTGTCGTCTTAAATAAAAAAAAAATATAAATCCATATTCTGTGGAGATTGATTTAACTTATTTCTGTCAAACAAAATCCACGTCTGTAGGCTTGTATAAATTCTGGCGACAACATGCCTGCCTTGCCCTCTCTCCCCTCGCTCTGCCGCCCCGCAGGCCCAAAGCTTGCATCATCATGCAAACGTGCAAACATAGGAAATATTAAAGAAAGTTTACAAAAGGTAAAAGTCATCAATCCCAGACCATCACCTAGAAACGGCGTGTGAGGACAGAACGGCCCAAATTCTTCATCTGAGTCAAAACCTGGAATAAGATTTAGAATGTTCCTATAAACAAGAGAGCCCCATCTCCACTGGAGCAGCTGTGGCCCTCAGGTACAGCCCACACAGTGGAACACTCCCCGTCCAACTCACGTGGGCTCTCACTCAGCCTTGCAGCCCCGTTTTTGCACAACACCGACATTACAGCGAAGCATGAGGTGTCGTGCCTCGTGTTTCTAATTGTAACATCCAGTATTGTGACACATCATGACAACTTGGCGTGATACAGGAGAAGACAACCCTCCATACATACCCTAAGAACCTGAGCAGTGAATACAATTTCAACTAGAAAGGAAATTTTGGTTTGAAAGTTCTACCAAACAAAACTAGGAAATCACTAAAAGGCTCTTTAAAGAGATTTTTTTGAATGAATAGTTTTAGGGAATAGCAAAGATTCACAATTCATTTTATCACACAATGAAAAAAAGTTGCATGTCTTTTTTTTTTTTGTCCAGTTTGAAAGACCACAGTTCATTTCCTTTGCTTTTATCCTTATTTCTGTCTAGTGATGGATCTCAGCAAAAATGAACATGACTTTTGCATTTGTGCCAATAATAAGGTAAGAATATAATTTTAAACACATAACCACGGCATCATGTACAGATTTTAAACGTATTAAGTTGAATAGATTTATTTAGTACAGATAAACTAAAACTACTTTCCCAACTGAAACACAGTATGCAGGCCAGAAACAAGATTGTGTAAACAGTCTGAAGTACATCTCTAATTACTGATTCCACCTTTATACTATTTACATTTTCATTACCACTTGATAGAAGAAATCAATGCCAGCAACAAATGTTTTGTTGTTGCTATTTTTTCTATGGCAAACAACATGTGATATGTGACATTGTGTCTCAGAGGTAATTCTACTGTAATTAAAAAACAATTAAAAAAGAAAAATCTGCATTTTTCTCCCTTTGCTGAGTAAGCTTAATTAAAGACAGTGGCTGCTTGTTTGGTTTATTTTGCCAGGTGAGGAAACATTTTGTCAGTGTGCTCTCTGCAGCAGCATTTGAAAGCATCTCTTTCTTGATGGATAAAAGCAGGTGGAAAAACAGGTACATACGGCTCTTAATGAAATCATGTGATGCCATTTTTAAACACAATATTTTAAAATACTGTCATACTATTTCAACACACCAAGAAAAATATAAAAACAAGCATAATGGGTGGATTAATTCTTTCTTCCTTCTGTAATCGCTTATGAGTTTCAGCTCCACATAATTTTAAAATAATATTAACATAGTAGGAAATTAATCATAAAACCTTTTATATTTTCCTAGCATAACTGGAACTTATTTTTCCAATATTCACATCTTTATAAAATATGAAGTAATATTTTTGCATTCATGAGGTAAGGAATAAAACTACTACATGGCTGCTAATAACCAGAAATCTTCGATCACATAACTTAGTAGGCAAACTCCTGCATTCCTCTTCAAAGAGCAGTTCCTTAATTTTCAAAAGCCAACAAATCTCTGTAGTAACTAGAACATCAAGAAGATCCTGGACTAGCAAAATATTTTGGCTTTGAATGCTTTTCAAATACTTTTAAAGATATATTTTTATTTTCAGTAACTGTATCAAATCTCACTGCTCTCCTACAAGTATTCATGCTTAGCAATATCGATTATTTAAATCAGAACTGTTTTTAAACCTGAGCTGTGGTTAAGGTTGAACTTGTTCTCTAAAGAGCAAAATCTTCCTACTGATTTTTGTTTTATTTGTTCTTAACACAATTGGCTTGACTCTGTATTTAAGAAAATTAAATCAAAGGTACCTTTACCAACAGTTCATTTTTCAAAAGGAAAATGAAGTGTATTTATGACTATGATGCTGTAGACATAAGTTCTGCTTCCTCCAAGCTACAAGGACACCTATTCAAATCAAGTGACATGTGCATACAAAACAGAAGAAAAGATATCTAAATCTCAGAGCTCTTATTTTTACCCGGGACGTCCTTGCTAAACCCCACATAGGACCCATGCATAGAAAAATACTTGCAAAAATGTATTTATGTCTATATCAAAAGTTTTAGGAACAGTTGGCTTAGCAAGACCAAAGATTAGACAAAATTCATGTCTCATGTTAAAGGAGCAGAATTGTGTGGTTGTAACCACTAAGAATTTGAATCTGGATTTCTATTGTTCCAGCCCACTAACAGAGACCAGAAAAAACTCCAGGCAATTTTGATATATTGGAGAGCAGAAAAGGCTAAAATGAGTATAATGCATGAAGCTGCTCTCTCATTATTAAGGCAAACTCTACCCACAAACATATACTGACATATGCACTGAAGTAAAAAGAGTTACACACGCATGCACTAGAAATGACCAAATGTTAACTAAATATTTTCATTCTTTTCTTTTTCTAAGAGTTTAACATATTAATTTTGTTAAAATAATTCTCTCTCATGCTGAATGCTTCACTTCTTTCTCATTATGTTATTTGTAGCATTACGCACATTAGGATCTAAAGAATATTAAAATAATATTAATTGCAGTAGCACAGATGTTTCTGCAAAGATAAATCGGCATTAAGGAACACTGCATGCTGATTGGCACTAGTAGATGTTCACAAAAATAACCTGGAAAAAACACAGAAGTTGAAACTACCTATTTTAATGAACTAAATCAGAGACAGAGGGACTGTACTCAGGTTGTTAATTCCCACAATATGATTTACCAAATACTGAGCAGCTTTTTTAAAGCACAGTAAGCCTAGTTTAAAGTAGTACAAACAGTACAAAGAGCTAATAGTAATAATAATAATCCATATTTATGTTTGCACCGATTATCTTCTATAATGACAGTAAAAGATACGGACACCTAGAAAGGCTGCCCCTTTTGTTCCCCAAAACATCGAAAAAATATTACTGATGGCTAATTCTGGATAAGACACACATTGAAAGCCAGTCCTTCTTCCCTAACCTGGAGATCTACTGAAAGGACAACACAAAAAGAGAACTAAAAAATACATTCTCTCCTTCTCCTTTATTCTTTTCTGAGATTTCTTTGTTCTCCTTTTTCTAATTTGGCTTTCCAATTTATTCTATAAAACCCCACGTCTTTATTCAGTCCAACACGTAGCTTGCTTTGTTTTTGCTTCTTGTCCTTTTTCACCTCAGCTGCACTCCCTAAAGCCCTACCTCTTTTGCTGTACAGTCCCATCCAATTCTATCTGTCCTTTATCGTCTGCTTCAGGGATGGATACAAAAATACTACAACAATGTATGTCTAGCACGTCAATTGCTTCGTGACTACTCTCCAGAATAAAATAAGAGAACTGGAAGTAGCTTATCCATATATGACAGAAAAGGAAGAACACCCCTTGCTACTGACTGCATGCGTGCTAAAGATGATCTCTGGATTGGTATCAGAGTTAAAACTATGTTCTGCAAAGGAAGGCAGTGGGAAGAACTAAAATAACGTTGCACTGTTCTCCAGCTCATGGACACTGACCCTCACCAGACACAGCTCCAGCAAATCCCCTCACTGATGTAGCTTCTGGAGCCTGTGGACTTAACCCCATTGCACTGTGAAGTCCGCTCTCAGGAATAACAGAGGATTTTCAGGCAAAGTTTGAACATTCAGCTTCCTACAAAAGTTCTTGCCAAGCAAAAGCAATGAAAATTACATCTTCACAAAGTGAAAAGCATTATCATCATACTTTCAATTAAAAAAAAAAAAAAGTAATTACTTACTCCACCCCCATGGACCACAGTTTAAAAATTGCTGTTCTACATAAGACCAAGGCTTCAGTTGGATAAAAGAAAACACTAATTAACAAATAACTAGTCAACTCTTCATCTGAGGGTGGGAAGGAAGCTAAATATGAGACCATTGTTGTTGTTACATCCATGTGTAAACTCTGAGTACAGATGATACTAGCAAAAGTCTTGCTACTATATTTAACTCTTAATCCAACTAATGCCAACATTATAAGCACTTAAAAAGGCTATATTTAACATTAATGGAGATACAGCTGCATTTTAAGACAGACAGATGAAGGCTTGTGAGGCCTACATTATGGATGCTGAACTGATCAAAATATATAAGGTGTCAACATACAATCTAGAGACATCACCAGGGAAAAACCTTGACCTTGAAATCAGATTGGTAACTCTGATAAACCGATATTAAGAAAAGACCTTGTAGAAATTAAAAAAAAATGGAACTAAGTCTTGTATCGGGGTTCTAGAACAGAATACAACATAGAAATATCAGGCTGGCAAAGCCAAACTAGAGAAAAATCTAACATTAATTTCTGAAGTCAGTATTAAACAAGTCCTATCCATTTTGTGATCTTTTTCACTGAAGGTTTGGGGCGGGGCACATTGTTTGTTTTGGGGTTTTAACACCACCATTTAAATTAGTAGATAGTTTGAAGAGGTTTTGATCAAATTGAAATCTCATCACTTCATACTTAGGGAAGGAATCAGGTACCAGAAAACTGATTCCCATGGTTGCTTTTAGTTAAAAAAAAAACAGAAGAACATCTCGTCATTATCTTCACAACCAGTTCTCCTCAAAGTTAAGAGCTGTATCTTATACAGTGAAGACAGTGGCAATGATACAGATACCTCTGACTTTCCACACATTGACTAATGAGAGTAATGCCAGTTAAGAAATGTTGGAAATTTTAGGACAGCATCGTGACCTAACCAAAGCAGCCCTCAGAAACAACAAAACAGAAATATTCAACTACATATATTGATACAGACACTCAAACCAACATCCAGCTTTCTGTGTTTATACATTGTGTGGGTTTAGCTATCAGAGAGGCCAATAAGGTCTTATAATTTAATAATGCAAATCTGGTTTATATCCCACACCTCAAGTTCTGCTACTGGAAAATATAGTGTGCATTTTTGCTGTTTTTCAAGGGCTTATTATGAAAACTGAGAGGGACTGCAACATCATTTGGACTACACATACAAGTTTATAAACACACAACAATGAACCCAGGGAACTACTACTCCCAGTTTCATTTTAAACATCTAACATAAATGATTTGAATCTGTCTTTCAAAGTATCTGATTTTTCCAATTAATTGCAGAAAGAAATTAGGCCCCTAAATGGATGAATTGCACCTAAG
The DNA here is from genome assembly GCF_036013475.1 of Columba livia. Taxonomy (NCBI): domain Eukaryota; kingdom Metazoa; phylum Chordata; class Aves; order Columbiformes; family Columbidae; genus Columba; species Columba livia. Next base: position 77,777,349 of record NC_088604.1, read on the forward strand.
ACAGATACTGAAAGTATCATGAATATCCCAAATTTTCAGTGACAAAGTTCCACACTGAGAAGTGATACTGCCAAAAGAACTAAAGGGCTATGGAAACAAACACTGGATTTTTGTAATTAAAAATATGGTTACACAATAGATATTTAGAAAAAAATGTTTGTGTACTGAACATTGATCTTTATTCAAATTTTCCTGTTACCTTCAAACGCTCGTGCAGCATCTACCAGGTGGGACCAGTCTAGCCCTGTGGCAGTGTCTGGCAGGGGCATCAGGCCAGGATCATTGAATTTGGCTTTATCAGATAAGGACCCATCTGAGAACCAGAATTCATCTAAACAATAAACACAATAATTAGTCTTCCTATAACAATGATGTACAATTAATTTTGAAGCTATTATAACGAACTGTAAAAATATATATAAGCAAAGGGCGCTTATCATTTCTCTTGTTTCTGCCTTTTCCTGTTCAATACTCAATATGGGTGGAACAATTTTTAAAACTTTGGTAGAATAAGATGGGAAAAGTTTCTCAAGATTTTTTTTGTGTCACTTTGCACATGATATGCTCTTCGCATTTTTATGTGAATGCTGAGTAGACAGCATGCATTCTTTAAGCATAACGTATTAAGCCTGAGCACTGAGCAGAAAAGTTGCTAGATACACAAAGTTATATTTTTAAGAAGACTCTGAAACAGTGTATGAGCTATTTACATGCAGAGTTTTATTCTGAAACTTGGATATTTCAGTTCCAGAAGCAATTTTAAAATATACCACTTGCATTTCTTTCAATGCATTTGTATTCTAGCCTACATCCAAAACTCACTTTCACATTGAAAATAATACCCTATGAGTTTAATACTGTAGTACATCCGAGGACATAAGACTCATGTGCCAATCTCTAAGCTCCACAGTCTGCTGTAGCACATTACATGCTGTAGACTGTATGTTAATTGAAATATATACACTAAAAAGTTAGTTCAAACACATCTTTGAGTTATGCAGTCTTTTAGAAAGGTACCATGAACATACATCTTAGTAGAGGAGATGCTAATTTTCATAATTATCTCAAATAGTTTTATATTTTCCTTATCAATCCATAGCAATCTTCACTCTGATCAATGTGAACACAGTAAAATGAATACTGTTGAACAGGCACACAGAGGTTCGTAAAACTGAGCATAAACCAAATATATTATTTATAATCCAAATTTGTTTTAACCATAAAGTTAGTAATATAATATTGAACTTGTATTACAAAGTATAGTCAGGAAAAATTTTTTGCTTCAGATGTATCTACTTCTATTAAATAAAAAGGTCAAAATTGTAATTTTTCCTCAAATATTTCAGAAGGAAATTTCCATCTAGTTATCTCAGTGATAGAGACTATAACATTTATGAGGCATATATTTTTTCAGGAAAACACTAAATGCAAAAAATCAATGAAGGAAAAAATGCACACATACAAGTGGAAGATACATTATAATTTAAGAAAATGGTGTGTTGTCACTGTCCTGATATCAATGAAAAAGACTAACCAAGTCCATTTGAATGAAATATTTCTCACCTAAAAATCCCAAACCAGTAACCTGTTACAGAGCATTCTACTGCACAGATCAATGATTAGAGCATATAATATTATTTGCAGAAAGCTTGGTGTTTGTTTTTTTTTTTTAAAAAGGGAACAGGAGAGTGAAGGAAGTCTGCAATCCTGTCAGAAGTTGGGAATTCTGCAACTTAAAAGCAGTGCAGAAGAAGTAGAAATCCTGTTTACTGTGGAATTTATTTTGTTCTACAACTTACATGAAAGATACAATACTGTTATATTATAATTGGAAGTGGTGTGATTGATAAAACTCTGCAGAAACATCTCTCAATACTCACTCTTACTGTGCAAAAGTGGACGTTATATGAAATGGAAAATGTTATACAAATATATTCTACTCATACATCTAGTACTAAGATTTTATTTTTAGTTTCTTATAAACATACATAAAATCTTACCTAAGGTTACCCTGGGGTGAAAATACATTCAAAGCTTAACATCAGAGCAGTCTCTGAACTTTTGCGTATGACCTGGGAATTATAAGAACTTTATTTATGCAAGTACAAATGTTTTCTACATCCCTGTTGTGGAAAATAGACAGAATGCCTATTTGAAAGGCTGGCAAGCAAGCTTTTGGTTCTAGACCAGCAGGCAGGCCCCAAGGGACAGCCCTTGCTTTTGTGTGATCAGCCTATGGGGGCTGATTGTGAAACCTGTCAGGAAGATGCCTGTTCCCAGTGCAATTCTGCTGGCTTTCCAAATTAAAGTGTAGGAGCGATACATTCACCAGCAGTCATCCTTCATTATGCATTGTCTTTGTGAGAACTTCAGTTCACCTTAGGGTGGATCCTATTTGGTCCTGCATAAGCCCTGACAGACCAACTCGACTGCAGAAAGCCTGTCAGAGCAGAGATTTGAATATTGATAGCTCTGAAAATGCAAGTGCTAATGCTGACGGCTGAAATTATAAGCGGAGTAACTGAAAAAGCATGAGTATGTCACCACAGAATAATTTTCAAGTTACAAATTATGTGTTCTTGTACAATGGGGCTGGGGGGGAATAGGAAAAATAAATTTTAAAAGAAAGAGAGCTCTAATGATACAGGTCTCTTTGTGCTTTTGAATTTCAGAGAATATTGTTTGTATTTCAGGAATGCTCTGGGTGAGATGTATTATTTCTAGCCTCCCATATTTGCATTTCCTCCCTGCTCATCTTACCGCACTGTTACCTCCAGTATTTCTCTGTATGACTGCTGCGTTAGCACCTGCAGGCTGCCTGTGGTCTTCCTTTTTGATTGTGCAAAGGTGGTTAAGTTATGCTTGAGCACACCCATCTCTGTGTGTCCAGGAGAATATGCCTAATCTTGTAGGCCACTATGTTCATTTCCCACAAGGCTGGTTTTGAAGCAGATTTACCCCTTATTTACTCTGAGGAAACAATGAGTTATCTTTCAGTTTTATAGGTTATTTTGTTTGCTGTACTCCTTTTGGCACAAAATCATTGATCTTCTGGTTTCTGTTCCTTTCAGTTATGTCACTCTCTTCCTACACCTAGGAATTTTCTTTATTTTTATTATTGATACATACAAGTATAACGCATTTTGAAGAGTCCTTATTTTCACCAAAATTATATGGTTAGTTCCATTTCCAACAGAGCTCCTCAAATTGACTGTCATCAATCCCACATACTTCTGTATTCAAAGAGTAACTAGTAACACAGAAAGAAGAAGGATTCACCTGATTTAACCTTTTCTACTTCCAAGACAAGTATCCTGCTTCAATTTTAACTGCTACTTTTATGTAGCGACTGGAGATCATGCAAAAATATCTGGTAAGTACTCCACACTCACTGTGTTCAAATTAGACATGCTATTTAACAAGTAGATCTTCTCAAAAGATGGTGCAGCTGAAGGAACATACCAAGTCATATGCAGACATAAAGCTCAGTATCTGCTTTCTGTTCTTCTTTCCTGCAATCAGCAATTAGCTCTCTATGGTCCTCTTAAAAAAAGCAGCTTCTGCCTGCCAAACCCTTCCCTTCTTCAGTATTACCTAGGGTTGCCCAAAGTCTCCCTTCAAAGATGCCAGCCTGCTAGGAGACTTTCTCATGGACATACGCTCACAGCACTGTTACACTAGTGGACATGTGCTCCCAATAACTTTCGTTATTGAAGGTAGTCTCATGTTCTAGTGTGGTGGATTATTCATTGTATGAGGGTCTGTAACAGACAACATACATACTCCTTTGTTTGTGTGAATTATTTAATCAACAGTCTTTATTTGATTACTAAAAACTGATATCCGAATTGTGCATGTTGTACATCACCAATACACAGTGATGCTCTTCCATTTTAATACTGCTTATGAATGAGGTTAGTTTTGGACTGAAGCTAACAGTGGTAATAAGCCAGTTTTAAGACAGGCTTTCATCTAATAAGATCACTGCAGATATATCTCCTGCACTTCTGACAGCCTTTCCCCTATGGCATACATAATCTGAGAACTTTCAAAATTTGTTAGTTTATAATTGCAAAACATTCCCTTCCTCACAATCCTCTTCACTACAAGTATCCTGCACCTTTCTCCTTTCCTCACAGCACAGTAATGTCATGCCAGTGTATCACTTAGGGCATTTTTCTTTTTCCTTTTTTTTTTTTTTTTGTGTATTTGGTAACAGGAGTGGACCACGGTGCCTGCAATGTCAGTCAGACTGCCTCCACATGTCATTCTGAGTTTCAGACTCGTGCTGGTACACTAGTTCTGTATCAGTGGTTCTCATTGTTTTCATTCTTTCCCTGCAAGACGAGGATAGATTTGTACCTGCAGCCATATACGGCATGCTAGAATCACTCAACGTGAACAGTAGTGTCTCAGGAAATCTTTAATGTCTCTAAGGTAAAATTCCAGATTTCTCAGCTGCACAAGTTCTACTTTCTGGTTTAAGTTAAAAATAAGATAAAAATAAAGTAAATCCTTCTACGTTTGTGTACTATGCACAATGAATAGCACTCAACTGCCAGAGTCTGCAATTCAGGCTTTACTGAAAGCAACTCTCATTTCACTTCCCTAACTGATAAAATAATTAAAAAATCCTGTAGCTTCATTTTCTCATCTTCTTCCCACAGTCAACATTGCATACAGTTGAAGTTTCTGTTTCCATATTCCCATGGTTGTTTTGTCTAATAATTCTGATTTCCCAGTAAATTAAACCCTTCAGGTTGCCTACTATGCTTTGGTTTTGTTGCTGGCCTTGCTTATCTATTAATCACACTCTTTTCCTCGCTAGAGGGGTCTCACCAGAGTTCGTGCTGCCACAATATTTCATGTACCACACACTGGGTAATAGCATGCAGGAACATATCTTTCTAAATATGAATTCCAGCCAAAACCACACTATTACCACTGATTTCTGTAAACATTAACTAACTGTAAAATTAAAATGCTTTAAGATCACAAATGTATGTATTTTACAGAAGCGACTTATGACAGATAAGAATCCTGATATCTGAAACTACAATCTCAAAATTAAAAATTATAAAGAAACCTCTCACATCACCACTGTTACAGAATGTAAATACCTGCTACACACTGATTGCAAAAACCTTCCTAGCAAGAGCCAAATTTAGTTTCTTATATGGAGATACTGACTAACCTATTTTGAAAACAAAGGTGGGCAAGTCAAGATGTGTTTGTTTTCAGAGTGTAATTACAGATAACCAATTAAATCTTCTTTGAAACAGCCATCATAAAAGATCCTATATTGCTGGTATTGAAAGGCACTTTTATAATACAAAACCAGAAGCAGAAAATAGAAGTTGTATACGAAAACAGCATGAACTACTTAGGAAAGCAACAATTAGCTTCATTTTGACTGACATGATACTAGTTTTTTCCCAGGTATCTGTGTAAATAACTTTCTGTATCTAAAAAGCAGTAAGAATGGAAAATAAGGTGTTTAAGACAGAACTAATACATAAACCACTAAAATTTCACCACTGGAGGAGCAGCATACAGCTGGAGTGCACACCATTAATTCATTTGTGTCAATCTCCAGAAAAAAAACCACACTGAAGGTTTGATTCTATTGCACATCTACCTTTAAAAGAAATGGCTCTAAAAACACAGGCCTAACATCGTAAAGGAAGAAAATACCATCAGGATGCCTGATTATATACACAGCTCCTTCACAGACTACAAATGAAACAAAATGGGTCTTCATTTTCTATCAGCAAAAGCAAAGGATCTTTTCATATTAAATCTATGGTAAAGAGTTTCACTCTGCTAGAAGAATATTTCCCAAGTGGCAAAAGCTCCACCAAGCACGTATTCCCAACTGAAGCAGGAATTTAGTGCGTGTTTGTGATACCAGTTTAATCGGTGGCTAGTGGCTAAAGCCCAGTCTCATAGCTGAGGCCATTATATCTAGAAAAGTGTTCTGTGTAATACATAAGGGTGACTTCAGAAAGTTAGCAAGTGATTGCTAGTTCCCGAAGGACACAATGAACAACAGAGCCCTTTTTATTACTATTTATTTTAAATCACCTGTCTGCATTCTCTCTGGACATGTGCCTACAAAGTCCTTAATGCTTTTAGGAAATCCACCCACAGCTTCTTGGCTATGGACTTCAGAGTCCACAGGTGCTCTATTACATTTTCAAATTGTGGTCAGCTGTGATGCAATGTCAAAGTAGCTAATTAAAAGTGCCTTTTTTTTAATTCTGTCCCCTATAGGTCACAGCCTAAAATAATTAGCTGAAGAGATTGAGCATTTTTTAGAAAAAAAATAATTAACTCTGATAAAGATATAAATATGGATATGTAGCCTAAATATATATATACTTGGTATATCTAGCTGTGCATATATATTTTTCACAATTTCCTTTTTTCTTTTTTTTTTTTTTTTGTAATTTTCATAATTTTAATTCAGTTTTTTCCACAAAATTACTACAAACTTTATAGTTTATCACTCCATGTTGGAATTATTGCAAGGTAAGCATATAAAAGAGATCTCACTTATGAAGACCTTAGAAGTAAAGAGATACCTTCATAAAATAGTTTTAATTTGGCACCGCAGACTACTCTTTTTCTGCCATTAAAAATTAAATGTTATTTGCAAAGGTTTTCCTAACATGTTAAAAAAATATCCGCAAATTCAGTATTGAAATTGGAGATGAGGACAAGTATTTGCACATTTCCTTTTAAGATGTGGCCAAAAGGATCACCTAAATATAAGCTCTCCCTTTTAGCTATTATTTTGATTGTACTTGTGAATATTTCAGTAATATGAGTGCACACAAAAAATTAACAAAAATATTAAAATAAGACGGGCCAGCTTGGCTTAATTACATCACCAATGGCAAATAAAACTATAACAAGAAATATCTTCATACAAGTATTTGTTGCCTACCACTGGTCTCACGGAAATTTTTTGGGAAGTCGAGTCAGTGCTATCTCCAAACATGATCTACTGGGATATTCAAAACGCTGACTTGACATTTCATAATTTCACCTTAAAAGTTAAATTGAACTTAATATTTGGTGATTTGTTTATTACAAATATTCCAAATTCAGCAATAACACAATCACTTACTTCTCAGATTCCCCATTCCAGGAGTCAGGCTCATTCTGGGAGGCAACGTGCTGTGATACGGGGGAGTAGTGCTGAATAAGATATCATTTGGCAGGGCCTGGTCTAGCATTGAACTTCGGGAGCTGGCATATGAAGATCCTCTCCGATTGCTACATATACTCTCATCAGACAGGGTACGGTAAAGTGTCCTCCGTGGAGAAAGGTTTCCATAAAATGAAAACTAAACATCAAAATATGAAGATATAAGAAGGTTAAAACTATTCACGTGATCACAGTCCATCATCAGTTCTTGAGAGTGTTTTTCTGGGAAGGTACTCTGGAATTGGTGAGCTAATAGAGATGATCAGAATTCCACCATATCAGATCCACTGGGGCCTCAAAAGAGTTACTAAACTCTGTTTTCATACTTCCTCTTGATATTTTGGAATATATCACCATGAATTTATCAGATACTGTCCAGTTTTATTAATTCTGAAATGTTAAATGAAACCTCTATAGCCTTATGACAGCAATGTTTTCCAGAAATATATGTGAGGTTACCAACTCTGGCAACATTCATTCGAGACTACACAGAAAACTGTTTGATTTTAATTTGAAATGACTATGGTTTAACATTAAACATTCTGAACTGATATATCATACAATATAATTCATAGGATGATAAAAGTGACTTGAGATACTGCATCTCCCCAGATATCACAAAACAGGCTTAGGAAAGAGGATAACAGAGTTCAGTGAAAACTGTTTGTGCATTCCAAAAAGTTCCTTAAATCACAACCTGAATAGCTACAGTAAAACAAGATGTTACTGTATTGCAAAACTGGGCCATTCCACTTTGTAAGTCATTCTTCAGCACAGGAAATCTAGTTCTTCAGATCTACAAATGTCAGTTATTGCCTTAATTATTTTAACTGGTTTGTCCTGCATAACACAATTTAATGTCCTATCCTGTTTTCATTGTAATTAACTATGAATTTTCCACTCCATACACAGAACATATGCTTAAGAGGAGTAGCTTTTTAAAACAGTGAATATAGCATAGAACTAAGGATATCTACATTGTTGTATTTCTGAAAAATTTGCCCACTGATGAATAGTTCAACAAGGAATACGCAGAAACACTCAATCATGCCACAAGACAGAGTCTTTACAAAACACTTAAAACCACTTCACAGTGCTAGTTCAGGAAAGCATCTGTCTTGATGACAATACAGAATATACTAAGCTGTTAGAATGCTTAACTGTGTCCCAGAGAAAATAAAGGGAAATACCACATAGATTCTAGAGATTTGCCTGAAATAGATACAGGCTGTGGGAAAAAGTATCATGCAAAGCTTTATTTTAACACAAATGTAAAATGATCACAGCAATAGACATACACAGCATCCTTGAATTAATGGATATGTGGTATCCTTTTATAAGCAGAGATTAAAAAATATCAAAAGTCTCAGCCTAATAAGGGATGACACTGGGCAAAGGCCTTCACCCTCTGAATTGGAGGGTCTCTGATCCTCTTTCCTGCACTCAAGATTCCCAACAAGCATCCTGCTGCAATTCTGGGCTGCTACGCGAGTCTCCTCAACCTTATACTGCATCTTCTACCTATAAAGGTTGTTCACTAGCTATCTGAATATTATTGGAGCTTTACAGAGTTTCTTTTTAGGATGCATCAAAATTTAAACATAACCTGCAAAGCTCATTATTTCCTGATCTATGAAGAATGTAAAACCAAACATGTGATTTGATTCTGTACAATCTTACATATTCAGAAAATGCCTTTCTGGTTTTGCTGTCAAAGACAACTGATTCACCTGTACCAAGATCCCTATCCTCTATGAAGGCACAATCAAAGACTGGACGCTGTCGAGTCCTATGGCTGGGGATCCCCTGCAAGTCAGGGGCTATGGTCTCTCTCACTTACTGAGCTTTGCTTTGGGTATCTTGGGCGGGAAAGGAGACAGCAGTAACTTATCTCAGATGGCCACACCTCCTCACTCCTTGTGTCTCATTTAGATAGCCAGAAACATCGGTAGCTCTTGCAATCATCACAGAGAACTAATTATTGTATCAATCAGAAATCATAAAATCCTCTAGGACATTATTAATGAGAATTCAAATACATATAATACATATTCAACATACTGCATGTTAAAAATATATATTATCTGCATTTTAAATTCAACTCTGCGCTTAGAGGATTCCCATGTGTTACTTTTGTTCAGACATGATGATTATATTATTTAGTACATTATATCAACACAGTGTGTTAAGAGAGCATGGAGTTACTATCAAAGTGTGACAATTATCTCAAGTAATTTAATTGCTTTGTGCTTTATTCCACATCAAGCACAAAATCCAGAATCATCTATACTTTGGGGAGCAGTAAATTTTAAGTTCCCTATCCACTTTTTGTGAACTTTTAAAAAATTACTATTGTCTTCATACTATTAAGATTAGATGTATGCTCTCTACTAGCACTGACAATTATATGCCTTTTGAGCAGTTGCCACTGATACCTACAAGAAACTGATTCAGAATTCAAATACAATCTTTGGTACTAAGTATCACAGGGTAGGAGAAAACAGGCTACTTTTATTCATGTGACTTAATATCATATGAGGTGTATAAATTTAGGCATCCAACCTTGAAAATGTTACTTTTAATCTTTGAAATTATAATTAGGTTGCTCAACCTGCACCTGGCTCTGCTCAAGCTAAGCAAAAACATACTTAAACAAATACTGTGTTTCATACATAATCATCAAACTAGAGATAATTTTCATATTGTGGGAAATGATATTTTGGGAATTAAGGTCAGTACTTATAGCATCTCAATGGAATATACTTAGGTTATCCAAAATGATATTGCCTTCTCTATAACAATTTTGGGAATACCAGAAATTAATTTCTAAGGTAACTGTGTCTGAGATACACAGAGCCAAAGAAAATAGCTCACCTTTCTTCTCCCCTCCTCCATAGAGAGGCTGTCTGGCAGCATCAGCTTCAGAAAATCTTCTTTGGACAAGATTTGTTGGCTTTCAACAATGGCAGTCCTCACGGAAGTTTGGAGTGGACTTGATGCAGACACAGCATCAATATCATCATACACTCTGTTAAGACAATTGGTGTTTTTAGCAAGGGAAGCAACAGTGCTTTTGGATTTGAAAGACTGCATGCGTTTTCTGTCACAAAGTACAAATTGTTAGCATTACCTTCTGACAAAGAGCACTCTTATTTAAAACACTTTGATTGCTTTATATTTATGAAATTATTAAACCAATGAAAAAAAAAATCAATTTTAGTAATTCTAAAGAACAATTTAAAAAAACATAATGCTTGTTTTGTCTAGCTTGCCTCTTTTTTTTTTACACTCTACTGTTAAAGCTGTATTTATATCAATATTTCCTATCTTCATCACAAAGTATTTTAAATTTTACTTCCTTAGCAAATAAGAAATACAATATTTTATATTGTGATATTGTATCCAGCTTCACAATCTGGTAAAATGACTATGGTCATCAATGGCAGCATTTGGAGTGTATTGGTAATCAATTGTGCCTTGTGCCAAGTATGTCTTATTATCAGTAATTTCATAAAGCACTTCAGACAAAAAAACAGCTGCCTTCCTTAATTATCAGCATATAAAAATGTATTTACAGTCAACAAAAGACTGTCAAACGGAATTATCTTTTAGCTTCCTTCCAGTGAGACAGGAGAGAGAGAATTTTAAGAGGTTTACTCTGGAAATGCAATTGAAGGAACCAGAGATTCCCAGTCACACAGAACACACAGTTGAAGCCATTCCTTCCTGCCAAGTGCAGCAGTGACTGATTACAGTGACTGTTTTCAGCAAAGACAAAACAAGCTTCACTACGGCAAAGTGTAATTCTCAGTGAATTATATCCTATAGTGGCACAACATTCAGCAATTGACCTGATTTTCACCATCATTACTAATTAGAGATATAATTAACCTCAGAAAGATATTTCCTCTCTGTCATGAACAGAAAGCTTTCCTAGAAAGAAAGAGGCGAAGCAGTGCTGTGTGCCATGGAAAAATCTGAAAATATTTTCTGATATATGAAGCGCTGCTATATTTAATTAATGTTTCTTAAATAGAACTAGCTCTTGAAGATGCTTTTCTAAATTGCTGTGGTTTCACTCTAAATACCATGATTCATTATGCGATTTTGTTTTAAGGCTTAGGCTTCCATTCAAATTAAAGATAAATCAGTTCAAAATGCAAAAACTTGTGGGAATCAATGAAATTACCACTTTAAGTGCAAATACTACTACAACTGAATGATTTAAGCAATTAAAACTTTGGGGCAGGGGGGATGTGGGATGAAATCTCCAGTACAAAGCCACGAAGAAATACAAATAACCAGGACATGAAAGTAGTAACATATACTTTTGAAAATTAGGAATTTAAGAGTTTAACTTCAGGATCATATCTCATAGCACATATATTCTAGCTTATATTTTTAAATATTAATCTTGCCATAAATGTGCACATATATGCAGTATGTAATATTAGATGCAAATGATGCATTCCCATGAAACAGAGTAATCCCCATTAAACATTTGAAAAATAAGTTACTGCATGTCATCTTGTCAATTTATCAAGATATACAGGGCTGAGTATGATTTATTGAGAGGTAGAACTGAATAGCTTATGCACAGAAAAAGCAGGGAGGTTATCTGAGAAGACGATTTTGAAGACAACATGAATTTAAAGGTTAGTTTTAAAAAGCAGATTCAAACATTACTTATTACTGCTGCAGCAGCATAATCCATGTGTATTTGAGATAGTGCATCTTTTCCTTTGAGTGCAAGCCTTTTTCTCCCGCCTAAGATGACAATATTTCTCATGAGCTATTCCTATGTTAAGCTGTACATATAGCTGTTCATTATAACTGCTCTGAATATTTTTGTCTAAATATCACTTGCTAGAAAAATACATTTTTTGATTGAAGGCTACACATTTTTGTAGAATCTCACGCAGAGAGCATCAGATCTATCCACACTTAATCTTTTCTTTGGGGTCCTAACCACCACTATTTAGCTGTTTATTAAAAACAAAGTCAGAAAAATACAGCAAAGAACCAGTAAGATACCCCTAACTGGCAGTAACTTTTAAAAGTTATCTACCATAGATCACTGATATGTTTATGGACATCTCTCTCATCTGTAATGTATTTGCTGAGGAAACAAGGTAGTAATGTTTAATGCAGAAATGTCAGTAAAAGCTTTTTTCAACTAACTAAAGTTCTTGAAGATTTGTAGAAAAGGTCTTTAAAACCGTAATAAAATTGTACCTTCCTATTTGTTTCCTAGACATTCAAAATGGAAATTCAGAATGTCTGACATAGCCATACTTTTTGCATACACACATTTTCAGAAATTTCCATCAGCTTGCATTATTTGACACATGGGAAAAAGTTGCAGCTGGATAGAACAGAGAAGAAAAGAGTATCCTGTGTAGTTATTGTATTTTTTGTTTTGGTTTTGGGGTTTTTTTGTTTGGGTTTTTTTTGGATGTACCTTTGATACACAATGGTAGGGAAAAAAAAAACAAGTGTTTAAAAGTTAAATGGAATTTTTAATTTCTCATTTTCCTATTACCCTTTCCCCCCCCGCCCCGCCTCAAAGTTAAACAGAGTTCTTACTCATGGCATTCAGAAACTTCAGATTCTTCAGGTGTAGGACTTCCTTCTGATTTTTTCCATCCAATGACATATTTACTCACTGCTCCTTGTCTGTGGTATGGTTTTGAAACTGAACCAGAAATCTGTGGACTAGTATTCTGTGACACTATATAGACTTTGGAGGTATCTAGGGAGCCACTTTTTTTAGAGCAATGTGTTGATGGGCTTCCTGAATGATGTGACCCACTGAAAAAGTAAAGGAAACACACAAAAGCAAAAATGAAATCTGCTATACAAAACCAAATCAGGAATGTTTCATCTGGTACAAAGCTATAATTCTTAATGTTGAGTTTTTCTCATGGTTGAAATAAAGGTAGCAATGTTAGTGCAGTAGTCTTGTACGTACTAGCAGCATATACATTAAAGCTCTCTAAGAATATGATTGTGATGAGTTTCTAAGTCAAGTAATGTATATAATTCAACTTGCTGAAATGTCAATGCAAAGTGGTATGAAATAAAATACTAAGTTCAAGACATATGTAGAATTTGTGTGTGCAATTTAAGTAAATATGGACACACATTATTAACAGTGTAATTCCATTTACATCAAGAACTACATAGGGAATTACCTCAAATATCTCTCTAATTATTAAACTTCTGTGCCTTTTCACTTCATGTTAATTTTGCCAATTTAAGCCAGTTTAAACTGTGCTTTCCATTCTGTACCACTGAGAATTTAATATTAACAGAAATAAATTTCAGTTCAAATAAACCAGTCCTCTGGATAATTTTAATAGCCTCTTTTATTATGAATAATAGCACTAGTAAGGACTAATAAAACCTTTTACTGATGACTCTCAAAATGATTTAAAATGAACTAAAGCAAACATTTCCTTGAAGAATAATTTTTTTTTCTTCTCATCTTGCAGCTGAAGGAACTGCAGCATTCACAAACCAAACGCCTTGGACTTGAAGCAGCAGCTCCATTGTGGGTTTACAAATACCAAACACTGTGCTATCTTTTAATCTAATCCCAAGAGCAATGGATTAATTCACAGAGGACCAGAAGGTGTTGCTGAAAGTGTAAGAGACATGTCTACTTTGCTGTCCATGTGGAGTCAAATACAAGCAACACATGTGCATGGATGTCATGAGATCAAATTAAAATGCCCACTGTGGAAGAAAGTTGGATCGCTAAGGCAATGGATTAATAATTTCAATCACAGCATATGCATTTAAATTTTTTTTAAGAATTATTTTATCTCCTCTCCTCCCTCTTTCTCCCCCAAAAGTAGAAACAAGATTATGAGGTTTTGGGGGAAGAAAATAATGCAGGTCATGCTAAAAGCTTTTGGTTCTGCTTCCCATCCTTCCAAATATGCAAAGAAATGATGTAAAGATCTGGTGAAGAAAATAACTCAGTTATGAAAAGAAATAAAAAATGGAAGCAAACATTGAAGCACAATGTACAACACAGATCAACAGCAAGGACATTATATAGAGGATTTTAGACTTCTGTTTGTAACTAAACTCAACTACAATTGGGCATCCAACCTCATTCTGTAGCTTTAAATAAGGAAATATTCAGTATGCAAGTTTAGGATTCAAAGATGGCCTACGTAAGAAACAAAGCAAAACCAAAGGCAACGAAGCTAAGCTGTTTCAGCTGTGTAACATGAAGGTACTTAACAACTCATGTGCATAATTAATAAACAATAGGAGAGATAAAACCATTAATAACAGAGCTGTGAGACAATGTTGTGCATAGCTCCTTGGTCTTGTAGTTGGAGATACTGTTTCACACAACAAGTTTAATTCTGTAAATCTTACTTGGACGCTACAGTATTACATTTTTTCAGGGGCTTCTTTATCTGACAAAGTTAGATAAACAGGTCAGTATTTTTTCAACATCTTTCCTGTGCACTGCACTCTATTCAGGAAATAGAATGCAATTTTAACAAAGAAATGGTGCATTTATAGATCATTGACTTCCCACCAGCCTGTGGGCTTGTCTCTTGAAGTTTTACACTGTTTAGCTGCTGCAGAACAGGTTTACTATTCAACGTTCATAAAATAATTGTGAATGAAAGCCTCAAAATTGCGAAAATTTCATTGTTACAGATTATGAGGAAATACAAACTCTGCATCTGACCAGCTGGAAAATAGATATAGGATACAGCAGTAGATATCACCCACTTATGTGTTAACTCAACTTTCTTTGTCTATTTGAAGAAGTCTGTTGCAGCATCACAGCTATGAGATATTTTTTAATAATGTATGCCTGTGGGTCCTGTATAGGTGGTGCCAGCTTCTAAACCTAGCTCTAAAATTATTTATCACTCCAACATAATTTGATGGATATTTAAGCAAAGTTTAAATAAAACAGTCAGGTCACATAACATAAGTCTGACATTTTCTATAGTAAAAGGATTTGGCAAACAAATTGGAAGGCGAACATTTGAAAACATTGGTACTGCCAAAGTGGAATTGGGCAATCCTAATGTGAGTCGGTATTTCAACAATAATTACTACTTTGGAAATGCCTGAGTAAATCACTCAATCTATATGCTTTTTATTTATTTTTTAATTAATCTGCAAAATGTTGATTCCGTAGACGTGAGCGGCATTTTACATGGCACTTTAAATATGACAGCTGTCACAGAAGTGCTGCAAATACACATTTCTAGCCATTAGAAATCTATTTCAGCTCATAATGATGAAGTCCTAGAAGCATAGAGCTTATTTCTAGAACTTTAGAAGTCTCAATATAAAAAAAATTAAATCTCAAAACACACAGTAAGTCTGGAGCTTTTACATTACCACAGGGGTAGTAAAAGCTTAATGTAAAAGCATTTAATCAGTCCTCAAAATTCGCTATACAATAGTCTACACTATCTTCTATATCTTGTGAAAAAAGAGGAAGCATACAAGACTAATTCATTCATGTCAAGCATATAAAGAAATGACGACAGAAAATATTATTTGGTTATTTTCCTGTACTGATTGACACTGAAAACAGAAAAACCAGAGGGAAAGACTAACAAATTCCTTCCATCCTTTACAGAGTAAAAACCTTAACACATAGACCAAAGCTTCAACTTCAAAGTCACCATAAAATTGGAACTGGGAGATAAAGGCAACCAGCTGTAAAAGTGCTCTTTCAAAGTTTGCCTTACAACAGATGTACCATGCACACATTCCATTTGTAACAAAAAGAGGAGCTGAAAATCAATCAGAAATTCAGTTCAACTAACAAAAGTGTAAAGCATACATCACAAGGATATAATTTAGGGGGGATGGTATGGAACGCAGTTTCACTGTATGTAAAAATTGTCCACCACTTTACGTAAAAATTTTCTGTTGCAATTTCTGATTTCCCTCAGCATTAACTCTCAGGTAATTCGTTGCACTGTATAAAAACCAAAAAAAGTATGTCAAACAAGTTTTAGGTGCAAACTTCACTTTTACTAAGGGACTTTTCCTGACTTTAAAAACCTATGCAATGTGCACAAGGTCACATATAAAGTCTCCGTCAGATCTGGGAGTTGGACTGGCTATGCTTTTTAGGCTGACCCACCAAAAATTGACTGAAAATTGCTCATATAAGCACTTAAATACAACAAAAACCCACAAAACTAGTTAAGCGCACTTTCAAAGAAAGGTAAACGGAATAACAACAATGAAAGAGACTTCTCTTTATGTTACTCTATATTCCATAATCCCTAATTTGTAAGAAACATACCTGGAATGAGAGGAGATTTCACTTAGGTCTCCCATGCTGCCTTCAGCTGTATGACTGGCAGAAATAGCAGAGGCATAGCTATGAACAGCGTAGATTTTAGCTGGATCATCATCTGGCCCCGGAACTTCAGAAGACTCGGTCCACTGCTCCGTACGACAGTGCACGCCGGACCTGCTGCCACCCAGGTGCAAAGGGGCCAGGAGAGGAGCCGGCATGCAGGGAGCTGTATCGATGCCGCTGTCAGTAGAAGCCCCCTTGATGTATGTTAATCCAAGCAGCTCAGGATCCATCAGATCTCCAGAACCAAAGTGTTTCTCATCACTGTTGCTGGATGTGTTACTGGATAGGGTGTTGCTGCTTGAGTGGCTTGAACAGCTTTTGTCTCCAATCTTAACAAGAAAACAAAGACCGCCCCCCCCCAAGTTAAATAATAAAATATTTATTTTCTGATCAATTACTGAATTTGTGCCATTAAAAATAATTTATTTTTTACAGTACGCTATAATATAACTGCAAAGTATGAAAAGAGCTTATTATAACACCAGTGTCTATGAAATGAGTTGCCCAGCTGGCTAGACACATTAAAGGTTGATGTCACCGCAAATAAAAAGGCTCTAGTTCCATCTTCTGTGGCAAATCTTGAAATCACACTTGAATTTTCTGATTATAGGACCTGCTTAACATCCATAAAATTGCATTTCTGAACACTTAAAGTAAGCATTTGTAAACCTAGAAGCATTGGTAATTATTTGTTTAAACAAGTTCTACTGCAAATCTGAAAAACACTGAAGACTGAATTATCCTTGTTTTTTTTCCTCAGTGTGGGTGAAATATGCAGCTTATTGGATCAAATCCAACTGGATGTGTGGCTTGTCAAACTGAAGCCAAATGCAGTGTGTGTGTACCAGATGAAAGTAACTTCAGTCACAGGGCCCTAAGCTAAGCAGAGCAATTGAAGTGGAATAATTATGTCAGGCATTTGTGTCAATAAAGTTGGGTTTGATATTTTTTTTAAAGAGATTTTATAGAGTCGGAATACCTTATCTATGTGACAGAGTAGCCACAATAAGGGCAGATGGAATTCTGTGAGGTAGAATTTAAGTGGGAAGGGTGACTAACTTTTTTACAAGATCCCTGTCCTAGCAGATGTATATAAATGTAGCTATTGCTCACAAATTAAAGCAATTAGACAAGGCAGCCTTTCCATAAATTATACTCCTATTCCATATGGAAATTAACAGGCCTCGAAATTTGAGAAAATTATTTTATAAAAAACGAGGGGGAGGGGTGTCACATTTTCATTAATTCTAACCTTTACAAGATGACTGTCACCTTAGAAACAATGGAACAATTGATAAAAATAAAACAAGCAGCTTTTCCAAGGAGAGGGACTTGGACGAAGGTGTCTGGAGAAAATGTCATGTCACTTCTTATTGTGAATAATTTAAAATGGAATCAAAGTGGAAAGAAACAAGGTCGTGGGGGAGGGAGCTCAAAGGCATAAAATTAACCTCAGAAGATGTATTGCATGTATGAACCTTCCCCAAAATTTCCTGTATGTTGTTGAACATACACAGGCACCTTCCTGATTCCACAAGCAGCAGGGAATTTGGACAACAACTACTGATAGAGAGATCTTGAAATGCTCAAAGTTCACTACGGCCACAGTTTAGGATTATATTACAAATTTCCTTGTGGTAGCACCCTAATTGTTACATGTGGTTAAAGACTCAGTCATGGAGCAAGATTTAAAAAAAAAAAAAAAAAAGCAGGAATATGATATTTATTCTAGGAGAACAAAGAGTTTGAAGACAGCCAGAGAAATTCCACCCCCCCTCCCTCCACCAAGTTAAGACTGATAAAAAGACAATATAGTCTCTTTTTTCTAATATTTAAATATTTTGCCGAATTCTTGTACATTTGCTGTAGCACTCAATGGGAATTCCAGTGGCTGGAAGAGTCTCATGTGGCAAACTGAGCTGAACAAAAAGGAGATGCACAAGAGAACACGAAAAGATCCTTTACAAGGTACTGACCACTTCTGTTCGTTTTTACAGCATCTAACAACAAAGTAGCCTCATTTAGTTAGTATTATCTTTATAATAGTGCTGGTTTGTACTTTGTACAACGTTGCACCTGCACCATACATATGCATATGCATGCAAACACAAACAAAAGCACATTATGAAATTTTCTGTTCAGATCCTCACCATTCTAAAAGCACAAGAACTGCCATTAGCATAAAACTAACTTAAGTAAACTCATCATTAAACTTTGGTATTGGTGCTTTGTTTAATACTGATTGTTACATACTGATTCTAGCTTCCTGTCAACTTTGGCTTAAGGTCAAAGAAAGTCTTTTTGTCTTCATGTGCATAATTCTATGTTATGATTCTGTTTATGGTAGTACTTTGAGAAGTATCAAGCAAGATTCTCGTAAGATACCAATGTACACAAGAGGAGAAACTGGCCTCATTCTTACCCATACAAGTCTACAAATAGTGTAGATTCCTGTTATATATAACAGGTTTTTCCATATAACAAACATACAAAAAAATAAATAGAAAAAGAGCTTGCATATCATTAGTGTACCTTCCAACGCTAAGCCATTGAGGATTTCACTATTACTGAAGACAGGTCACTGAACTAGGTAGACTAGAAATCTGTTTGGCATTCTCAACACACGAACTGTACTTTTATAGTGCTCATTAATAATTATACTACATGAGTATTTCACACAACATGACAAATGGTACGGTGAACGTACTATTTTTTTAAAGGACATTAAATAATTCACAGATTAAGCAAGCCAGTATAAATGAAGCTATAAATATACACCTGAGTGTAGGCTATTCTAGTTTTATCTCCTCAGTGCCCGACACCCAAGCAGTCTTGCAGTTCTTAGTTTATAAACATAGATTAATCATACTCAATCCCCCTACATCTAGATGACCATACTCTTTGCCTCCCAAAACACACAGTGGTCTTCATAAACTACTAAAATGTATTATAACATGTGTTTCCTAGAGTCCAGGGTGATTTTTTTGGTTGGTTGGATTTTTTGGGGGGGTGGTGCTGTTGTTTGGTTTTTGTTTGTTTGTTTGTTTTTAAAGAGTTTGAATTACCTCCAAGTAAAAGACTTACATGTGAAAGTTTGTTTGGCGACTCCTTGCCACTGCCTTCTTTCTGTAAAGCCCGGTCTTTGTAGGAGCTCAGGACTTTGGTCGATGGTGCATGCCACTTGGTTTCTGCCATAAATAATTGTGTTTTAATTTCTGAATGCTAAAAACGTGAGTATACTGTACAAAGAAAAAAGGTACATGGCTTCGCATCAGGTTTCAAACCTGTACACTCTTTGGAAGCAGAGACATGTATCTCTGCAGAATTTCCTATGATCTAGTTTTTCAATGATAACTGAACAAAGTTCTACCTGCTCTTCATCATTCAGGACATTTTCTGAAGGTTCAGAAGAGATATATTCCAAGTATTTTGTAAATATCCCACACCAAATTCTGTTAGACTGTCTGCTTTCACATCATATTATGTGCTCTTTGTGTATCAAACCTCCGCATCAGAAGGTGGCTGCACTTCAGCAAAGAACATTACTTTTGAGATACAGTGGTTTTTATTACCAGAATGCCTAGTTCCTTCCAAAGTTTCCTCTCGTTCTCTGCCTCCTTCACATTCCAGTGAGCCTGAACCTTGGTGGTGTTCATGGAGCAAAGGGGACTGGCACCTTTTAACATAAGCAGAAAATTAAGTTGTTTAGGTTTTCTTCCCTAGGAAACTAGTTACATGATGAACAACAACACATTTTATTCTTCAGAGCAAATATTTTGTAAGTGATTTGTTTAAACAATCAATCACTATCCCTACCTAATGTGCCCAAGTATAGTAACGTTTCCAAACACTGCAAGGAAATATTTACATGCAATTTCTTCAACAGCACACTGTTATATCTTAAGTGTGAAGAGGCCAAGAAGACACTGAACTTT
Source organism: Columba livia (assembly GCF_036013475.1). Lineage (NCBI taxonomy): Eukaryota > Metazoa > Chordata > Aves > Columbiformes > Columbidae > Columba > Columba livia. Next base: position 77,797,864 of record NC_088604.1, read on the forward strand.
AAGAAGAAATGCATTATTGGGGCTATATAGCCAAAGGTTTTTGCAATGGAAAACTATGGTAACAGATGCTTAACTGCTTTATGAACTAAGCCCCACAGAAAGTATCTCTGTAGTTTTGCAGGTTTGCACACTCTGAACATATCAGCTGGTACCAGATCCATTGCCTTGCATTGTATTGCAAAAGTTAAATTATTTCACAAAGCAACACACTGAAAACAAGCTTGTTATTAGAAATAACCACACTGGAAAAATGACACGAGATGCATTTTCATGTGTTTACTGTCAAAAAAATTGTCATAGTTTCATCTGAATTATTAGCATCACTTTAGCTGCCAGAGATTTCAGTGAGTATTCTGAAATTCCTTGAGGAGTCTCCAAGATATTGCATATATATCTGCTACATGGAAAATCTTATCCACAAACAGTCATGCCAAAGCAATATTAAGCTTACAGACAAGGAGTCAAGCTTATGTTTTCAATATTCACATTTTTTTCTGAAAAGTAGCTTCCAAAAGCCAAGTGGCAAGTCTGGAATGCTTTTGTGTCATGCTATGTAGATCCTGCCATAGCTCAATATTTTATAAACAGGAGTGCTCTCGGCAGCTTGTTATTTATAAAACAAAGTGATACATTTAAAGTAATTTAGAACACTTCTCTCATAATATTCTTATAACATAGACAGTTTATTGGGGTGGTCTTACATACACAGATAACTAATTTCTGAAACTTCAGCACCAAGGGATTAACAGGGATGTGAAAGACCCATTGGTGTATTGCAACAACCCTTCAGGGAGATCTCTGGAAGACCACTACTTTTTTGAGCAGAGATATCAGGGAATGGATGCCACTGGAATAAGAACAGGAGGAAATAAAACCTTTGAAGACCATAAAGATGATTTTGTAACTGAACACTCTTCCAGTGAAGCAGATTTTGCCAATACATCTATGATATAGAACATCTACAGAACTTTGCTTCAGAAAGAAGATGCATGGGAGCTATGGCGAGAGTTATGAAAAAAAATAATTCACCAATACCCATCATATGCCACTTGCTGCCTCCATTGGCTGCTCCCGCTGGGTCCTGGGTCACTGGAGGAAGACTGGTTGCTCGGAGAACTTCTGTAATGTTGACCACAGTCATTAACAGTGCACCAAGTTATTTGTGGGACTTCAGATTTGAAGAAATATATTTGTACAAATACATTCATTTTTACAAATAACGCGGATGCAGTATGATCACTTAACTATATTCATTTTGTGAATTTACAGTTTTAGCTCAATTTCATAAAACCTGAACAAATATTTTTAAAGTATGTTATTTATTTAATCATTAATAAATATTTCCAGCTGAAAACATTAAAAAGCCACAAAAAGAGAAAGACTAAGTCCCAAATCCTATTTTCCTTACACCTAACTTTATTTCTGAACAAATGGCATAATTCAGGAGCCAGAGGAGCTGGATTAGGCCTCTACATTTGTGTGGAAAGCTCTCATGCTGGGATCAGAAATGATTGTTAGTCACTTTGCATGTATTGCAACTTTGAACATAGTAATTTAGAAATATTAACAGCAATATCTTTTTATTTTATAAATTACTTGATGTAGAAGAACAATAAGTAAACATTTTCATGAATAGTATTCTTTTGTACTGATTATTGAAACTTTTTAGCCTCATCTTAATGATGTCTCTAATTACTCTCCTCGGATTTCCAGAGAGTTGAAATGCAGTGTTCGAATTTGGTTTTGATCATTCTCCTATCCTTCACTTCTGTGCATATCAGTCCATAACTACAACACAATTTCCCTCAGTGACATTTCCTTGCATTTCCCTTCTTTTTTCATTTAGTGTTGTTGTTTGTGTTTTGTTTTGGTTTTGTTTTAAAGGCTATGTGTAGAAATGAATGTATGTACTCAGGGACGAGGTGAAAAGAGGTAGTTTCGGATTTAAGTGCAACACTCTCCCAAGGACATGACATTCAATAAGCAACTTTAGTGTTCAGCTTGAAAATTAAGACCTTAGCTATTATATTTTGTCTAACAGCCAAACATGCATACAATAAGTAGATAGTGTAGTCCCTAATTTTTCAGCATGTATCTCTCTGGTAAGTTTTGACAGGACTGAGCCTCTCAAGTACATTAGTCTGTAGGCTACAGTTGAACGCAGTTGCATGTTCTTGCTTCTTGCCACCAAGAACGTTGTATGTCTTGCACAGCTTAAGTGAATTAGCATTAAGAGATGGGTAAGTTATGATCCTGTATGTTTCTGGTCTCCAGACTGGAAACAGACATTGTCCTCAAAACCAGGACATTGGTTTGTACTATCCCAGGCTGAGGAATGTGTAGATCCCAAGCCTCCCATTTGCTGGGTAAGTGTTTAGCCATTAACCTGATAAACAAAGGTGGTCACAAAAGGAGAACCACAGCAATGCAGCCAGTGAACGCCTCACACAGGTCCTGTACAGAAGGGCTGCAGCTGCCTGCTCTCAGGAATGAATTCTAGACTCCAGGTGAAAGGATGCACTCGCTTTCAAGCACACAGAGACTTCTTGGTGTGAAAAACCAAGTGAGTCTGACTGAAGCTTTGGTCCTAGGCAATCGCTATGAGCAGCTGTCACAGAACTAGAAATTTTGCCAAAACAGAAGTAGGGTCAAGTATATCCTTGTATTTCTTAGTGACTAATTAGAGGAAACCCCTTGATCAACACAAAAACTTTTGAATCGCCTTCTCAAAGCACTTAACACTTCTCAGGAACTGCACTAGGAGCATAGGTGTTCAGCTCCCAGTTTTTAATGTCACTCCAGGGAGTTGGCACTTAACTGTTGCATGTCACAGCAGTTGAACTGCTGCTGCTTAAATCTTTTGCTACATCTAGCACACATTTTTGTTGCTTCTTCCTCTTTTTATCTTAAAAAACAACCATTTTATCACTGACTTCAGTGCTAGCTCATTTTCAGATCAGTTGCTTTATCTTCCTGGTTTTATCAACCTGCTTTTCCTTGCCTGCACTCTTCAATTTGTCTAAACTGATACTGGGTCTCTGACCCTTTAAAATCTCTTCATAATTTTCCTAGCCTGAGTATACATTTTCACCCTTCCAAGACTACCTATAAGTACTAATCAACCTTGCTTCAAACCCTCTTGTTTTAAGCCCATCCCTCTGTCAAGTCATCAACTATGCCTCTTCCCATGTGGAAAGACCTTGCCAATTAGGGTACCTTTCTTTTCTTGTTTCAAGACCCACACATCACAGTTCATCATTTTCCTCTCTTTTCATTATTTACAATCTGTACCATGTCTTCCCAAGAATAGCACTTCTACATTGCACTTGTTTTGTTTAAGTGATACAGGAATTTCTTCACAGGAAGAGATAGCCTTTGTCTTAACATCTTTTCACATGCTTCACTGAGTGTTAAGAGAAGCACAACTTACATTTGTGAAGCTTTTGGAAATGAGTAGTATGTCAGAAAGCTTTCATTTTTTCTCTGTATAGACGTACAGTATGCTTAATAAAACTCCATAAATCCAAGTATCTCTAGACATTTGATACATTGTCTCCTTATGCTAGATGTTACTGAGAATTTCAGTAACAAGACATTAGGAAAAGTTTAAGCCCGATAATGGAATATACATACATGCTTACAGAAACGCACCTCTCCTTTTTTCAGGGGGTGAGGAGGTGAGTTGAGGACAAGAAGAATGAAAATGATCAAATGGTCATAACTGGGAGTCAGGCTTCCCCAGACATATTTGCAAATATGTACTACTATTACTTGTATATGTTTTAAACAATGTAAAACTCACTAATTCTTCTTTCCTACTAAATTAGATAGTATAGCAATAGCAGTATTTCATTATTTCATCCAGAATTTTTTAAAATTTAAGACTAGTACTTTAGATTTTCATATCAATTAGATATATTCAACATGCATTTTCCTTGGAAATTAGAACTACTTCACCCCATGGAAAAAGGATATAAGCAGAAATAATTGCAAACAATAAAGGACAGAGAGTTCAGTTCAAGATATATGGTTTTCCTAAACAATTCAAAGGTCAAATGTATTTACAAATTTTTAATCACAGAATCATAGAATTTCAGGTTGGAAGGGACCACCAGGTTCATCTGGTCCAACCAGTCTTGGCAAAAGCACGGTCTAGACAAGACGTTCCAGCACCCTGTCCGGTTGAATCTTAGAAGTGTCCATTGTTGGGGAATTCACCACTCCTCTAGGGAGATTATTCCAATGTTTAATTGTTCTCATTGCGAAAAATTTGTGTTCAATCAGTAACTTTACAAATAAATTTTTGTCTTATGAAGAATTATGATTAAATTAGAACAGAGCTAACATTTAAGGATACCATCACACCATCTAAGAGGTATTACATATTCAAATCACAAGCTCTGCTTTGTTTAATTAAAAGCAAAGCAAAGTATAAGGACTGGTAATGAGTCACAGAATCCTTTGAAATTATGCCAATAGCTAAGTAATTAGATTAAACAATTAATTTTTAAAGGAATGACTTCATCTTATTTATGCTCATTATTTGTTTAAATAGGCTCCCAAAAGGTGGGAGACAGGACATTATGTAGATCAAAAAGTGACAAGGCAGTTTCCCACTCAGGTCAGCTGTCCTCAGCCCAGTCCACTTCCATCACAAACAACAGAAGTTGTTTCCTCAAGTAGAGGGAACTGGGTTCAGTGATGGCTCTTTAATACCACCTCAGAATTTCAATTACTGCCAAAGCTCAACAAAATAAGGCTTAAAAATAAGGTTTACTGAAGTTCTAGAAAGCAGAGATATCTAGGGCAAGGCACATTAGGAAAATGGCAGGCATTGCCCCTCACTACAAGCAAGACACAGAGGTGCTGGAGCTAGTTCAGAGGATAACAAAGCTGGTGAAGGGTTGGGAGCACAAGTCTGATGAGGAGCGGTTGAGGGAACTGGGGCTGTTCAGCCTGGAGAAAAGGAGGCTGAGAGGAGACCTTATCACTGTCTACGACTACCTGAAAGGAGGCTGTAGCATGGAGGGTGTTCAGTATCTTTTCCCAAGTAACAAAGACAAGAGAAAATGGCCTCAGGTTGTACCAGGGCACATTTAGATTGGATATTAGGAAATATTTATTCACTGAAAGGGTTGTCAGCAATTGGAACAGGCTGCCCAGGGAAGTGGTTGAGTCACCATCCCTAGAAGTGTTTTAAAGATACACAGATTAGATTCTTAGGGACATGGTTCAGTGCCAATATTACGTTAAGAGTTGGACTCAGTGGTCTTGTTGGTCTCTTCCAGCCAAAACGATACTATGATTCAACGACGAAGCGGATGGGCTCTCACCTTGCACCGTCTGGCAGCTTTCTGTCGAAGGAGGTGCTGCGAGGAATGGCTGGCTGAGCCTGCGGGAGCAGCGGCTGGCAGGGCAGTCTGTCAGGTGTTCCTAGGATTGGAGAGGCACGAGAGAGGGGCTGCCCAGCGGGAGTCGGCACCCGATGCCAAGTGGTATTTCTTCTGAAAGGGGTTTTATACTCACATGGGGTGCCTTCACTGTCTAGTTTGTATTCCACCATGGGGATACGACAAAGTTCTGAACAACCCCTGTGGGACAAATAAAAATGCTGGTCAGTTTCACTGGAGGGAACAGAAAAATAAATCTTGCATTCTGCAGTCAGAAGTGTGTGTATATTTTCCTTCTAAGTGCCTGAAGGGGTTCATACAGCATCGTACAGCTCTCCAAGTGCTTCAAAACTATCATGGCAACCAGGTAAGAAACATTTCAAAACAAAGGATTTACTCTCATATGCTCGAAGGTTTTTGAACGCTCTCCTTGCTCTACAAAAGGCGAAAATATTAAGCTTTTATAAATTAATGTGCAGCTTGAATTCTACATTATAAAAACTAACGGAAGCAAAGCATATTTAGAAGTCAGCAAACATCAAGTTCTTCTATAACAGCCTTAGTTTGTTTAAATTTCATAAATACAAATAATTTCTTAATGTAAAAATTTGCATATCCAAAATTACAAAACACGTTTACTGCTTTGCAGCAAACTAAACGCTTCTTAGTGGCATTAAGAACTTTCCTTTAGAATCCTGCCCTGTCCCCATGCAATGACAGAGCACATACACTGTGATGCAAATGATTATGTGGCATCCAACTATTTTTCTATTTGTTTTCTATCTGTACTTTCTAATGTTTCTCTTCCTGGGGCGCTCTATGCCTGGAAGAGAAATGCAGAGGCAGAAGTATGGGGCAAAGGAGAACCAGTCTGGCTTACACCTTCTCCTTGAAGCTTACAGCATGGTGAAATACTGACAGCATTCCCAGAAAGCGTAAAGTCTGGTAAAAGTAGCAACAGTGTTCTCCAAATGATCAGTTTGTCTGTGGGATATTTTCTGTAGACTCAGGCTGGATGTGAATTAAGGGTTACTGTTTCAGATACTAGTTAACAGAAGCTTCCCACCCATTTTAAACCAGCATTGATTATCATTGCAGATATTTTCTATTCTGACATACTGCCTCCATTATCTGTATGATAGGGAGTGCATACTAAATTAACATCTATAACAAAAACACCCTAAATTATTCTAATGCAATCCACTAAGTAAAAAATACTGAAACTTTGCTTCTCTGTCTCAACTACAATTCTCCTTTATCCCCTGAGCTGAATCTTGATCAAGTTTTGCTTTGTTGAAAACTCAACATTCACCATTTACGACTAAATTAAAATCACCTGGAAAAAGTGTAATAAGAGTGTGTGTAACGCACTCTCTTAATCCTGAAAATGTTTTGGCACAAATAACACCACCAATGTGCAGTTCAAATAAATTGTATAGATTCTCATACATTAAATTACTGTGCCCCAAAGCTTCTGAACCAAACCCCAAAAGAATATTTTCATTGTCGGTGTTCTGATAAGCAGATTAAACAAAATAGATATTATAAAACCGTTAACTGTGTTATTCTAGGTTGTTCAAGAGTAGATGCATGTGCAACTGTAGCAGTTAAGTTCTAGACACCCAGTCTGATCCAGCCAAATGCTTCAGGCTGCTGAATTGTGTGGTACTAAATAGGCTAACTGTTTATGTCCCGTAGCATTAAATCGCAGTCCCTGCTGGCACTCAAACGTATGAAGAAGGTAAAGAACGAACTATAAAATATAGAGCAGGAGCGTCAGACTTATTTACACAGCTACTCCTACATTTATACAGTCCTAAAATTGCACTCTGCCCTGTGAAGGCAACTGCAAGGCTTACGTAGCACCCAGTGAAAATGAGTCTGACACCCCCAAAATAGAGGATAAAGCATTGAGAGTGGAGATTAGTAGTCAAAGAAGAGTAGAAGACACCATGATGAAGATGAGCTGAAGAGGAACCACTAGAATGCTCCAAAACAGATCTCAGAATTCCTGCTTTTTCAAGGTTATTCTCTGATCAGCAATATCAATATTAAATGCACCAGTAAAATCTGGCATGTGTAAACTCTGCTGACAAATCATAGCTGGACATGTTGGAAGCAACAGAGAATTTCACAGTAATGAATTTCTGGTTTTAGCCTCCCTGTAGAGGTAAGACCACCCCAATAGTCTCCTTCCACAGACAAGAAATGGAGCTACACAGAAACCAATGTTACAAAACTATCAGTTCATTTCAGAAGGTCAATTTGATACATCTATAGCTTTCCTCCTGCCCTGAAAATGCCAATGTTATTCAAACCACCACTTCAAACTACATCAGTGCATGTATCTATTTAAAAAAAATTCTTTCACAGTTCTGAAAAATCACAAAGCACATGTCGGATTCCTAGAATGATGAACACCATATAAAGGCCAAGTTTAGCACGTTGCATACAATCGTGCAAACATTTCTATTGCTGAACCATAAAGAGGATACATTTCTCCAGCGCAATATTCAACTACTTATATCCCGAGACCATTCTACTCTTCCTAAAGTTCCCTGTCACATTCACTGCCTGCAACAAATAAGAGCAAGGTGCAGGAGACAGTAGCCTCCAGCCATGCAATCTCAATTCATTTCCAGAGCAGGTCCACATTATGTCAACGCAGAAAGTTCTTAAAGGAAAAACATAACCTAAGATTGATTATTCAATTAAAGACTTTCATAAAGCTTTATATACAAAACTAACAGAACAAAGAATGCACAGATGACATACCAAGGTTAATATTAGTTCAGTGCACAGCATAATTTTTCATGTGGCCATATACACACACTTTGTCATTTTTTGACTAGGAATTGAACAATTACGTAGGCTACAATTTCAATCATCCCTCTGCTAGCTTCTTAGTATTGTTTCACTCCCTCCTTCATTCCTATAGACCTTAAGTGTTAGGAACAAATCACTCCCTTCCCAACTTTCATTATTAAGATATCTACTTCACAGTTCATCTTTGTAATTGAGAAAGTTATAGCACATAATTGTTATTGCATCTCTTATTAGATATCCCCCCAAAAAGTTGCTGTAAAAATAGCCATGGTTTTTGAAGGCAAAAGGGACTGCTACTATGGTTTAGTTTGACTCAGTTGCTAACTGAATAACTAAAGCATGATATAAAATCCAAAAACAACAAGGTTTCCCACATAAAAGAAGAATTTAGAACTTTGTAAAATGTTGTGTTTGTTTTCATCACAACAAGGTATTCCTCTGACAAATGAAAAAATTAGTCAGGACAGTATTCCTGCAAAAAAAGGCTTACAAAACAACCCTATTTCAAGTCACTATAGAAATCTAACAATGTTAATTTAAAATTCAAAACAGAGATCCAATGTGAACTTTGTAACTGTCCCCCCCAAATTTCCATGCTTAAAATGGAACTACTTTATATGGCTTCCTTTGTCACACACTTTCAAATTTTAATTTAAAAGTGCCAAACCAATCAGTTCAACATTTATATGAAAAACTATGCTTCACTGCTTCACAAGCACTGCCTAAAAATCAGCTACTGCAGTATATTGAGATATGTAAAGTCATAATTGTACCTACCTCCTGTATCAGAAACAAAGAAAAGAAATTACTTCATGCCTGCAATCCAATAAGGATCCTCACCCCCCACCATGGATCAAACCCACAAACTGAAATGCAATTTCCTATTAAATAATTAATTTGCCCATTATCTAATATCAATTTATAATATTGTTACTTATTCCACTGGATGAAGACTATCCATTGACACTGGTATTAACTGATAGCTTTTAATTCACTTTTTTTTTAATTCACTTCAAATAATATGTAAAGACATTTCTATATCTCATGGTCTTTAAAAGATATTTAAATTTATGTTAAACAAGTCCAGGATATCAAGCACCTTTTCCAATTATGTTCTAGATAACACTTTGAAAAACAGACTCATTATTTATCACGAAAGTGTGACCAAGTCTTAGCCACACATCAGAAATGGTCGCACTTCCTGTCCTTCGCTAGAGTTTGGTATTAATTAAATCAATCCTTCAACAAAGCACAGACTCTTACTAATATATTTGGTTTCAAGAGTCATATTACCTTATTAAAAATTTGGTTAATAAAAATGATTCTACAATTACATAAAGCATGACTCTATGATACAGCCAGTAGGTTATGAGTGCATATTAAAATTTAAGAGTCCACTATAAAAATCTGCAATATTGAAATATTACTGCAAGGAGCATTATATTCTCAAACAATTATCAAGCAGTCCATTACATTTTTCAAACTACATTAACCAAATCGTTCAATATTAGTTTAAGATTCCATATAAAGGTTCTATAAAAGGCTGTGAAGGTCCTACATTACATTTACCTCATTAAAAAAGGTAAATGTTCATCTCCACAGAAAAGCTAGAAGCTTTCATATATTATGACCAGCAGTTTGCCATCTTGATAACTGCACAACAGCCTTCTTTTTAGTGGTATCATACCACTACCAACTAGTAAGCATGATTTTGGTATTTGGAGCCCAACTATCTACAGATTTCATGTATCCTGAACAATTTACCAGGGTAATAACAAAACTAGTGTAACTGGTTACAATTTAACTTTAATTCAGCCTGTCACAGATCTGAACCACTACAGGGGTAGGGATAGAGAAATAATCACTGGTGTTCAGCAGTTGCATTACACTGATAAATTATCCCTTACTATCACCATTTCAATTCAAAACACTTAATCTTGCTCAATACGGAATCTTTATTTATACCTAAGAGTACAACAAGTACATTCTTTTTACCCAAACATTGTGTTTGAAAGTAATCACTTCTACTACAGTGCACATCTGTTCTTAAACTACAGAGGTTCCTATGAAGTGTCACACCTGAGGACCCATCATGCAACCTATGAAATCCACATAATAAAATATAGATTAGGTTAACATAATTTTAGAGACTTAACTGAAAAGCAGAATTGAGTAGCTTATTTTTTCTTAGACTCACCCTGTAGTTAAATGAGACATACATACATTTCCCCTTCTCTGACACTTTGAAGTGCCTCCTATACCACCCACAGTGCAAGTTCAAGACACCAGATAAGATTCCAATGGTCAGAAAGACAAAAATTGCAAGTTCTGACATCTCCATATTATTAACAGTAGTCACATTGCATCAAAAAAAAAAGAGAAGCCATTTGAAAAACAGCAGATCAGCTTCACCTTAAAATAATTTCATAGCACAACACATGTATGCAATTGTGTACAGCAACCTCAGATCAGGCTGCTGCCCACTTTCTCACTCCTGGTTTAAGGTGAGTGACAACTTCCTTGCAGTCCCTTCGGAGAGCTGAAGCTGACTACCCCTCCTCTATAAAGATATACTTATTGTTCTTCTGATCTGCGTTACTATTCAGTTTTAAACAGTCTTTGCACTGATGAGTAGACACACAATTTAGAGGCCTCTTTAAGAGCCTCTACACCTGCATTGTTGCTCAGAAGGCTTAATTTAAAAGAAAATCGTAATTAAATAATCTGAAGGCCATATGAACTATCCCACCAGCTTATGGCAAACACCCTCAGGAGAAGACTTGAACTTTTCACGCAGTAAATCCTTTCACTTCCTAAAAACATTTTTCCGACCATTGTATACTCTGCTGGTTATCTGTTACTCTAAAAAAAAGCCCTAGAAACATAATTGCCTAGTAAGATCACAATCATTTAGGAGCAACAAGCATCAGTACTGGAAAATACAGGAAGTCATTACACCTATTTTATTTGTACGAAAGAGTTTGCAAAGCTCAAGAGAATAAAACAAACTCAAAAGAAATGCAGCACTACTTAATAACAGCCCACAGGCAGTTTCAGTCATAGTTAGTAGAATATTTCAGTTTCCAAAATTACCTATAACAGCAGGAAAAAAGTCTGTTACCTGTTCAGACCAACAGGTGGAAACTACTGCTGCTACATCTCTCACGTTGGTTGTACCTGAGCTTCTGTTTCTTGCCCATCCCTGGAAATTTTTCTTAAAGTTTTGTTTGTTTTCCAAACTTTCCAGAAACAGTTTCTTAAGCAGTTCTCTTAAGCAGTTTTTTCTTAACATATAAGTCTAGTTGAAATAAGGCAGGCACATAAGTTTCAATGCGGTAAGATTCTAGCAGAATCTACAGTTTAAAATGGATTTGGAAGTACTGGAACGCCTTGATTGGATTTGACTGATATATATATATACACATATAAATAAAATACAGTGTCCTCATGCATTACTGTGACATCACCAGCGAAAGCAAATTAGAATGAACATCATTATTCTCCTGTTCAAATGTGTACAATTCTAGTTACTGCACTGCAGTACTAGGTAATATTGACAACAACAGGAGAACAAATCAATAATTCTGAAGGGAAAGATACAAAATAGAAACAAATGACACAAGTATACTTATTCAGATCTGAATAGACTAACCAGCATTTTTGTTCTAAGACTGCTTTGTAATTTACATAATTCACGTATTAAATAGCAATTTCTTCTTTCTATCCAAATATCAGCCTGGTGCCATGAAAATAATTATGATTTCTCAATTTGTGCATGATTATTCCATGATTGCTTTTGCATATACTGCTATCAAGACTGTAAGTAGGAGAATCTACCTCAAGTAATGGAATGCACTTATTGAGCAGAATTTTCCTCTTTCATTTCCTAATCTCTCTGTAACATTCCTTTGTAAGCACCTTCAACATTCCAAATAATTTATTTCCATGCTGAAATAAATTAATACAAGACAGTTTGCAGCAAAAAAAAAATTCATTGTTAATATTCTCAGTGTATGCCTACTTTCACTTCATTGGTTTTCTTTTAATATATAAAGGGCTGATGGACTGAGGATTATTTGTGGGTAAGCTATCAGAGAGGGGGAAAAGAAAAAAATAAAGTTAAGAGCTTGAATAAAGATCTCCACTTCAGCTGATATTTTTCCAAGGCACTGGGACTGCTTTGCAAGCACCCTTGCACACTTGAAACTCATTTTCTTTTGAAAGGTATAATTCCCAAGACACTCCATTGCAGTCATGTCCAGTCTGTGTAATCTCACTTCAGAACTTGATCCCAGCAAGGAACCAGTGTTAATAAGCAACCTAAAGAGAAAGTCCTCATTGCTTAGTATTCCTAAAATCCAGCAGACAGAGCTAAGCAGAAACTACTCTTTCAAGCAGTAGAAATCAGCTTATTATCTCAGTAACAGAAAAACAGGCATTAATAAAAAGATACATGCAGATTTTTCATAAAACTAGTAATTTTTTTGCTAAAATATTTACAGTCTTGTAAATGCATGTAAATTTTTAACACAACTGATCCTTGTAGAAATAAAGATGAAAGTATTTTTATACCTATGCACTGTGAACAAAAATCCTGTGTCTGAACTTGAAACCCCAGATTATGGCATTTAAAGTAATTATGCATAAACAGAAAATTTATTATAAACTACCAGTATCTACCCCGGGAAATAACACTGAAATACAGGAAACAAAACCCCAACTGTCAGAAGATCATACGCTCTGTACAATGAGTCAAACTTTCAAGGTATTTATTTCAGCCTCCAAATCTACTGTTCTACATATGAGAGACAGAATTAAGTATCATTTCTTGAAAGAAAAGCTCTAAAACAGCTGGAAATGAAAGCAATAATTATTGGAGCATACATGTGAAGCTGTCTCCTGCTTTTGAACTATCATTCTTCTATACGTGCAGGACCAAAGACTGATGGAACGCCCAATTTTGAAGGAAATATCTGCACATCTGTTGTGAGTGTTATTTGATAATTACTAGAGCTACTCAACAGTAAATAAGTTCTCTCCCGACGAACAGGCACACCTGCCTTAATTGTTGCTCATAGATACGTATTGGAAATCACTCTGAGACCTGATTCTATCCTATACAGCCATGCACAGTTTCTCCAAGGACAGTGACATTTCTTGTCAAAGGTGAAATGCATTCTAGTTCTCCAGATACTCTTGTTTTACATGCAAAACTACTGCCTGTAAATTTCTGGGTAAACCTGATACCAGGGTACAAGAGAGACAAGAACATACTGGAGTCCAGCAAAGGGCTGCAAAGATGATTAATGAATCAGAGCATTTGCAAACGCCAGAAGAGTTTGGGGGGGCTGGGATGGTTCAGCCTGGGAAAGAGATGGCTCAGGCGGGATTTTATCAATGATATAAATACCTGATGGTGTGATTGGGAGAAAAGATGACAGAGTTAGACTCTTCAGAGTAGAACCCAGTGAAAGCACAGTAGGCAAGGTGCACAAATTGAAATATGGGAAACTCCATTTAAGCGTAAGTAAAAACATTTGTTACTGTGAGCATGATCAAACACTGGAACTGAAGTTGTGGAATCTCCATCCTTGGAGATACTCAAAAGTTAGTGGTCATGTCACTGAGCAATCTGCTCTAGCTGACCTTGCTTTGAGCAATGGGGTTGGACTCAAGAACCTCCTGAGGTCCCTTCCAACCTCAACTATTCTCTGTTTCTATGTTTCTGCAAGATAAGACATTGCAGATGGCTAAGACAAGCAACTGAGGAACAGACAAGGAGATAGATTTGCACAAATTTTAACTAGTAAGAAGCTGTGATAGACTATCTTCTTTTTCCAAATCTCTGGCAATTTATGCCTGTCTGCCTTCTCCTCATTCCCCCTCTCATTAATATATTTTACAAACAATGTCACAGGTCACATTTATCAACCGAAACTCTCAGCCTTGTCACGTTATATCTATATTGCTTTCTATCTGCTCTGTTTAGATAATAAACACCGAGAAAGGGCAAGCTCAAAACTCTCTGGATATTGGATCCTTTTCAAGTTGAGCAATCAAAATGATTAATCATATTTTGGAGATATAAGGGGAAAAATTAGGAGCTTTCTGTTTCAGTGAGAAGCTGATATCTAAGAGAAAGAGGCATTAATGGAGACTTTTTTATACTAGAGAGGTTAGGCTTAAAAGAACTTTAAAATAAATGCTTTGATGTTTTTCATATTTTAGAATAGAAACATAGTTTAAAAAAATGATAAACAAGAACGGTTTTGCAGATTTGGTGGCACTCAGTTAAAACTCCTCCTACACACAGAGTGAGTGCCATATATCACACTGATTTGGGATTTTAACATATTATTTCTAAAAATGTATCAAAGAAGATACAAACAATTCATACAGTATGTATTTTTTACCAGGGCCCATAAAATACACGTTTTTACCTTCAATATAATAGGATCAGCTCATTAGGCTCATATTCTGTAAACAGCTTGGAAATGTATACCAAACAAGTCGGTGAAAATTCATATCCAGAAGCAGATGGTGAGAATAGCAAAGCTAAGCAAAGAGAGGCTTAATTGCAAATTCTATCCAACTAAGCAAAACGGTGGTATTCTACATTCACAGGCATTTTCTTCAGAAAGGAACCCAATGCTTCAACATGCAGGTTGAGGCAGGAGGGGGGAGGCACTTCTGTATCATTCATCAGGCCAATGACTACTTGGAGAATTGCCACCAATTAAACAGTATTCGTGTACAGTTGGCACCAGCTTCACAGTGCTGCATGCTACGTAAAATTTTATGGCTTGTTGTGTTGCCAAAAGCAACACATCTAATGTTTTTTCTGTTAAATTAAAAATCAACAAGAGATTTAAAGTTGGCCTTCTACAAGAAGACAAGTAATTCAATTTACTCCGGTACAGTTCTCATTTATAATGAGGCAAATTAACAGTACCTAGACAAGATATGTGAGAAATGAAGTATAATGTTTTAAATTTTCCCTACTTTTCTCTACCTCGTAACATTCAAAAATGAGAAGAGGAAAAATATTCTAGTCACCACAAAATGAACACCGATGAAAGAAAATTGCATTTCATCCCTGAAAACAACGTACAGTCACTATAATAAACCTTTGTCTTTTCCTCAGTGTGCGAGCATTTATTTCATGTTGTAGCAAGATTTCTTTGCTTTAACTGATGCTTTCATTGATGTAATTCACTACTTAATAGCACTAAATTAGATATCTGTGGAAAGTGAAAAGGACTCTAAGACTTGATACTGTAGATGTCCAGAATCCAGTATTTCACCACTTTTGTTAAAATTTCAACGTAAGAAAAAATAAACCAAGACATTTTAAATTGTCAAGAGTCAGAGAAATGTCAAAAGACAGATACAGCATTCTTCAGAGAAAGATTTCCAATTTTCAATTTTAGTAATAAAATATAAAATCCTCCTGTGGAAGAAGAGAAGTCACATCAGCTTTCAAAAGAGCTCAGTCAGGATGCACTAAAGTTTACTTTCTTACAGGATCCCATTTTATAATCTCTTTCAAGCCAACAGGGGTTTTGAGGAAAAGATTGCTGTAAGAGCCTCAATGATATTATCACCAAACATGAGAGACAACATCAATTTCCTGAGGGCCTTCAATAAAAGTCATCATTTAAGCAGTAGCAGAGAGAAAAGAAAAAAAACAAACAAAACAACAACAATAACAAACCACACACAAAACCACAACAAACAAACATACAAATGTCACATAGAGAATTGTTGCTCATTACCTTCTGGGTGCTCCATCCTCATGTGGTTGAATAATCACCACTTTTACTGTCACTGATGTACGTAACAGGTCAATCATTTGTTCATGAGTCAAAGTTGCCACAGCCACTTTACAGATCTCAACCAGGCGGCTCCCCTGCCGCAGTCCCGCCTTCCATGCAAAACCAAAGGGCTCCACATCTGCCACTATCCCTTCAAAGTTCACGTGGAATCCAAGTTGGCCCAAGCCATTCCTCCGAAGGGTCATTTCTGTGGTTTCACATCCTCTGGTCACTATCTAAAGAAGTATCAAGATTGTTAAGCTACTGTCAGGACACTCACTTCTTTGAACACACAAACAGATCTGTTTTCAAACACTATAAAGCCACGTGTGGCTTTGCACTGCATTTCTTTAATATACTAACAAATATTTTCACATTTGTGGTTGAATGAAGGCTCCTGCACAGAACAAAATGAACAGAACGTTTCACAATGCTAAAAATCTTACATCCCCAGAGGAAGTAGCTGACCCATCTCAAGATCCTTCCCCTTTGCCCAACATTAGCACAATACCATTTATATCTTATTCATTAAGGGCTAATCTTCACTAAATTGGGAAACACTGGAGAAAAATCTCACAAGGATCTGATGGTCTGAGAATCACTGCCTGGCAAATTTAGGCGACTTAAACTGCAGCACTTCAACTTCCTAAACTTTCCAGTTATTTCTGAAGATGCAGGATTCTAAGTTAAAATGTGAAAGTCATTCTTGAGAGGTCCAAAATGTACTCTGGAGGTTTTGTATACAAGATCATGTTCTGGGTCTTCCTATCAAAAAAAGCAGCTATTTCCTCAGCTCTGAGTTTTTGGTACCCTTTAGAAGCTTTCCCTTTTAAACAGAACTTTCTGTTTATAAAACTGTGCATATAGTATTAGAGCTATACAGCATGCAGGAAGCACTAAGCTTTAACTCATTTTTTTCCAGCTCTGAGGTTCACCTTGAGTCATAACTAATTTTCAACAAGACTTTCATAATTTATGAGCTAGAAAAGTGAAAATGAAATTTTCAGCTCTTCATTCATTTCCCTACACTTCTGTCACAAATTTCCAAAATCTATAAAATATTTAGTCATACAGTGAAAAGAAGAACATGCTATTAAGAGTCAGGAGGCCAGCTGAGGGATGGAATTTTATCTTTATGAAATTACACAATATTATTGGGGGGGAGGGCAGACACCTCTTTATTATTACATCACAACTACAAAATACTGCAGAATGAATGCACCAAGGTATATGGATTTCCCCAACTGAGAGCACTCAGAATCTATTCTTCACGTTAGTTAAATATTCAAAGGTTAAAAGAGATGGAAGATAAACATTCCTGCCAAAGATTCGTCTACTCCCAGCATAAAGGATTCCAGGAGATCAAGTCCTCCACAAGTATATCCCCTAAAAGGTGACACTGCATGACACATAGTAATGCCACAAAAAATATAGTGCTGCTCCACTTAGAACAGGCCATTCTGCTTCCTTGGGTGCCGTTTCATGAACACGTGCTTGCGTATGAACTAAGAGCCAGCTCCTCTGAAAGCACAGAGGAAAAGACAGGGATCCTTTAAGTCCCATGAAGAAGGTGAAGAGCTCTCAGTACAGAGGCCTAAGGAAATTGAGTCTAATCTGATTCTTTTCTACAGATCCATTCTCTGTTTTTGTTTAATCTTGTACCACTCTGCTATTCTCTGTTACCCTAAAGCTCAGAACCACGGCTTCTTTTCTGCCTTTAAACACAGCCCACCAAGTTAATCTATAGTTTGCTCTTGGTGCTCTTTTTTTCAGTCATTAATTGATTCTTTCAGTTCAAACTGAGACTCAGCTTTTCACATCTTTGCTTTATCTGAATATTTGCATAGGTTTCCTATTCACCTGCATGATTTAAACCCAGGCAATAAAATGTAGTTATTTATTTGATAATTTCATTTAGTAACAGGAGCATTTTACACACTGGTTTTAAAAAATGCTTTTACCAGTGCCAGAAAAGAGTTAGTCACCTGGTTCCTGAGTTTGATATTACGTCAGTTTGAGCCCTCATCTTTAGCATCTGCTCACACATGTGGTTGTTGACCTTATCTGTGTTCTGAGTCACTTAAAAGGTTTTTAAAGGGTGCATATGAAGTGCAGAATCATAGTTTTAAATTTCTTTTAGTGGTTTTAATGGTCAATCTGAGCTTCTGTATCAAAATATATATAAGGACTCTTTAGAAAACAGTCAACATCTTAAACCAACTAAGGAATAAAATGAATATGCAGCTTTCGAAAGAAAAGAAGCAGCAGGGAAAAGGAGAAAAATATAAGCTAAGAAAGGAGGATGAAAAAAGTTTTAAAACAGGTGATTCTTTTAAGCAATATAGAAAGTTGCATAGGTGGTATTAGAAGAGAGAAGGCAGCCAGAGTTCTTTGGAACAGACACTTGAAGCTAACATTTGGGTTAACTTGGCAGTAACTGATGCTAAATTTGAGGCTTAAAGCCAATTTGTCACTACTTAACCCCAAATTTGACCATAAAAAAGAAGGAAGTATTCAAGTAAATATAGATAGCCATTTAATTTTGCATTTTTAATTACTGAATTTTAAAGGTCTATCCTCAGCAACTGTGATATTTCCACGAAAAACAGCAAAAGAAATTGTTGTCACTGATGACAGCAAAAGTTTTCACTAGAACTTTGAATCTTGTCTTCCATCTGTGTTAAGCAATTCATATTGTTAATTTAGCAATACTTAATAGGAGTGAACTATATGTAAACTGTTTTTCAGAAGGGAAATATCTGTGTAAAGAAAGTGAAACTGAAGACTTCAGTGAAGAGGATAACAGTGGCAAGAAGATTTTAAAGTCATTCATCTATTGAAAGATCAACTGTACTTTGGAAGAGAAAGGTAATTATTTAGACCATGATACTGAGCAATGCTAAATGTGACTGCAAAACTAGAGAGGCCCTAAAACATCAGCCACAATCCAACTGTTCCAGTGTGAAAATGGTAAGCATAAAGATTTATTTTCAGTACAGGGCTTTCTAATATAAAGAAAACTGAAACCATATAGATCACTTAAATTACAATCAAAGGGTGAAGTGTAAGCACATGAAGTAGATGCATCAGCACTTTGACCTTGGAGTTCCTGTCAGTTCATTTGTATTGACTGAAATAGTTACATTACAGTTGTGCTAACAGGGTCAAGTGTCTGAAAAACTTTATCTGGTCAGCTGTAAAAACTGGCCTTAATGGGTCTCATTTTCTTTACTCCCTGCAGTTACTCAGTATAGAGGAACAAATCAGCAGAACCACTTACACGAATTTTATAACAACCCATGTGAATATTAGCAGAAAAGTCAAAGTGAGTATATTTTACACATTAAGAGTCTGTATATTTTTATATTAAGGTATATTTCTACCTACAAAGGTGTGATTTGAGAACAGGCTATGGCAAGAGAAGACAAAAGCTTAGCCTTTCCATCCTTATTTCAACACCAAAACCATCCATGGCCTTGGGCAAATCTATCAGATTCCTCATCACTGAAAATGGGTTGATAACACTTATCTCATATGCTGTTATGAAGATTATTTGTAATGCTCTCTGAATACTGAAAACACTCCTGAAGTATAAAAATAGGACATTTTAAATTCTATCTCAAAGGAGATGTAGACAAGTAACTCTTCATTAAAAAATTAGAATTCCAATTTAGAAACTACTCACTTCAAGTCTTTGAACAATTTCTCTGATGTCTTCGGTACAATTATCTGCTGCAGACAGAAGAATACATTCTCCTCTTTCATAAAATATTTTTATGCTCATTAAGCCAGACGTCCATCCAATAACATCTCTGCAGGAGCAGTTAAATACAACATTTTTTGATTCCTTTTCAATCAACATGATAAACTCATTGGAGATTCCAAGGAGACATTCTATATCAGCAGACTGGCCAAAATCTCGTGCAATCACATTCCACATAATTGCTCCAACACTGAATAGATGTGCATCTTTCCTTGGTTTCACTTTTTCCTTTTTTTTTGCCCCTAAAGTAATAAAGCTAAACTTTGCTGACGTATCCACTGTAGCCGTGGTAACAAAATTTTCTGCCAGATCTTTCAAGTATTCTTGACGTGTCCTCGTGGCCATGGCTCGAAATTTTTCCGACTTATGTGCTGCATTTTCAGCATTAATAACTTTGGCTAAAAGGAAGTCCCTAAAGACTGCTGATTTAGGGAAAGTTACTCCTTTGGGAATGGGTGGACCAAATGGAGGTACATCTTTTGATCGTGAAACACCAACACTGGAAACAGGAAGAAAAAAATACTGGTTAATGCCTGAACAAAAGATCAGATGATAAGCAGAACTGTGATCTATGCAGTCCATTTACACAGTTGGGTTTAGGCTTGACATGTCAGTTGTCAGATATTTTAGAAAAACCAAAGAAAACCAACTGGATTGTCTGGATTAAAATGACTTTTTTATTTTAAACATATAAAAGACATTATGGGTGTATTTTACTAACACAAAAAATATCAAGGATGACTTTTTCGGGTTTCCCTGTCTCCTTTCTTTAACTGAATAAATATAAAAATGCTTTGTGAGACAACTGAGAAATATTTTAAATTTCTTTTCTATCAGTTTCAGCTGTCACTCAGTTGCATGACTTGAAACTAAAAAAATATATAAGTAGAAACAATATATTTTAATCCTCAGACATTTTGTTACAATGAAGTGTGAAGAAAAAGTATTGGTGTCAAATGTGACTATAATGGGAGTATTCTGCACCTGTTTAAGTTGCCTACTCTATGTTCATAAAGTTTCAAAATACCTGAAATTCTTCATATGGACAGTTTACAGCAAGATGTAAAAAAAAACAGGAACATTTTCTCATTGATATAATTATACCTACAATTTATATCTATATAATATATTTCAATCGAAAAAGGATTTTAAAA
The DNA here is from genome assembly GCF_036013475.1 of Columba livia. Taxonomy (NCBI): domain Eukaryota; kingdom Metazoa; phylum Chordata; class Aves; order Columbiformes; family Columbidae; genus Columba; species Columba livia. The sequence goes on from NC_088604.1 coordinate 77,818,811, forward strand.
TACTGTGCAAGCTACATACAACGGCTACGAGCTTGACTGAAATGCAGTCACATTTGGGATGACAGACAGACATCACTGAGTAATGTGAAAAAAATTTAACTCATAACATGCCAGGTATTATTAAACACAAAAGAGCTACTGAAACAAAATCAAGTTCTAAAAGATAGCTTAGGTTCTACAAGACAGCTGAAAGACAGTAATGTGACCCAACCTCATGATGTAGTTCAATTTAATTCTAAACAAGGAATAAATAACATTCATACATGCTAAAGCTGCACCTTTATGCTTCAAGGCCATATCAGTATTTGCACAATTCCCAATTCAGATAATAATTATGCTTCTGCCCAGGTTACCTTGCTAGAATGCATGATGCAGTAACGTAAGTATTAAGGTCATCTGGAATTTGAGATGTGTTTACTCTCCCCAAAAGTCCTAATTTCTGTTCTTAAAGACCACGACTCATCCTGACATCATACTGTCATACTCAGGGATTTATACAAGTTAATAGCCTTCTAAAATACTTTATTTTAAATCACTTGCTTTGAAAATGTTCAATACCAACTGTAAATTAATTTCCATTGCTATGTTTGTAAATCTTATTTTCAGTAACCTGTTATATCTCTGTTTGGTGCCAATAAATCAGCACAGAGTTCTGCATATACCCATTTCATCTACAAACTGTGCTCCATCATTCTAGATGTGTGCACGAGAGACACTGGGTTTTCATACTCACAGAAAATTTAACAGAATTTCTAGAACTATATACATAATATCTCTAGGAAATATAAACCTGGTAGAAGAGGCAGTTCAACTGTAGTCTTAACAACAAACTTGAATAGTTATAAGGCTCTACTCACCTATAGCACACATTTTCAGTGCAAGGATTATGCACTTTGACTATGACAAATACATGTTGAAAGTGGGAACGAATATTTTTTGGAGTAAAAGGAAGTGCTCCTGGCTCTTGGAAGACAATGGTAACTATGTCATTTCCTATATGCCTTTTCCTTAGCAGCTAGACAAGAAACACGCATTGAAAAATTAGTTATTAAAAATAATCACAGTTTCTTCATTTTAGTAAAAAAAAGAAATAAATGAAGCTTAATTTTTAAAAAATAACTTAATCAATCATATCCTGGACACCTACAAATAAAGGATATTGGACTGGACTGCAAAAATACAGGGAAAGGAAAATCAGCTAAGTTCACAAAAATACTTGAGAGTTTTCTTGCACACCCACACTAGTTCTGTAGAGTTCCTGCTCAGTTATCTTTCATCCTATGAGAAAAAATATACTTCTCTTACTTTAGTGCATCACTTCGGTAACAAAAAAATCTTCTATCACTTGACATTTCTCACTGTCCAGAGAACTGTACATATGTTCCCTCGTAACAGTAATATTTGCCTCTATTTGAAAGATATAATATTGTTTTCTTTCCCAATAAACCTTCGTTTTCCATACTGCATTTTTATTTAACACTGTCCACAATATTATGCTATTTTTTTTAATAGAATATCATGAATACTCATGACAAATTTAAAGTGTTGTTAACAGAGCTGAGACAGAATACTCATGGAGAAACAACAGCTATTAGAAACTCATTAATTAAAAACTTATTCTTGTTATTGGTAGCTTTTATCATCCAAATATATTTAAGGAATAATTTAAATGAACTGATTCATAGTTACAGGCTAAAACTTCATAAAAACTAAAAAACATGTCCAGCAAAAAGGGACCACTTCTCTCAAAAAAAACCCTAACAAAACAACACAGTAACATGATGACCATTTTCCTCACAGAAGTATATAGTACCTCTCAAATTGTTTACATTATTATCTTAAATACCTTTGCTTATGAAACATCCATGTATATCACCACCAGATGGAAAAAAGCAGATTAGCATGTGCTACATTTTAAGTATTCACCTAAGGTCTGCCAAAGACCTTGCATTGTCAACTAATCGCATACTGACACTTAAACCTTGACCTTAGCTCATGTGTAACTAAAAACAAGAAAAATTTATTTGAAAACTTTCTAAAACAAGAAGTAAAATTTTCTCTATTGAGCTAATTTTACAGAACATAATCTTCCTTATAGAAGAGTATTTGCTTATATTTTCTCAGTTCCAATAAAAGTTAGTATGTCAGCTACCAACAAAAAAAGCAAAGCTGCACATGCTAAAGCCTAAGACCTGCTAGTAAAATAAGACAAGGGATGGTATTCTAAAGATAGTAAGGAGGGCTAAAGCCACTATTTTAAAGCTCTCACTGTATCTGTATTATTTTAAACATAAACAAAATCCCAAATGCAGATCAAATAAATAAGACTTCCGATGACACTTCAAAACAGATATTAGAACAGAATGTAATATTTGGTGTAACTCATGTGGCTCTGTCAAGTCTTCAGATTTTTTGGACTACAATGACAGTAACTGGCTATTTAAGCAATTTAAGATCCACATCCTGTTGCATACAAATTACACTGGCAGTACACTATGGCGAACTGATCACAGAACTGTGTCAGATATACTTTAATTTGCTGAGCTAGTGAACCATACAATTAGATCTTAGTAGTGAAGCACAAGTTCATGTTTAGAGGTTATTATTATCTCCCAAGTCAGAATTTACACCGCAGTTAAATTTGTAAGAAACCCTCCAATTATGAGGCACAAGGCAATTCATTTCTGCCTTCGTTATATAACTGCCCAATTACACGCTCTTGCTATAGTGATTCATGCCTATGCCTATACATATCCACAGAGTAAAATCACACAAATTCAAAAGTAACATCCTGTTTAAAGCTATATTTCTTTCTCAAGATAGTCACTGTTTTCAATAATATTTTCTCCTTTTGTAGACCTCTTTAGTGGGTTCTGCTTGCCATCATAGGCTGCTTAGGCAAGAATAGCAGTGACATAACAGGGACGTTTTAGAAATGTGAGATTTACTAGCAAAATTAGTCTTTTCAAAATTACCACAGTTCCCATAAAAATCTACTAGCTTCTGTGGAATTATAATTGTCTAGTCAAACTGCAAAACAAAAAGGAATTCTCTAAGAGCCACAAAAACAGGAAATAGTCAGGTCATCATTTTTAAGAACCTTACCAAGCTTGCAGAGATCTTAGTGGCTTCTTCAACATTTTAAAATAAAATCAGTGTAATACCATTATAAATAATTGTCATGCATAAGTGGTCAGTGAACTTCAACACAATGCAAAGGCAAAGCACAGTCGGGGCTGTGCACAGAGTATCACAATGCAAAGAACTTGGAAAGGGGAGAGAAGTAAGGTGGAGCGATCTGGAAGATGGAAAGAAGTGCTCTGGATAGGATAAAGGAACAGGAAAAGAATAAAGTGTTGAACAGACAAGGAGGAGGGATCACATACTTCCCTGGGAAATGTGAGATAAGGATAGCATACTGAAAATGAAAAAGGAATTGAAGGAAACTGGAACTAAGCAAAAAGATTTATAAGAAACCCTTTCCTAGTTTCCGTACTATAACCTAGATTTTCCTCCCAACTTTTCTGTCCTAGTTTTTTTTCAGGTTCTCAGTTTCCCCTTCCTCTCCCATTTTGAGGTCTGCTCAGGTTTGGGGTCCTGGAAGGTTTTTTTTTTGTTTGTTTTGGTTTTTGTTTGTTTGTTTTTGTTTTTTTTAATCTGCCTTTCTAACATACTCCGAAGAGTCTCATGCCAATGCAGAACACAATCAGAACTCTCAACAGGGTGCACAGATTACAGAGGATTACTTAGAGTAAGGAGACAAACACACTGAGATTGTTCTAGTATCACTCTAAATTGGCATGGTAGAATTTGAAAATGAACCCAATCAAGTACAATAAACAGACAAAAGGAAATCAGTTAAGTTTCATGTAATAATTCAAGACATGCAAAGGGGAGTCCACTAAGGAAAATATGTTAGAAAAGCAGAATCGTTTCCATTAAAATTATTTGTACCAAACAAGTTACTATATTGATTTTGATATTTTTACTGCTTAATTCTTAATGTTCAGATATGCATCTCTGAAGAAAAGTACTGGCCGAAAACTTAGCATATTTACAGGTTATGCCCAGCCACGAAAATCTACCCACTTCTGTGGAATTTTAATTGTATAGTCAAGCTGCGAAACAACAAGGGATTCTTGTTGAAATAGCAGTGAAATATATTCTTCAATTAAATGATGATATGTTGAGACATGAGAAAAATCTTCAAATGTATTTTAGTACATTTGTAAGACAAGTAGTTTCAAAAGCTTTATTTTCAATTTGTGTTCTTAAGCAGTACAAAAACTAGAAACCAACAGCAAAATATATTTCATCAGATCATGTTAGAGGGAGTTTGGCATAACCATGTCTTCTTATATCAACCATTTTGACAGTAGCTTAAAGTCAAGCTTATTTCATTATTGCATATCTGTTTCATTTTTAAGTTTTCATCAAACCAAGTGAAAACTGACTATTTAAACTGGTTTGGATTAATCAGGTCTGACCATGTGTACACAGCAGACTGTAAATGTGCAAACGGGAAACTTGCAAAGGAATGATCTGGAAAGGGGCATCACAAAGGTACAGTTTGAAGGGGAAAGCCTTGAACTATGATTTGAAGGCCAGTAAAGGTAAAGATACTGGCCACACCAGGGCTGGTAGTCTTTTCTGTCCTAGGGAAGGAGCAGCTGACTTGAAAGCTCCCAGCCTATGTTGCAGTCAAAGTGAAAATTACCTTGCTCTTTGGATCTCCTGCTGGCTCTAAAACTAGAGGGATGTCCTGATCAGGGATCGAGCAGGGCGTAGTTATGTCCTGGAAGAAGCAACAAACAATTCTGGTGTGGCCTATTTTTGGCTCACAGGTATTTGGAACACAAGCAATGCTCAGTGCTTGCTCATTGAAGACTGTGGTTCTAGATGACGAAGAGTGACTCAGTACCTTGCCTGGTCACTAGCAAACATGAGACATAGGGATAGGATGCAATAACCGCATTGCCAGTACATACACCATATGCTAGCAAAAAAAACCTTCTTAAATGGGGGTCTTCATTTCTAACAGAACCTAAAAGAAAAATCACCATGGTCCCTAACTTCCCCTTACTTGGGTACATAGAGTTAAGTGAGCCAAACCCTGAAGAGAGAAGAAACATTCATATTCCACAGCACCTGTAAGTCTCTTTCTGTCTTTAGCAAAACTGATGCAACTGCATCTGTGGTCTTCTGCATCTAAAATATCTCAAGGAAAAAGACCTAATCAAATTTTATCCTAGCTTGTGAGAAATAGCACTGTTGATACATTCACACTTCAGTGTGTGTGTTTTGGAACTGAACAGTAATAGAAAATTAAACAAGGATTATAAATCCCTTTTGCACATTAAGGCTGGCTAAATTCTGGTCATATGGGTGCACTTGTCACATCTCATTAAGACAGCGTCCATGATTTGCAAATACTGCTAGATCCCAGCACCTAAAAAAAAATAATGTGGTGGGTCTTCAACTAAGCATACTATTTCAACTTGGAAAACTGCCACATTATTTTGATCCCAAGAAAGCCATGAATAACAACACAGTGCTTCTACTAAATATTGAACCTGTTGAAGTGACAATGATGACAGCTTACTAAAACACTGTGGGAAAAAGAGTGCTTGTTGCTGGGGAAAACCATGGAGTTCAAGTCAGAAGATTTTGCTATACACAAGTATCAACAACTCACTACAAAGAAAGACACATAAGGAAATTATAAGAATGAAAGGAAGGCACAGGAAGAAGTGAAGGACAGTAATGTGGGGGAGCTGAGCAACACAGCAGTGAAGCTGACAAACAGCAAACACAATTATGAAAATTAGTGGATCATGGCAAGAGGACATCCTGTTCTCACAAACAAGGGCAAGTCATGAAAGACAACAAAAAAAGTAACAAATTCCAAGTAAGGCCATATTTACTGTCAGTGCCTGTGACTAGCTATGAAAATATTCATTTTGTCCTTTTAAGGCAAGCTCATTCAGTGTATTATATCTTCTCAACAGTGTATATTTTCCCTATTCACATTTGCTTTCCAGTCAAAGTTTGTTATGACTGATTACAGACAGAATAACTCCTAGTGTGTTTACTAAATTAATCCTGTATAGTAATAAGGTGTAAGTGAAAGTTTAGAGAAGTGGAGCAATCTCAAATCAGTGATGATGATCCCACACCTTGATTACTCGCTATTGGCACAGTTGAGTGTGCAATATAGCTGAGCATTCTGTCTTCTGAAAGCGACACATTTTAAGATGCGAGTCATCTAAACATTCATATTATTCATATGGGGAAGAGTTTCTGTCTTTGGATACCTAATTTAGTTTCTTTAAACCACATCTAAATCCTAAGTTCAGTGGGGTACAATTTGCAGTTGTTTTAACTGTTCATTTGAAACAGTTCTTCAAACAGTTCAGAACATTAGGCATCAACTATTTAAAATACATAAATACATTAAATACTTTCTTCTATTTTAATTTTCATTTATTTCTCAAGAATTTTAATGACTTTCTTTTATCGTTTTCTCTCTGCCTTGACACATCTTCTTTTCTTCCACAAGACCTATTGATACGGTAGATATGAAAGACACAACTCACGGTTCAACAATCAGTAACCATCTTTTGTGCGCTGCTTAAAAAGAGAGATAACATCTTTATTTCATTAAAACCCTCCAAAATAACTGAAATCTTTATATCTCGCATGGCAATGAGAGAATATTCTTAAGCTAACCAAATAAATCCAACACATTTCTGCAGACCTAGAAAACTGCAGAGTGGTTGCGCACAACGTTATGAACTAGTGTCAGTCTGACCTATGAGCAATTCTACTGCCTTTTTTTCTTCTGAGTGTTCATATTGATATATTATACCAAATGTGCTTGTACTTTTTAATTCAGTTGCAAGAAATATCCAAGACAGGCAAGACAGAGCAACCTTACTGGTGCACTGCACACTTTGGATGCTGTGCTGGTTTTTAGCCATCCTTAATGCTTTAAAGATATTCTAAATTATTATATAAGCAAGGAGAATGCTCCAGAAATAAAATAAATTGTAGTTTTCTGTCTTCACAAGCAGACACCTTGAAAGACACAGTTAAGCATTTATTGCTAAGCTGACACATTAATAAACATTTCAAGATGTGTAATACAAAGATTAACTGGAATAGTTTTTAAAAATCTTACCACATGCATATTTTAACCATAAGACTGTATTCATGCTTCATTCCATTCAGTGTTTAAGATACACATAAGATGTAAATCCAGTCCAAACAGAAAAATAACTCATTTACCACAGGCAACATTGCCTTTTAATATAATGATATCATGAAATGAGAGAGATAAGTTCCTGAATTACATAATACAAAAATCCTTTGAGATTTCCAACGCCTTACAATATTAAAAAAACAAACCAAAAAAAACAAACACAAAACCAAACCAAAACAAACCCATAAAATTGAGCCTTCATATAAAACAATTCTGTTTAAAATCAGCATTACTTTTTAAAAAACCCTCCATGTCGAACATTTATAATGTAAAATTACAATGAAAAGTTAAAAAACATACCTGTTGCCTGTTACTGGGCATGTATGGAAGCATTGTTGATACATGAAACATCAATTCATAATCTTTATAGGTAGTATAAAGGGAATGAGTTCCTGTTGAATCAGCTGAAAATGGATTTAATGACAAGAAGGTCAGTAAAATAAAACATTCATACTAGTTTTTAGGACACTACTCTTTTTATGCTATGATTTAAATCTACTAACGCAATTCAAAACTTTTTTCAATAGAACAAAAACAGTTTGCATCAGCTAAAGATCTACTCTTTAGTTTCATATTATGACACAGAAAGGTGTTGCAAGAAATTGCCCAAAGAGTTTGCTGTCTATGAGGCCTAAATGATCTAATTTCTGATGTACTGGCATTTCAAAAAATAGAACAAGCACTTAGCTCCTTGAGTATAGTTTTATATGATACGTTTTCATTATTTGAAACGTTAATAAGGACAATTTACTAATCCTGTACTTTACCAAAAATAAACTGATAATGCTACTTCAAATCTGAATTAAAACACATACTGCCAATTAGACATTTAAAAAACATAAAACATGTACATAATACACTGTAGTATAATGTCAGCATTTTATTGGTATGAGTCAACATTTCAGAATGTTTACAGCAAATTAGATGACTACTCCATACTAATTAATTACACCTTTTTATTCACCCTCTTTAATATGTCTGGATGACTTAAGTACAATTAACTTTAAAGCAGGAGGTGGGGAACACCCTGCTGAGTCACGACAACTATCAAATTTTCTTATCCTTTCCCATGTTCACTCATTTTTTTCTATGATTTTATATTATCTACACCAATAAAAACTTTCCAGAACCCTCTTCCACACACTATTCAAGGTTTGGGCATTTTGTTTTGTTTTAAATAGTATTCCAGAAATAAATTTATTTGCCATGTTAATTCTCCAGTTAGTAGTATATAAACATACACTTAATTCTAAAATTCAGTGACCGTACTGTATCTGCTGCCCTAAATCTGAAAATATTTATGTGTGTGTATCGTTCTGAATACATTAACATTACAAATGGCTTCATCAGTTACATTTGTACAGTAATAAAATGATCTTCCTTTATTCATATTGATGTAATATAAATTGCAGCTACATAAGAAAATCGGAGCACAATTTCCACTGAAGTTTGTTTCTTAAATGTTGCTAAAAACCGCAAACATTATTGCACTCCTTTATTTTAAATTATTTGTTGAAAATACAATTACTTTACAACCTTTCCATGGCATTTTATTTTGAAGAGATAGAAGGAGGGAATCAGTTACACTGGGAAATACAAATATCTGCCTAAACTACACTGATCTCTGCAAACCTACTCCCAAACTCCTTTTGCAACTAGATATTAAATGAAGTCAAATTATCTTGAACATATACTACACAAAACAGTCCCTTTAACTACTTATTACAGAAAGACAGATTATTTACCCTTAAATCAATGCTTTCCTGATACAACACACTACTTAGTTGAATACTTTTGATTTAGCAACTTGACTTCAGAAATGAGCTAGCAAGTTCTTCTTCTGAAACATAGTCCCTTATATTAAGCAAGCTGAAAACTTCTAACTCAATAGATGCTTTACTGAACACCTAATAAGGACCACTAATTAAATTTACATAACAATTGTTACTATAAACATTACTCTGCTGACAATTTTAGTGAAAAAAAATGATATCTGGGTTGACTTTTTTTTGCACCTTTCTAAACATTAGTTCTATTTCACAAAGTTTGAGAAAAATTGGCAAAACTTTCAGTCATGAAACATTTCTGCTTTTTTGCAGAAAAGCACCTTTTATCAAATGGAAGTGAAACAGCACTCTGTAGATAAAATTGCAATGTTTCCTCCATTTCTGTCACCTTAATTTCTCTCTTTACAGGTATAAGAAAGTTAAATGCAAATATAATTCAATTTATCCATAATCCAAATCCATAACTAAAGTGTGAACACTACAAATGAGAATATTAATGTTCCAAAAATAATATTTTAATTCCTCATTCCTAATCAATAGATACGCTTTAAAACGTGTACTAGACAAATTATACAGTGTCAAATTGGTAACGTTTCCTCTAATATTCTTATTTCTTGATCTTGCGAATGTGAACAACATGTGGAACATATTAACTACACACTCTTTTCTGCCCTTCTTTAGTGTGCTTTAATGTCATGCCATTCTGAATCACAAGATTGCACAGCATCAGTGCTTTCTCTGTTTCTCAAGCTGTTCGTCATTCCATCCTGGGAATTACGCTGGGGAGGGACAAGAGCTTGGGGGTACACAGGTGGGATCTCGAATTGAGCCAAGATATATTCCATACCATGTAATGTCATGCTCTGTGTAAAACTGGAGCAGGGGCAGTTTTTCCATGGTAGCTGTTGCTCAGAGCCTGGCTGTGCACCTGTCTGCTGATGGGAGCTGGCAAGTGGTTGTCTTTGCAGCACATTTTTGTGGGGGCTTTTTGTTGGTTTGTTGTTGTCATGGTGTGTTTTTTCCTTGGTGTTTAGAGGTTTTTTGGGGGGTGAAGGGGGTAAGGGTGTTTCCTTTCTTCTACTTATTGAACTGTCTTAATCTGAACTCAAGTTTTTCTCATTTTTGCCCTACTGATTTTCTTCCCCATTCTGCTGGGGGCATAAACAAGCAGGTAGGTGGGGGCTTACAACCCACTGCAACATTCTATATTCCATGAGAAATGGACCCATTCATTTCCTATCAAAATATTAAATAAACAGACCAAATTTTTAACTTAAAAAAAATAAAGAAAAACACCACAACTAAGCAAACATTTGAGAACAGAAAAATTTAATAAATGTGAGCCCTATAAAAACTGAGAAAAATATTACTGAAACATTATTCCTAACAAAAACGTAGCTATCAGATATGAAATTTTTACACTATACTGAACCTGTTGTCGGTCAGATTAATGTATTATCCAATTATAAATATGACATGCAGTAATACTTGTTGTGCCATTACATTAAAAAAACAAGTATAACAGAAAATATTAAGTCAGTATTTTACATACAGAACTGAAGACTACTAATATTTCTGTGTGAACTCTCCTAATTCTACTGTTTGCTGCAAACTATGAGAACGTATGACAGGCCAATATCATTAATGGCACACAGCATTAGCAAAACATGAAAATTATGTTACTACATGATTTGTATACAATACGAATCAGCCATGTACATTCATACTGAACCACAGCAAACACAGAAACTGAATATGCTGACAGATGTGCACATGTTTTTCATACGAAAAAATTAGTAGGTGATACTTGGTAGTGCTCTGATTGGGGAAAAAAAAGCAAAACCAAAACACCCCTTATTCCTTTGACTTTTTCATCCCTATTTAATCTGACAACCATAGTGTGTTAATGAATATTTCTCACATTAATTTGAAAAATGAGTTATTATTCTGTACTGAAATAGGATTCAATAGCCTCTACCAAGCCTGCATTATTAAAGTGAAACAAGCATGGATTTAGGCAAAGAGACAATAATATTAATAAAAAAGAATGTGGTGCTTATGCAGGTTGACAGGGCTATGGAATTGCAGCTTTCCCATCTTGTAAGTAATAAATTAGAATCTGTCATAAGATTCAGCTCCCTTTTTTCACTGTTCCTGACCACTATTGGAGATGGAGAATGTGAAAGACTTAGCGAGTTGCAAAGCCAGTCTCCCTTCACTGCGAAATCATAAGGTTTTTTCACCAGCTTTGTGTATCTGTTTTCCCACTGTAGATGGGTGTATGGGCTGTTTATCTGCACTGGGCACCAACTACAATGCACACACACCAGACATTTCCAAAAATTTCTAATGCTAATCATTAAGTCTCTCTTCTAATGCTGTACAGAAGATGACAGTCCATCAAGGTCACTAGCAGTTTGATAAGAGAAATACTCTTATGACTATGACACTTATCAGTGTTCAAACATACTACTTTAAAAAAAAATAAAAATCCAGGTGTATTCCAGTTAAATGAAGACTGATGTTGAAGTAGAAAAACATGCAAAAGATTGCTAAGAACCAGGTTAGATCAGGTGGATAAGTGGCAGGAGGAAGACTTCCTGCCAAATAGGACTCGGAAATTCTTAGATCTCTGTGATTATCTGAAAGGCAAAAAAATCCCTTGCAAAAAAATAAGATATTCTGTTAATTTCCTTTAAGTACATCTTTCTAAGCCTCCTTCTTGGCAGCTTATCTTTAACAGTTCAAGGAAGTTATCATTTGATTAGAAGAGTAAGCAGCATATACACAGAAGTAGCAGGATTTAGTAGTTTAAAAAAAATATCCCTCTTCTGTTACACACAGGCAACATCCAGTATGTACATATATATCTATCTATTTTCAGGATGTTATAGGCAAGCTACAGCAAAAATAAGGATACAAATCATATCATAGCTCAGAAAGGTTTGTATTGGAAGGGACCTTCAAAGGTCAGCTAGTCCAACGCCCTGCCATGAGCAGGGACATCTTCAACTAGATCAGGTTGCTCAGAACCCCATCCAGCCTGGCCTGGAATGTCTCCAGGGATGGGGCATCCACCACCTCTCTGGGCAACTTGGGCCAGTGTTTCACCACCCTCATTGCAAAAAACATCTTTCTTATGCCTAGTCTTTATATCTATTAAAATAGTATGTTACAATAAAGCAGAAGAACAACCAGATATCCTTAGATCAGTGCTCACAGTGATCAGTTGTTCAAAATCTTGTGAAAACTGCATTAAACTAAGAATGAGTTAGGTTTAAGTATAGGCCAGTGAAAAGCAGTACTAGTAGTGTGTTAACATACTGACTTTTTTAACAGCAATACTTCAGCTCCTCTTTTTGCTACCAAACCCACCAAATTTGTACAATTAAATTATTATACTATTGCACTTAGGGAAACTGAAAGACCTATGGAAATGGCAGTAATAACGAAGCGGTTGGGTAGATTAAAATTTATCAGTTGCCAAATGATAACATGCTTATTGTGTATGTGTGAGAAACTAGAAAACTTGATTGCTTCTCAAAATATACACAATGACATATATGTTGATGAGAAATAAGCACAAAAGTTTAGATGAAAAAGGAAAATGGACCTCGTCATGACTCCATATTTGAAATATATGTATTTTCTTTTGCCTTTTTAAGGATAAGATTACCCAGGTAGCTGGGAAATTCTGAAATACATAAAAAATATCACTCACATAGTATGATTTTAACTAAGTGCAAACAAATCAAATAAGTTGCTTTGATTTTCAGCTGTACTAATGTAAATAACCTTTCAGACAAGGTGTGATGCACGCTCTCATCATATGCTTCATCTTCCTCATTTATCAAGTAATATTACTAATCAAAACCCAAAGTCAAGAGCCTGAAAAGACAGAATAGGACTTGCAGAAGATCAAATGGATATTTCTACCATACATCAGAAACATAACTTACTTTTATTATCTAGCTGAGCCCTGTATTTACTAAATCCTTTTAGCCGTACTCTCTGGCCCAGAAGATCAAGGAACTCTTCAAAAGCTGGTCCTGCCATCTCATTGTTATACATTTCTTCCTCCGTGCTTTGGCCTGCTTTGCAGTAAAGGATACCAATCTTGTGTTGAAAACTCAGCTGAAATTAAAAAAAATAATAAAAAAAGAAAAAAAAAGGAAGAAAGGAAAATAAAGGAAAAATTACAGGAGAAAGGTCATCGCTAGAACAAACATCAACTATTAAAATATTAACATTGTTATAAATCCCTGGCAGAAGTTATCTGAAAGTGAAAAAAAATACATGTTCTGATTTGGGAAATTAAGTCACTACAGAAAAACAAACAAAACTGAACCCCACAAAACAACCAACTTGAAAGAAAAATGCATTGTCACTATCCAAACACGGATAGATAAAAGCAGCACATGAAGACGTTCAGACTTTTAACTCAGTCAGTTATTTATAAAAGCATGTTACAGCATGACAACTTCAACTGGCAATTTTTGTATAACTGTCTTCTCTCAGATTCAAAACAAGAAGAGCTTATCATCTCTTATTTCCACCCTTTAAACTTCAGTGCAGTTCAGTTAAAACAGACCCTCAGAACAGTAATTTCTGTTGTATGTAACCTTTTGCCCTCTCCATAAAATTGTCCATTGTTAAAAATTATTCCCCATTTTCAAAAGCATACTTTGAGCTAGAAATAAGATTGCAGTTGAATAATTTTGTTAAACAAACTAAGGTCTCAATTCTAGAACATTAAAAAGAGATAGAATACTTCGTTTAAAAAAGAAGTATAAAAACCATAAAAAGTGAAGTGTAAAAGAGATGGTTACTTCTTGAGAAGAGTATTGTCTTGTTTACTGGCCTTTTATACATACTTAAGATGACAAATGGGAAAACTCCATGTGAACGGATTAGTCCTATTGTTCTTACCTGACAACTTTTAGAGCTTCACAAACTGACAGAGACCATCAGTCACACCAGATTCCCTTAGGACATTTATCTATATTCACAACTTAAATCAACTCTCCAGCTGTACGGAATTCTCTTAATCAAACTTCAGGATTAGAGTCTAAAATGAATGTTATGCAAGGACTCTATTCCTATTAGAGCAAAGGTGACAAGAACAGTCTGCATCACCTTAGAAATACATAACAGTCTGCTGTGTTAAGCATATTGTAAAACCCAAATACCTAGACATGTTACTGCACCAATGTTTTACCACAGCAATTTTGATGAAAAGCTACCAGATGAGATTACTAAAAGGTCAAGAAAACATACACACATTAAAGAAGAAAGTGTCAAAAATATCATTCCAGACTTCAAATAATCCTTAACCTTCCCTCTATAATAAATGGTATGCTTCTCCATTTTAAGTGGAGAGCTGTATATAAGCAGTTGCCAACACTCAATTAATAAACAAAATCACCAACCAAACAACAAAAAACAACAAAAAGACAACACACACAAAAAACCCACTATCCAAATCATTATCTCCCCTGAAGAAGTAAAAGCTTTCACTATGCTTTTACTAACCTAGTGCTTTCATGATGCTACTGCTTTTCTAAGCTAGTATTCTTTTTTTTGTCTTCCATTAAATTCAAGATTTAACTTGACAGCATTCCTGGTTTAACTATTTACCTTCATCTACAACTAACATACAAAAAATCCCCAACATAGCCAAGTTAATGAGGAGTTTTGAAGGCCATAGATAGAATCATTGACACTAAGAATCTCATGACCAAAAGATAAATGTATTAAAATGAAGTAACAGGGAAATGCTAGACTATCGAAGTCAATAGCAAAACACTTCAAACATCAATTGGGTCCAGAGTTCATTTTTTACTATGAAGTTAAGCCTATCAGTAGGGCAATTTCTTCTCGTTTTAACTTGTACAAACAGGCCTAACTCTGTGATTTCAGCAGATCTACATTCAGGGCAATGCACACTACAGAATTTGGTTTATTGGTGTAGAAAACCTGCAGCTCAGCAGGAATAACAGTAATGTAAGGTGGCCACCCTCCTACCCCTCTGGTGAGCCCAGGATGTAAATCCATCTTCTCCCTTTGATAACTTGCTTTATACTGGGGTGAACCCTTGTGGAACATAGCCTGGCAGGAGGCCATTGACCAGGCACCAGTCACGAACAAAGAACAGACGCAGTAAGGACAGGAATGAATGGTGCTGCAAAAAGGTTTCACCTGGGCAGCACAGAACACGGAAGAACTAGGAGCTGTGCCAAAGTTTGGTATAGAATGGCAGGGGGGACCATGTGAAATAAAAGGAGATTCTGGGTTATGGATGCACTCTAGGAGCAGCCCAAGTCAGACCACGGAACTCTGGAGAAGGGCAGGGTGAAGACACCAGCTTGCTCTTGTCATTTCCTTTTGACTGGCACTGGATGCTGTCATCCATCCAGAGTGCTTCCTTGTTTGATGCCCATTTTGAAGCACTGCCTGGAGAGAGCTGGGTATTTAACCAAAGGCTCCAGATTGCTCACTGGTGACTATTTTATTCAGTGGAAAGCTAGCGTGAATGTAATGGAGGAAACTGGAAGAAAACTGTTCATACAAGAACTAGACTACAGGCAGCAGTGCTGTTATTGACATTTCCCAGCAGAGACTTAAAATGATTGTGACCACAGTTCCACTTCTACCCCCGCTCTGTGTCAAATAGCTTAGCTTAAACCACATGGAGTTTAAGTTAATTTCCTTGACTTCACACTAGAACTGAGAAGTGGAGACGTTAAATGCTGAATCACTAACAACAGGAGCAAACAAACAGCAGTAAAGAAGCACCCGGGCAACATATTCAACCTAGAAATACACAGTTACACTCCTTCATTCTTTCTGACGAGACCAGTCACTCCTGAATTTGTTCAAAAACACCAATAGAATTCCAAACAGAAGTGAAGTATCTTCCAAAACAATGTACCATCTCATGGTTTAAACATTGTCCTAGGAGACAAACATTGTTCTAGGAGCTCAAGGAAGGAATTCATCCAGGGTTTTCACTTCATGAACAAGTACCGTAAACTCCAGGCACTTGCGTACAAATTTGATTCTACCAATACCACTATTGCTAAACAAGGCAGCAGCTACAAGCTCACTGCAGAAATCTGAACCGCCTACCCCTCTGCTTGGAACCTTCATGACTGTGAAATTAGAAGAATTAAGCAAAAGAACCCTCATGACAAGACCATGGGCAATGAACAGAAGCAGAAATCGAGATACCTTCACAATGTCAAATAAGCTTTGGCAGGATCTTAGGAAAAAACTATCAGAATATTTAAACCTGATGAAGTATCCCAGTTTTGAAATGGCACTGCCTGCTTATTCAAGTCTTTTTAAGTAAAAAACTGCAGACATGGTTCTGATTTCGTAATTTCTATACTAGAAATTCTACATCTAATTTGATATTGAGAAAAACTTAATAATGTGACATTATAAATTAATTTCTAAACCCATTCAGCTTCTTGGGTATAAGATATGTATTAAAGCTGCACAGAAGTCCTTCCTGACTCAAAATGACCGTGTTATAGTCAAAATCACTCATACTGAACCTTGCCATCTTGTCTTGAGCAGTACAGATTCTTTATCATGTAACAACAACTCATCGACTTTCATCACGTGAGGATTTTGGAGTTTTCCTGGCAAGGAACCTGAAGAGATTAGACACTCACAGCCACTAAATATCACTGCTACCAAAGCTCCTAATTTTGGGGGGCTTTTTGTAAACTTCAGCCTTTGGCCTACAAAGAAGTAAATATTCCCAGAGGAATGTGAGGGGAGCCAAAAAGCATAATAAAGCAATGATTAGAAGAAATGGGGAGGAGGAACTACAGCAGAATTAGAGAGGAAAATAAGCAAAACAACAACAAAAAACCCAAACAAAATCCTGTCCAGCTTACAGACAGTTGACTTTTACGTAATTTTACAGCCAAATCTAATGCTGACTATCATATACCAGAATAAACTGGGAAAACGCAGCCTATTTATTTATATATTCAAATTAGGTCAACCATCGAATTTGCATTGACTTCCTACTGTCATTTTAGAGACACAGTTTTACCCACGTCTCCATAATCCATACTAGATTTTACTGAATACTACAAAACAGGTAGAAAATGAAATCAAAACACCAGTCTTCAGTCTCCTAAGGAACTATGCAAACATTCAATACACCATTATACAAAATGAATATTTATCCTGGTGACAGTATTAATCCTCTAGATTAAGATTCATATTTTTAAATTCATGACACTTCAGCCAGCCATCACCTTCAGTTCCAAGCATAACTCTTTTTATATTTGCTTGATTAATAAACTCAAAGCACCAAGTACATAAGAGGATTAACAGCATAAATGGATCTCATGCCAGTTCTATGCAGAGCTTTCTGTTTATGTTCAAAGTAATTATCTCAAAATAAGCAGCACATAACACACATTAATATTACATTTTGCCTGGTGACAGGCCATTTCACAACAGAATTGAATTTTCAGAATTGATGACCCAAACCAAAAAGAAGTGCTATGTATGCTGTTTCTCAAAATTAGGAATTGATGATGAAAGAATTATTTTGGTCAGTTAAATGGACAATCTCCATTTGAAATTTCTGCAAAATGCAGTGAATTTGGGAAATATTTAGGCCAAGTCAAATAAAGAAGTACTGTAGACTGCCTGGAACATAGTGCCCCTCTAAGCAGTGAAAATTATCTACTAGATTAACCCAACTCACTCTGAAGCTCAAACAGTAAAGACAGAGCAACATCAGGAATTCTTAGATTCAGAACTTGGTGCTTCTGATTTCCCTTTGTTTTACCAGAAAAACTGACAAACACGGAGGGGAAAAAAAAATAAAGACATTTTGCAAAATGAATTTTCAATTAAAAGTCCTCCCCAATGACTACAGTGAACAAAAGTAGTAAAATATATATACAAAACTAGCTTAACATCCCACTCAAAAAAGCATTTTTCTTCCCCTGTCTACATTTACTCTGTTTTGAACTATTTTTATAGCCACAAGACAGAATTCTGACAGATACCACCAATGTTAGACACAATCACTACATTCCAAACTGAATTAACATTAAAAATTAATTACACCACCATCATAATCAGCTGAATTCAGCAGCTGATTCAACTTGAACAGAGAGATACAGACTTTTGCCTAGAATTTGCACTTTAAATGAATATTTTTTAAAACATGGGTTTAAAAATGGATTTAAAAGCCATCACAAGCTTGTCCTTCACAAAATATTCAGAAGCTATAAATTTAATCACTAGCTTTGAATGAAGCAGATTTGCTGTACAGAACCCAATACACCTCACCATTTTTTCTCCAAATGTAAACAATATTAATATTTCATTGCCATGTGGTTAATTCATTAGGCTCAATGACAATTTCAGTTATTTGAACTCCAAAGTATTCTATTCTAGTAAGATTACTGCAAGTTAATAAAAATGTTATTGTAAAAAACAACCCAAAATTTTAGATGTTGAGATTTAATGTTATATCCTTTTGCCTCCTTACCTATGCACATTAATAAAATGTTAGATGTCTCTTTATTTGCATTCAGCATTTGTGCGCATTAAAGTGCAAATGCAGATTGTTAAAATCACGTCTTACCGATGTTAAAACTTTAGTTATAATCTTTCTCACTCATCTAAAGAGATTCTCCATAGACCAGTGATTTTTTTCCTAAGCAGCAATGTACTTTAAAAAGAATTTGCTTAGTAAAGCAAACCTCATATTATCTATGAAAATACACAGGCATCTCCAAACCCATGAAAGTGAAAGGTTTGCATTACAGATCCATGTTTATTAAAATCACCTCCAAAATATTTAAGACTTTTTTTTTTTTTTTAATGACTATTCTTTAAAGAAAAGTTATGTGCTACATACCCCTTGTTCATCTAGTTTAAGCAGCTGTTCAGGTACTTTGGGTGAGCTGGAAGCCTGCCTCAGGCACGGAATGCTCAGCTCTGGTATCACATACTCCAGCACCTCTTTGAGTGGCAGACCTCTTGCTGTGCCGTGCCGAGCAGTGGATGGGATAGCGTCTTCTAAAATTGCTCCTCTAAGTGTAGTAAGCTACAGCAGAAGTAAAACGCACAAAACATTTTTAGTTCTAATACTACAATGGCCTTGAAAGTTATAAAATTCAGGTTTTAGCAAAAGCAGGGAAGAAAAATATTCCTATTTTTAATTTTTTTAATCTGTGAAAAGATTACTAAATAACTTTTACAGAGGAGATAGGCTCTTACTGTCTCAGTGACAAATGCCTTTTATTGAAAGAAATTCACCAACAATCTTATGAACTTATTCTAATTCCTAAGACTATTACATTTTTGGAAAAAATATTTAAAACACCAGGAAAACTAAAAATTGATAATTTTAATGCCATACTACCCTAGTAGACACAGTAGTTGAATGTGAGGTTGAACAGGTAAGGTAAGCCACAGCTAACGGCACCTTCACTTAACCCATCCACCTACTTTTTAAACCATGCTCCTTTATCTTCATTGGCTCTGGCAAAGAGAGTAACTTCTGAGAAGTGAGTAATTTCTTAGAAGTGAGTCAGCTCTCCACATATACATACAGAGATTGCTTTTTTTGGCAAGAAAAGAAAAACCTAGCCTAAGAAAGTATTATATGTGTATATATATACACATATATGTTTCTGTATCTGTTTCTAAAAGCACACGAGCCCAGAGATACCAGGTCTAGCTAAAACTTCTCTATGTCCTAATCACAATAAAAAGCAATAGTCCTAAAGATTATGAAAATTTAAAGTTGCTTGCTACAATAATAACATTGCATATTTTCATACAAATCAAAGCTAGTTGCTGTGATAAAGAAGAAATTAGTTTTGCAAGAGATAATATGCTTGAAATAAGTTATGAGACGTGTCTTTCCACAACAATCAGAAGCGAGCTAATTCTTTCAAGTAAGACCATTATTTTAATCAACATATTAATATTCCTTCCACAAATCATGTATGTAGAAGTGTTTAAAAATATCTCACAAAAAAGCTTCTAAGAAAATATTTTGAAACAGAACAAAAATAAAGCAATTCATAGTACTCGCTTTCACATTTTTCCCTTCCCTTTTTCCCTACATTCCTTAATCTTTTATTTCTGTCATTAGAAACATAATGTCAAGCAGCTTGATCCAAACTTTTATTGAGCTTTGTTCTTTCATCAGTTCCCTTGCAGTTACTTTCAGGGAAATTACCTTCTTAGGGATGCCTGTTCAAAATGAGAAAAAGCTCATGCAGTACAGAAGTGGAACACTGTTGCAGAAGCAATTTCATGTACTACCACTACAAGAAACCACCCTTTCCCATTAACAGATTTACTTTCAAAGTTAGCAACATATTCACAGACAAACAACTAGTATCCAAAGCTCTACAGGAACTTTTCCATTCCTTTGCAGAACTACCAAAAGAACTTTACCTCACTTGTCCTGAAAACAATACGATAGTTGAACTGAGATCCTTCTTTCTCCTTGGCATCTTCAACCTTCTCCCTCCGGATGCTGACTGCTACAGGTCCAAGATTCTCATCTATTCCAAAGTAGTTCTGATGCTCTTTTGCACAAGAGTGAATGAAGATAAAAGAGAATAATGAAGTATGAGTCTCCTAGAAAACATTCACATCTTATTAAAAATTTCTGCAGCAAGAGAAAAGTATTATTTTTAATTGAGCTATAAGATCTGTAAATACACTGGCTTGTAATCTTCTGAACTGCACAATAAACACAAATGACAAAATGTTAATTTTGATGAGCAGAATGATCACTCATGGCACATAATTCAACTGACTGCACCTGCTGCTACTATGAAATAATATTTTTTGCATTTTTTGGTATGATGAAATTAATAATTTTGCTTGATGCTGTAAGAAACTACTTTGGAGAAACCATGTCTACATAAAGTCTTCAACAAATGCCAACATTGTTCAAACAAAGTGCTATATAGGTTCCTTAATTTCATACAATTTATTCTTCTTTAAAGCTTTACATTCAAAGCAGCAACTCGCTTTTAACAAATGAAAACTGAGCCTAGTAACTCTTCAGCCCTTGATGAATAGTTAAATTCATTCTTGAGCAACCTGGCTCAGCCTGGGAGAGCAAAGCACTACCACGGAATAGGAAGATCAAGTCAGAGACCATTTAAGCAGACTAGACACATTCAGGTCCATGGGACCAAGCAGAATGCATCTTGAGGAAACCAGCTAGTGCCACTGTAAGGCCACTCTGTATCACCTCTGAAAGGTCACAGTGAGTGCTGACACCCACCTTTAAAAAGGGCAAGAAAGAGGGTCTGGGAAGCTATAGACTAGTCACCATAACCCTTAGTTCCCAGGGAGATTAAGGAAAAAATTCTCATGGAAGACATTTACAGGCACAAGAAAGACAAAAAGATGCTTGGAAACAGCCTGCATAGATTTACCAAATGCAAATCATGCATGACCAACTCAATTGCTTTCTACAATGAGATGCCTGGCTTTGTGGACAAGGAAGGAGCTATGAATGTCACCTACTTGTACTTTAGCAATGCTTTTTAAACAGTCTCCCACAGTATCTGTGTAGCTAAAATGAAAATACACAGTTTGGACATTCAGATTATAAGGTGAACACAAACTCACTGGCCAGCTGGCCTCAAAGGACTGTGATCAGTACTACGAATTCCAATTAGTGCCCAGTTAGTAAAAGGTTTATAGAAGGTTAGTAGAGCTGTTACTGTTTAACATTTTTTTTTTAATTATCCAAATGATAGAATGGGATGCATCTGCAACAAGTTCACGTACATGACCAAGCTGAAGGAGAGCAGTTGATGTATTGGAGGTTAGGGCTGTACATGGGTGCAGCAGATGAAGGGGAATAACTGGCATGCTTTTAATAAATATGTGCATAGGGCAGATACTGAAATGCATAAACCCTGCAGTATTTTAGGAAAGCAGGCAAAGGAGGTTAATCCATCCACACAGGCAGAGTCCTATAGCAGCAGGGTGCCTGTATTCGCTGCTCACTCCCTGCTTCCCCTGGAGGCAGCAGCTGCTGGGATGGGGCAACTGACCTGCACGTGAAGCACGTCAAATCAAACTCCCTTTGACAATCTGAAAACATGGACTGACAAAAATCTTATGGAGACCAACATAGTCCTGCATCTGGCACAGACCAAACTCATCCAACAGCACAGGCTGGGAACCAGCTGCCTTAGGAGCAGCTCTGTGGAAAAGGACTGGTGACCCTGGTGAGCACCAGGCTGCAGAGCAGCCAGCAGAACCCCCAGGCAGAGGTGAAGGCTGCACCAGCCAGAGCAGCCCAGCAGGTCAGGAGAAGACATTATGCCTCTCTGGCACTTGTGAGGCCACAGGAAGAGTAGTGTCCAGTTTTAGACAGAATGGGACAAGGCCAGCAGGCAATTGGCAAGACAAGTAGGGGCTGCAGCATATAACAGATGAGGAGAGGCTGAAGGAGATGGGCTTGCACAGCCTAGAGAAAAGCAGCTTGAGGGGGGAAATAATTGCAGGACCCCAGGAGCTGGTGAAGGGTTATACAGAAGGGAAACCCAGACTCTTCTCCAAGGCAACCAACACAAGATGTAGCCCCTCACTGAGGGGAATCAAACACAGGAACAAGTTGCCAGGAGAGTTTATGAAATCTCCATCCTTAGATGCTCAAAAGCTAAAGAGACAGCTAAAGGGGAACAGGTTCTGAGCAACCTATCAGAATGTACCTTGGAAGGCAGCTTTAAACAGAGAATTAGACTGGCTAACCTCCAGAAATGTCCTCCAATACAATTTATGCTATAATTCCGTATTTCAAATAGCAATGAAGTAATATACTAATTTCTCCTTTTAAGATTGTCTGGATGAGAAAACATTTTGCTAGCACATTTGATATAGCTTGATTTTTTTTTTACAGTGCTTTTACAGAAATTTATAAGGAAGATTTTGCAAAATGTCATGCACTGAGAAGTCATCCATATTCTTAGAATGGATACAAAAAGATCGTTATCTCTACATAAATGACAGTCTTCTTTTACAAACCAAGTGCAACTGAAGTGTCCAGTAGCCTTTCAAAAACCTATCTATATTGGTGGTTACAGCCCATCTCCCAGTGGAGAGACAATGAGTATCAGCACGTTACAACTAGTAACCTTTTTCTGGAAGGAACACCTGGGATCCAAGGGGTATAAACATTAAATTATTCACTCATTCTCACCAACTACATTCTTTGCCCAGCCTGAGCATTCTACCTGCATGGATGAATTATACTTCATGGACTTCCCAGTGTTCAATTAAAACTTTGAGTCTTAGTGGGCAAATTTATCAAATGGAACAGGATTTTGCAGACCAGAGAGAGAGAGTCGGGGGCCAAACACTTTCAACAACATAAAAACTCCTCACAGATGCATATTCAGGTTTAGACAAAAGGTAAAAAAAGCATGGCAGATACCTGCTTATTTCTTGTACAATATGAAAGATACAAACCCCAATACATTATTTATGCCCTTTAAAAAAATAATAGATAAAACAGTTTCAAGAATGGAAATTTAAAAAGTTTAAGTAAATTAAAGAATAGCATGACTATATTCTGGCATTTGGGAAAAACATTTTGAATTCAAGGCACTTTCTTTTTCCCCAAATCTCATAAAACTCATTAAGCTCATTTAAATGTAGTTGTGTTGATTTAAAAGCATTGACTGGAGAGAAAAGTAGTGCTATTTTCTAGCTGTTTAAAGAAAGACTGCAAAATATTCTTTTTTTTTTTTTTTTTACTACTTATTTTTGAGGAACAATTGTCAACTTTTCTTCTAATACAAAAGTCTTACACAAAACTGAGTTAATACTAAAAGCTTACTAAGCCTGTACATTTCTTCCAGGACATTTTTATTCAGTTTGATATCAGCAGATACATACAATAACATATTAAATGGTTGCAAAAATCCCTCAAATAAAAAGCATGTTAGTAAATGTCAAGTCTCAAGGTATTATGAGGATAATTGCACAAGGGGAAAAGGACAAATCAATTACAATAAAAGCATATTTCTTTTATCCTTTATAAAAATCAACACAGCTTTTTTTTTTCTCCTTCTCATCCCTTTTTATCACACAAAAATATAGTTCACTAAAGGACACCATTAATAAATCAAAGCCATAAGACAAAATAAATTATTCTGGCTTTTCCAAACCTTAACTGAAAACCGAGAAGATATTTTCCATAAACATTAACATATTTTACATCAGTCATGTTGGATTTGATTTTAACAATAGTTGCAACGCTTATAAATATGCAGTATAAAACTACAGCTCATTTCAGAAGACACTGAATTCGAAATCTCTCATTTCTTGAAAGGGAACGGAATAATTAGTGCCACACATGCCAGGGTGTTTCTTCCATGCATCTTAAAACAGAAAGAAAATTTGTATGCTGACAAGTGCCAATTATAAAACTGTGAACTAAATAAAATATTCAGAAAGTTATTTCTTTTCCAGAGATATTTTGCAAAAGGCAAAAAAAAAATCTGTAGTATTACATATGTCTCTATATACAAGTTACTCTTGTTTACTAAATTTTTATTTTATGCTTCCACAATTATTTTGCTAAACTCGACTGTGCTAGTGAATCTACAATTCAATGAACAATCAGCTAGGAGAGCTCGCTGTCATGGAAGAGCATCAAGTAAGACTCAATATGCATAGAAATGTCACTTTTTCTTATAAGAGAGATCCACACAACAGCAAGACATTGTGATGCCCAAGGCAAAATGCCTGTTTTATTTCCTCTATTCACAATAAATTTTGCTTCGGTGAGAACTGTGTTCAGCTGGAAGTAACCTGGAGATTCCTTACATGCTTTGTCCCTTGAGATAATAGGTATTGAAAATTAAGTTTTTAGTTCCATCAACCTGTTTGCCCTGTCTCATAAGAGCCATCCAATACAGCTTTCTTTCATATAGCTTCTGTTGTAGCTCTATAGAAATAATGTGGAACAAGGCGCAGCTTATATGTCATTGTAAAGGTGAGAGAGTAACAATTTATTACTGGATATTAAATGCACCACATCATATTTACTTTTGAAGAACTCTACCTACAGAACAATTGGTAAAAAGGACAATAACAATTAAAGTTTCCTAAAGTTTCCTTTCATTTCCACCTATGTCAATCCTTCCTTCTTTCTGTCCCTCAAAAAGTATGCCACCCTTTTGTTACAAACTTCCCTTAATTCTCTTCAACTTCAACTCATTCAACACTTTTTAGTCCTTTACAACCCGCCAAGCTTAAAAGCCATCTTGAACCTCTGAATTTACTGCCCATTCCTTGCTTATATCTCTGAGTCTCTTTTGTCCTCTTCCATGACAGATCTACATTATTTTCTTCCTTGCCTTTTAAACAGAATGTTTTGCAGACAATATGCTCTAGGTGTCTACCGGATTGTGTAAACAAGCACTGTACTGGATCCTCTTTCAAGTCCCTTGTGAAGAGTCACAAGAGGAAGGAGCGCAGTACAGAGCTTATTTCCTGCTGTTCAAATATAATTATAATAGAAAGCAGAGGAAGTGTAATTTCAGGAAGACTTGGGCAGTAACAGTCTTTTAAGGACGCCTTGTTTTATTCTTTTAATAACAGCAAAAAGACTGAGCTGTAATTACTAAGACAGAAAGAACAGAGACAGGTGTTTTGGGGTTCTCCCCAGAAAAATGGAGATTTCACATACTGAATACAGCACTGAACACAGCCAAAGCGGATCACAAAGGGGAAACAGTGTATCCGAATAATGAGTCAAGTCAAGATAATCGCTCTGCTGCGAAGAATACCCTGGCACTTCGCAGTGTGAACATATCCTAAAAGAACAGGGTAAAGGGCTCGGAGAACAGCATAGAACAACCTTCTTTAAGCTGAAAAACTACATATCATCAGAAGCTCTCTGTTTAAGGAGTATGTATGCATGCACACAGTATGAAAGGCCCCAAGAAACACCTGAAGACAGCAGAATCTAGAAGAAGGAAGTCAGAAGCCTCAATAATAAAACCTTCTCTTTCGGAGGTACTTTTAGGAAATAATGATAACCACTCTGGGTATCGGTATTTCCCATGCATTTACTGGATATAAATGTATTTGTTTCCTCCTGCCTACAGAGAAAGTTTGGTTCAGAGCAGTTAACTTACATACCAATTTAAATGACCCCACACTCAGTGAACTTAGACAAGTATGGCATAACTTTATATATAATCCACTGGTTGCTGAATATCCCCCTGGGAAAGCAAGAATAACAGGCTTAATTTTAGTAAAGAGTTTCAGGATGCCCTGTAATACTTAGGTTTCCCTATAGACAAGAAGAAGGAAAAAAAGATAATCTTCACTAAGCAACTTAAATCTGATGCATGAGTATATCAGAACTATTGCATTAGAAAAATTTACCTTTTCCATAGAAGAACTTGCGGTAATAATATGCTCCGAGATCAATGTGTTCTATGATGTAACGCTTCACTTTCTCTCTGTGAATGGACTGGTTTTCTCTTGGTACTTCCAGTACTGAAACACCAGCATTTGTGCAATGGGAACTCAGAGAGGACTCAAAAGAACAACTTTCACCTGAAGAAAAAGATGCTGAATTTGCCCTAGAAAGTGCAATCCGTCTGTCTCCTTCCCCACCAGTTTCGTTCCTGAAGTAAGGGCAACTCAGTACTAAATCATTGCTCTTCCCATCACCCTCATCAGCATCTAAATTCTCTTTTGAATTGAGGTCCTCTTTGCTTCCCAAAGGAGATTCACAGTTTCCCGTTTGGCCTGCTGGCATCTGAGTCTGTGACGCAGCTGAAGCCCCAGTGGTTATATTTTTTCTTTTTCCTACATTTACTCTGGTAGCCATTGCTTCATTTATGTTAAACAAAACACTCTGAACATCATAATGTGCAAAACATTTCTGATAGTTCCAAGAACGAACATTTCTGTCAAGTCTATCATCCAGATCAGACGAAAACTTAAAAGTTTCATGCTCACTTTTAACTGTTCGCAATTTTCTAAATAGAGATGTTTCTACTGCTTCTGATTTTAGTCTCCTTTTGAAAGATTTCTCCCTCTCTCGACCAAGAAGTAGGGCACTGTCCATGTAATCCAAGCCAGAAATCCTGACAAATTCTCCCCTGGAAATCTGTGCAGCAGCATGGAGACTTGGAGAAACTGCAGGGTCACAGTGGAAAAACTCAGAAAATCCAAACGGAGCAAGGGTTTTATGTTCAAAATTTTCCACTCGGTATCCCCTTAGCATGGCAAAAAAATTTTCTCCAGACAAGCCCTGTCTATCAATGGAAGAGGTACTGCCATATTCTCTATGAAGAGCTGCTCCGGTATTTGGGTTAACAGCATTCTGGTCTAACACGTCTTCAGCATCAATATCACTTATTGTCACATCACTGTTGCTTCTTTGTCTTATGGGATGAAGTCCCCTTTGAGGTGAATGAACAAAAAGATCTCCTATGGAATATTTTCCCTCTGTAAATTCCAATTCTAGCTCTTCTTGCTGTCCATCACTTTGGTCATTTTGTCCATTTGGAAGTACTGAGCCAACACTTTCGTAACTGGCTGGAGGTCTGTTTTCCCAAGCAGCTTTGCTCAGCTCTTTAGAGCAATCCTTTTTAGGAGGCCATTCAGATACCCTTGCTCGAACACCCATTTTAGGCACAGCTGGTGTACCATTTGTTTGATTATTTTCAGTTTTACCAGATGCAGTTGAAGAAACAGGAGGACCCATGTTACCATTCAGAGCTTTGAGTTTTCTAGCAAAATAATCATCAGATTGCATGCTTCTTGAAGACTCCCTGAACTTGGAGGAAGTTCTGCTAACTTTGTGCTTATCTTCTTGCAAAGACCTTTGATCACTCATGTCCAGGCAGTGGGAGAGGAAACGCTACTATTGCATAAATTGACTGGTACTTTTGTTATTACATTGCCTTTTATGGGCCAATAAACTGCAATATATAAATACAGTTACAGTCTTCCCAGTAGTGCAAGCAGAAACCTCAGTGTACCATTTTTGTACAACTTCTGTCAGGAGAGCAATCTTAAAACATTTCCTTCGGTTCAGATGCATTCAGTTCAGTATTAATCCAGACAAATTTCTTTTATCTGTTCATTAAAGAAAAAAAAAAAAAAAGAAGTATTAAAATGTTTATAGTCAATAACAGTAAGCTTCCAATGTTGCTTGTATATACACAACACCCCATGAAACTAGAACTAATGAGACTTGCTTTGTATGGTTTTGTATCCCCTGCCTCCCTAAAACGCAACAAATGCAATAATCCCAGTTTCCCATGTGATCCCTACAGGATCCGCGTATCTCCCATGGGCGAACCTGTACACACACACTGAACTGCAGGCCAGCTCCTGCCAAGCAGAACAGCCACACACAATTCTCTCTGTGTTTCCTTCAATGCTGAAATCAATTTAGATCCCTGTTCTCCATCTAATCATAGCACAGCCAGCTCTAAGATAACTTCTTCAAGTTTACTTAAAACTGGCTAACACACACAGGAGTTATGGTGCAAGACTGGTAGGTAATGTAAGCAAAATACATGAAACAGGACCCTAGACCAAGAAAAGTGTTTTGTCCCATTTAAAAGAACACTTTAAAGGTAAGTAATCTCTCCACTATGATTAATTTGGTGCATAAGTCTATCTAGCTCTTTCTTTCTCACTCTCCCCAAAGGGAAATTTACTTACATTCCTTTACTTGGAGTGTAAATTGTTATTTAGCTGCATAAAACAGTTATAGTTTCTTCTGTTACATTATATTCCTCTGGTTGGAAACCTAGACTGTTAATTCAGTTACTGTGCTGAAGAACATATCCGCTGTATTCCACAAATAAAATAGTAGCTCTATTGATAACTGTTAATTTGCTTACAAAATTGGAATTGTTAGGGTATAAAAATATTCTTTAATGGCTTTAATGGTCCTAAGAATGACCATGACTCATGCTGTGAAGATTAATTTGCAGGCAGAGCCCATCCTTTAACCCATTGCACAAAACTAAGACTAAAATAAGAAGCAAGTTATGTACTTCCTTTTCAGCTTTTGTTCCTTGAACTAAAAGAACATAATGATGTTTTAAGATGCTGCAAATAAGCATATTATGCATTTAGAGGTAAAAAAAAAAAAAAGGTTTGGTCAAATTAGTCTGGAATATGAATCTTCTTCTGACTTCAGGGAAGATACAAAGCGGTTAAAGGAGCTCAGAAGATAAGTGGGGTTTTTTTCCACCTATAATTTATGCCATAAAAAATTCCAAGAGTGTGAAGCAGGTGAGCAAACTTCAGGACCCTTCTACCAAAATCAGTCAATAAAAACACAAGCTAGAGGTACAGTAGCATCACAATCAACATTGTTTCTATGTGACTGTTATTAGAAATGGGTAACAATAACAATACAGCTTACTTTCGCTACATATGAATTCCTCAGGACTCCTATTTGATGGCCAATAACATAAATTTAAAAAAAAATGGGTTTGTTCCTTTTTTAAACAACTGTGTTCAGAGCAACAGTACTTCAAAATTAGCCTGTAGGATTTTTAAATATTGACTTATAAAAATACAACACAAAAAGGAAAAGATCAGTCACAGAATGACAGAATGGTTTGGGGTTGGAAAGCACGTTAAAGATCATCTAGTTCCAACCTGCCTGCAATGAGCAGGAACACCTTCAACTAGATCAGGTTGCTCAGCGTCCCACCCAGCCTGGCCTGGAATGTCTGCAGGGATGGGGCATCTACCACCTCTTTGAGAAGCCTGTTCCAGTGTTTCACTACCCTCATTGTAAAAAATTTCTTCCTCATACCCGGCCTGAATCTCCCCTCCTGCAGTTTAAAACCATCACTCCTTGTCCTGTCACATCGGGCCCTGTTAAAAAGTCTGTCCCCATCTTTCTTAAAGGCCCCTTTTAAGTACCAAGAGGCTGCAAAAAGTTCTCCCTGGAGCCTTCTCTCTGAAGGCTGAACAATCCCAACTCTCCCAGCCTGTCCTCACAGCAGAGCTGTTCCAGCCCTCTCATCATCTTTGCGGCCTCCTTTGGACTTTCTCCAACAGGTCCATGTCTTTCCTGTGCTGAGGGCTCCAGAGCTGGATGCAGGACTCAGGTGGAGTCTCACCAGAGCAGAGCAGAGGGGCAGAATCATCTCCCTGGACCTTCTGGCCACGCTGCTTTTGATACAGCCCAGGATACAATTGGCCTTCTGGGCCGCAAGCACACATTGCTGGGTCATGTCCAATCTTTCATCCACCAGTACACTCAAGTCATTCTCTGCAGAGCTGCTCTCATATATATATCAACACACTTATTATTTTGGGGGCACAAGTAATATTCCAAAGATGGAATACAAGAAAACTTCCATGGTACACACATTAACACAAACAGCTGACAGCACTTTTATTATGTCTTAGAGTGTTCTTTATACAATTGCATAAGTCTGAGAAATGTTTGCCAAATAAAAACACCGAAGGAAACGTAACTATCCCAGAATCACCTTTTCTGTTTCTGCAAGAATATAAAATAGTGAGAATGCAGAAAGGTCAATTTCATATCAGGAAAGGTATTTAACTTTTTATTGAAGATTAATTAAATTTTCTATGAAATTAGGGTGAATTACACCATTTAGCCTTCTTGCCTTTTCCTACAAAAACAACATTCATAGGAGTCATTAGTATATGCATTTTTTAAAATTAAAATTAATCTCTTAGAAAATGGAAAAATACATAAGGTCAGAGAAGACTATCCTCCAAAAATTCCATTATTTTCTTCCCTTGTGTTAACCCTTTTTCTGTCATAAGCATTTGTGCAGAAGTAGTGAATTGGACCAGGAACAAAATCCAGGTTGAAATTAAATTACTGGTGAGGTGGTGGAAGGCAGAAGGAAAGAGTAACAAATGTACACTATCACCCCATTTCCTTTCAATCCAGATCCACAATGTGATTGACCATTTGGCCTCACAAACAGCTGTATTTGTGGAAGGTGACAGAGAGCCTGAAGGCCACAAGAAAGCAAGGCTTTTTTTTGGGGGGGGCAGAGGGGGGGTGGCATTACCTTAAATACTTCATGAAGTATGGCCTGAGTATTTTAAAACAAAGGTATATTGTAAAGGTAACTAGATAAGATAACTATTTGCCTTTATAGTGTAAAGCTGTTAGGATAAAAGACCAAAGAAATGCCTGTATTGGAACTGTAGATTGACTTTTTATTGGAAATGTTAGTATTTGAAGATGTAAAGATGTAATGCAGTATATTTAAGGTACACTAGCAAATATTTATGTAAAAAATCTGAAGTTGGCCTAATTGACAAAATCTGCCTGTTTTTAATATAAATTACCATTCCCGTAACTCAGTACAAAAGCATATTTTGGTTGACAGCTGACCTATGCCAATGGATAGCACTATATTCTCCTGCAATCATTGTTAAGGTTTTTCCCCTCTCCATAGTAAGAATTTAGCATCTCAAACATCTCCCTATAGATGCTAATATTATATATTATCAACCAATTTTGTTTGCTGAAAGTAAACAAACTTACTTTCACAAAGAATGTTGCCAATGTGATCATGAGCACCCTTCTCTTCCGACCTGTACAGTCCTCTTGGTCAAGTTCTTCACTTGTCTCTTTCCATCCCAGCATTTAAGAATGGAATCACTGATAGATTTGGTCAGAAAAGAAAAGCTGGATGCCCACACCCTGCTATTCTGCTCCTGCCAACCCTTCCCACGAAGGCTGCTGGATGTGATGCAAATAACTGAAGTTCCTTCCACAGGGCTACAAAGCCTTCCTTCTGAGCTCCACACAGCAGCTGGTTTGTTAGCCACAGTTACAGTTCTTTAACGTGGAACAATTCCAAGTTTCCTGGGGACCTGGATACGTGCCCACAAGTGTTCCTGTGCCAGCAGCACAGCAATGAATAAGAAGTGTACTATTGGACTATCCTGTCAAAAGGAGGCTGTTTGGTAATGTTGCCTCATGACAGCCTTGATAGATGGAAATGAATTATTTACGAAGTCTTTCTGTGATCACTTTGTTGATCAAGACTTTGGAAATCTGCCCTTATTATTATGTAATGTTATCATCCTAAAAAGAATGCATAATTTGGACAAAAGCATTAATCTCTACGATTTATCAAGATGACAATTCTATAAACCATGACTCTCAAGCTCTACTAATCTTAAAAAATGGGAAGTGCAATTTGATAAAATAGGCGTATAGGCAGGAATAATATGCCAAAAGCTGAAGATCAGACATTTAATTTGCATTCAATTGATTCTGCACAACATCTTCTGTGTGCTCAGAGTCTGGTTGTTTTCCGCTCTTCAAAGGAACACATAACAGGGTAGTAGTGTTGTGTATTTTGCCAGTACAGCAGAGCAGCAGTTACACAATGGCTGCTTTATGGGAATCCAAAGTTTGCAAGAAAATTCTGCCTTCGGGCCCACACTTTTGAGTGCAATGAAAAAGTACAATGCAAAGGAGAAATGAACATGGCTCATAACCTGCCTGAATTTTCACAATTTCTGGACCAGATAACACACTGAACAAACTGGTCACAAGGTATCATTTCCTAAAGCTAAGGTTGTCTCTAGAAAAAGGGCAAGTAATTTTTGAAAAAGAAGAAAATAATATAAAAAGTTGGGTGTTTTTTTTACTTTAAGTTCAAACTTGTTCCATTTTGCTTATTTTTTAAAAGAAGACTACATCAGTAAATGTTTTTAGATTTACATATTTTCAGTATACCTATTAACAGCATTTATATCTTAATGATTCCTAAATCAGAACAATCCAATTTTCAGAAGCAAAATGATGGCTATGCCTGATTTTCAAGCCATGCTACTTATTTGCATGTCCAAGCCAGAAAACGTTGGTCTCACTGAACTGTGATATCATATCATATGACAGTTGATGATGATGATGTCACACAGAAGACAAGAGTATCAAAGAAGAAAATGAGTTCTTCAAGCATGTGTTTTCATGCAAATGTCTTTAGAAAACCATGATATTTAAGCATAATTGTCTTTAAATAGAATATTTCTGTCAAAGTTTTCCATGAGGCACAGTGAATATTAAAGGATAACACCAACTATAATTGAGCCACTTATTCAGATTGCAGCTGTGGAAAATGGATTGGAAATATTACAATGAACAAACTATGAGCACAGCTCAAAAAAAATAGTTCAAATTATTATACATCAAATTTATAATTAAAGCTATAACTGCTACAGTATAAATGGTTACTCATCATATGCATATTTCAGATACTTGATTAATATGCAGACAGACAAGAGGCAGAAGGATGAGAAGCTCCTCATTGGACTAATGGAAATACATATGAACTGCTGTGTAGTGAATATTTGCTGCATGCTCCCTTAGTTGTGCTCTACTTCTTCTTCTTATAGTCTTTGCCTTTATGAGAAATGCAAGAGCAGAAACCAAAAAAAATCCTTGGCTGAAATGAAATAGTTACAGAAATGTATCTACAGAATAATCAACCAGAAATCACACTACAGCTGATCTGATCTGGGGGTTGATGGAAGGAGCTATAACTAAGAGTGACAACAGCCTACACGATTGTCAATGCTGCTGTAAGACCATCACATTCCTTATCAAAATAGCAGAATTGCACTAGTTCGGGACTGGTGCAAGATTTGGGGTAAAAATAATAATAAAAATAAATACATAAATAAATAAATAAAATTTTACTCTGTTTGCTCTTCAAATATGGTTTCCATCTCCAAGGGAAATGGCAGATACATGTAAATATTGAGACAGAAATGCAACATGTAATTTTGGAGCAATGGATCTTTAGAACAGATCTCTGAGTTCCACAGCTGTTCGGTACTCAATTAAAGGTGTTTTATTTTTAAGAAAGAGACATCTCCAATCATAACAACTCTCCTTCAGTCACAGGTTGAGAAATATCTCATCATCAACAACAAGAATAACTGTATAAGTTTAAACAGTAAAACACAGACCCCTCAAAAACGTTTGTCTTGAATTTGTCTTATGGTCAAGATTCCCCCCATCATCTTGGACTTTCCAGGGAAAATTTAATAAATCACACCTAACTTCTAAAATCACTACTATTTTTTATTTTTTAATATACTACAGTAAATTATTAAAAAGAACTAAAAAAGTAGTTCCAGTAGTTCTCTGGTATAATTCCTTATACCAAAGAATACCTACCACAAAGTTCCAGCAGCTTCATAGAATGGGTTTGGGTTGGAAGGGACCTCACAGATCAGGTAGTTCCAACTCCCCTGCCCTGGGGAGTTGCCCTTCCACTACACCAGGCTGCTCAAAGCCCCATCCAGCCTGGCCTTGAACACTTCCAGGGACAGGGTATCCACAGCTTCTCTGGGCAGCCTGTTCCAGTGACTTACCACCCCGGGGTAAAGAATTTCTTCCTTTTATCTGATCTAAATCTGCCCTATTCCAGTTTACAACAGTTACCCCTTATCCTATTCCTACATGCACACTTGTAAAAAGTCCCTCTCCAGCTTTCTTGTGGTCCCCTTTAGGTTCTGGAAGGTCTCCCCAGAGTATTGTCCAGGCTGAATAACCCCAGCTCTCTCAGCCTGTCTTCGTAAGAGAGGTGCTCCAGCCCTTTGATCATCAACCAATACACACAAGTCCATCTCCTCAGGGCTGCTCGCAATTCATTTTCCACCCAGCCTGTATTTGTGCTTGGGGTTGCCCTGACCCATGTGCATTAGCTTGCGCTTGGCCTTGTTGAGCTTCAAGAGGTTCATACAGGGCCAACTCTCAGGTCTCTCAAGGTCCCTCTGGATGGCACCTCTTCTCTCCAGCACATCAACTGCACCACACAGCTTGGTGCTGTTGGCAAACTTGCTGAGAGTGCGCTCAATCACATTGTTCATGTCGCTGACAAAGATGCCTATCAGCACTGGTCCCATACCAGCCCTGAGGAACACCACTCATCACTGGTCTCCACTTGGACAGCGAGCCTTGAACGCAACTCCTTGAGTGTGACCATCCAGCCAACTTCCTATCCACCAGCCTCTCTTTAGCATATCTTCTATTACTTTTCCTGAATATTTGCTCTTACACATCGTATCTTAATGCACGTTGTATCATTAAAAAACATTGTTCAAGTTTTTCTTCAAGCAAATGAGGATGGAGCCAGGCTCTTCTCAGCGACAACCAATGATAAGACAAGGGGCAATGGGTGCAAACTGGAACACAGGAGGTTCCACTTAAATATGAGAAGAAACTTCTTAACGATGAGGGTGACAGAGCACTAGAACAGGCTGCCCAGGGAGGTTGTGGAGTCTCCTTCTCTGAAGACATTCAAAACCCGCCTGGACACATTCCTATGCAAACTGATCTAGACGCTCCTTCTCCGGCAGAGGGATTGGACTAGATGATCTTTCAAGGTCCCTTCCAATCCCTAACATTCTGTGAATTTAAGTTATCTTTAAGTGAAAAACCATGTTTTATATAAAAATATTACTGATCACAGTATTACTGTCACCGATTTTAAAATTTGTTAGAAATCACCTTCTGTTACAGAAAAATATGCTTAGATGAGTTTGGGACTGGTTTAGCACTGTATTTTCTTAGAATGCTAATACCAATATTCTATTGTTCCATTTGCACAAGTTTTGACACAGACACATTAAGGCTAATTTGATTTCCAGAGCAAACTGGATATCCTCCTATTCTTATAGCTCTGTTATAAACAGTTCCATTATGCAGGCTATGCAGAGTTTAACTATGAAACTGGAATTGAAGTTAAATCTTGTTCAGGCTGAACTATGTAAAGTAGCAGAGTAAAATCACTATGTTGAAATCAATAGCAAAACCTACCGTCTTTCCTTTGCACTCTTCCAATTCAGTTCAGCTATTTTAACTGAAATTCTGGAACCTAACAAAATACATTAAAGCCTATAACATAATGCAATTAATGAGGTAAAGCAAAAGGTCTTAACATGAAATTCTTAGACCAAGGAATTTTTCCAGGGAAAAGCTGAAAGAACATCCGCAAGCACTGACTGCTTACTACCCACGAAAGAGAATAAAACAAAAAGAAGCACCAAACTCCTCCTAGATTATTGTTAACCAATACCATTTTTTGTCAGTCTGATTCTTTACTAATTGCAAATAGCAGCTATATACCTGTCAGTCAAGTTCTTTTCTCAGTGAAAGTTTTAAATAAACAGAATCCAAAGTGCCTTTGTTTCCCTTCATTCTCCCTATTCATGAATCTAGGTGTCAAAGGGCAGGACAACAAAAGAAGAATCCTATTAATTGAGCATTAAATAATCTGTTTCGGACAGGGAGGCTGAAATTATATCCAGACCATAATTTACATGCATGCAGATTATCTTTTCAGGACAAAATGAAGTATGGCAGACTGAATGATTTTAAAACACTTCCCTACCTCGAAGTATTTAGATGTACTTATCTCTCTGCATACAACATTTCATAGTAATTACAATTTCCCTGTATTTATCCTTAAAATACTGATAATAGAAAATATTCATTCCAGTTTCATCTTTGAGAATTAAGAGTTTTAACACATAATGATATAGGTATGGTATCAGTCAGCAGATAAACACAAGTAAATTGTGTATAATCCTTTACATATCCAGTGTAGTTCAACAGCTTACAAAGTAGGGAGTAAAAAGTTGTTTGTGTGACATGTACCTTTCCTCAGCTAGTAGAACTGATTCAGTAAGAGAGTTCAGATTAGACACAGCATGAATGAATCATCTTTAGTCTTCCAGAATCACTTTCAGTTACAATACTGAAATACTGCATTGAAGCAAGTTCCATACAAAAGTAATTTTCAGTGGTCTTCTCAAGCAACCTGGACAACCTCTGAATCCACAGTAAAAACAGTACCGTCTACAGGCTCAGAAACTGTCACACGTCCACTGATTATTGAATGTCCCCTTCCTGCTTGAATAAATGTATTCTAATTCTAATTTTATAATCCCCAAGGCAGGGACTATTTCTTTGTCCTGTCCCAACAGGATCCTCACATGATGACCCCACTGTACAGGATGCTAAATACTATGATAATCCAGTTGGTAAATAACAAGTGTACCAACTCACTTTCAGAGGCAAAGCTTAGAAAGCTAAAGATAGGACATGTGAACCACATTTGCATCATTCGAACACAAGGAAAAGGACAACAGGGTATTGACCCTCAGTATCCATCTGCATAATCCAAAAAGAAAGTCAGGAGCTGCTATATAACCTGTGGCATGAAAATGAGCTTTTGACAGCCAATTGTATGCATTGGGATAACACTCAAAAGGGAAATTCAACATCTGGAAACCGAACAGCAGAAGATTATACAGAAAGTAGAATATTCATACTATATAATGACAAAGGAATATACTGCACGTGTTTTGTTTCTAGACCTTTTACCTTCAGGTTCTAAAACCACATTAACAAATACTAAGAATGATAGAAGTTTTTAATACAGTTCTTGTAAAATACTGCCACAAACAAAGAGCCACTCAGCAATTTAGAAGAAATAATGGAAGTATATTCCATTATTTTAAAACAATGAAAAGAACATATTCTACCTTCTCCCAGAATTAGTCACATCAGAAATTATTTTTTGTAATAAACCTGGTACACAAAATGGTTACCAAAATTCCAACAGAAAAGCACTCTGGCCAAGAGCAGCCACAGAGAAAACCAGAAAACACACACAAAAAACAAAACAAACCTCACGCACCAAAACTCCCCATAATATTAAGAAACGTCTTGCTGTCTGGTTTCATACAAGAAAAAAGTAACAGTAAAAATTTTTGCCTTTGCAACATAAAACAACTTGCTACAGATTGAATGACGAAATAGAGAAGTTAGTAGTAGTTAAATATCATTATCTATACACATAAAAATCAGCCTACAGAAATTTAAAACTTCAGGAACAAAAGGTGATTTTTAAGGGAAAAGTATGTTTACATAAATTTCTGACTGTGTTAGGCCTATAAACAAAATATCTCAAACCTTTCTTGGGGATATAAAAGGCTGTTTTCACTTACGGCATACAATTGCTTCCAATTATTCTGAAAAAAACCTAAGAATATTGGAGTTGGAGCCTCCTGAGGTATCTGAAGAAATGGGTTTTAATGAAAGGTTGATGAGAAAGGAGAAACGTGCTAACATTTTGACTGTTATTTCACATTCACAGGTAGAAATTTGGTAGCAGCTTCCGAGGCTGCACTGAAGCTGAATATGAATCAAGTAATGGAGGATGATAAACTGTTCATAAGGAGAGAAGACTGCAAGCTTTGACTTTTCAGAGTCAGTATGCCACAAAAAATCCTAAGAGGCAATTCCATTTTTAATAGGTCTACTACAGTAAGGCCCAAAATAAAGCTTTTTTTATCCACTCCCTAAAAAGATAAAACAATAAATCTATTAAACAGCTGAGGCTGCCTATTCCATCTAGCAGGTTTCAGATTCTGACACAGGACTCAAAAGAGCTTTTGAAATGTAGAAAGCCTTTTTTAGCTGGAACAAGAAAGTTCTTTTGTATGTTTCTATTACAACTGTGCTTCATAGTAAAATGCTGCTCCAGGCAGCAGCAGATGTCAAGCCTGCCACATTCACTTTGGAGAGGTCAGACCATTTGCATTGTCCTAAGCATGGACTTGGATTCCGTGGCATGAGCTCACAAACCCATACATCGGACATAATCTCCAGAGATCACCAAATTCCTCCAAACAGCAAAACACTCATTGCTAGAACAATATTAATGCTACTTCCACCAGAAATACTCTCTCAAGTCATACTGCATGTAACTTTTAAGGGCATCTAGTTTTTTGAAGTAGAAAGAGCCTACTTAAAGCAAGAGAGATACCCAGTACATCCTTTGGAGAAAGAGATAACAAAAGAGGGTGCATGGACTTTAATCATGGGACCACAACAGCTGGAGTCTGAGTTCTATTCCAAAAACCTTATTTTTTGACAAATTACCATCAATAAGACTGTTAGTGCCAAAAGAAACAGACATTCCAGAGAAATTTCAATGTATAAATGGCAAGGGCTGTAAGTGATAACTAGAACAAGAGTCCAACCTTTTCTCAGTTATGTTCATGAGAAATGGATAAGGCATACTACAGGTCACCAGATACATACTTGCAACATACCTTACTAGCTCATTATAATTAGATTTTTTGCATTTAAGGCACACGTACAAGAACATATTTTACAGATAATCTTTCAAAGGTCCATCAACTGTATAGAACTTTGCATAGCACAGAACATTCGCATGACACTAACGCTTTATGTCTTCAGAGTTACCCTATTTTATTACACGTACTAATTTATCCCATTCTCCGCTGTACATAGGTGAGAAGAAACTGCAATGATTAAAATTAGGCTTGAGAAAATGTGTGCTAAATGTGTCCTGTCTTGGTGCTATCCTGACCAGCCACGTTTCTCAAGGATGGGTGAAAAAAAAAATATCTGTAATTACTAAATGCAACCATAGACATTGACTTACACACTCTTTAGAAACTGAGCTGCTGCTGCGGCTGCTACCACTTTTTCAAACACTTTGCAACCTCTGGGCAAAGAGGGAATCACAAAGTAGATAAACGCAGTTTTAAAAATTCAAGTTAGTTCAGTTCTAAGGGACAGAAGAGCTTAAGGCCACTTCAGTGTTAAAGAGAATCTGAATAATCTCACCCATCATAAAAGTTCACAACATTGAAGAAAACCTAAAAGGATATGGTGTCTTACTAATTAATAAACAAACATTGAACACTAACTATTACAACAGAGGGAGTGTTCAAAAACTCAAAACATTCTAGTGTGGAAGATAACTGCTCAGTAGCAGGAGAGCACAGAGGTACATTTTATGGAAAAAAAAAACCAAAAACAACAACAACAATCTAGCTTTGCTTCTGTTCCTAATGTTTTCATTGAAGAAAATAAGAAAATAAGTTTTATGCCATGTCCTTTGACAGAAGAATGGCTCTGATGTCATAGTTTTGAATTATTTGTAGTAGTAATGAAAGAAGTGGCTCATTAAATTAAACCAAGGTTTTTTTTTAAAAAAAGGAAACATTAGCCTTTATCTTCATTGTTTTTTATGGAAACTGTTTTAGTTTGACCTTGGCTCTTTATTAAGTGGCATGAACTGTGAGGTAGCATAAACTGATAATATCACTGGCCAGTTTTCTGAATCTTTCAAGCTGACTGGTGTCCTCCAGTTTCAGATGTCACTAAGTAGCTTCTCACATATTTTTGCATCACATTAAAGCTTTAAAGTATTATTTCACATCCCTGCACAAGAAGATCTTTTAAAATTATATTTTGAAAACAGATATTTCACTTTTTTCTATCCTTTCTCCCTGAATCAAAAGAGTAGAAGTTCCATATGAAAGAAAACCTATTGAAATCTACGGTGACCACAATACATTTAATTCATACACTCTTACTACATAAAATCAATTTTGTTCTTAATTTTACAATGTAAATTTGGTTAAAATGTTTCATGATATTAACAAAACGCATTAAATACCTTAGTAGTTACCAAATAAATTGGTAGCTCACAGTCACACAGCATTTCCAAGCACATGGAATTGAGCCTGGACCACCTGGCATCAAATCATACAGCTTGGGCAAACAAGCACCCCTGAAACAGCCAACCTATAGGACAATTGCTCTACAGTTTTGTAGAGTCAATAAAACATTTTCCCAAAATTCTAGACAGACAGAAGAACAGTAGTGGGAACAAGAGAGTTGCTCGCAGAATACTGTTCTTCATTTTTCAGTAGTCCTCTCAAATTCAGTACAACCTGACAGCAATAAAAAGTCATTGCCATCTGTTCAGTGATCATTTGATATCTTATCTAGAATCAAATTGCTGTCATGCTAAAAAAACCCACCTTGTTATCAATGAGACTTTAAAGGGTCATAATGGAAAATAATTTTGGTTAAAGTTTCAAGTAAACTCTATGGAACAAATCCTTTTGTACCACCATCACCCCACCCAACTCTCCCCCCCTCCCCGCACCCAAAAAAAAAAAAATCTAAATAAAAAAACCTCAACAACATAGCTTAAACATTGCTCTACAGTTTTGCCTTTGGTTCAGTTAAAGCACATATCAGAGAACTTTCTGGAATTGTCCTGCTGGAAAAATATGCTATGTATTTTCATTTTAAACAGGAAGAAAATAAGTGTCTTCAAAATTATAGTGTGGAAACACATCTTTGAAAAATTCCAAGTCAGATCAGCAAGCTTCATTTTCCTAAACTGAAAAGATGACTTCTGGTTGTACACATGCATCTTCCAGACAAAGCTGTCATCATGACTGGGGTTAGATAATGCAGATTCTATTCCTTTTTGAGACATTAAATGCCTATAAGCCTCAACAATGGAGTAAACTGGCCTTTAAAAGTCTACAATCCTAAATAATTTTTTAATAATTCAGGAATCTTATGTCTTTGCACCCCCATCTCCCGTGCTACTCTCATTCTTATATCTTTCTTAGGATTCTGAGAAAATATTGTATGGAGTGACACATGAAATGATAGCTACAAGCTATCATACGCATGCTTTCATCTTCCTGACTGCTTTATGATAAAGGGCCAAAAGGTACAGATTTTGCAAAAGAAGTCTTGCTTTAAGATGACTTACTGAAATACTCAGTAATTTAATAATCAGCAATTTAGATTTTAATAGCTCGCTGAATACACTAATAAGAAATAACACAGTTAGGAAGTACAAAAAAATATAGTTGCAGTCCACTGTTGATAAGCACGGGGAACATTAATTATAAATTCACATTTTTCTGGAATGGTTTGCTTTTATAGGGCCAGCTTTGTTCTAACTTTTGCTTTTAAAATTCTGATTACATAACACCCCATCCAATAATTCAGACACTGAATTTTAGATTTGATCTATCAAGTTCTGCTCCTTATGTAAATGAAAACATTCAAAAAGGAGGGTGTAATCAACCGATCCAAAGCGTTCACAGACAGGCATAGCAATGCAGTGTAGGCACTGTTAAAAATCTGCTTCTGAATTTCATTATTGGTCTTGATTTAGCACAAAGTTTCTGGTCAGCCAACAAACTGTATATCATTCATACAGACAGCAAATTTCTGGAACTGTGTTTTTACTTGGTGTCAGTGTGTATCTCCCTCTTGTTTTCTTCAGCATATTTGCATTATAGAAACTACACATTTATTTCCAAATCCAAATTTTTAAAGGAACAATCACAATTGCTAAGTTTCTGACCCTGAGAACGCTCATATTAGATAATAAGAGAAACTATACATTTGATATATAGCCCAAGTAAATGGCATTCCTTCTCCTTCCTAATACATACTCACCTACTTTATCAATAAAATTTATAGATTATTTTTCCCCAAAATTCAGGACATTATCAATTAAATCTTATTTTCTTTATAGCCTAGAGAAATGTTTCCCCCTAAACTGAACTCTGATCACACTTTTGTCAACAAATTATAAATGGTTTACAAAAGGTCTCAGCTATTTATGCCAACATTACGTATGACCCTTTAAGAAAAGTGTGCTTATCTAGGACAATTCATAATGCAAGTCATTTTAAAGAATTTTCTACAGAATCTGCTCAGCTAGCTTTTCTGCATTTTTAAACAAATTAACATACAAGAGAATTAAAAAAAAAAACCCAAACAAGGCAGTTAAAGATGCACTAAAAAAAACATACAATAAGTTTACATGAATTTTTATTGGCTTGATTAAAGTACGATCAGTAGTCTCTTGTAATGCAAAAGGCAATAAAAGCAAAATAGTCAGGGACTTAATAACCATCAGTTGTGGTAAATTATTTTTCACTTTAAAAAAACCTAGAATTTTAATAAATACTTATGTTTCTATGCAAGTGTACAGTTGAGTTGTTTCAATTTCTTCCAGACAAGCTGTATAGGAACAAATTTTTCTGCATGTCCAAGGCTGCATTCCTCAATATGGACATTCACACTACAGTGTGTGCATAAAGCAAAAACATTTTTGCATACAAATGCATCCATAATTCCATTAGTTTAATTCCACATTAAAAATTATTTGAAAAAAAAAAAGTGTATGTAAATTTTAGTACTATCTTCAAAGTTAAATGTAAGCACAGATTCCCTCTCACCTTGTTCTTTAACTACTTAAAAACTGTTTTATAGACTTAAATTGAGCTTAGAGATTTTATAGACTCTAGAATATTTTTAAGTCTATGGTGTCTAGGAAGATAAACACGTCTTCTTCCTAGAGGATAAATAGCTTTCTGAAAATGTAGACTTAATTTCTGGTCAACA
Organism: Columba livia; assembly: GCF_036013475.1. NCBI lineage: Eukaryota > Metazoa > Chordata > Aves > Columbiformes > Columbidae > Columba > Columba livia. The sequence continues at coordinate 77,862,177 of NC_088604.1, forward strand.
GTTTTGATTTTACATGAAGGAAGACTTCCCCCCTACACATCTCTTAGCTAGAAAACTGTGTTAAAAATCAAAAGCTTGGGCAGCAATCTGGGCCAAAACAGAGGGGTCACACTTGCTATGTAATCACCTAAAATGATATTTAGAAAAATCAAAAGGCTACCTGCACTTGAGAAGGCTTGATAACATGAGGCCTGCATTGGCAGCGACAAATTCAAACTAGTAAATTGTAGAAGACTGTTCTGAGAATGGGAGCATGGGGGACACTCACTAAAACTATATTTTAAGGAATCATGTCCTTCTGCTTAAAAGAAGGTTGTACAGTTTCAGTCTTGTTTTTTATATTAGTCTTATTCAGGAATCCACTCACATTTTCTACCCAAAATGCCAGGTCTTGAGGGAAAAAACAGTGCCAGTCCCAAGAACTGCTGTTTCAGCACACAGCAGCCTTTCATCACATCACTAACTATGTTGTCCACATTTCACTAGGAAGATTTAATTATGCAAATGTATATTTACAAAACAAACAGCATATATATGGTTTTCCTTCCATTTCAAGGATTTGTTAACTTTCCGTAAAAGTGATGGTGTGCATCTGCACACCACGTTTTCTGCGTACACTGGAAATCCTTTGCCTGTCACGATGTAGCTCCCATCTCTATATATTCCAGTGTTCTCCTTCTAATGCAGGAGTCTTTCAGTCTCCCATTTTTACCTGACAGGTTGAAGACTCTCTGTGCTTCCTCACTTCCCCTTTTCTCTACTTCCACACATTAGGAACCAAGTATTCACCAAATCATGTTTATGCAACATTTACTTTCTCAATCCATACTTATATCATTCTCCTTTCAAGGAGTACAAGCCAGATAGTTCATGTGTGCCAGGACCATGACAGCCCTTGGGTCTGGAATGAGTGTGGTCATAGATAACAGTTATTCAGACTGTAAACACGCCAATAAGGTAAATTAAGATGCCGGTAAAGTTAGTGTGGTGATGGTTGTCATCACGCATTTACTTAATTAGCAGGCAATTACAGAGATGGCAAAGCTAGCAGCTTTTTGCTAATCACCAGCCAAAAGCTCCCACATGTCCACACTACCTTGTTTGTTTTCCACCCAAATCAATTGGTTTCTACTCACTGATGCCTCACTGATCCAGGATGATGTTCATCCTGGAACACTCAGACTTACTCTGACCCCTTGTTAAAAATCATCTGTTATCAAGAAGTCATCTATCTGGTCCTGGCAAGCTCAGCCTCCTGTAACACCTTGAAATCAAAAGAAACATTCTATGTCACTGTCTTCCCTCAAGCCCATTTCTTCCTCTTTTTTTATAAAAAAAACTTTTCCCTGTCCTTTCCAAGGCCTGCTACCCTGGCAAAAGTCCAGCTTTACAATATAGTGTTTAAATTCAGCTGACTTTAAAAGCATGTCTCTTTGGTTACCCTTCTTATCTAGAAATATTCACTCCAGGTTCTATTTAATTCTGCATTTTTTTAATTAATTTCCTCACTGAATGCTTTGTCCTCTATGATGTCTCTACTGTTCCTCTACTGCCACTTCCACTATCTCAATGTTTTTTTCCTTCTTAATAATATCTTCCTAAAGAGTCATTTATCACTCCTTTCTATTCTACCAAGACACATCTTTGTAGTATCCAAGACAGCCATATGACACACTGTACAGCATTACTAGCATCAGTTACCTTTATCCTTCTTTCCAGGAGAGCAAGAAAGCTATGGGACTTTTTTAAAGCCATACATTATGCTGTATGATTATATAGATGTTGTTTGTTTTCCATTGAATAAGAAGGGTCAGTACCTATGCTCAACAGTTAGTTCTATTCATTACACTTAGGTGCTTATCCATCCATCCACCTCCTGTCAAAACTAAGGCAAAACAAACACATACTTCAATGTGCCCTTAAGGTCAGCAAATGACCTACTTCAAATAATAGCCTAGAGAGAATTCCAAGGAACAAAGCCCATCAGAGAAGCTCTGTCAGCAACCCTCCTGCAATTACAAAAACTGACAAGCCTAGTGAGAAAGTGAGTGAACACAAATAAGATCTTAAAGGTCAAATTACACATTTTTTTAGTACAGATAAACTGAGACATTAATATGGAAAGCAATATATAGTAGTCTTGTGGTACTGTATCATACATTTTTAAGTATAACTTTTTTTTCTAATCTATTTCACTTTTCACCTATTGTTTCTATAGGAAATATAATAGAAATGTTTACCAATTGCTTTTAATAATAATACTTCAGAAATTTATTAGAGCTACTTAAAAGTGTTCAATTAATCTTTGAGTTCAGACACTGAGATCACTGTGTAAAACCCTCTAAGATTCATACCAAAGACACAAAATAGTTTGAATAGATGGATAACATATGAAGAAGAAAGTTATAATACCTGTATCAAGAGAATAACTAAAATAACTGTTCTTGATCAAAGTACTTTATGAATGCAAGAACTCATCTAGAAGATGAAAACGGTAATGCTATTTTGTTTTGCTAAATCTTCCTGGAAACCTGCATTTTATAAAAGAAATAATGCATTAACTGGAATTTAGTTTCTTCTTGCTAAGACACTTCAAAATTACCTTTTAATAGTAAAGACTAGACTTAGTGTTCCAGTCAAAACAACTCTTTCACTGATTAAATGAAAGTGGGGCTCTCTACACTTATCAATAAAACTCTTAGTGAAAGAAATAAAGGCCTATCAACTCATGAGCCAATCAGTTCTTCCATTCTAACAATCATCATGGAAGTCGTAAAATATTTGAAACTAAGCCAAATATTATTCCTTGTCAATAAATGCCAGTCAGATAGAACTAAATTAACTAGCCATAGCAAGAAGTAGCAGACCAATTTGTTAGTCTTTGCAGAATATTAAGAGCAAATCAATAGTCACATTTCCCAAGTAAAACACTGACCCTTCCTTATTTGCCTTGTTTCACTCCATCCCCCGACCTTCCCCAATTTCAGATGAAAGAGTATCTCTAATCTGAATGGACGCCATTTAGTAATGACTGGACATAAGAGGTAATCTTGTTGCGTGTAGGAACCACTCAAGGGAGAATATTAGGAAGCGGTATTCTTTGCCACTGTGTTTTCTCCAGGAACATAAATTCCCTCACAAAACTGTACAAGCAGCTGACACCACACCTGCCTAAAGGCCACGTGCTGTGAGACACACCTGCCTACTCATCTGGAGGTGAAGTGATTTGTCCATCTAATTCCCTCCCAACTACTTAAGTTCATCTACATATCAGTAGATGAATGCTGCCTTAAAGAGTTATTAGAACTGACTTTCTAGTTAGGCAAAGGCAATCAAAAGCTGCAAAAGAAAATAAACAGGTCATCTTAATGCAACAGTTCATACTTGGTGCTCAAACAAGGTATAACTTTAATGAGTATTTGTCGAATATCTTAATTTTTAATACATTTTAAACAAACCAGATTTTTAAAGCAGGCATCAGCAACAGCATTTAAAACTAACTTAGAAAAAAAATACACATTACTCAAACAAAAAAATTCCATTGTTCCTACACACACAAATGACTCCACATTAGAATGAGATAGAATCCAATATACCATGCAAAGAGCTTTGCAGATAAAAAAAGTTGAGTAAAACTACTACAGTAGTGTATTGTGCTTAAGCTAAACAAGACAGGCATTATTTCCATTGAACTCCACTGAACCCCAGTAACAGTGTGAAGTGACTGTGGAAAGAGTACACATTAACATAAAAATTCTGAGTCTACTGGAGAAAAGCAGCTTTGTGAAAAATGGCAGAACTGAAATACAGATACAAAAAAAATTATCGAGATCAGCCATACCGTACAACACAGGAAACTTCTTCCTACCCTGAAATACTCTGTGAAGGAACTGAATTTGAGTTTGTATTTTGGTGGTAGCGTTTCTTGCCCCCCCACCTTGTCTGTTTGGATTTTTGTTTGTTTGGGGTTGTTTGGTGGTTTGTGGGATTTTTGGGGTTTGGTTTGTTTTTTTCTTGGGAGGGGCGCAATAGAGGTGTTTGTTTTTAGAAAAAAGGGGTTTTTTATTAATTAAAATAATGAATACAGCCTCTCCAATATACAGCTTGTTTTCTAAGCAACACGTATTAATATAACTATGTATTCCTGCTGTGTTGCAATGTCAGATTCCAGTAAGAAATAAATTCTCACTTTTGTTTGATACAGGGAAGTAAATTAAAACTTATTGCAATAAGTCTACAAAACAACCTCAGCAATGAACACTCCAGTGAAATACCTAAACTACCAAACAAGTGGCTACTCTGAAGTGGGGAGGCATCTAGAGGAAAGTCTGCAGTTCTCCACTTCATCCTCAACAAATACAGAAACACTCAAACCAGAATACTCATGTAACAACAAAAAAAAATAGCTTCCCATTTGTCACTGTCATCGACATCTAATTAACTGTAGACGAGACAATGGAAGTAGATTCTGAGTCTGGACAATGGACACATAAGGAGCATGTTCCTGGAAATGTTTGCTTCCAAAGAAGGAATGACCACCACTTGACAAACCACATATGTGGTCAACTGAAAGATTTATTTTGTTTTAAACATGAATCAGCATCAAAACCAGATGTCCTTTGATTCAATTAATAAGTAGGTTTCATAACAACTGAATAAAGAAGGTAGCATGTACCTTATGGAATAAATTAAGTGTAAATGATACGCTGCAAAGTTTCATCCATAGAATACATACAGACACTTCTATCCTGCCTTTGTAAGGGAACACAAGAGTTAAAAGTGCTCAAACAAAACCAACCACCCATCCCAAATCCATCATACAGATAGGCTTCATAGGAGGAATGGGATACCAGGAAGGCCTCCTTCTCTGCTATGGAACAAGGTCATTTTACAACATTCTATAATTTAAACATAAATTGAGAAACATCTCTTTATACCATGCTTAGCTCTACTTCCGCTAACTTGAGAAGAAAACACAAGTAAAAAATTATTTTAGCAAAATCTTCACTGAGCAGTTTGCCCAACATAGCTGGGCGGTTGCCAGGCCAAATACTTAAGGGAAATGTACCATGTAAAAAGGACAGAGCATCAAGGTGGTAATACTTGAATCAAAATAATGGCAGCTGCTGCCTGCATGCAAATCAGCATGGGTATCAGGGGTTGAAAGGGGACAGTAAGTATATTCAAGTCAAAGCTGACACTTAAAAGTCAGTAAGAGCAATTAAAAAAAAAATAAAATCTGTCAGTTAGAAAACTTAAGTTTTATGTTACCAGTCCAGGCAGGGAGTTTGGAGAAGCACACGAAAGGACAAAGAAGTAAGTAAATTAAATATAAAGAGAGCTGCTAGAGAAAATAATTTAATAGGACTAGACAACTAAATTAAGCACTACCAATTAATTCTAACTAAACTTATGTTTCTCTATACAGCATCCAAAACAAAGCAGTTTTGCAGCCCTTCTTCTATCCATGGCCTGAGAAAGACTGGATTGCTTGATCACTCAGGTTAGGAAGCACATGAACACATATGCCTAAAATACATACCAGAGAGAAAGGTATGCACCAGTAGGGCCAGGAGCTTTGCCTGTGATACAACTGAGCTGAGTTCTTTTTAGCAACTGTGTGGATCATGTGTGCATAACCTTGTGACTTAGCTGAAGCAAAAGGAAAAGAAGCTGTTGGACAATTCTTTTAGGGAAGGCATAAAAGACAGGGGAGAGTATTACATTAGTTGGTGAAACAAAGAGAATGAAAGAGTACGAGAAAGCTCTAGAAAAGGGAGCATCTGGGCGATGAAGGGTATTAAGTAGAATGCATGTCCCAATAGAATGCAGCCTGTCATCACCCATCCATTGAGCTTATGGCCCACACTGGAGGGGGTAGCATGAGGGACTAATTTTTCTGGCAAAAGAACTAAAAAAGATCAGTTTAGTTAAGATTTATTCATATTTCTCTCAGCACCAAATTAACAGTTTTAAAACAAAACAAACAAAAAACAACCACCACAAAACAAACAAATTTTAAATCAACCAGAGGAGTGAAGCACTAATACTACATCATCCACTTTAGCTGGATATTCACAAAAAAGAGAGACAAGATATTATGGAGCTTTTACTGGGTTGGAACTCATTTTATCCCAATACTCCAAGATACCCTTATTTCTGATAGTACACTACAGAAAGGTCTATACCTCACATGACCCTGAACAAAACACCTTATGTCCATCCAGAGTATTTGTTTATGTTTCTACAGGATCCTTCTAAAATACTTACATATATTCATTCTCATTTTAAAGCTAACTTTTAAGTTTTAATCTCCCTGAACTATAAGGAAGATTTTAATTTTTTGGATGATTACTTTAGAAACTAACAAACCATATATCTGCAATAAATTATTAACTATACCTTGCATCACAGCAGCACCAAAATGTTCTTAAATTTCCAATTTTTGCTTCAGAAATAACCATCACAGGTATAACTTTGCTAGGCCATATACCTTCTGTAGGCTTGCAGTTGTTACACTGGCAACTGTCACGTTCATGACAGAGGAACATATCTCACTTCAAATTATGCTTTAGTTCACTTTTGTCAAACCAGGAAACCTGAGGCTTCTAACAATGAAATAACTACTTCAGCATATAGTTCCAGAAGCCATGCACACAACACCTCATAGTAAGCCACACACACTTAACAGAACAGATAATTCTATTTTACTATCCTGTGTGAGCTTAATAACAAAAAAAGTACAAGGCCAACAGGAACATAAACATGGAGGCCCAAGACAAAATCACCTTATTTCATAAACTATACTCACCAACTCCAACATAATTTTAGTATGCAGTCTGTCAGTTTCTATATTTTCAGTTACCGCTTTAGAGTCACTCTGCTAACCCTCCTCAAAAAAAAAAAAAAAGCTTAAAATTTAAAAATAGCCTTCATTTTAATTTATTGGCTACATCAATTACCTTGATACAAAATGTCAATCGCAACAACTCATTCTAGTGGTAATAATCCTGTGACAGAACAAGTCTCCTTCCACCTCATCCAGTAACATCACACTCCAGTAACTTCAGATCTGTCATGGCTGCATACACTAACCTCGTCAAGAAAAAAAGAAAAGTATTTCAAACACTTATTTCTATTGTGCAGCTTAAGAACACTGTTTCAAAGTCAAACTATATCAAATACAAAGTAAGAGAGACCCAACATTACCTGGCTAAAAGTACCATAAATGCCATTGAGAGGAGGTTAGCTGAAATGAATACAGCTGTCATCCACATTCTTCCTCCTCCTCAGACAGAGCTACCAACTGCCAAATGTACTCTAATAATTAGCATATGTAAAGCAAAACGGCAAAACGGCTAGACTATGACATCAGTTTAACTGCTCCTTAGAAAATAGCTCGGAATTGAGCCTGCAGCCCACTTTGACCTTTGAGTCAAAAACAAAACCAACTTGCCACAGAGAATAAAACAAGACATTTACAGGTGTATTCTCAGTTTTAAAATGAGGAGGAAAATACTTTTAGAAGTTCTCTTAAAACACAATCCTACTTTAGAGAAAGATAAAAACAATTACAGTCAAAAATCTAAGTAATATTATTTATATCTGGCTTCTAAACATGATACAAGAGGAACACTGATCACTGCGTAAGAGAAATAAAGTAAATATCTGTGAACAGTGCTTTGGAGCCAAATGAAAAATAAAGAAAGGCGAAGTAGAAACAGGCAGTCTATCTAATCTGTCAGTCACCCAAACATAATTAGCTGTTATTATCATTAACAACAATGAAGATCACTTTTCTCTAATCTCCAAGAGACAAATGACAAAAGGAAGGATGTCACACACAGAAACAGCTGAACTCCTCCTTTCTTCTAGGAAGACAGCCAGTATATATTCGTAACAAAGTACATGAAATTAAAGCATGTGTTCCTGCTTCTCTTAGAAATAACCTCTACAAAAAAAAGTTTACAAATTTAGTTTATATTTTTGAGAAGACTTTGTTGCTGTGGCCTTTGATCCTCAGCGTTTGCTGGCATGGAGCCCTGCCCTTCCTGAAACTGCCCAGAGCAGCTAATTTCACTGGTCTGAAAGATGACAGAGAAATCTCAAGAAATTTCAAGAAAACACTCTTTTTTTAATATAATTACTTTCCATCCATATCACTGTCTGTTTCATCTTACTGCAAACGGGAGAAAAAAACACATGCAAGCAGACAACAGATGAAGTGGAGGATCTGGGAGAATTTTGTATTCCTCCTTCCCCACCCCAGCCAGGCTGCCATGCCTGACAGAGTCCACCCTCCATTCATACGGAGGAATTTGATGAGGCAGCAAATCGGATTACTAGGCTAAATGACAGGTGTGAGTTGGAAAGACAAAGTAAACACTTCAGAAAGTCTAACAGGTAAGAACTACAAAGTATTGTTCAGAGCAAATGAATGACTTTAGTGGACTAACAAAGATAAGCAGAGTACTTCTGAGATTTCTATTTTTGCAACTAGATTCTTGCTCTCGTCCCTTGCCTCCTCTTCTCCCCCCACGGTCTTTCTAAATAGACAGGGCTCAGAGTGTGCTGGGTTAATAACCAGACCAGGTCAGCCTGCAAGAGATTATTTTTAAGCTGTCTACATTTTTTAGATAGGAGTGGATGTGACAGGCTAAATAAAAGAAGACCAAATATAAGAGGTCATCTGTATCATATTATCAATATTTTAAGACTGAAATTTACTGAAAACAAAACCTCAGACATTCCATAGACAAGGTAAAAATATTAAAGCATAGTCAGTTTCACAAAATTCAAAGCACTGGTGGCTCTTTCAGACAATCCATTTTGACCCTGAAAAATGCTTCCAAAATCTCATTAAATCTTTCCCCCCTAATGAACTGAGCCTGAAAAAAATTCTGATGCTACCTAAAAAAATTACCCTGCTACCTAAGCTCATTAACAAAGGAATAAATGGCCTGAGCATTTTCCCTACAACTTGATTAAGAAAGAGCTGCAAGACACCTTAATCTTTTTAATTCATTGAATTTATCAATATGTTCTAGGTTTTCTTCTGCTTTGAAAAAACACATCAATTTCTCCTCTTTTCCTACAAATGTATCAGCACATGCAAGATTAGACATCTGTAATTGTCATTCTTTCTAAAGCATTATTGTAGCATCATAGAACAACAGAATGGTTTGGATTGGATGGGATCTTAAAGATCATTTAGTCCCAACTCCCCTGCCACGGGCAGGGCCACCTTCCAATAGATCAGGTTGCTCAAAGTCCCATCCAGCCTGGCCTTGAACACTCCCCGGGACAGGGCATCCACAGCTTCTCTGGGAAGAGAAGTTCCAGTGCCTCCTCACCCTCATAATGAAGAAACTGTATTACAACTACTATTAATTCAAACCATAGAAAAAGAGCAAAAGATAATTACAAGTTACACTTTTTTCAGCTTCTTCCAGATTTCTTTAAACAGCTACTGTGTCTTGGCTAACTATACAGCCAAAAGATAAAGCAAATTCAATACTAGAAGTGGTTATCACAGAATACTAGACTAGATTTACCAGTGTTCTCTTTTACTACATAATTAGCATTATTCAAATGCAGGTATTCTTGGCAACATATGACACAAAATACATTACAATATTGTCCCCTCAGTCTGCCACACTATGCATATGAAAAGTAGCGGGTAAGATTTTCAGAGGTGTGTTCTACACTGCGGTTAATATAGCAGAGCTTCATCATGCTCAGTAACAGAGGAGGCCGATGATCTTATTTCATATTACAGAACAGACCATTTATTGAAAAACAGCCTTAGATGAGAAGGGGAAAGAAACTATTAAGTTGATGTGAGCAAATGAAGTCACTTAAAACCTAATAAACAATAACATGTAGCTATTGAGCATCTACCTAGTTTAACTGCTGTAGCACAGAGGGGCTCAGGTGGCTGGACAGACAGTTCAATTTTGTTTCTTGCATCAAAGCATAAGCCAACCGTGCCAAGCCACTGGCAAGGAAGGTCAATCATTCAGACTCTCCTAAATCTATGATTCTTTGAATAGATTGACAAACCTGCACGGAATCCAAAAGCAATTATCTTACTTCACACAAATCTCTGAATGCATAATAAATTTGAAATAAAATTTAAAAACCAATCAATTCTTCTTTCAGATTTTTTTTTTCTCCTGGAGACAATATGTAATTGGAAAGGAACGTTAAAAGTTTTATGGGTGTCATCAATAAGATACAGACAGAAAACTACTGCAGTGGAAAAAAGAATAAACTGCAATTGCAGGTAGAGTATTATGATGTATAAAGCAAAAATTATCTTCAAGCATGAATTTGGAACACCTAGAATACTCTGGAAAGACAGTTGTCATAGAATCATAAAATTGGTCTGGTTGGAAAAGAATTTTGAGATCAAGTCCAACCATTAGCCTAACACTGCCAAGTCCACCAGTAAACCATGTCCCTAAGTGCCACATCTACACATCTTTTAAATTCCTCCAGGGATGGTGTCCTTTGTCTTCAATAGGCACAGGTACTTCACAAGCAGCTTCCATTAGAAATTCTGTCCTCTGTCTGCTCTGCCTCCTGTGCCTGGCTGGCTTTCCACTCAGATATCTCATCTATGCTGTAGATCTCCATCATGGGACTTGCATGACTATACCTGGCTCAGTGAAGACAAGAGAGGGTTTTATTTAGAAGTAAACATGCATGGACACATGGACAGGAAGGTGTTCCTTCTCTAATAAATTATTCATTTTTTCACTGTGCTGAAGGGAGGATGTCTTCATTAGATGACAGATTGTGTTCAGCCAACAAGAAGTATTTCTAAACCTGAGCCATATGCTAGAACCATAAAGCAATTGAGTTGGATTAGATCAAGGGTTTTGCATAGGAGAATGACTGCACCTCTAACTCCTTTTGCAAAAAAAAAAAAAAACCAAAACATCAAGAGATCATGATTTTTGGCCAGTGTAGGCTCAGGATTTTCTAAAGGCAGCCTAATTAGCCTTCACAAAGGACACATTATGCTAGTGTCATTTCTGGTCATATTAGCTCTTTTCCAGAGGAAGACCAAGCTAAGAATTTCCAGACCACCAAAATTATTATTTTATTTTTGGCTTATCTGATGCATTAAGAAATGTAATCATCTCTCTGTATAATAACCATTGCCTCAAAGTGATTGTACCATATGCTTTAATATTAATGAGAGGCAACCTGCCAAGTTACAGATTTCAAAAAAAAAGACTGAACTTCACTTGTATGCTGGGCCATATAAATTATTCTCTTATGGGTTTGTTAAGATGCTTTAAACATCCCAAAGAAATTCAGTTTGTGAGATGTCAAGCATGAAAAAAGACAGTAGCACAACTGCCATTTTATTTAAATGGCAGGGTAATGCTACATAAATACTAAAAATATATTTGTGACTGGTTAGAAATTATTCTTACCTTTGGCTAGAAGGATTCCCAAAGGATACCAACTTGAGTCACTTTTTTTCCTCGATATCAGTAAAATGGAGATACCTGCAAGTCAAATGAGAAAGGGCTGAGCTTTTTTTGGTTTTAGGTGAACATGTCCGCTTATGATACTGAGGCATAAGTAAAACCAACCAATCTTCAATGAACGCTTGTGTAAAATGAGAATCTACTAATTTATACATGAAAATATAAAGAGCAATTCAATGGCTTTAAAATTCAGCCTAGTGTAACACAGACCATGTGTACATGTTGCAATATTATCTGTGTGTCCTGTTTTTGGCTGGGGTAGAGTTAATTTTCTTCCTAGTAGCTGGTATAGTGCTGTGTTTCAGATTTAGGGTGAGAAGAACTTTGATAATACACTGATGTTTTGGTTGTCACTAAGCAATGCCTGACTTGGTATAACCCACCAAGGCAAGCACCATGTGCTCACAATGGTGAAAGCAGCCATGAGATGGCTGGAAACATATGCTGTGTCTCGTGTCATCACCCAGAACACTATTCTGGGCCTTGAAAAACAAGTCTTGTGGCAATGTGGCACCTCAGAAAGAACTGAGTCAGAAAACGAGACTCATTTCCAAAACAACCTAATAGACACCCAGGCCAAAGAGTATATAGACTAGGGTAAAGTTAGCCAGGGTACCACTGCTCAGAAACTGTCTGGGTATCGGTTGACAGGTGGTGAGCAATTGCATTGTGCATGACTTTTTTACAAATTCTATTATTATTTTCCCTTTCTGTCCTATTAAGCTGTCTTTATCTTAAATCACGAAGTTTACCTGTTTTTTCCAGTTCTCTCCTCCATCTCACTGGACAGAGTGGGGTGAGTGAATGGCTGTGTGTGGTGTTTCGCTGTCTGCCATGTTAAACCACAACACTGTGTAAGGTCCTGGCAATAACTGGAAAAAAGCTTTGCTAGAGGAAGAGGTCATAAACCAGTAGCTGCTCAACCATCAGACTGTTTGATTACGGCTCTGCTTCAAAGGTCATGATAAAGGGTTCATAGAGCCATAATATAAAAAGCAAGTGGCTTAATAATATTTTCAACTACAAGTATGAGAAAAATTCATGAAGTTCCATAAAACGTTTTGAGGGAAGATAACAGTTCATCCAAAAAGTTTAGAAACATTCTATGAGAATCTGTGGGATGATTTACAGCAAATAAAGTAACACTGCAAACTTTAAATTTGATAGACAAAAAAAAAAAAATAATAAAAATTGTTGAAACATCAACAAAGGCAACTGATCTACAGAAAACTCAACTTCACACAGGGAAATACGAGTACTTATGAATGAAGCAAAATAAAAGTATATGTGAAGTAAAAATATTTCAGGTCTGTTGGATCAACATATAGAGATACAGAACATAAAAATATCATGTACCAATAAGGCAATTTGGCTTTCTATTTTATATCTGTGCTAACACAGTTTCAAAGGGAGTTCAGCTTAGCATGACCTCAGATAGTAAAGTCTAGCTTCAAAATACACAATGTTACATTCATATTGAAAGAAAGGAAAAAGAAAGCACACACAGGAGGAACAGATGTTATTTCCTATAGTAGATCACCACCAGAGGGATAAAAATAATTCTAGAATTTTAAAGAATACTGCATACAATGGAAAACAACACAGCCTCAAAATCCTATATCAGCTGCAAATCTAGGTATTATAGACACCAGCAACATGAACAAAATAGCCCACAGAGACTGAATGCAGGACAGTTTACTGTTATCCTCATTTTAGGCCTAATCAAAACTAGGCAGCCACTTAAGTCTACTTTTACCAGTATGCTCACACTAGCAAAAACTTCCCTGTGTAGTGATAACCTAGGGCTTGAGCAAACACTTTTGCCAGTGCAGCTTTTGTGGGAGAGCTAAAACAAAACTAAAGTATACCATACCAGTAGTAGTGTTGACCAACGTTATCAGATAGCTAATCTGTTTGCTAACAAAAGACACAATTAAAAAAACCTGGATATTAAGAAAAATCTCATTCCTAACCTAGAAACTATCTGACAAAGACAGATTTCAAACAAACCTCACTCAAGTAAAAGCTGAAACTAAAGCCAGAGACAAACATTTTAACTTCTTTATTCATGAGCCCTGGAAGAAAGAACCTGAGAACACAGTAACAACACCTAAAACCTGTAAGAAATAAGAGTATCCAAATCCTAAACAATCCTTGCATATGGTAAAAGAAACAGCTGAAGAATGAAAGAAGTCCAGCAAGAGAGATTTGTTTTCTCAAGTAGATTATTACTGGAAGCAAAACTACATATCCTTGTAGAAATTGTACACTGACACATATTTTAGTCTAATCTGACAAACTGGAGACAATAACTTACAACAAGGGTTATCACAATTTATAAATGACACACATCTATATAGGTACAAGTCCATATTGTAATCTCATAGCATCACTGTGACAGACATCTGTTTCAATGTAAAACTGAAATTGAGTAATAAAAAAATCAGATATTTTTATATACAATAAAGACATATAAACCAAAAAATGTTCAGTAAGCCTCTCCAGACAGGTAAGAATAACCAAAATCCATTCTTATTTTGCAATAGGAGCCTCTAGTTTTATATATTATATTGATATTATCTGGATAAGAGGAAATATCAGCCATTACTCAGCACAGGTTTGGAAATAAGAAAAGTACATCTATGAAAAGCAAGAATTTGCAAAAATTGATTTTTTTTTTTTTTTTTTTTTAGAATAGCTATGGAATCTGGTCAATTTTCCAAAACAAACATTTCCATATTCTAGAAATAATTTTATAAGAATATTATCATTATTAATGTTGTCTTTCTCACAAAAAAAAAAAAAATTAAGATGTCTTCATACATTGCAAATCACTGGAAGAGCAAGCTTCAAAAACTACCTGTCTCAAAGACCATTTCCAGACTGCCTGTTTATGGCAGTAGAAAGCAGAATCAACTGATCCATCAAGTAAAGTAGGATTTAAAAGATTATGTAATTCTTTTGTGAGGCAGCCAAATGGGAAAACACCAGGCTTTGTCCACATATTTTTTAATCCAATATTCTTATGCAGAACACTGCATCAGGGGGAAAAATAATTTAAAAGAAAAATAATAATATATTTTAAAAACAATACATCAGTTGACCAGCATTCTAAGAGTTTTCTTCGTAACATCTTGCCCTTGCATTCATGAAGATCTACAAATGGAAAAAAAAAACAAACTCAAAATTTAAAGTAATGTATCACCCTTTAAACTCATGTAAATTAATAAATTCTAAATTGGAAATCAGGAAAAATTATGCCCATTTTCTTAAGTGTACTTTAAAACTTATTTGTAGCATTAGACACCATAAGACTCCTGTACCTAAGGCAATTATCATACACCTGTTTTGCCTGGACATTCCATCTATTACTGTTCTTAGAGTCCATCTGGGTTGCTTTATTCTCCAGGAAGCAAGTTTTTTTTCTCTACCTAAAAAGTTCTGGCCATGCAGAAGAAACTGATTCCAGAAGGAACAGGCAGCATCCCAGTCAGGAGAGGCCAGTTCCCAGCAGGCTTCCCAGTGCTCTGACACACTGTACAGACGGTCACTGCACAGATAAGCTCCACAGCAAGTTCAGAACATCCAGAGTATCAACCTGATGCAATCAATCTATACCGTAAGTCTGATGTACCCTGGACATGCACAACTCCTAGTATAGGAGCCATATTTCTGCTGCGATATCTGAGGGAAAACAGAACTGGGAAGGAAGAAACAGCAGTGAATCTCTGAAAGATAAGTCCAGCAAATCTATGAGGAAAGTTTGATTCAAACTCCCACACATACAAAAGGAAGCTCAATTTATTACATTTCCAAGATATAAGGAAATAATTTATTACAAGTGAAATCTACACCTGCTAGTTACCTCATTAAAGAATACTCAGGGCAAGAATGTAATTACATCCGAGATCACATTCACTTTGAAAAAATATTATGTTCAAAATCATAAGTAGTCCAGCAAAATAAATTCCACATAGCACCACAAAGACCAGCCAATGCCTTGCTGAGCCATTTGGTCTAGGTTGTAGGATACTATTGGCATTTGTTTTTTCAAAACTCCAAACTTTTAAGAAGAAATCTTATGTTTCCTTCTACACCTAGACAAAGTCTCATTCGTGACTGCAGTAGCTCTTTTGGTAACACTCTACCTAGAATGAAGAAAGAATTAAAAACTACAGAGGAAAAGTTAAAAAGCAGACAGACACTTCTGGCCCAGAAGAACACAAAAACACAAGCAAAGGAACCATTCTGTTTCTTCTAAGGACAAAGACAGGGCACATGCTCCATTCAGCAAGAAATTTCTTAATATCATTCATTCTCAGTTGCCATTGACATATACACACTCCTGTGTTATTTGCCAAATTAGACTGAAATATTCTGTGCGAGGAACTGGATCCATCATGCAGGAAAAAAATTTAGTTCTGTAACAGGGAACACTGCTGTTAAGGCTTTTTGTATTTAAGCACCCATTTTGAAACCCAAAGTGGAGTTCAATATCTATTAAGCAACCAAGAACTTTTACTTTCTTCATTTCCATTGTTACAATTAATACTTGAACACCAAGAAAGGGTAACTACTTCTAATATATGGAGCAAAGAAATGATAAAAACTGCTACAATAAATTTCCATTTTCAAGTGTGACTAAAGAACTGCAGATAAAATAGATACAGCTAGTGACAAGTGATATTGTATGCATATTTTTCTCTAAGTTTTATTAGCAAAGCTATCATCTGTTCTGTCAGATATATATATCTGAGGTTTCAAGAAAGCCAGATTATTGTACAGTGCTTAAGTAGAATTTAAATACCTTATCCACAATTCTTGCTGGTGCTAAAGGTTCTGGCTGGTGCTACAAAAGATAAATGAAAATCAAATAGTATGCAGAGAAATTAGTTTTATAACACAGGCAAGAATAAGATATCCTGATTCACACCACAGTTACAGTTAATACATTTCACAGGTGAAGCAGAACTTTGATAATATGTATGCTCTACATGTACATTTGAAACCGCTACTTTCATGAAAAAATCCAATTATGACATTTTGCCAGCAAAGACAACTGTATTTCAAAGATAGCCAGCTGGAAGACAAGTATGCGAAAGTAATTTGAACCAGTAATTAAAAGTGCAAGTATCAAAAGTCCTTGTTTTTAAATAAAAGCCACACACCATAAACTCTTGTCTTTTACTTTGAAGTGTAGTCTGTATCTGATCAAGTTCTTACAATGATCAAAAGTTACAAACAGTATTTGGGACCAACACTTGATGTCCTAACTCCTGATTTGATTTCAGCAACTAATGGGGGCATCTAGGACTTCTCAGGGTCAAGACTCTAGTGATTACATGTGTTTTGCAGTTTATTTCCCTCCAAACACTAAACTCAGTTTAACTCCACATAATTTTCAATATTGCCAACACAATAGGCTGATCTCTGGAAAGGCACTTTTCCTTCCTTTCATACAGAAAATATCCTGTAAACACCCTATTTCCCACTCTCCAAGTGACTCCTTTTGTTTACAGGAAGGAAAGGTAACAGAAATCTTGCTATAAAACAGTGAGAGCTAAAAAGTTCTGTTTCACTTCCTACTGTGCAGGTGTTTCACACATGAAATCTATTGTAATTCTTCATTTCAGAGAGAAAACAGACAGCTTCTTTTGGAAATACAAACTGAGAAATGGAAAACAATGTGGTTCAGGAAGCAGGAGCATGCTTTACTGTGAAACAAACCAAAGATATACAAAAAATAAGCCATAAACAAGATTGACAATGTATTTTTGCCCCCCTTAGCTGTGTATAATGAGACAGAAAAACAAAAGGCACCAAGACTTCGAAAGTGAAATATAACAAAAGCATTGACTCAAGAAAAATAACAGATATACCTGATTGGGCATTCACTTGTTTTCTATTGTGTTCCAGTTCTCCCCAAACTCAACCCTCTGTCTTTCTGTGTAGCTACTGCTATAACAACACAAGTGTTTTTTCAAGACCCTAAATGTAAGCTATACAAGGCTGTATCTTTGCTTTTGAAATTGTAAACTCCGTGGCTTGGGACACCGTAATTCTTTCATACTTTGACTTGTGAACTGGGTTTTCCTTCTAAATCCATCTTAAGTTCTTTCTCAATTTTATGCTGCCCAGATAAACATATACAAATCAACATTTCAGCCACCTCTGACTACAAAAAAACCCACAAAACTTCCCTTATTTGACAAGCTTTTTTCAATGAACATGTTGGTTGCAATGTTACAATGTCTATTTAAAACAAAGTGGAATTCCTTGTTTACAAATTTTTCTTGGACTGCTATACCAAAGCCACTAGCACAATGAAAAATAACCTCTGTTGGTTCAGTATGGCTGGCACCTCAGTTTGTACCCTTGTTTGTGAGTTTCAAAAATACCAACATCCATTATAATAAGAATTACATTAATCACTAAGATCTATAATTCTCTATTGCCCAGTAGTGTGTGGAAAATTCAAATTCTAAAAGAAGTCAAGCAGATGAGGGCACTAATCATATAACAGGCTACACACACCACTCAGTTTACAAGGAAAATGGGAATTTTATCACTATCATGTACTATCACAGCACATCTATCACACATAGTCACAATACACAATTATATTAAATATAAAAATACTGTCACACAGTTAAATTTGCCTTTCTATGGAAGGTGCACTTTATTTGATCCAGGCTGGCCTAACATCACCAGCTACAGGTCAGTTTGGAGATATTTCACCATCACAGTAAACACTGTTCTCAGTTCTACACACCAGTCCCTGTGCCTGCAGCGAAGGACAGGTGCCTCCCCAGTGGATGCATTTCTGAGCTCTCAGCATCAAGACAAGTGTAGCACAGGGAACCGCATTCAGTCATTGGGGAGCCCCCAGCCCAAACACCCATCTCCTACCTTGAAGCAACAGCAAGCTGGAAGGACTAGGCGGGCCCAAGATGATTTGAGAGTCAGACATACCACCACTGTTTCAATCAAAACACTTTCAATCAAACATGTAATTACTTGAAGTTTCTTAAAAGCAGCTTGTTAAAAGCAAGCTGAATTGTCCTGTTATGTGATCAGTTACCTGGGAAAACAAATTACATCACCGCAGTCTGAATACTTCAAGAAAGATTTGCTAATTAAGGGCAATTAATTACACAGCAGTACTAATTTGAAAAGCAATATCCATTCTGCTTTTGTCTGCTTAAGTCTCAGATTGACTGCTGAGCAAAAATGTTTATGGAACCTGCTGAGCAAACGGTAACTTTGGATGATCCTTTCTCTGACACAGATAATGAAGAGCACTTGCCTCATCCACCTTCTATATTTCTTAGCAAAATACACTATTGGTTCAACTCTCCAATATAAGTAGCAGTGCAAATAGGTCTATCCTTAAGCTATCGTATTTTCTTCAATACACTCAAACATAACTATACCTTTATCCTGAATATGAAAAATCAACCAGCCCTGCTCTAACGTGGAAGACTTTTGTAACATTTTGATTATCACCTCAAGTAAAGAATATTCCTCATTATGAAAACAGAAAATGGAAGCTAGAGACAGCTCTACCTTTTGAACTTTTTCAACTGGGAAAGGGTTTGTGCATTACACCAAAATGATTTTGTGAGAAATGAACAGAACATACCACATTGCCCCATCATTTTGCTAGCTGTCTTTTTGCCTACAATATATTGGCAATTAACAGGGAACATAATGATTTTTAAATAGAAGGTAAAAACCAAAATCTTTATATTCTCAACATGCCACTTCACACACAGCCATTCATATACCTAATGTGAAAACTATCTTCATTCCCATCTTTTTTTATTCTTCTTCTATGAAACAATGTTCAGCTCCAGGGATATTTTTTTTTTCTGCCTTTGCAACATCTCATTTTGACTACATAGCAAAAGTATATAATAATCAAGACCACAAAGAGAGCATGAAACAGTATCAATTCTGGCATTGCAAAATATCACGCTTGAGCCACAAATTATGGAAAATACAGTAGATAATATAGAGTAGATAGTATAGTCACTTTCAGATCTATTCTGTCTTTGTTGCTTTTTCCTTCTCTGCTGGGAATAGTTCTACATTTATTTCTCATGTTATTATTATTTTTTTTTTTTCAGTTTGTACTATGCCAGACTTCATCACAGAAATGAAGACGTATACAGCTTAAATGTCAGTGGCTTGGTATATCCACAGCAAAATTGAGTAGCACACCCCACAACCAAAGACATAGGGGCTCTTAACTTGCTTGTATTTTCAGAGTACAGCAAGACAACATTTGTAGTGCTTTTCATACACCCTAAACACAAAGAAAATGTAACCTTGTGTAAATGTAAATGCTGAAAACAGTAATAATAAAGGTGAGTTACCAGCCTGGAACTAAAGTTAGTAACCAAGGCAGAAATCATTGATGGTATCCACAGAAAAGCAGATTTTAAAAAAAAGTCAGCTAGAGGATGAGTTTAAGTTTTGGAGTGGTTAAGAAAGACTTCTGGAAGTCACACAGTCCAACCTTCTGCTCAGAGCAGACATCTGGTAAGTTGAAGTTCCTCACATGAACAAGAGCTAGCGATCATGAGACTTCTCTCAGTTTCTCTGGCTGGGTGGTCTGTAGCACAATCCCATCAGGATACTTGCCTTGTTGGCCTTGCCCCTGAATCCTACCCACAAACACTTGACCCTATCGTCACCCTCATCAAGCTCTAGACAATCAAAACACTCCCTCACATACCTGGCTACCCCACCTCCTCTCCTTCCTCCCTGTCCCTTCTGTAGAGTTGATAGCCAGCCATTGCAGCACTCTCATTGTGCAAGTCATGCCACTGTGTTTCTGTGATGGCACCTTCATTTAATATAAATCAAGACCTTTAACATACCATCCAGCTCTATGACTGAAACACCCAGTAATTTAAAGAAACTTGATCAAATTGATTTCTGAATTGGCAAACATTTCTCAGTTCAACACAATTGTAACCTCATAGTTCTTTTCATACACAAACTTACGCATTTGACTGAAAATCCTGTACAAAATTCTGTACAGTCCTCTCTCCCTTTGAATATCAGAGACAAAACCCAGCATAATTGGTCATCAAATTAATTCCAAGAATGAGTCTCAATTTACTACCATTTCTTTTTATGGTCCACACTCAATTACATGATGTAATAGTAGAGTGGAATAAGCCAGATTAAACACACACAACATGCAAAATCAGAGGAGTATAAAAGGTAAATACACAATAGTAAATAAAGAATTTATGATGATCCTTTTGAGGAGTATCTGAGCTGATAAGTACACGATAACAAGACCATTATCCCTCTTTCAGGTCCAGAGGTACTAAACTGCAATCAGCTCAACACTTTCAGCACCCCAAATACCATTAATCCATATCCACAGAGCAACATAATTTGGTGACAGATTTTGGGTAAATGTCGATTCTAGTTTCACTGAAGTCAAAGAAGGTTTGTCATAAACAGAAATCACTACTCACCACTCTTTCACTCATCCAGTGTTTCTGTGAACCATTACTACATAATTGATATCCCCTGCTGGGAGGCAGAGGAAGTTCTTGGTTTTGTGTTTAGTTTGGTTTTGGTTTTTTGCTGTTGTTCCCCATTGCCCCCTACCTCCCCCATCTCCCTGACAGAGCTGCAGAGAAGGCTCATTCACAACCATTTTTCATATGGGCACATACAATTACCACTCTGCTGTTTCTTCCCAGGCCTTTGTTCTTTACTGAATGGCAAAACACAAGAGTCAGGGAAGAAATGTAAAACTTGGTTTCTGGTGAGGACTGCCTCATTCTGATTACTTTTCCATTTATGTTTGACTGATGTCTTTTTTTCTCTTCTATTAAAAAAAAAACCCACAGAACTTTAATTGTACAAAATTTCCAGGTAAAAATCTTAAACCCATTATGGTTGCAGATGAAGCTTACGTAACTTACTTGAAACATGGCATAGTTTGTGTGGTTATGAATGAAAAACAAAATCTCTATTTCAGACATGCCTAAATATGCCAGCCTGCCAATCAAACTAAAAGCATCCCAAATGCACTACTGCACAAGAAGAGAGATGAGGAAAGGCACAGATAATAACCTGCCTCCCGTGAAGTAAAAAATTACTAAGAGCAAGGTTTATTTCCTGTACCAGAAATATGTGAAAGCAGTATTTGTCAGACTTTTATAGACTTTGCTCTCTGGGGAAAAGGAAAAAAAATACAACAGATCTAAATTACTGAATAATTAGCAGGGATAACAGTTTCACTTCATTATGTGCCATATACAATAATTTTCCTTGCATCTTCAGTAAGATAGTCCCTGGGCTTATGTATTTTAAAAGGCCATCTGCTGCTGAACTTAAATAAGTGCCCTTAACTGTGGAGCAGTTACAGCTCTTCAGTATTTGTGAAACGGGAGTAACAGCCACCTATCACATGGAAAAAAAAAAAAAATTGGCCAAGAGTTAAATGCACTCCCCGTATTCCTGCACACAGCTTGGAAATCTGTTGGAGCGAAATAAGGACTCAGCAAAACAAGTCGATTCAATGTGAATCACGCTAAAGCCATTTATTACAGAAACAAGTCTCCTTATATACGTAACCATATTCTAATCACGCATCCACGCTCCAAGCATGGATTCGCTAAATGAGTATCGTGGGCTGTCCGTGCTCTGGAGTCTCATTGATGATACGTCCGATGGTTCACGCCACGCCAGGACCCCGGTGATTGTGGAACGCCCCTCTTTCCCACAGCAGATTCTGTTCTCAGCTTCTCTAAGCGGCCTTGAGATTCCTTTGAGCCAGACTAATTCAGCAACAAATCTTTATCTATCAAAACCCCTCCACAGAAATCAGCACGTATCACAGAAATAAAGAGTGTGTTAAACAGGCATTTACAATATCAATTTAAAACTTCACCAGTTGAGAATTAATAGATTTCAACATGATTCAGATATGATCTAGCCTACGTCTAAATAAAACAATAGTAACAAGGTTTTGGACATACTTATTTAAGAGCTTCAAAATAAATATAAATATAAAATTAGGAAACTACATTCCGATAATATAGCTCAACATATTCAAATAAGTTTTCTGTGAAACAAAATGCAAATATGGGTTGTACTTTTTTTTCCCCCCAAACATTAGTTATAACAGCTCTAACTTAAGGTTCATGCTCCTAGTCCGTTAATAGGAGAGAGTGCAAATTAAAGTAATGAGGTTTGTGTACCTCAATTGGGACTTAAAAGGACAAAGTTTCTCACCATCTTTTATACCCAAACATTTTATAGACTATCTTATTTGAGAAAGACGGCAAGGCTCCTCCGTACCTTCATGCTTTCTGCTGACTAGTGCGGGTTGAGCAAAGCTGAATAGGTTTGGCACCATCCCACGTCACATCTTCTGCCTTAAAAGTCTCCCTCACTCATTCAAAACCTTGATCTTCAGTGCTGTTGTTAAGTAACTAAGAGGAATTTAGCCTGAGCTGAAACAAACTTCCAAGGTTGCCAAAGTTCTAAAAACACATCCTTTATCTCAACCATTGAATCAAAACTAAACCAAGCAAACTCTTCTACTATAAAGCTTTAACTGCTACTAGGAAGAAGGTTGGAGTAAAATATCAACTGATTTATTAAGTATTTTGAAACTGTGTGTGCCACCATACATTTTTACCTCAATAATGCACTTGTATAAAGATTTATACCCATTAAGAATGACACCTACAGGATATACCATTCTAAAAACTACAATAGCATGAGAGCAATGAAAACCAGCTGTCAAGTAGTGTAGCATTTCCACCAGAAACAGATATCTAACAACAACAAAAAAAAAATCTAAATCATAACACCACAGATCAAGGATAACCTGTTTCCTTCTGTTGACTTACAAAACCAAGATCACCAAAAGAACAAAAAAGAACCAGTGCTCTATTTCAGATCAGAGGGTGTTTTGCTTCTTTTGCACATGTGGAACAGGCAATACAAGAGTCACTCACAAGTACATTTTATTTCTCTTTCTCCATTTCAGATGTGTGCACAGACATGCAGACATATACATCCCATTCACTCACTGCTCTCTTGCCTGGCAAAGAGTTCCCCACTCCTCAACCCAAGAGCTTTACCCTCGTTTTATTCCTCCTTAGTAGAAGACTCGACCCAAGAAATTCTTACCACTTACCTACAATGCTGAGACTGTCTTGACAAGACAACAGCACATCAAGACTTAGCAGTAGTGGAAAAAAAAAAAGGCTTGAGACAACTGTAGAATTGCAATACACTTTGCAGCTATCACAAATACCCTAAACACCACCTAGCCCTTCCTCTCCCTTCCCACAAAGGGATTAGTATTTCTTGTTGCAGTCATGATTATCAGCTACAGAATTTTTAAGCAGCTCATACTTTCAAGAGTAAAATAGGTACACGACTGCTTTTCGCTGAAACCAAGAGTGTTTTCAAGTTAACATACTTCTAAGATGTATGGGCAAAAAGAAAAGACCATCTAATATATTTTGGAGTACGAAAAGAGCAGCATATTTGTGTTTGACAATTTTTTTATGCCTCACAACTGGACAAAAACAGTATCTAGCGTTGATTATTGAAACAAAGATACTTTAAAAACTGGCAATGAACTTACGAAACACAGAAAAGTCAGGATTCTAGACCTTGGCAATCTGGTGGGACAAGTGGTCAATAACCTTGCAGGCATCAGACTTGACTTTAGATGAAAACCAGACTAGGAGAGCAGGAGTAAGTCCAGGCACAGGCTTTGTCTCTTTTGTACTGAAAGCGACAGCTGAAAAGAGTCTCTATCAGCTGAGCAGCTCAGTGACAGTTCTGTACAAAAAGAGGCTCACTTGGCAAGTTTTTCATTTCTCTCATATATCACTCAACCACAAAAGATAGCATCAAGTTTCAGACACATCTTTATTGTTCTGTTAGGGGCACAAGGTTAAGGCATTCAGACTAGTTACCCACTTGTGACCTCCTATACAAATAGGTCATCATTTTGTCATAAATTGCTCCCAATATAATAATGGAAATGTAGACTTGAAAAGAAAATATGGAAAGAAATACAAAGGAACCTTGGGGTTTGCTTAATATAGAGTCCAAATTTTCAAACATTCTACTCAAAATATCAATGATCACAAAATACAGATCTGCACTCCCATCTGTACTAGTCAAAGAACAGCCAGGAAAGAGCTGAAGGGGATTCTTTTTATGTAAGAAAAAATACACTATCTAATTTCATCTTGTACAGAGCATAATATCTAAACACGAAACTTGAAGTGTTTGGGGTTTTTTTTTTTTTAGATGAACAATTCTTCTAATATAACCAAAAAAATGAGAGCATTTTGTACATATGGAGAGTATTCTTACTAAGTATTTTCATATTCCACATGTGTGCTCATTCACTTGGTCTTCTCACTCTCCATTTAAGAGCATCATGAAGGCAACAAATACCCACTTTTTATGCAATGTATATAAATACGGATAGCTAAACAAAAGAGGACCTATTCCACAGCACATCAAAACTGCTGTTAGTATATTAACTTCCCATAAAACATAACCTTACATCTTGTTACCTCTTAAATGTGAACATTATTGATCCTTCTTATAAGATAATGGCATATTTATTAACTTACTTACTCCATGTGCTAGTAGTTTGTAAGTTTTAAAAATGTCTCATCTTTGGTTATAGAAATATTGTTAAAACATACCAGTGGCTATGGTAGTCACATAGAAGAGAGGAAAAAAAAGAAAATGAAGGAACAAGGAATCTCTGTCAAGGATATCTGGGTTATGATTAAATTTATGAATAACCTCCAGAGTTTACATACTGCCTGTATGTGCCAGGCAAGATGTTAAAACAAGAAAACAAGAAAGCCCCCACACCTGATTCTACAGAAGACAAAATCTGTCAAATTATTCGAAATATTGATGACATACAGACCTCAAGAGGCTTTCATCACCATCATACCTGAATGTCAGATTACTTATTTATTTTAATATTTCATCCATGTGATAAAGGGTGCTAATCCTGTGGGTATCAAACAGAAAAATGCCAAGATTTGTATCCTGAAAAGTGTTTAGGCATTTAAAATCCATTGAATAAACAAACAAAAAGACCCCCATTATCTTTGTGAACCATATACTGGCTTCCTCATCTTTAGAACCTCTTGCAATTATTCACTCTAAGTGATGAGACAGAAAATCATTGAAAGTCTAACTGGCTTTAAAGGACAAAATATTCTCCATAAATTTAAAAAAAACCACCATACTACCATATATTCCTTTATTGAAAGGACATGCTATCACAGAAAAAATAATTTAAAAACAAAAGAGAAAAAACAAACAAACACACACCAACACTCTGAGATCTCCTACGTTACATCCTCTAAAAGTCCCATCAAACTCATAGCTGGGAAAATAACTTGCCAGTGGTCGAAGTGCAACCTGTGTCACCGGCCTGCTCGGGGGCTGCGAACACGTCCTCCTGACACCAGCGAATGTGACGCCTCCCAGGCAGGAGCCACATCTGAGCACACACTTCCCAGCAGAAGGTACTGGGGAGCTGACAGCCAGCTGTCCGTCACCAGGAGGTACATGCTGCCTCCAGCCTCTGGAGAGACAACACCAAAACACTCAGGGCTTAAGTGAGTTATGCTGTTGTACCGCTGGCCCACGCTTTTGAAACAAGAAGAAGCGATTTTTTGTTCCACAAGTGCGTAATGGCAAGTCAGCAGAGGGGTGTGGGAGACAGAGCAGAGCACGAGTGAAAGGCATGGAAAGTTCTACTGTAGAATGAAAGACTGTATGTGGGAGGAGGAATGTACTAGAGTAGAAATTATGTTATTACAGTTTAAGGAAAAAATGAGTTATAAACAATTTTTTTCATTTATTGCCAAAAAGGTTGAAGGCCATGAACGTTTTATTGGAAGATCAGGTGTTAGGTTTCATAACATCTCATAACTGCAAGGTTTTACTGTGGTCAGCTCAGCTATGAACGTTTTTATATTATTGCTATAAATCAGCTGGGCTAGTGGCAATTAGTTGCAATTTTGTTACAGCGTATCCACAACTCCCTAAGATCTTCTCTCCAACAGGCTTAGAACAGCAGTTTCTATCAGTTTAGTCCCAAGTAACCCCATTAGGATTTGAATCGAGTTTATCAGTTTTCGGGGTGAGAGTAGAAACAAACCAAAACCCAGAGCATTATGGTTAAATAAAACAACTTGAAAGCAAGATAAAACATGTGGGTGCCAATATTCCCCTTTCAAAGAAGAGGTGAAGAAAACAGCTTCCTGGGGAACGAACAGAAAGCAGAGCTCTGACTGACAGCTGTTTCCTTAAAAGTCATCTATGGTTGACCAGAGGGACACGCTTCAACCCCACACCTTGTACTCAAGTGTTCTCCACCTTTCCTCATTCTTCACCTACTGTTTCAGTCCCTCTCTACCTCCTCCAGCAATCTATGAGCCAAGGAAAAAATAAATCACTTCTATTTGAAGGCTGCTTTTAATTATTTCCATAACAATTAAGATCAGGAGCAGTATAGTGAGGATAGTCTCCCACTTCTACACCCTTCTGCTGTGAATTTTAAAATACCTGAAGAAATTGTCTTGCCATTTGTGCTCTTCTCTTATACAGCAGCATGAGGAAGAAAATTACAATTTAAAGAAAAGCGAGTTCAACTGAAATGATTCTTCCAGTCCTTAAAAAAATGTTTATCCATTTTACTTCACACTATGGGAGCTTCAACCTATTGCGGAAACAGTACCTTGAAAACAGAATTTTATCCTAGTGTAAAAACTGGTTTATGATTACTTTGTCTTCTCATTGTTCACACACACAACACAAAAAAACCCACAAACCAAGCCTAAGCATAAAACTTTTCACTAAAATATCCCACCTTCTCTATCAGCATTTATTTTTCAGAGATACTTTTCTCCAAAATGCTTAATGTACCCTGATCTCCTTCACAGGAGCAACAATTCAGATGTACAGGCAGAAAAAGCCAGCAGCACAAAAAAAACACTATTGGAAGTAATAGCAATTAAAGGCTAAGGCAAAATATGCTTTGTGTGAGAAAACACAATTACAAACATGCTAATGGTTTCCAAGCTTGCTAGTACTGCACCAGGGATTTTGAGTACACTTTTTTTTTTCCTATATTCAGCACATCTTACTGGTCAGTTCCATTTAAAACACAACACGTAAGATGTTCTGGTTTATTTGTTTTTAAGTTGCCACAGGCTTTTTATGTTAAGAAAATTGAAATCAAAGGAAACAATTTTATTTAACACTGAAATGGTATCTTCTACATACATGTTTTTCCTGCTGCATTACAAATATGGGACTTGCTATACCAGACCATTACTCTACAAAGTTAATCAGTTTGTCCTAGGAGCACATCACGGCCAAGGAGTCGGGGTGTCACAAACCACACCGTTAGCACAGCACTGCATGATGTTGAGCTGTATCAAGGACCGGGACAGGAGTTCCTTTCTCATCCCAGCAGAAGTTCCAGATAACAAACTAAAAATGAGATCTTAATCAAGTTATTATCCATGGTTACCTGTATTGGTGAGCACAAAAATACACCACTTTCAGTCAACCTTGAGTATTTGATTTTGATCTTTCAGGAACAAACTTAGACAACAGACCACCACCAATAAAGACTTCTGCTGCCACTTTGGCCATCAGTCCTTGGGCAATGTGGTGCCACATCCTACTCCATTTCCAAACACACAACATGAATTGCTTTGAGATATTCAACAATTAGCATAAAAGCCTCTCTTGGCACAAACTGTTTTCAAAGGGCTCAACTCTTTGGCTTCTCACTTTGAACCTATCATTTAATTTTTACCTGCATGTTTAGATAAACAAAGATAGGAATAGTTTGCCACTATAAAGCTTATTCAGATGTTAACAGCAAAAACTAACAGATCTTTGTCTCATTTTGTCATATTGCAGTCTGCATAGTAGCTGGGAAATCACAGAGCCTCAAACTACGGCTCCTGACAGCCTCTGCGTGAGTTTGGCTTTATGCTACTGGTGAAGCCCCTATATAAAGCATTTTTATAATACTTAACGGAATTTTTCCCTTAAGGCTCTGTCCTTTCCCATAATAGCAAACACAGATACCTCAAAGCTATCAGTTCATGGACACACTACAAAGGATTATTTATATTGTCACTTCCACTATCCTTCGAGCCAGTTTAAAGAGATGCTCACAAGAACAAAGTTAGCAGAGTGCAAAAACTTAAAACTATGCAACTTTAAGAAAAGGGAAGAAAAACCCAATCAAACATACAATTCTGATTTGAACCTATATATTTTTCTAACTGCACTTAAAATAGTTATCTTTGGAATTTCAAATAATGACCTAGCTTTTTTATTTAAATAATATTTAATTAAAATTTTGTTCCACATCATTCAAGTAAATTTCATATGTTCTATTAATTTCTGAACATGAGATGAACATGAAATATAGTTTAAATGAAAAAAAAAAACACCACCCTGAAGACAGTAAAGAGCAAAATATATAATGCTGTGTGTTTATTTTGGTGTATGTAACCAAAACACTGGTATGTGATCAGATCTGTGAGTCAAACTACTACAGCAAGCAAAAAGTGTAAAAAAAGAAACAGTGAAAAAAGTAACCATTACAAGACAACAATCTGTGTTCTTTCCATTAATAATTTAAATGACACACATACTGACTTCATAAGGGGAAAAGGCAAGATAGATGAGGGAACAGCTCAAGGAATGCATGTTTTTCCCACCTCAAGATGAACCTTAAACAAAAAGGCAAACATAACACAAAAAAAACCCAAAGAACTAACTAGGTGCTGCTGATATAATATTTTTAAACCTCCAGTACAACAGTTCTCAATCACATTTCCTTAGTAGTGTGGGAGGTTTAATGGAGATTGTTTTGTTTAAGTACCCTTACCATTGAGTAGCCACATCTCAGTTTACTCAATTTTAGTGAGCTGGTCAAAATGAAGACAATACTTTTAATAATTCTATTCAAGTCATAACAAGAAAAAAAACAAACCAAAAATTTCCTGAATACTTAGAAATGTTTCCTCCAAAAACTTACTTTCCTTTTGCTATTTGCTTTCTTGTCACATATTCATTCAAAATTTTTGCAAAGCATGTCACCTTCATCCATGTTGTTTTTAACTTCTATTTCTCAATTACTCAGTCACACAGTATTCGGAATTAGAAATACAGTTTATGCTGAGGTCAGCATTTTATTCGGGCCAGTTTCATTGCAAAGGAACATAATTGACATTCTCTGAAACTGCTCCATTGGGTAAACAAAATATTTGTAAGTGGAAGATCAGGAGATTAATTTTAAAAGCTTAGTCCTTCTCTGAAAATAAAATGTCAATGAACAGACTTTTTAAACCTACTAATGAATGGAAATCACAAGTAACTGACTTAAGAATCCAAGTCAAAAGCTTTAGAAAAAAAAAACAAAACTCCTTGCTCTCTGTAATATAATATTTCATCATAATTTACCATTTTTTCTGGATGTCCACAGAGTTTTATTGACTTGTTTGGAATGATTTTGTTCTGAAAGTTTTAGAAGACACACTTATAAAAAGCAACAACTCTACCTCATTTGTGTGCTGGCCAGCTGCAGAACTTGGTTTGACACAAGTTCCAAGAAGGTCTGTTTTGTCCTATATATTCCATTTGCAAGTGTGCCAGCCTTGATAAAATCCAGAGGTTTGTTGGACTGAATGAAAAAGTACAGTTCAGAGGAAGGATGCTCACATTTCACGGCTATGAAAATTCTAGGCAAACCATTCAAATGTTCAGGTGAAACACATGCTAGGTTTCTTAGATGAAGCCTAAGATCAACCTTGTAATCAGTCTTGCCTCAGATTTTCAATAATGACCTTGACACAAAGTGGAAGTTTCTTATGAAATCTGAATACCACACAAAGTTGAGAAGCACTGCCACTGCAGAGGAAGGTAAAAATATAACCAAGAAAAAACAAATTAAGCTTTGAGGAACAATTTCATTCTGTTGTTATTTTATGTTTGGAGTCACTCCCTCAAGAACTACAGTGTAAAATTGTGATCGGTCTGGTAGCTCATCAGCAGAAAACACCAGAAAGAGAATAACCATGACATTGTACTCAACACAAAGACACAACTACACAGTATTTCCAATAAGGACAAAGTGTTAATACCATTTTATTTGCCACAGACAAACCTGTGGAGAATGCTGCTTAAATTCTTACTAGCCATAACAAAAACACACAAACAGGACAAGTGTAGAGAAGGGTCTTCTGTTCCCTATCCACTGTACTGTGCAAAAGGAAGCTAATGTTTGTCTTGTTTAAAGACTGGCTAAAAGTTGGCCCAGATTAACCTCAGAAAAACGAGGTCTGACAGAGCAAGTTGTCTATAAGTATCAGGAAGAAAGAAAAAGTATTTAGGTTGAACATTATACTGGTAAAAATCAAACAAATGGGCTGCAACCTCAGCATGTGCTTCAGATCAAAGGCAGCAGAAAGTTCTAGTCCTCAGTAAAGCGAGTCCCTGGACCAGCCTTCCAGTACGAGATGAGAGAAAACAAAATAAAAACAAAATAACAGCAGCCCATCAGTAAACCAAAACTGAGTGCAACTGACTTATGAAAGACATGAAAGATTCAGTTGTTTTCTATAGCAACTGGATTGGAAAGGATACCAGTAGTTCAGTTCAGGGCAAAGGAGGTTTCAGGCTATGGCTTCCAATCCGCCTGTACCCATCATCAGCCTTAATTCAACAATTTTGATTTTATTAAAGTGACGGATCTCCAAAGTTTTAACTCATTTTGTTGAAAATATGACTCAAAAGAATGTCAGACCGAGCTTCTCCAGGTCCTCTCACCTTTAACAAAAAAGATCTTGAGAAGCTGTCATAACCTTCTCTGCCAACTGACAAGCACTATCTATCAGGGTTATTTAAACTTTAAGGAATCTTACCCTAAAGGAAATTCTTTCCATTCCCTTTCCTGTTTGTTATGCTTAACCCAGCATGCATTTATAACCTCTTTCATGCTGAAGCTGAATGTCATACAAAGCCCTGAATTTTTAAACACTTCATAAAATGGATTATAAAAACAAAAACAAGGATCTGAAGGTCTGGTTCATGCTTTCATAAACATAGAAATACTTAAAAGTATAATTACTGTGAAGTTGGATGAGCAAGAACAGGAATCATCTCAGCCTTCTGAGGTTCTGCTGCCTCTTGTTTACAGTTAATGAAGCTAAGAGGTTCAGACTGAACATAAAAAGGTGGAAACAGCAGCTGTTTTCAGAGCTGAATCACTTAGATTTCTAAATAATTGGACAAATCATAACAGTTTGCTTTTTTTTTTTTCCCCAGCCACATGGATAACTCTAGTGTAGATCATAGAATCATGGAATAGTTTGGGTTGGAAGGGACCTTCAAAGGTCATCTAATCCAACCCCCTGCAATAAGCAGGGACAGCTTCAACTAGATCAGGTTGCTCAGAGCCCCGTCCAGCCTGGCCTTGAATGTCTCCAGGGATGGAGCATCCACCACCTCCCTGGGCAACCTGGGGCAGTGTTTCACCACCCTCCTTGTGAAAAAAATTTCTTCCTCATGTCTAACCTGAATCTCCACTCTTTTAGTTTGAAACCATCACCCTTGTCCCGTCACAACAGGCCCTGCTAAAAAGTCCGTCCCCAACTTTCTGATGAGCTCCTTTTAATAAAAAGTTTCACAGTACTAAAATTAGTAGTCAGAGCAAAAGAACTAAATACAAATATAGGTTTGACTGGTTGAGAGCCATCTTCAAACTCAAATGCCCTGACCTTTAACAGTAGAACAGTCTTTTGGAAGAGATCCAACTGAATCACTCAATACAAGTTCACACATTCAAATTCTAGTATTGCTAATCACGCTTTAGCAGTCAGTGACAAGGTGAGCATAGTACATCTGAAGTCAAACCTGAAAGGATGCTACTTTCTTTAAGTGCTCGTTCTTCTATTAAGTACTGTACTTATAAAATACTTAATTGCCAATAATTTATTTTGGAATACTTGTGCCTTATTTGTTTAAACCAGTTGACAAGTACATAATACTCTATTTCTTAGTCTTGTAAAAAAAAATCTCAACCAACATTTTGAGCCTGATGATCCAGCCAGTTCTCCCATCCAAACCAGAACGTTGCAACTCGGTTATACAGATGCTGTGAAAACCATGCTAAAAGCCTGGATAAACTCAAGGTAGGTAATGGGCAAACTGTCATAAGCAATATTAAATCTAATCTGATGGCATTTACAGTTTCAGCAGTATACAGAAAGGTCCCAGAACTATCAATGAGCATATTAAAGATACTCAAGAACTCCACACAAGACCATACTAATTACTGCTTATGCAAAGAAAAGAATAAAAAAGAACTACATTTCTTCATATTGGGGAAGAAAACATAAGACTAAAGAAAAATACGTTTATGCATAAACCAGAAAGGTTTTAAGTTTCAGAATCTGTAACTATATTACATGAAAATCAAAAATAATGTCACCACCCAAGCCGGGAAACCCAAAATCATTATCCCCCTTATACATGAACAATGAAAGGGAAAAGACGTCACGCTATCACAAACAAAGCAATACAAAGAGTTACATAAACAAAAGTTAAACTTATTTATCACTTCAATTGACTAGTATTTCACATACAGCTGCAACAGCTATGTTGACCTCTGCTTAGGGGATTTAATGTTTATCAAGTTTTCACCCAGTGACCTACAGGTGACTGGGAGTCTGGACAGCACTTGCTCAGAGTCCCTGAAGAATTATTTGTCTGATTTGTTTTTTCAACCTTGTAACCTGTTGTTAAGTCACAGAGAGGACTATCCAACATATTTGAGATGTCTCTTATTATTACTTTTCCCCACGGTGATTTCTGTAGCTGCCACAAAGAATTCATATAATTGTACTGAGAGATGTGGCTGAGACAGCTGGTGTGGAAAAAAGTGGTTCATGAGAATCTCTAACTTGCAACTTTAAAAACTTCTGACCTACAAGCATACTGGATGTTGTAAAATGAGTGAACAGGAACATTGACACTGGGGGGTACAGTCTACATAAGAAAGAGAAAAACATTACCATTAAGTATCTCTTTTCCCAGTAAAAATGACTATTACTACACATATATGTAAATATTCTATTTTAACACTTGGCCACAATATTTTCATAGGCACAAAGCAAGGCAGATGTTCAATTAACTATTTGTGAATACAAAGACAGTCTGTATGCACATTACCAGGCACAAAGGTACACTCGATACATTTATGGTATTAATATAATCTTCTATATTTAACAGTACTTAAAAAATGCAGCAGTAAAATTCAAAGTAAAACCAAAACAATTTACCAAATGCAGTATCCACTTGCTGTAGATCAGTATAATGGAAAGAACGGTCAGCTATTTTTAAGAGTTATTTTCTAAGGAAATAAGCCTTATGCAATCACACAGCGTAACATTTCCTTCTGCCTCGAGATTTTTTGAGCCTGTTGTTTATCTGAAATTTTGCTGAGTCAGAAGATAAAGTTTCAAGGGTAATTATGCTCATAGAAACTTTAATTATGCTCACAGAAACTTCATTTTAAAAGTTACACAACCACAGGAAAAAAAAAAAAGCACAAAGCATCCCAAGTGTGAGAGAAATACTGACATGAGCAAAATTATCAAATCTGAGAATCTCACGGCCTAATGAAGTACTACTTGCCTTTCACTCAGAAATCACCGCCAAAAATAACGATTTTCAGGGGTCCAGAGTAAGAGACCAACAGAAGCTCAAAATCCTGAAAAACCTTCTGCTCTAACACTGGAAACCTCATCTCATGTAGAAAACAATGTTGGAGCTCAATTTCTATTTGATAGCCTGGGGTTTTTTCAGTGTAGCAGTGTAAGCTGTACAGTTCTTGACAAACTCAGATCATCTCATCTATCCTGTTTCCTTCCTGTAGCAAACTGGTCAAATTCTACATGGGAAGAGAAGTGGAAATAAGCAAACCTCTTCTCACATCATTATGGATTATAATGACCCCTGTATTCACCCCACCTTGTCTCACCAGCTTTAAAAATAATCATTTGAAATGGTTTCCTACACAAACAAGGCTGTTCAATTCAAAGCAATGTACAAATACACTATGAGAGTTGGTCAGTGAGAGGGCAACAAGTAGCAGAGAATCTGAGGGGGCAAGACAACCACCTCCCACCTCTGAGTACTTGCCCGATCTCAAAAAACTGGCAGCCAGGTAAAGGAGAAGACATTTTGAGCACTGACAGGTTTATCCCAATAGCTCCTAATTCTGTCTGTCAACTTTCACAACTGAATGCAGATGTCTATGTATCTCTGCCACATTATGAATGAACTGCTGTTTCAGCTGTCTTGAAAGAGAATCTGAAATAGGTTACTGTTTTGATAAAGGATTTTAACTACCTGGACATCACTTATTGACTACTACAGCTCAACCCAGGTCAAAGAATTTGAAAAATCAAACTAAAGGATATCTTTATGTTAGCAATATAAAGTATATTATGGAAGTGTCAAAACAAGTCCCATGCATTAGCATATATATATTTTTTTTTAAAATCCTCAAAGTTATTTGAAAGTTTTCTTCATATAATTCTCCCTGATGAATGTCCCAACAAGTTTCCCACCCCTGAACAGGTCAACCATCTAAAAGCTATGTCAGCTGAAATTATTCAATCTTTTGCATATAATGACCGCAGGCAGAAAAGCTCCTTTCCTTTTTAGTCATTTATCTTGCTATATGTAATAACGGTCATTCTTTTCTCATTTACCATGTAACAAGAATAGGAGGTTTTCAAAATGCCAACACTAAAACATTATTGCATGGCTTATCACTGAACATCAACTTCATACAATGTTTTTGTTGAAGACACAAACTAAACCTAACAGAAATCCCCAGTGGTTTCACTTGTTAGCTCCAGTGTCAGACTGGAACACACTGACATAATATAGCCTCAACTAATTCCCATCTTGTCTCAACTCATATCATAGATTCCATACTGTCAAGCACAAAACATTGTTCTGTGAGCCCCGGACTGAAGAGAACAGAGGAGTAATAACAATACTGCTGAGAAAATAGGCCATGGGTTTGCAAATACAATGGGTTGTTTTGCATTAGTCCAATGAACAAAATTATTCTCACACTGGGTTTGCATTCATCATCAATTAGAATTTTTACATTACAAACCCAGAGCATCCTGCTGAACCCAAATCACAGCTGGCAATCCTGCAGCCCAACGTGGCACGGCAGCTGCTCTCTTTGAAACTGCTCCCTCCATTGCTATAGAGAAAAACTACCAGGAACAATAATAATAAGCTGTTGTCCTGACAACCCTACAAAGCAAAACCAAGGCTCACTTTACTACAGCAGAACAGCAAGGATAACCTGACCACCGTGAACTGCTCCTGATTCTTCACGAGCAGCTGGCCACTGCAATAAACAAGACCAGCACAGCAAAATACATATGCTTGCCTACACACCATATATGATATGCACATTATGCATGAGAATGTATGCATATACACAGCCACACTTCCCACACACACATGCTTTGTGTCACATTAATACAGGAATGAGATTTCATGCTAAAACATGTCAGGTATTCTTCAGTGCTGAGAGGCTAAAAAATACTTGAGTGTTCTTTTCCTTGAATGTGCTTTTGGTACCTAGAAGTAGGAAATATTTAGTTTTGAACAGAAAGCCACAAGTGAAAACAACCACAGAAGAAGTGAGATTAATTAACTTTTAACCCTCAGGTGAAAAAAAAAAAAAAAGGAGGAAAAACAAAATAACACACTTAAATTTCATATCTTTCACAAATGCCTTCACCGTAAAATATAGGAGACAGAAATGCTTTTGCAGTGACAGTTTTGCTAACTATGCATTAATTGTAAGATTGCTTTTTACTCCCCCATGCGAAAGGGAAAAAAAAAAGCCAGCAAAAGTATTTTAACAGCATGTGCATTTATAACACCTATAGAAAGCTTTATTCAGTCCTTAGTCACCTTAACTGCTATTTCATTCTCACATAACTTCACAATTCATGAAATTGGACTGAAGTGAATGTAGAAATCCCACATGAAATACAGTGTGACC
Organism: Columba livia; assembly: GCF_036013475.1. Classification (NCBI taxonomy): domain Eukaryota; kingdom Metazoa; phylum Chordata; class Aves; order Columbiformes; family Columbidae; genus Columba; species Columba livia. Next base: position 77,898,855 of record NC_088604.1, read on the forward strand.
CAGAATCTCCTTTTCCTCTCATATATTTATGGAAGAAACAAGGGTCAGGAAAAAAAAAATCAGAAGAAAATTACAAAGATGTTCAAGAGCACATACATTTTTAAAAACAAAAACCAAAAACAAACGCACAAACAAACAAAAAACCCAAATTTATTCCAATTGAATTAAGCTGCCACAGTACTTCTAGTGTTCTCAGAGTACCTTTCCTTATAAATATTAAGTACTATAATGTCTTGTTTATGTAATCCGTAAAATAGTCCTGTAATACCAACACAGATTGTATCAGGTTTAAAATAAAGGTTGGTGAACCAAAAGGGAAACAGAAGGGCAAACTGTTGAGTTGTGTAAGAGCTTGGAATCTCTATTATGTGTCCTCTAACACAAATCCCATTAAATCATTTTCATATAACTTAAGTCTTAGAGGTCATATGGTGAAATACCTACAATTCAAAAGCCTACCTAAAAGAGGAGGTAGCAGGCAGGCATTATCACAATCCCCAGCCACTGTGCCAGAGAGAATGTGAGCAGTGAAGGGAGAGGGGAAGGAAGGAAGGAATGGCAAATAATAGAGCAGGAGTATGCAAATATCTGCAGAGCTGGATGCCACTTTGCAAGATCCAGGACAACAAATGAAGACATTATGTAAGAAAAGATTCAAAATCAATGGCAAAACTCCAAGTCCTGTGCTCAGAATTTCATTTGAGCTGCTGAGGGGGAAGGGAAACATGACAACTTCAGCTACTGTCACAGCCCAGCTACTACGGGACTATCTATTTACTACTTTTTCTCCTTCTAGATTCCCTTACTGCCCAAACAGCTGTGGTATCTTTCTAGAATACATCTTTCAGCTTTAAAAAATAAAAAAAGTACAGGTTATTTACTAAGGAACAAAGAATCCCCTGTTAACAGCAACTAAAACAAATGCCTTCTCCGTTTCAAACATTCACTTTTCTTTAAATGTTTTACAAGCATCAGATCAAATAAAGCTGTTGCTTGCAGATCCAAAAAGATGTGACAGCAGCTGCTTACATTTATTACATGTTCCAATTATTATCTCCATAAGGATTCAAGACATTTTTTAAACAAAACCTTTAATTATGTATGAACTGATCACTATTTAAGAAATTCCAGAAAACCAGAAGAATCCACTTGTAAATCATGAGTAGCTAACTGCTGATGTAATTACACTTTCATGATCCAAACAAGAGCCTACATATCTTCTAGGAAGAACTATGGTGCAAAATAATCACAATGACATTCCTGCCTACTGCTGCGCTGTCTCTAGCTAAAAACAAGAAGAGTATCACCAATTATAATAATCCTTCTCAATCTTCAGTTCATTCAATTATGCCTGAAAATGGCTTTAAATCTGGGGTCAGTGCTTTACTACAAAGGAAGCCTAGGACTCTTTCATTTACTTCTGTCAGGATAAATCAGATGTTTAACATTAGGTTTGCCCTTTCACAATAGACTAAAAAAAATAAGACACCTATTCTTGTGAAGCCCTGGCAATTCTTAAAAATCTAACCAGTCATATGGCACCATCACAGAATGTCATAAGGAATTAACATTATTCTTAATGCAATCTATGTAAAAAAACTAGTATTTTTAAAAATTAAAAAAAAGAGTTTTCAAACTACCAAGTACAAATTCTGTAGTCAGAGATATGCATCATAATAGTCCTCTTGACTTCTTACTGGATTTGTGGATTTGGTAGACAGTCCTCACAGTGTTTCCTCAAAATAATTCAGGTAGAAAAAACAGGGTAGAAGAAGACTGTGAGGAACAGCCATACCCTAAACGTCCTGAACTCTTCAGATGCATAAGAAGAAGGAAGTTCCCTTAAAAATAGATAAACTGAATTTTGTCTTAACTTTGCAAGATGTAATGTTCAAAAGAATTGGATATAAATTATGTTACCTAACATAGCAAAAAAAAATTCTACTGAGTACAATATTGCAATGCATAAAATAAAAGCCATCTCCTTTGATTTCACTTATTCATAAGCCAGCTTGCCTAAATGTTTTAGAATTGCAAAGCATTTTAAATTGCAAAGCAAAAATTGCATGGAAAGAAAAAAGAGCATTCGTCAAACCATGATTTCATTTCAAGCTGTCAATACAGCTACTGTTGGTAATCTTGGATGACTAACGTGAGAAACTAGATAACCCAACGCCCCACCCTCTTTCCACAATCTGTAATTTATCTTATATTTTCATAATAATCTAGCATTTCTCACTCAATATCACCAAACCAGATCAGTCATCAGTAAAAGGCACAAACCTATTGAAAATATTTTAACATCCAACCACCTAAATAAAATCTTAATCCAAGGCAAGGGGAAAATATTTACTTTCTCCTGCAGTTTGAACAGCTGATCTGCACATAAAAAGCTTAGGTACAATGCCCAACTACTATGCTCAACATGAAGCCGAAAGTGAAAAAACGAACTGCCTTGGTTCACTTGTAAAGGTCAAACAGCAAAAGAAAGGGATGGTTTTGCCTGTCTGACCACTGCTTTGCTTAGTTCCTCATTTAACTCCCTTCTTTTGCAAGTATTTCACAATGCGCTTGAGTAATGGTAAGTCAGTAAATGTCTAGAAAAAAAAAACCAACACATAATCTTTCTTTCAGGAACACAGAACAGAAACCTTTAAAAATACTCTGATTTGCACATTAAGCAAATGCCAGCTACAAAGAATTGAGGGTTTGTTTCAAGTTCTAGGTTGCACATTATGCCCTTGGCATATGTGAATGACATGATCTTTAATCGATCCAATATGACCGGTGAAACAGTCTAGCATCCTTATAAGTAAGTATTCCTCCTTGTTACATCTAAGTGCTGCACAACCTGGTAAGGTAACCCACTGGGCATGCAAAACCAAGACAATACATTTAGAAACCTCCTTGAAGTCTAGTTTATATGAAGGGCACATAAATGATAAATCAACTGTTGTGGAGCCTAAGTGATGTCTAAATATCCACAATGTATTCTAGCTCTTAAAGATTTAAACATTTTTGCATTATTAATAAAAAGATATTTCTAAGATCAAATTTAAGATTGAAGTATTTCAAAGCTACTGCCAAAGAAGCAAATGGGTGGCAAGTAACACATTCCACTGACAACAGGCACCATTTCAGAAAAACACAAGAAATAGATTTAATAAGGCATCAGGCCTAGGTATTCCTATATCCAGCAGGCTGTGATGCACCACGTTTCTGAACTCCAAAATGTTCCAGTCTAAGATAGTTAGGGTACAGGATCCATGAAAAAAAAAATAGCTGAACAAACAATATTAATGCACTACAGTCCTTTTTAAAATAGGCCCAGCAAACTAAGTAGTAACTGAGAGATTGAATTATTGTGCATTTTTTCCCATTTTCAAACATCCCACCTTATGTAGCTGCCTTCCTTTAAAGCAACCTAAATATTTTGCAAAGCTATCTTCCAACTAAACAAACTTCCTACAGCTATTGGTAGTACACATATACAATAACGTCTATAAGCATTGAGACGAGCTGATCAAAACAATTATGTCAGCTAGTAAGCAAACTTCAAATTCTGCTCTGGTCTAATCAGTGCAGAACTGATCGAGAAGGCAGTTTACTATTCATGCGAAGGGAAAAAAACCCCAGACAAATACAGAAATAGTAGGCTGCAAAGACAGATTACATGCTTTCCTTCTCTGTTGGATATTTGATATAAGAAAGCCATCTAGTGTTAACTTCTAGAAGTGAAAACTGCGCACAAAAGAGCTCGGGAAAATTTACATGTGCAATTCTCTTTAACTTTGCATGTCCTCTGCATCATAAAAACTAAAACTCGTTTCCTCTAAAAAAGACAGGCTGAAAGCAAATATTCAGACTACTAACTTGTTAAAATAACCCAGCAGCAAGTCCTAAGCTAGTTTACTGACCTACTTGGTGAACGTTAATAGCCACCTCTGAAATTTGTCAACTTCAGAGTCGTCTTTGTCAGGACTGCGTAATGCTACTTCCACATTCACACGGACATACACCCCCTCGGCAAAACGCTGCGGAGCACCACAGAAGAGGTACAGACCCAGAAGAATAAAACCTAAAGCGAAGTTGATCTCAACTGACCGTCATTTAACGAATCAGATCCTAAGTTTGGAGAACGGACCATTAAACGCTGCTATACGGCAGAGTGTTACAAGAAAACAAAGAGTGCAAACAGATAAATCTGGCGCCTCGTCTACGAGAAGTAAATAAATAGCATTAAAGTCACTTAAAGAAAATACATGGGCTAAAGAATCTTCCCCTCTGTTACCCCAAAAGCCTGGCGGCCCCCACCGCACCATCTCCGCTCTGAAATCCAGCTCTACCCCAGAGACGACCTATCCAAGCAAACTTACTCGCAATTACCAGCATTCTTTAAGCGGGCTTCGGACACGGAAACTGTGTGATCGGGCGCAGAGCTCTTGCAGCCGGTGGCAGAACCGCCCCAAAGGTTACCGGCCACCCCACCTACACCCCCCCACCCCGCGGCCCACGGACACTCCATTTACACCCCCCCCGCCCCACGGACACTCCATTTAAACCTCCTAGCCCCACGGACACCGGGGTTTTGTTTCTGTAGCGGAACACAACGCTATTGACACAGGCGACGCGCGGCAGCGAGCCACCCCTCTCCGGCGTGGCGGGGACGGTGCGGCGGCGGGGACGATGACGGGGTGCCGGTGGAGAAGGGGGGGCCCGCGGCTCCTCGCCATTTCCCCGCCGCAGCCCGCAGCCCTCCCGAGGAGCCCGGAGAAGCCGAGACTTTCACCACTATGGGACCAAGGGAACTCCCAACGGCACCTGAGGAGGGGAGAGAACGGTCTCTCCCCACCACCCCACTCCCCAAACTGCTCCCGAGCTCTTCCCGGGAAGGAAAGTGCTCGTCCGCCCGCGATCCCCCGGGCACCCCGCCCGCCACCCCGGGGCACGGACACGGCAAGCGCCGCTCCTTACCTGGTACTGCCGCTGCTGCTGCCCGCGCTCCGGCTGCTCCCGCCGCGGGACCCCCATGGCCCCTCCACGCACACAGGCTAGGTTCCGCTCCGTTCCCTTCCGCTCCGTTCCGTTCCCCCGTCGCTCCCCGCCAGCGGCGCCCGCTTCTCCCGCGGGGCGCCAGAGCCCTCTCCGCTCCTCTCGTCCCGCTGTCGCCCGCTCTGCCGGGCGCTGGGTCTCGAGTGCGGCTCCACCGCCGGACAGGGCGGAGAGGCGGAGGGAGGGGCGGGAGCAGCGCCTCCACACACCCCCTCTGCTCAAGCCCCACCCCTCCTGCCGGCCCCGCCCCTCCTGCCGGCCCCGCCTTCCATTGGCTTCGCCGGCTCGGCCCCGGGGGAACGCCAACTCCGCATTGGCCACTCTCGCTGTCGCGCAACCAAAAAACCAGGCCCCGCCCCTCGGCGTGCCCACCGCCTCCTTTCCCCCTCCCCCCCCACCCCTTACCCATCGCGGCGACGTCCCGAGAGGGGATCGCGGGGCTTAGCGGGGCGCCTGGGGCCGGGCTGCGAGTTTGTGAACGGAAGGCAGCAACAGGTGGGGTGGATGGACGGAGAGAGGGCAGGGCACAGGGCCCCGGCAACGAGCTGGTGAGCGCGGGCTGCCGCCCCGGTCCCTTGCTCGGATGGGGCCCCCCAGCCGCTGCCGTGCCCAGCCGAGCCCTAGCGCAGCGCAGCGCCGAGGCCGAGCGGTGCCAGTGCAGCGTGGCGCCACGGCCCCTGCCCCGCACGGCCCCTCGCCCCCGCTTTCAAGACCCTGGACAACGCCGCCTGGCCGCGCCAGGCCTCTCAGCCCTGGGCCCCCCGCCCCTGCCCCGCCGCCGTTACCGCAAACCGCCGCTGCCGCCCCTCCAAGGGCTCCTGCGTCCCCCCCGGCTCCTTCCGACGGGAGTCCCGGGGATGGCGAGCAGCGTGGTGGCCGTCCTGCCGGGCTCTGCATTGTCTGAGCGAACGCCCTTCTGAGACCGTTCCCGGCCTGCAGCAGGGAGCGACACTTGGGCGGTGTTCCCATCTCACCGCGCCTGTTCTTACCTACAGCTTCAAAGCAGAGACGCCTATAGCGAAGGAACAGATGGCAGTGCAGCCCTCGGAAAAGCCCTGTGCGCTCTGCCTTCTGCATACCGCTCCTAAATTGTAAGCGATGAGGAGCAGCGGTGCTTTCCCTCAGTGTTGTACAGCCCTGAACGTGTTTAGTTTGCCTGCCAAATAAGCCATGGCTAGGTATCTGCATTTCCTCCACCTCCTCCACACGTTCTGGTAAGCAAACCAAAGTCTGGTTTTGGAATTTGAATTTCCCTATTTCTAGTCCGCAGGCCAGTTCTACAAGGGACCATATCTGCAATCATAGGACCCACTTCTACATTGAGGTTGCAAAATAGAAGATGTTATCATGACTGATGTGGCTGCTCCCATCTGCTATGCCAAATTATGAGGCCTGCAACATAATTGGAATAAAGTCTACTCCTACAGAACCCTACAGAAACAACACAGGATGTTTTTTTTTCCCTATTCCTCTCTCACTTGCTTTCCCCTCCACCTGCGCCCACCTCTCATGGGTATGTAACTTTCTGGTTGTACCTGTTTGCTCAGGTCTGGGGAGCAGACTGCCATGTTGACATTTACAAGTATTTCGCTGCCTTGTAAACTTCTCCTCACTGTCTTCCCTTTGCTGGAAACAAAGTAGAAGGTTTTAGTGGAAAGAAACTGCCACATATATGCCACAGATCGTAAACACACAAGGCAGGCCAAATTTTAGGTTATTGTGCTTAACTGCTTTTTTACTATACATTTTAAATCCAGAAATACAGTCCACAATCCTAAATGTAAGCATAGGTTCATGCAGAAAAAAACACTGCAAGTGAAAGGAACAGTGTATTTTTCCACTTCAACTGTGTTCTAAACCATGTCCTTACTGGAAGGTTCATTCCCTTAAAAACTAGCCCAGAAAATGTCAACGGAAAGACAGAGAATCAGGAGAGTTGTAAGTGCACACAGGGTATGGTAGGCAGTACTAATCTCTGATCTCTGCCGGCCAAGTTCTCATTACTGGAGTGCTCTGGCCGCTGATTTCAATGAGTCCTTTTCCCTTTGAGGACGTGCTGCCTCTCTGGAGTTCAGACTCCTTGCAGCGATTGCTCAGTTTTCTCTCCTTGCTATCATTCATGTTGTACCCTGCATCTCTTGCTCTGAAAGAAAACTGGATGACCAGAATAGTTGCTCTCTGGACTCTCTCAGGGCCTTCTTTAGTGAGAGTCCTCCCTGGTCCTTCCTGATTTCTCTTCTCTTTTTTGATCTTCCGGGCAAACTCTCACCCTTTCTACATCATGCGATGTATTTTTGTCCTTTTGCTCAGGTTTGAAAGCACCTTCCTGCACCCTGTCATTAACAGCCCTCACCTGACAAAAGAGCGTTAATACTGAGCAACGCAAACTGCTCTGCATCGAGCGCTGGTTTCGGCAGTGCCCGTTCGAGGCCAGGCGGCCCGAGCAGAGCCTGACCAGCCGCCTGTTCTCTGCAAGCCCTGCCCGGCCACGCTGCTGCGCAGGGCGGGTTCGCTGAGTACCCCACGGCCCGGCCCGGCTTCCCCCTCGGGCCGCAGGGGAAGGCGAGGGGCGGCACCAGCACCCGGGGCCGCGCTCCCGCCGCTGCCGCCGCCAGGTGTCCCCGGGCCGCCGGGGCCGGTGTCGGTGCCGGTGTCCGGCTCAGCGCGGGGGCTGCCCGCTCACTCCGGCTTGCTGACCTTGCCCGTGTAACCACCCACCTGCCTCTGCTGCGGCTCATTTTCTGCTGCTTGCATCGTCAGTGCAGCGAAATGGTTCTGTAATAAGCTTGGTTACGTTTCATGTGCAACCTTCGGAAGTTGGTAGGGTACTATATAACAGGTAACAGAGCTGTTGTATTTTGTATGCTAAGAACAATATTTGCATTTAGTTACTGGGTTTTCCTTCAAAGGCTCGTTTTATAAAGCACTTTGGATGCAAATCAGCTTTCGCCAAGAATATTTCGGTGTTTCACCTACTATTTTAAAGAACACTATGCTTAAAAAAAACTGCCTGAAGTTATCTGTATATCATGGCATTTCCTTATCCTCTGAAAAAATGCCAGTCAGTCCCTAGAGACTGCAGTGGAGAGATTAACTCCTTCTTGCACACAGGGTGAATTGACCTCACTGCAAACTGCACCCCTAGCCTGGGTAAGAGGGCTTGGTTTGGACACAAGAAAAACTTAGACATTCTGCTGTGTGGTGCTTCTGAGGCTGACGTCCACCATTAAAGAACAGACTAACTATGACACTGCCTGTGAATAAAAGAACATTTCTCAGCTGACAGAATGTACTTCATGACGGAACTGTGATATCTTACTTAACAGGTCTAAACATTTACAGCCAACAAGCTAAATGTTGTTTAGGTTGCATTCCCAAAATTACACATTACCTGCATCTTGACAAGATCCAGCACACTGATATGTATTAGGGTTTTGCTGTTAGGAAAGTCTGGAGGTTTGCTGTGATCACTGCTTTTCTTCTTTCTCTTTTTGTTGGTTTGTTGTTGTGTTTTTTTTTTTCTTTCCTCTCACTGCTCCAGTATCATTCCTTTTGGCTTCCAGGCTACCATCTGTGTACCCTCAGGGAGTCAACACGAGAAGAACAAGGGCCAGAAACCAGAACACAGGTGAAAAGAGGTAAACAAGAGCTTTTTGCAAAAATAAAGGGCTGTTGAAGCCTCAAAAGCACTAGAGCAAATGGGATAAGAAGAATTCCTGATAAAATACTGATAAACACAAAAATGTTATTGAAAAGTGTAGGGAGAAAAGAAGAAATTGATTCTCCCTTCAGCTTCCAGGATGCATGTATTTCACTTGAATTGACCAGTGAAGGACACTCAACTTGCCGCAGATTTGGAATAAGTCACGGTAGGACAGTCCAGCCTTTGACAATATGGACCCAGAAGGTATCATAACTGTTCAGCTATGGGCCAGATACTATACAAGCAGAAGGCAGGCAGAAGACATCCCACAGGCCACAGTTTGGATAGCTCTGATTAAGACGCATTCCAAATTTTTCCTGCAGCATCTCTTCTTTGCTTCTCCCCTTCGTATTTAATTTCAAAGTACCCAGCTCAGCCACATTTGAAGCCAGTCTTCAGACACTGTAACACAGGAAGTTGTTCCAACATCTCCTACAGACTGTTTGTTGCCAGTGATGTAAAGACAACTCCAACAACAAAGGTGGACTTTTCCATTCATTGTTGGGGAAGCGAGTTAAAGTGGGATTCTTGGAAGTGGTGCAGGAGGTGAAGAAAACATCCGGTAGCCACATGATGAGGCACGTTTTGCTGACACAAGGCACTCATGAATAGGCAAGCTGAAGAAAGTTTAGGTTTGTTTCCTCAGCCTTGGGCACAAGCCTAGAATCCAGGTGAAGTAAGCACTGAGCACAAGACCTCACCACTGCATGAAGATGTCATCTCACTTGCAAATCTTTTTGCTGATGTAGCTCGGTATTTCCTGATGCAGTTAATGAGGTGAGGTGCTCTATAAGAGAATTCTGGCCAGATCTTTGGAGCAACCTCAGCTCCCTCTGCTCATAGCTGAGGAAAGCTGTGAGTAGTAGCAGGGAGGCAGCTGCTGGCTTTGCACACTCCCTGTACATCACCATACCATCCGCAGGCTGGTGTGAAGGTCAGCACTGCAGGCAAATCCCCAGACGTCATGTTTCCGTAGATCCAGCAGCCCCGGAGCCACACACACATAGCCTGGGGACACAAGAGCTCTTATTCCAGTCACCACAACTGTTTGGCAGCTCCTCGTATCTCAGAGTAGGCTGAGGGTGGATTTTGCTCTTCTAACCCCAAGCTGCCCTTTCATTTGGACATTATGTGGGTGAAACCATATATTCACAATCTGGAAAATGTCTATTTCATGTGTTGCTCTTAAAGCACACGCACAGTTTACTGCAATACTAATATTTCATCCCATGGCTTCCCTAAACTATGAGCAATTCGCTGAAACAAAACATCCTCTGTGTCCTCTGAAACTGGGTTTGAAAGCCCAGATGGAGGAAAATACTATTGGTTTTAATTAGCAATATCCTTCACATGAATCCCCTATTAACCAAAGGAGCATACTATATTTCATCTCACTTCCTCTAGTTTACTTACTACTGCCTCTCTTCTCTGTGGTTTACCAGCAGGAAACCACTGGAGGGGACATATCCAGATAAGATTAAACAACATAATATTATCATCTTTACTATAACCAGGCTGACAGTTTTCCTGCTAGATGCCGAAATGAGATTCACAGACGTTTTGGCTTTCATTCACTGTGGAAAGAAGCCATTCTTTTAATTACGTAGTATTTCACTAATTCCCCAACTATTTAACTTGTGACAGGCCTTTTTTTTCCCCTCCCCCCCCCTACTGAATTGCACTTCAGACAATAAGCAAGGTTCACCCTAATTAAACATAACATGAAGCAGAATCTGGGTGTCCTGGCTGTGGACGTATCTCCAACGGTAAGACAAGGCAACTGTAGTCTGTCCTTTGCTGAGGAGCTCTTGGAAAGCCACCAAACAGCTTCCTTCCAGTGACGGTGAGACAGGAGTATGCCTGGCTTTATACATTTCTACCACAGGTTTCCCCTGAGAGTCTGTCAACAGACGCAAAGCCTTAAGAGGACATATGTAAAAGAAGAGAGGCAGACAGAAGCAGGAAAAGGGTGAATTTCTCTTGCACAGTGCTGACCAAACTGTACTGTGGATATTCCCAGACTGAAGTCTCAATGTGTTGTCATGCTGGGTAACATACAACTACCCTGCAGCAGTGTGGGTTGACTTGCACAAACTCTGTGAAATTTGCACCCATCATATACACCACTTTTTACTGGGACTGGGGCAATGACAGCAAATATCTAACATGGATGTTCAATTTCTACTTGCAAAAAAATGTCCCATTGTCTTCTGTGGCATTTGTACTCTGCTGCACTTCTGGCAGAGTGCTGCTGCACTCTTTATCAGAAACCTTCCGTGACTTGAAAATGCATTTCTAATCCCTGAGCTCATGGGTGTCAAACTCATCTTCACCAGGGGCCACATCAGCCTCGCGGTTGCCTTCAAAGGGCCGAATGTAATTTTAGGACCGTATAAATGTAAGGGTAGAGTCCTAAAATTACATTCGGCCCTTTGAAGGCAATGGCGAGGCTGATGTGGCCGCTGGTGAAAATGAGTTTGACACCCCTGCCTTAGCTGCTTCACAGGTACTAAGGCTGCATTCATTCCCCAGGAATTTCTCCTGCCAGGTAACAGAAAGTTCACCCAGTAAGGGAATCTCCTCACTGTAAATAGGTTGCAACATCTGATTCTGCTGGGGAGGGAAAAGGACTGGACTAACTTGGCATGATGAGGCATGTAAATGAAGTCAGCCTGGGAGAAAAGACAGGCTGGCTGCTTCAGCACATCTCCTGGGCAACTTCTGCTGGCAGGTCTCCTAATGTCTGAATCTTCAGTTAGGCCAACTGATAATATGCACCAAAATTCCATTATAATTATCTCTGAGTTCAGTTGTTAATACATCCACAGGTTTGGGGTTTTTTTGGTTGGTTGGTTGGTTTTATTTTGCTATTAGTTCCATGAGCATGTTTTCTGGGACTGACATTTTCCAGACTTGGTTTCAGCACATGACAAGTTGGGGGTATTTGAAAGATATAAGAAAATCAGCAGAGCTACAAAAGCATGTAAAGATTGTTTTCCACATGGTCCAACCAGAATTTTTGCACTTGACTAACTCAGAAAAATCTAAAATTAGAAACCATAAACGTAATTATATTGTAAACATACTTAACTATTGACAGAAAAATGTTCAGAACTAATTTTTAAAGAAGTTTTAAAGTTCTCGCATTTCTTAGTTGGCAGCTTTACTATATTCATTAAGACTTTCATTTTAAGATGCTGCTTGAATGAGATGTAATTGGATGGGTTGTTTCTCAAGTGAAATAAAAGATTGTGTATATTTAGACTAAATGGTTCTTTCAATAACCAAGGCAGGCTGAAAAAGAGAAAACACTATGAAATCATTATTGATCTCACTACACTAATCTAATTTATTTGGGAAAGACTTAAGACGGTGATGAAAAGTATGGAAAATCCATTGATAGCTAGAGAGATTGATCTTTGTTAAGGACATTCTACTGGAAGAAAATTTGTTAATATCTTTTCAATCTCCCACAAATTCCTAGACTTCAAAGCTCTGAAGACCCATTTGTGATAATCTAGTCTGACCTGCGTATGACATGCCATTGAACTTCCATGAATTAATTTTTGTTTCAACTAGGTGTCTTCTAGAAAAACTTCCAATCATTCTATATGCATTCTCATTGATGAAAAATTCACTGAAGTCCTTGGTAAATTGTTTCAGTTCCTTTCACTGTTAAAAATGTGTGCCTTATTCCTAGTTTGAACTGGCTGCCTTTCAGTTAATGCATCTTGTGATACTTTTGTCCACTACACTGAAAAGTTTATTCATGCTGCATGCTCAGTGCTGGCACATTTAGACTGCAACTGCGTTATTCCTCAATCAGTTCTGTTATAAAGGAAATAGGTAGCATGCTCAGAGTTTTTCACTACGATCTGGTTTTCATTTCCTATAATAATTCTCATTTATTTTCTCTGAATTGTTTTCTCTCTGAGCTCATTTTAAACTCCTTCCTGAAATATGGGAAAATGTAGATGCCATGCTGTCAAGAACACCAGGGAGATGTCTTCCTCAACCATGGATCTTTGTTGAGTTGCTATTGAATGGTTTAGTTACTTTTCAAATTGTGCAAATAGAATCTAAGCTCCCATTCTACCTTGCATCTCCCAGTTCTTGTTTTTAAGGTATTCAGTTTGAAACAACAGCACGACAGGAAACAATCATGGCTTATTCTGTAGGCCTATTATATAGCATTGATCTGCTGACCAACATTAGGAGTTAAAATATGGAACATTTTAATTCACAGGAGGATTCACAAATCTTAAAAAAGTAAATTGTTTTAGTTCAGCAAACTATATCTAGTGTAATCAAAATGCAAATTCACTTACTTTTGATGGTTCATACATGGCCCAAAGCTGTATTTAACTCTTAATCTTTGGAGTTCTGTGGTAGGTGGTGAAGCCTTACTTGGATCACATATACATGAAATGAATTTCACTGGTGAATCTGGCTCACATGAGAGAAGCAAAGGTGAGTAATCTTGAAGCTGGGCCTCATAGTAACCTCTGAACTTCTGCTCTTGTTCCATGCTGTGACATCCCACCGATGGCACTGTTTTCTACACTTTCCCAGCAAAAAAACACTTTTCCCCCCTGGAATTCACGAAGGAAGCAAACTGAGGATCACTGGAGCCTAAAATGTTTGCCTTCCATTTGGTGCCAGATGCAACATATAGCTGATGTATCTGCTAGTGGTCTTCGGAGAAGGCACCTGCTTCTGCGCATGGAAAACTATTGGAAAGAATGGTAACTCAGATTTTAATTGCTCAAATGCTTGAGGAACCTGGACACACCCTTTGCCCACATAGAGTGTCTCTTGGTATTTTGTAATTGCTGTATCTTGTCTTTCATCTACCCCACAAGCTGTGGGCATTTTTCACAAATTATCTCTTGTCATCCACAGCTCCATTTCTCGTTTTGCAGCCTGCTAAATTGGTAACAGTGTAGCAGAAAACAAAGAGATTCTGACTCATCTATCATGAGACATCTAACAGTTTGGTGGAGTTTGTTTTTCTGCTATGACTCTTCACTCAGCACTTTACCTTTACATTTCTTCTGACGCTGCATTATAACTTGTGAATTCACTTAGTTACTCTGCTTCGGAACTGAGCAGGCCACAGAAGAAACATTGCAAATATCCTCAGGCTTCTATGTGCTTAAGTTATAAGTGCCCTTGTGGCCAGGAAGGCCAATGGAATCCTGGGGTGTATTAGAAGGGGAGTGGTTAGTAGGTCGAGAGAGGTTCTCCTTCCACTCTACTCTGCCCTGGTGAGACCACATCTGGAATATTGTGTCCAGTTCTGGGCCCCTCAGTTCAAGAAGGACAGGGAACTGCTGGAGAGAGTCCAGCGTAGGGCAACGAAGATGATGAAGGGAGTGGAGCATCTCCCTTATGAGGAAAGGCTGAGGGAGCTGGGTCTCTTTAGCTTGGAGAAGAGGAGACTGAGGGGTGACCTCATTCATGTTTACAGATATATAAAGGGTGAGTGTCACAAGGATGGAGCCAGGCTCTTCTTAGTGACAATGAATGGTAGGACAAGGGGTAATGGGTTCAAACTGGAACACAAGAGATTCCACTTAAACATGAGGAGAAACTTCTTCTCAGTGAGGGTGACAGAGCACTGGAACAGGCTGCCCAGGGGGGTTGTGGAGTTTCCTACTCTGAAGACATTCAAAACCTGCCTGGACACATTCCTGTGTAACCTCACCTAGGTGTTCCTGCTCCGGCAGGGGGATTGGACTAGATGATCTTTCGAGGTCCCTCCCAATCCCTGACATTCTGTGATTCAGACCAAATTCTGGAGTTCTTTGACCTGATTTTGCTCCGCACCGACTTGTTATTTGCATGACTTGGGCAGCGCAGCTTGGCACCGCAGGAGAGCTGAGGCAAGGGCAGCTTCACCCCCTGCACAGGGCCAACAACAGGCCTGAGCAGTAAAAGTTTGGGGTAATCAACCCAAGAGGGAACATGAAAGCGGAGAGGCCTTGCTGCTCAGCCAGCCAGTGTCAATTGGAGCAGCTCTGCTACCCACAGGCACTTAGGTGGCCAGTTTGCAAAACGACCCCTGCCAGGCTGGGAAAAGAGGGACATTTCAGGTTCTCTGGGCTGGCTGATCACACTGGTGGGGCACCAGAGTAGGGGTGTGACAGACACACATGGCACTGGCTGAGCCCTGCTATTTTCAGTCGCAGCTATTTCATCTTGCGTGAACTGAAAAACTTAAGAACACATCATCTTCTTGTTTGTTTGTTGTTGTTGGTTTTGTTAGTTTGTTTTTTCCTCTCAGTTTTATCATTTCCATTTGTTGCTGTTGCTTTTTCCATTTTATGCTAGAAGGTTATTTTATGTGAATTACTGGATTTGACAGCCTGCCACTGCAGACATAAGAGAATTGAAGGAGCCAGGCAACCACATAACTTTGCTCTTTTGGCCTGACTGAATGCTAATTGATGTTGTAGGAATCTTTTCATTTTCTTCAGTGGGTTTTCTATTGGAGTCTTACAGCAACAATCTGGAACACAGGAAAGGAGAGGTAAGGTATACAGCTTTCAAATGCCAGACAACATTGGTCTTTTCCCTCTCTTCTCCACGCTGCATGAGAAATGTCACGCTGGTTCAGAGCTTGGGTATATTTACAAATCACCACGGAGTTGGCCTAAACTTGGAAAGGGTGCCCCAGAGCCAGCACAGGAGTTGTGCCTGCCCGGCAGTGCAGCGAGGGGTAGGTCACCCCCTATCCTGAGATGTAGGTTTGTGGAGTCTGGGAGTGTAACAGCCACAGGGCTGTCCTGCTTTCGGGACACCTAGGTCTGCACTATGCTAAATTTAGTCACGTGCATTTATCAAAGTGGGTCTTTGTGTGGTGCCTCACAGAACAACACAAACATCCCCATCCCCTTTTTTCATGGTTTTATTGCTTTTATTCTATTTTGCCTTCTCTCCTTTACAACTCAGACGCAGATGAAATGAAAAGATCATTCATCCATTAAACAGATCAGTGGAACAGTAGCATTCACCACAGGTTTTTGCCTGTTTTACTGGTTGGTTGATAATGCAATTACGCTTTGCATAATAGCCAAAAATGAGCAGGCATGTGGATCAAGTTTCCAGAGAGTTATCCACAGATTCAGTAAAAGAGGTAGTGACACTCTTAATTCTTGTTGCTTTTGAAAGGCTGGTATTCCTGTAGATATTATCTTCTAAGTTTTGTTGAGCAAGCAGGACTGTACTAAGAGAGAATTGTTTCTTTCTCTGGCCTACTTTCCTTTTCACACACATTACAAAGTGAGATTCCGGCTACTCAGAAATATCTCTCAGTGCAGTGAGCTATACTGCCTCTCACCTGTCAAAACAATGTCACTCCATGGTGAGTTACAGAAAAGCTGTAAATTGGCTTTTGGTTTTGCACTGTGCCTTTCAGCTTTCCCCAAACAGAAACTCCCACCTCATTTTGCATATGTTCTTATTGTGGATGGAGCCAAGCTCAGATACTCACTGCAGAAGTGATCACCAGTTCTTTGCTTCAGATTACTCCAAATTTGACAAGGGTTGGGGAAAGAGTTCTGAAGGACCACGTAACTCCATTCAGTAAATACAACTCAAAATAAAAGAAAATGCATTTAGATTGGTTATTTGTTTTGGCACTTGAAAGCTAATTTTAATTATGTCTAATGCTTCATGAAGGGCTGTCTTACAGCCAGTTGAAACAGGCCACTATTGAAATAATGAAGACATAGTAAAATGAGATAATGCTGCTTGTATACTCCTAAATCTGTCTTAAGCAGTGAGGAAGATTCATCTTTGCTTATCCAAAGTGCGGCTCACTCGGCTTAAGTGCTAAATACAGCAATGCAGCTTTAGCTCGGCAGTCTCTGTCTAGCTCCTTGAGCACTGTTGCTTTCAATTCGTGCAATGTGGCAAGCCAGGTGCTGACCTGCTTTGCACCATGGTGAAGAAAATCTGGGAGCCAGCACCCTTTTCTGCATGGGCCACTCCTGAGGAAGTCAAACCCAGCTGCCAGCCTTGCTCACAAGCACGGCACAAGGCATCCCACATGGGGCTGGGCACTGCAAGGACCTTGTCAGCAGAGTGTCTTCCCAAGACTGGCATACAGGGATCCTGTTCTGTGTGTGCTGGGAGGCTTCTTAGAAACAGTCTAATACAGGGTTCATGAGCAACCAGGCAAGCGCCATGTTTGAGGCAGGGAGCACCTTCCCACCTGTTCCTCAGCAAGGTGCCTCGGCTCTGCCACTGTCTCTTGTACGCAGCAGCATTGCAGCAGGGTTGCAGGGCTCTATATACTGAAAGCGGTGCTGCTGCAAGCAGGATGGGTGCTGAAGAAAAGTGGAGTGATTATGATGGGGGAATACATCAAGAACTCCAGCACAGAGAGTGGCCCTAAGGCAGGTTTACAGGGGGCTCACAGTGATCTTTTGGGAAGGAGTGTAGAGGAAGACAAAAGCACCCTTAGGGGAATGAAGCCATCTTGCAGAATGGCTTAGTGGACCCCGACACAGGAGACATTAATTTCTGCAGTCTGCCCCTGGCTGTGTGGGCAGAGTCTTGTGTTTCCAGACAGAAAGGTACAAAACACACTTGCCTTCCCCAGTGCTCTGGAAGTGATTACCTAGCTGGCATTTCTTCTCTTTAAATATCACTGCTAGCTTACTCACCTCAGCCCAGCTCCCTGGAGAATTAGCAGCAAAGCTCCCACCTCCTCCAGTTGGAACAGGATCAAACCCAGGACAGAGATGACTTTTTGAAACTCCAGTGGCACCAAAACACAACTTTTTATTTGCATAGCATGGTCTTCTTTTAAATGGCTACACACACATTTTGCCTGAAGTCAAACCCCAAGAGATCTGTGACCAACAGACATTATCCATGAGCTGCCTGTGCTCCACTGTTGGGTTCCAATGCACTGGCAGGGGAGGAGACCTATCTTTATGAAACTATTTAATTAGGAAACCAGGAGCATCTCCAGAAAAGTAAAAAATACTGTAAAAAGAAACTGCAATAAGCTTCGTCCTCTGTAGAAACAGGAACTTCTGTTCCACCCTGTTCATAAATTTTATTACCAGCATTATTACTTTTATAATAGTATTTGCATATTTTCTTGGATTTACCTTCACAATTATTCTATGAGGAGTTGAAACATGTTCTCCCTATTTTACAGATGGAAATAGTAAGACATGATAAGTAAAGGAAATATTCAAGGTGACAGGAAATCCTTGACACAGCCAAGAACTGCAGGCAGGTCTCCAGTGCCTGGTCCTGCATCCCCTTCCCCCTCTCAGGCTCAGGGTCAGTCCCCGCAGGGGCTGTGCAGAGGGCAGAGCTGGGCAGCAGAGGCTGCAGCAGCACAGGGAGCCACGGTGCTCTGCCCAGCTACGTTTCCTATGGGTCTCAGCAGCAGATCAGCTATGTGCCGCCTTTTTTTAAGTTATGTTGTTTTCAGTACCTAAACCAGTTTCCTGGGTATTGCTATCATAGTACACCTGCATGAGCCAACCTCCTGCAGCTCTCTGCTAGCCTCACATCTGGAGGCTCCAGACACTGGAAGATCAGCCAGCACTAAGGAAACTGAAGGTGATGTAAACCCAACATTTGTTGCTTCTGTAACAGTGCCGAGATGTTACACCTGACCAACAACAGGTTTCATTATTATAAGATCCCATCAGGAAGTTACAGTGTTCCAAAGGACAAGATCTGCTGTTGAAACAACTTACAAGACTGTAAGAAAATCAAAGGGGAAAGAGAGAAATCAGAATGGGGAAAGAAGAGAATAAAGTGTACTGGGTGAGCCTGAAACAAGTTTACGTCAGGCTTGATGGTGACAGTCTTATTCATACTTAATGATAATGTTAGCACATGTAGGATAAATTATTACTGACTTGAGGGCATCAAAATCACATCCATCAGGCTCTAGAAGAAAGAAAGCCACTGTCTGGAAACATCCTCTAAAATTAGCAAGTTGGTGAAACTGTTTTAGCATGGGGAAACAGGTCAATCTACTTTGAGTTTCTTAAGCAGATGATGCTTTGAAATGGCCATAGCTGATGCCTTTACGAATGATTCACAGATACGCTTTAGAAGCAATGCTTGAAATGAGAAAGAAAAGGGACTGCACATTAAAGGTATTCCAAAATAGAGAGCACAGCCAAATTTAGCTTCAGCTTTTCCATTTTCAGTCATCTGGCAGCAATGGGAAGCTATGGTGGGTACAATCTCTCATGTAGCTTAAGCTGTACCAAAAAAAAGAAAAAGAAAAGTTGAGAAAAAAGATAGGGACTGTATTTTGTCTCTAAAATATTCTGAGGCACAGCAGCAGAGGACATTCATATCTGGACATCTGCTATGTTGCACCTGACGGTTCTCTGTAAAAAAATTTGTTCAATGAACTCTCAAAAAAGTTGACTCAAGCCCTTTGGCAACTCCAGTTGTGCACCTTTGAATTTTCTAAGACAAACACTGACTCTTTTGCCCGGAAGCTGCAACAAGTGGAGAAGAAGGTGTATATGTTACCTTTTCTTAAATAAACCACAGAAAGGGCACTATGGAAAGAGGAAGACATACTAAAAAAAAAAAATTGTGGATGCAAGCTTATAAAAACCTGTAATTTCAGCAGCTCTCAGCATGAAGGAATGTATTTTCCTGCAAAAGAGATTCATACTAGGACTACTAATTTATCCTCTTTTTATGCTACATTATATAGGTTCCTAAACTGCAGTCTACCCTGGACCTTTTTATAAAAAAATAGTAATAGCAATGAATAAGCATAAACGAGTTTGTGTTTGTATGTGTGTGTATTGTCAACTCTTTCATCTGAAAATTTCAAGAGGAGAGATCAACTGATTAACACTGAAACCATTTCCACACTAGTGAAATTGGAGTTCAAAAGGGCAACTCAGATGGGAGGACATTAAGAGACTCACTGGAGTGCCAGTCAGTGCAGAGGAGTGAGCACAAGGCCTCTTCTTCCTCATCGCCATTCACGCATCATCTATCTATTTTCCCTGATTACGCATGGGGGAGGATGACAACCCACCTCGCAGCTCTGGCAGCCCTCTGCTCCTCAAAGCAAGCCACAAAAGCCACGTTGAGACCAATGGTTAGCACCAAGAGAAAATCAAACAACCCCAGACTGCCAGACAAGATAACGACACATGGGGAAGATGTGGAAAGCATTGCTAAAATGGGTGGGAATGCTCAAAGCGAAGAAACTGGATAATTATCGACATACGACCTGATTGTCTCGTCACGCTGGTTTTATGATGGCATAACTCTGCTGACTGTGAAAGAGTTGCTTCTGATTCAGACTGAACTAAGCACTTCGTGAGCATCGTGATGAGCATCACGAGAAGCTCTGAGCTTGCTCTTGAACTTGGTACACCTCTGTGTATCTGAGTCATGAACCAGCATGAGAGTCAGGACCTGAGAACCCTTGACTCTTCCTCAGCCGCTTCTGACTAGACAAACCAAACCTGTACTGGAGTTGCTCTCTTCAGGGGGACCAGTTAAGCTCTTTCTGAGAAGACCTGTGACTGAAGCACACTTTATTCTCTGAGACACAGAACCAAGGTCATGGCCAGTGAGTTCCTCATCTGGCTCCTTGCTCTTGGTGCCTTCCTTGTACCAACGCCAGTGTTGGGCAAGCACATGCAAGTGACCCTGCAGATCATACTTGCCGGTACTTTTCAGCTGCATCTGTTCTCCCATCTGATTCATCATGAATCATATCAGCATTCGTGTCACCACAAAAGAGGCAGCAGCAGGCACAGGTGGTTAGTAAGAGTTAGGAGAGGGAACATGACCCAGTGGCAGCACAAATGGCAGCACAAGTTTATCTCAAATTAAAGTAACAGGCTTAGTAAAATGTAAACTTTTTTTTTCCTTTCATCAGCTTCTGAGAGAACTTCTGTTGTTGTAGTTTTACTAGTATCCTAGAGACACTGACAAATTCTGCCCTGTTTGGAAGTCTCACAGTAAGGGCATTTCTTCAGCTTGCCTCCATGACAGCTGCTTGTAATGAGCAGCAATGATATCTACTCTTAGGTACAGCCATGCCATTTCAGTGGTGAAAACACCAATGAATGTCATGACAATCTTTCAGCTTCCCCCTCCTTGTTCTGGCTGATGGACCATGAATTCAAAGAGCTTGTCAGCCAGAAAGTGCCATTGACAAATTCTATACCTACTGCAATGTTCTGAACTGACTCTTGTATTCTAAAGAGGAATTTCCTCCAGGAGTTTAATATGAGCTCTTCTAGTCCTCTGTGTCTCTCTACCAACACAACCACATTAAATAACACCTATAACAAATGCAGCTTCAACTGAAAATTAGCACACATTGAATGTGTCACATATAAAGACAACTAAGATTTTCATTTCAGCTTTAAAAAGCCAGAAATTCTATGGTTTGTTTATTTTTGCATTGCAGACACATCCTGAGGCAAATAACTCAACCAAAGGATTTCCAAGAGCCGACTGTTATTTAGAGGACATGAAATGGAAGTGTTAATAGCACCAATATCTAGGTGTCAGTGTCACTGCAATAATTGCACTACAAGTCAGAGGCTGACACCCTCATAAAAGAAAGTGTCAAAACAGTAGAAATCAAGGCTATGTGATTTTCTTCACTTACAAAAACAGGCCTCAAACAGGTATTCAAATGTTCAACTGAAATTTGTTACTATATTTAAGATGACAGCTAAAACTGACCTCTTTTCACTAAAAAAAATGCATGGAACTGTCATGTCAGCATCATCAGGATAGAAATAAAGGGAGTAAGTACAGCAGGTTTATCTACCCCAGGTGACAGGCACTCCTGGTCTGTGAGCCCCCTGTTCCCATGGAGGTAAGGCTCTTTCTCACAATGCAACAAAGACATTTCCAAGGTTTCAGGTGAACTTACCTGGAGAACAACAATTAAAAAAAAAAATTAAAAAAATCAGCGGTTTCAAAAGCAGAACATACACAAATCTATGTAAAATGCAATCTTATCAAAATGGGATTTGTAACTTGAGGGGCTGTGGGTTTTCTTGTTTGTTTGTTTGTTTGGTGTGTTTTTGGTTTTCTTTTGTTTGGTTGGTTGGTTTTTTTCCTTTTAATTTGTGTTCTTATTTCCTCAGTCAGGAATTGACCATAAAGCTTTGGACTTCAGGAATGCTCACTTGAAAATCTGAAAATAAGTGATTGCAAAGGAAAGAAAAACAAAAACAAAAATTTCTTTGAAATGTTTTGATTTTGATAAAAGAGCAAAAGGATGAAGATACTTCTGTCTGCCTTCAATAAGTCTTTTAGTGAGAAATTATAGGGTTTTTTGACTGAGACAACAAAGAAATTAATTACTGTTAACCTAGAGTAAGTCGATAGAAATTAGGATTTCAGCCCAATCTCAAATCAACGGACTATTGTCAGGAATATGACCAAGTGTGTATGATTTTTGGACCTTTCCAAGGCAAAATGGACATGATAGGCTGAGCCAGATTTTTTATCTGATAATTTCCCTTGACCTTTGAAGTAAATGTTGATTTCCGTACGGAAGTCCTTTGCATTCAGCTCTTTGGTCTCTGCAAATCAGAATTCATAAACAATGGTAATTTCTTCCAATGTCAGGAAATAAATCACGGGGCAGATGGGATGATCAGACATCATCAAGAGATAAATGCAGAAAAAACCTGGACACGTTTTTACTCCCTGCAAACACAGCTGCTGAGAGTAGAGAAGGGAGCATCTTCTAGTTCCCTGCTTAATTCTGCTCACTGGGGTGACAAGCTGCAATGGCATCACAGCTGTCAAGGGCGTGGAGTACACATCCAGGGAGTACTTCGTAAAACCAAGTTTTGTGTCTGTGCTCTGGTAGCTGTATTATTCCCACAGAGTCGCCAGTAGACACCATCCTGAGGTAAGTGGCTTTTTTAGTGGTTGATGATACGGGCAGAGGAAGGAAGAAGGGGAGGAGAGCAACTTGTGAGAATAAGTAAAAAGAGGGAGGGAAAAAGAGACAAATAAGGGTGAAAGGTGGGAGAGAAGGGTTGAATGGAGACCCATTTGCTCCTCAGCACAGTAGAGCATCATGAAATCAGGGAGTTCTGGGCATCACTTCCAACATCCACATGGATGTGCCCCAGGCCTGTCTTTGCTTCCCCTCTGCTGGCTGCCCAGTGAATGAGGGACTCTTTCTTCACTGCCTTTTCTTTCACTCTTGGTTCTTTGAGTTACGAAGGCTAAAGACAGGTAACAGTTCCAAACCCAAGTCCTTACTTAGTGTAGAAGCACTGACTCGAGTTATGCCAACATGACACTGTTCTTGCCCTCACAACGCTTTTCAAAAGCTCTTTGCAGCCCGGCACCAACCTGCAGTATCTGTTCATACCACAAAACCTCCAGCGCATTTGCAGAGTGCCCAGGTTAAGTCACTGATGCAAGTCATCAGTGGGCCACTCTATGTATGTCACCTCCCAACACCAGCAAAAGTACAAACTAAGTGTGGGAAGGGGGCTGCTTTCCTGGTCAGTCAGGCGGATGACTTTTTTCATGTATGTCTCTGACTGGATACTCAGAAAAACGCAGACACCCCTCATCACACCGCTGTGCTTTGTACTTGAAGAGTGCTCGTGGAAAAATGGCTCTTTCATTTAAGAGTCTAAAGGACACTTGAACTCTTTCAAAAATACAGGCAATCCTGTCATAGGCTAATTCACTCAGATTGGAACCTGTGAGACATCAGTTTTCATTCAAGTCCCACCAGTGCAATTAAAGAAATTGGTGCCAAGAACTTTGATTAGTGCAGAAATTGGGGGGCAGTAGAAGTGAGGAACATTTTGCAGGTAGCAAAGGCCATTCTGGCCTCTGCAGTGTGGAACAGATTGATGCTTTGTGTGAAGGTGACACCTTCAAAAGAAGCAAATGGAGAACTGCAAGTGTAACTCCTCACTCCCCAGACCCAGCTCTGTTACTGCACTGGTGAAGTAGGATTTACTTTTGGATGTATTTCTAAAATGAGAAGTTGCTCTTACATTTGGATATGTATTAGAAAAGAAAGCTGTGAATGGAAAAAACTTCCTAATGTGCCCCCATACTGCAAACGGCATTAGCTTCCAAGGACACAATTAAGTTTCAGCTCGGTCTGTCTTATAGCCAAAAATTCAGTCCTGAGGTTTATTTGAATTTAACCTTTTCTCTAGCTCTGAATATTGCACTGTGTAATTCTGCAGATTTAAAAAAAAAATGCTATAAGCACTAGCTTCAGTTTCGAAAAAAAGAAAAGCTGGCAGGGATTTTCATAAAATTGCAAGTGGATATTCTGTTAGTTGCTGTATTTATATTTGGGATTTTCTATGGCTTTCACATATCTCAGCACTTCATAAGGATTATTCAATTTATCTTTACAAAACCAAGTGATGTAGCCTGGTTGCCTTGGACCTGCATGTTCAACCTACCCCTTATAATAACTTCTGCCTTCCCTCTCATATGTTGCCTTCTGCTCCACAGCCATCACACAGTTTTAGCAGGATCTATTCACTGCAAACAAGTTAACTCTCTGTCAACACTTCTGTAAGACAGGGCAGAGCTCTTACTCCCAATAGTCACAGAGACACTGAACAGCTTCTCCAAGTTCAGAAGGACCATCTGTGGCAGGGGCAAGAGTTATCTTGCCTCTCCTGGACCTCTGTCCAATGTTTTAAACACGGAACTTTGTTACCCTGGTAAATAATCAATCAGTGAAGCAGCAAAGTATAGAGTGAGGACATTGTAAGTCAGCCTCTGAGTTGCTGACTGTACCAGTACCTCTTTGTCAAAGCAGAACAGGATTACCTTATGGGCTACAGGGTTTTTTTATCTGATGTCACAGCTTCTGAACAATAAATTCAATATATTTTTACTGCCGCTTGCCTATATGAAGCTCTGCCCTAAATAAACTGGTAGTGTCAATCCAATACAAAGTAGATAAGTGATCAAGATGCAGAAGTTACCATCACAACTGGTGCTCACTGCTAAAGAGGCCAGGGGTGTGTGGACAACGCAGTGGCAATCACAAAAAACGTGCCAGGATGGAGCGTGGAAGCCTGCACCTATGTGCTCAGTGTCACTGCTTTCTGCGAGTAAGTAAAATATTACAGTATCATGGACTGGGAAGCATGAGCACAAAGTTCACCCCAGCAGGAAAAAGGAAAATTGAAGAATTAAAAGAAACAAACCAAAGAAGGCAAATCAAAGCCAGTGAGTGACAAAGCTAGTGAGTTTCCCAAGAGATCTGCATGCAATGATAGCTGGGCACTAGCAATGCAAATGAGCATTCTTTCCTTGAAAATCACTTCAAAGCAAATAAATGTTATTTGACCCACAGAGTGCTGCTCCAAGATGTCTGTACACAAAACACCCAACTGATTTGCACAAAGGTGAACAGTTGGAATTTTCTCTTCCTCTAATTAGACTGTCCCAAGCCTAAGCCCAAATCTTGAGTCCTTTATCTCCAACACCTTTTCCCTCTGAGATGCATGCTTTGGTGTCTCATGTCCATGTTATTTTACAGTCTCTGTTCTTGCTTCCTTTTAAGTTTTGGTCTTTTTCAAATCATGTAGAAAAGGCATCATCTATAGCAGAAAAATCTTTAGTTGTCTCATTCATTCCAAACCATGACTATCCAAATGGAAAGCAACAGTTAAATCAGTACAAGATCCATTGACCTCAAAAAGTTATGACTCTTATACCAGCTGAAACATAGTCCTATGTTTTGAGACAGTATCAAATACAATTTCCAAATCAACATGGCATTTAACATTTCCTACTTTGGTTCACATACTTGACCTATTCTGTCATGGCTTATAGGGTCGCAGAAGTTCAACGTTTATTGTGATTTTAATGTAGCAATGCCCAAAGGCCTCCACTAGAATCAGGATCCTGTTCTCTTTAGTGCTTTTAAATGTACAAGAAAAGGAAATGGGTCGGGAAAAGCTTACAATCAAATGAGCAGGCAACACCATCAGGCTTGTTCTAATGAGGGAACTGGGAAGCGTACCAACAGTTCATCTTAAGTTTGAAACACCATTCCAGTTGGTAAAATGGAAAGGAGTAGGAAAATCTGCCAGCTCTTCTAAGCAATCGTATGCGCTTACCCTGAAAGCAGAATTTTACACTCCAGCTCAACTTGTAGAGTAGAAAACTGCAGTTAAAAAATATATATAAATCAAAATCTTCCATCTCTCCAGAATTGCCCATTCAGTTTCTTATGAAGAATGCTGTAGCAAAATAATAGTAGCTGCAAATAAAAAGTCTTATGGGTGTAAAATACAAGGACCTTTGAAAAGGCAAGTATTTTGATGGGAAAGAGGCACAGAGGTGAAGGAATTTTTGCCTAAGATCTGTCAGCTGAATTTTCTCCAGCTTCCAGATGACATGGAAAAATGCTTTCAAGATGCCCCAGTGTGAACTAACTTGAAGCTAGGCATAAACTTAAATTACCCGACGAACTGATATCTCATTGATTTAGACATAGCTTATCCACCATATCCACCATATCCACCATAGCTTATCCACAGCCAAGGTACCCACTGATCTGCAGGCCAACACAACAGCAACAAGATGACACTCTCCCCCTCTTCAAAGACACAGGCTAGAGAACACAGACAGAATCAGGAAAATTTTGCGCAAAAAGGCAACTCTTTTTCAGGTACTTTTCCCTGGATGCTAGTAGCATCAAATACCACTGAAGCCTATCCTCATCAGGCAATAAAGCAAGCAGTTGATTTTCCTATACTTAATTTTGCATGTCAGCATAGCTTGATTTATATACAGGGAAAACAAGAAGACCACTAAGGATGAAATTGGTCGAACACAAGGGCAACAAGGAAGAATGATGTAAACTCACCTCACAGAGTGATGGTGACTTTTCTCTCCTTACAATCCTTACCTTTTCCATGAGATTTATGAGCTTGAGGAAACTGCAAAACTAAATGTGCAAAGAGACAGGCTATTGGAAAGAAGAGGAAGAAGACATAGATCTTTATTTTCGCCTTTGCACCCAAGGGGCACAGAAAAAATTATCCTATGTGTTTATTTTTCATTTTCAAGGAATTTGCGTTATTGCCTAATTCATCCTCAGAACCACCCTCAGAGAAAAAAAGTACTGTTGCAATGTGGTTACAAGAAAGGCTTTGGACAATTGGTTTCATCAGTTTCTCTGTAACAGTAGATAAAACTATTGGCTTCCTACTGTCTGTAATAATTAAAAATCACTCTATGATGCAATATTTTATTACACTGAGTGTTTGATAGGTTTGGGGTCTGAGTGCTTTGCCCCACTGCCTGCTTAAAGGTGGATAAGCTATGTCTAAATCAATGAGATATCAGTTCGTCGGGTAATTTAAGTTTATGCCTAGCTTCACGTTAGTTCACACTGGGGCCTCTTGAAAGCATTTTTCCATGTCATCCGGAAGCTGGAGAAAATTCAGCAGAAAGATTAGGAAAACTGTAGGAAAGTATTTAATAGCAGATGAACATTGCTACTTGACTAAGTTGCAGGCAGAGTGTGGGGTCTTGGGACAGAAGGTGCAGGGGTCACATTCACCTCCCTTAACTGTAGATAATTGCCAGACAAGTACATCTCAACCAGCCGTCAGGGTCTCTGTGTCAGTGAGAAACAGGCTTTAGTACATGCAGCTGTGATCAGTTTCATCCTAAAACAGATGGTGGGACAGGGAAAATCAATCATGACCTTTAGGCACCTCTTTCTCTCCACTTGTAATGAAGGGAGTTATCCCGAAGACAGGTACCTACCCTGCAGATGAAGTGAGATCAGGTCCCCTTCTTCTCCCCAGGAAGAAACTCTTATGCAAAGGCCTGTGCAAATGCACAGTTAAATTTTCCTTGAAATAGTTTCAAATCCTGTTTTTGCCTCTAGTCATCCATCCTACATCGGTTGTATCCTTCTGATCCTATGTCACTGAAGATCCCCAAATGTGAGCCTGACATGGGCAATGTGTACTTGACCACTGTTTATTCTGTGACAGTGGTGCTACTGACTGCAGCAGCCGGAGACCAGATGCGTCCCCAATGTTCAGCCATGAATGCTGCGGCTGCAAGAAAATTGTAGAATATTTAGAAGCAAAATGACTGTCAAAGCCAATGAGTGCAGCACAACTTGCATGGATGTATACCCTTGAGTACCAAAAATATGATTCTGTCACTTTGATTCCCGTGTGTTACTTATTCCTGCCTAAAGTCGGAGCATTTATAGAAGTATCTGTTGTATCTTGAGTACTTTTTATCCTGGGAATTCAAATTGCTCAATTTAGTTAAACAGCACACCTTTCTTCTGAGATATGATTCATTTCTCAGGTGAAGAAACAGTCTAGAGCTGAATGGAAAGCAGAACCCAGCCTTTGGGGGGTTTAGTGCTATATTTGAAAGACCCATTTCCCAACCTGAAAGCTAAAACTTCATCTGTTAAAAGACTTCTACACATTCTTAACTGTATGCTGGGCAGCTGTTTCCAGATTGTGCACAGCACCTGGTGTTAATTGTGGGTATGAATCTTGTCAGATTGGGTCCTAGATAATCAGTCCCACAAGGTTCTGGGCATTCTGGCCTGAATCTATCAATCAGAAGAATTATTCATGTAATCTACTTTTTTCACTGAAGTAATAAAGAACTGATAAGTACCAAAAAAATGTGATTCATGGTATCATATGATCTTCTGTATAGTCAAAGAGTAGCTTAGAGTCCATCCTTTATATGGTAGGATTTTCCATCTGCAGAATCAAAACTGAACTGTATGAAACCCAGGTGAATGAGATGAGTTGCTAGCAAAATGGACCATATGCAACAATGTTTATTTCCCAAAAGAAAGTACTCAGCAAGGGAATTGCATCAAGAGTGTGACAAAAACACACTCTGGTATACTTTCTGTATTCACCAAAATGACTATTTGATTCAGTACTCTGATAAGTGTCTTGTACCATAGCTAAACCAAGTTTGTTAAAGTGAAGGCACGTACTTTACAGGCAACTTAATTTTTCTCCTGCCTTGGCAGGTATATCAACTTGCCTTTTGCCAATTCTACCATAACTCAGCAGCTTCATCATGTGCAAAGTACACGATAATCCACAGGTGCACAACTATATGGATGCTGATTGTGTTTTAAAAAACAGGAAGGTCAAACACGGTCATGGGAATTTCCTTCAAACCTATATAAGGCATCAGCCATATGCACTCTTCTGCGAAAACTTTACACTATATCAGATTTTTTTCCCATGTCTAAAAAAACGCTCAGAGAACAGGAAACATCATGTTCTTTTTGTGCTGAGTGTGATGTTACTAGCAATTCACTGAATTAAGGCTGATTTGTCAGTTGTGTCTAATTTGAAGAGCTACTCCCTTGTTCTAAATCTGTTGTTGGCAGTTCCTGCAAACTGTAAGTATCCTCAGCTCCCCTCTGCACCCTTAGAGCTATCAAGAGTGGGATTCACCAGACCTTAAGGCATCTGTCAACACACATTTACAACTGAGCTAAGCTAAGCTAGGTCCTCTTCATATGTTTTGGAGAGAAATCAATAGTTTTAGGGAATGAGTCATCTAATCAGTTTTGGATACACAAAAGGAGAACACTTCTTTGACTTTAAAGAGAAGTTAAAGTTACTGACTCAGATATATCTATTCAGAGTAGCTCTTCCTAGCACCATTTATGAACTACCTCTATCATTTTCTCATGTCCCAGCACAAGTAGAGATTGATGCCCTAGAAGATGGGGTTTACTTTCCCATAGACACATGTGGAGTGATGTAGATTCAAAGATTATGAGATTCCAGTTTCTATGACCAATGGACAGCAAGGCCATATTCAGCCAACGTAAATAAAAACAGCCTAAAACAGGTCAGAAAAGTCTTTCTTTTTCCTGCCTTCTATTTCTCCTCCTCCTATTTTCAAGTTTCCTCAACAGGACGTCCAGGCCCTGCTTCTTCACCTCTGAGAAAGATGAAGATTGCATTAGGTTCAAATGTGCGTTTGCCAAACAATCCTCCGCCTCAGCAAGAAACAGCAGTCAGAAAATTGCACTGAGCTTGCAGAGCGTAGGAATGTTCAGGTGACACCAGAGATCAAAGGGAGCACAGGGAAGTGATGGTGTCTCTGCCTCCGTTGCTAAGAGCAAGGGCAAATTATCTGCTTGTGTGTGTAGCTACCCTGTACTTAACAACTATGCTCCTGAGTGAAAGTGAGTTTCCAAACTGAGTGTTCTTCCAGGCTTTTGTCAGTAGGTATTTCACTTTTTAATTTCTTCTTTTTAACAAGGAGAATCTCAGAAATTTTATGCATAAGAACATTCTGGAAAAAATACACAAAGGCAAGAAAAGGTTTACTCGAGGATCCCAGCACTGATTGTAGAGCTAATGAAACAAACATTGATTCTTTATACAAATATCCAATGATGCAACCATCCCACTAGGTCAAGTACCATTCAGAATCAAAGCCAAAGGCAGTCAGGCCAAATGCACTGAAAACTCATTTCACAGAAAGAAAAAGAAGAGGTAAGTCTTGAAAATAGTTAACCAAACAGCCCAGCCACTGCATGGTGGAGACTGATCTCAGAAGATACTTGTGTCTCAAGCCAAGAGAAGTAATGAGAAAAACAAGGACTATTAGGCAATAAAAGAGTTACTGTGCATTTCATATTTAATTTTAAATATCTTCCAGCAATGACCTCTTTCCCCTTTCAAGGAAGAAATCCATGGATACAACACTAGAAACCTGGCCCTAAAGAGCCAGCCACTGTACAAAAAAATTCCATTTCCTCTACCCAAAGATATGGATACATTTCCCACTTGCATTTGAATTAATTTCCCTGGGCATTTACAGATGAAACACCAGGCACAGCAACCATTTTTGCAGTTTTTGTTTCCTAAGGTCATTCTTTTAAAGCTATCTTTCTGTTCCTCCACACTTAGCATTGTTTGCCTGCAGGGAATCTGAGAGCAAGGCATGTACATCTGTACACACTGCAAGTGTGGCTAGCCTGTTCACTGTAGCGAGTGAGCAATAAGAAAAAGGAAATAAATAAATAAAAATAACTTGAAAAACATCTAACTTATCAAGCCAGCAAGGACTTTCAGACAGGGATAAACACACTTCTTGTTTGCACAAATCTGTACCTGAAGGAGTGCCGCCAGTCTATTGTGGCTTTTTTCCAGGCTTACATCACCATAAAATGAGGTTGAATTGTGGTGCCCAAAAAAAGTTGAACACAAGTGAAGCAAGCCTGAGGCTCATGTAATGTGCTGAATTGATAGACTACTGCACTTCAGAGGCATTGTACCAAAGTGTACCAATAATAATCAGCCATCAGCAGGGAATATTCATCAACTTAAAGCTTTTAAGGCCTTGAACTTGATGGCTCACTGCTGCACATTGCCACAGCTCCATTTAGTTCAGTGAAATTGCACTGACTTGGAGGTCTAGCCTCTTCCCTTTTTTTCCAGTATTGCTGATTCTTAAAGCAAGGTAGTGAAATTGACCAAATTACTAAGGGCAAGCAGGCTCCATATTCATCACAGGTTGCTGAATACTGTTCTCCATAGCTTTTTCAAACCTTCTAGCAGTTTAACTGGCAAGAATCAGTGTGTCATACTCCTCAGAACAAGCTTGCTCTAGACGTTGTGGCAATTTCCATTACGGGCCCAGAGAGTGCTGGTGAATGGGGCTGCATCCAGCTGGTGGCCAGTCACTAGTGGTGTTCCCTAGAGGTCAGTGTTGGGTCCAGTCCTGTTTAACATCTTTACTGACGATTTAGATGAGGGGATTGAGACCATCATCAACAAATTTGCTGATGACACCAAGTTGGGAGGGAGTGTCGACCTGCTGGAGGGCAGGAGGGCTCTGCAGAGGGATCTGGATAGACTAGAAAAATGGGCTATTCCAACGGGATGAAGTTCAATAAGGCCAAGTGCCGGGTGCTGCACTTTGGCCACAACAACCCCCTGCAGCGCTACAGGCTGGGCGCAGAGTGGCTGGAGAGCAGTCAGACAGAAAGGGACCTGGGGGTACTAATTGACAGGAAGCTCAACATGAGCCAACAGTGTGCCCAGGTGGCCAAGAAGGCCAATGGTATCCTGTCCTGTATCAAAAACAGCGTGGTCAGCAGGACAAGGGCAGTGATCCTTCCCCTGTACTCTGCATTGGTGAGGCCACACCTGGAGTATTGTGTTCGGTTCTGGGCCTCTCAGTTCAGGAAAGACGTTGAAGTGCTAGAGCGGGTCCAGAGAAGAGCAACACGACTGGTGAAGGGACTTGAACATAAGACCTATGAGGAGAGGCTGAGGGAGCTGGGGTTGTTTAGTCTAGAGAAGAGGAGGCTTAGAGGTGACCTCATCACTCTCTATAACTACCTGAAGGGAAGTTATAGCCAGGTGGGGATTGGTCTCTTCTCCCAGGCAGTTAGCAACAGGACAAGGGGGCATGGGCTTAAACACTGCCAGGGGAAATTTAGGCTGGATATTAGAAAGAAATTCTTTACAGAGAGAGTGGTCAGGCATTGGAATGGCCTGCCCAGGGAGGTGGTGGACTCGCCGTCCCTGGAGGTTTTTAAACTGAGATTGCACATGGCACTTAGTGCCATGATCTAGTAAACAGACTAGAGTTGGACCAAGGGTTGGACTCGATGATCGCTGAGGTCTTTTCCAACCCAGTCGATTCTGTGATTCTGTGATTCTGTATTAGCATAAAGTTGTGGATGTAAAGACGTGACCCTTTATCATACCCTAGAGGAGGCAAACAGGCACAGGTACCAGTATTCAGTCTCCAAACACCTGTTTGCTGAGGTCTTTGGACACAGATCACTTACTGTCACCCACAGCTCAGATATTACAGCACATTAAACTACACTGAATCCTGGTGTTACAGGACAAAGTGCATCCTCCCATACACCACAATGACTTAAAAGAATACAATGAGATGGGTTGGCACCCCTCAGCACCCCTTGCGCTCTCAGGTTATCTCAGTTCACAGCCTTCCCAAGTACAAAAGGTACCTGAAAATTAACAACAGCCAGAGGCTTGCTTATTGAAAGTCAGGAGAAAGTAAAGAGCTAAAGATATTCCTCAGTATACATTAAAGCAGGCATTCCTGCTACAGGATTACTTAAGGAACAAAATCTCTCACCTCACCTCAAATTCTTCCCAAAAAGCAGCTCTACTAGAAGCCACAGAGCTTTTGAATGAGCCACAGAAATAGGTTTTTGAGTTGTGCCTGTCACCGAGAGAATCAAATGACTGATGATGGGTCCACAAGTACCTCCTTCAGCATTGTGTCAGGACCCAGTAGAGGCCCCAGGGAATGGCAAGGGCTATCTGGGGGTGAGAACACCGAGCTGCTGCCAGGGACATCCAGTTACTAGGACTGTCACCTTCAGGACAACACTTGCTTATATGACCAAATGTAAAAGTATGGCTTTCAAGATTAATTTTGTAGCATGGCGCTCAGGCTGCCATTTCACCCATGAGGTGGCTCCGCATGAACACAGCTTTGGAAGCCCCTACCCTGAAATTATTTCCTCTAGAATAATGTATTAGACTAGTTATTCAGAGTCTGTCGGAGTCACACAGGTCCTGCTTTGACATCAGCAGCCTGGTATTTTCATCATAAGTGAAAATGTCAGGCAAGCTAAGGCAGCCTGGTGACCGTCACATCATTGCTAGCTTAAGAGCAACCTTGCGTTTCCAGTTTCTGAGTCAGTGGTGACTGGGCACATTGCACCGGTAATGGGCTTCTTATCTGAGGATGAGCTGCCAGCCTATTGCAGCAGCCTGGTGACTCATCCCGAGAGTATCTGCACTACTATTTATCTAGCAGGGAATGCTGATAGTTAGTGGGGGGAAAATGGCCTTGTTCCAAAGGAGTGAAGTAATGGGATGATAGTAATAATAATTTACTTCTGTAAAGTACCTCTTATTGTGAAAAATCACTCAACAGATTATATGTGTGTGTATGGAGGGATCAATCTGTCCCCTCTGCAGGGGACATGGCAAGCATTCTGCATCAGCAATGCTGCACAAAAGCATTTTAGAGGAGAAGTGAAGAACAGCTTCTCCAAATGAGCACACAGAAAGAAGATATTGTGCAGGGAAAAACACTCAAGACATATTTGCAAATATTTGTATCTTCAAACAGAAGGCTCTCTTCTGCTTTCCTAATGCCAGGGCAGTGCCAGCGCAGGGCTTTGAAGAAATGCCTAGGCCAAGAGAAAAATCCAAGGCACACAGGAAAACAATAAGTACACACAGATTAGAGAAGTGGAAGCTCAGCAGCCTGCCTGCACTGTTACCTTCAGTTTCATTCCCATGGGCCCCCTGTTCTCTGCACCCACAGAGCCCACCACAAAGGCTTGCCTTGGCAAAGCATGTGGAGGCATCACATTTCCCCCCTGCTCAGATGACTCGGTTAGATGGGCTCAGCAAACAAAAGGGGAACACCATATGTGAAAATGTGCCCTCCTCTCATGCCAAAGTGGCCACCACCCTGTCTCGCACGCTTTCCCCTAATGCTCAGCACTGCTGAGTTTCACACAGCCCTAAAGAGGCATATCTACAGCTCACCAAGATAGGGCAACTCCTCTGAACTTAGTGATTATGTCCCAGGTCAGGTCAGTGGAAGATACCATCTCTCATCTCTCACCCACCACCAAGGAACGAGCCCAGGTGGGCAAGAGCCTCCTCATCCCAAGCAGCTGCTGCACAGCCTCTGCCCTGCCCAGCAAGCAGAGCTCTTCAGCTGCTTCCACTGGGGACCAGGGTCCTCCTGCACCCTCCCAGAAGCCACCCAGGCTCCTACACTTTTGCTGAACCACACTTCAGCTTAGGGCTGCTGTGAAAATAGGTGAGCTCACCTTTCTTCCCAGCCCGCCCAATGCCCCACTCCCTCCATTAGTGATCATCTGGCTGTGGTGTGATCAAAGGAACGGGCAGATCCAGCTCAGCATAAGTAAAAATAAAATAAAATAAAATAAAATAAAATAAAATAAAATAAAATAAAATAAAATAAAATAAAATAAAATAATAAAATACGCCATCAACTCTTTCCTTCCCTGACCCAGCTCATTGGGCAGGAGTACTTGTGCCGACACAGAAAAGCTTCTGGCACCTGCCCTTGTCCACATCCTCTGCTTTGCAGCAGATGAGTGCGTCCACAGCCCTTGGTTCAATTCCTACTCACACCTGAGGCACCTGTGTGGATACCATAAGTGAAAGTGGCCACTAGATAGTAATGGAGTGCCTCAAAGGAGGCCTATTTAGTCTTTTCATGGCAAACTGCTATTATCTTTGTTCTTTTCACAATGATCTTACAGGAAGACACAGTAAGGCTCCAATAACTGTGTTTACTAACTCTGAGCAAGGTGTGACATGACCACTTTGCAGTGCTAACAGTCCGCTGAACCACCATAGGGCCAGGAAACAAGTTGCATACAATTTAAAAGACAGTTGGCCTATTCCCATACATTACAAGTAGGTTTTAATATAGGAATTACTGTAGTTAATGTATGTAAGCAACCCACAACAAAGGAAAAAAGCCAGTAGGATTTTCAAGAAAATGCCAGCCACCAAACAAACAATAGACATACCCAGTGTGGGAATTCAAAGAAAACCAACAGTGACCTAATTGTTCTCCCATCAAAGTCTATGGGGGTTTTGCTATTGATTTCCAATATAGCTACTGTTTTCATAGGCTGGAATTTAACAGCCATGAAAAGACCTCTCCTCCACCTTCGGTTTTACACACTGCCTCTTCCTGTTCATAACTGCGGAGTCCTTTCTTCCATGTCAGCTCCAGAACCTTTTACATAGAAAAGCGATAAATATTCAGCCCTATTGGATTTTCTCTTGGTGCAGCTTGGAAGCTGGAAGGGAGGGAGGAAAACCAGGATCACAGAATTAGAAAAAAAATCAGCAAACATTGCATAGTCTCTCTGCATCAAACCACAACTAATGTCTGAGGCATGTTTTTTTTCAGTGTTGCAAGAAATTTTTATCTGGGCAGATGGGAGATGGATTCAAGAAGTATCTGACTCACTGGGCAGAAAGAGTAGGTAAAAGCCTAGACTGTGATGCTATTGTAGTCCAGGAATCACTGAGATTAAAAATCCTATCAGATTACTGTTGTACTTTAATTAAGTGCTCAGACATACACACACTCACGTTTATGTATATGGGGCATCACACCCCCAAACCTCCCATGAAAGCATTTTAGATATTCATATTGTAGTAATGGCTAAACACTGTTGGCAGTGGTATCTTTTATTTGTTCACTGCTGTTAGGAATGGCATGCTAGACAGTGCATGAAACACCCCCCCCTCTACAATTTAGGGCAAGGACAAGACACCTTAGAAGGACAAGATGAGAAAATGAGCAACACATGAGTATTGCATTTTGCCACCCCTGTTCGCACAGTACGGCTCACCACCCGCTCAGCAGATATTTTTCATATGCTATTTCTTTAGAATATGTCAACAAGTGCATGTTTATGCATAAATGTTAATTATGCCAATGCAAAGGAAACCAAGATGGTACTAATGATCCTCTCTGTGCTCCTCTTTGATTTTGTTTCCATTTGATGCACTGAGTTGGCCTCAGTGTGAGTTGCAGGGTGGCTGAGGTTTAAAAGCGCACATGATGGATCTCTCAGGCTGAACTACCCAGCAGCCTCTGTAGCGAAGGTCACGTCTTAAACCATTCCCTTGTTCATAATCATGTCAGAGTCAATAAACATTTATATCTCAATACCAAATGTAGCAGTGCCGGTGGTTTAGATTAAGAAGGAAGGAACACGGGTCAGGCAAAGAGACTGCTCTACAGGTTTTCTCTGTCACAATATCTTTGATCAATGCAACAAGCATCTCTCACCACCTACCCCACCACTTGAGAATATCTTACCTACCTCTGGAGAACAGCCTGCCTGGAGTCTTTTATAAAAAATATGATTTAACTCTTGGTATTTTTACAGAATCTTGAAATGTGATCTGTTCTGGTCTTTCTTCAAGGTAAGACCTGATCTTGCCAGCAATGAATTTGCAAAGCTAACAAAACAATTCAGACATGTTCATGAGGGTGTTTCCAATGTCACCAGGACAGATCATAAATTTTGCCGCTTCTGCCAAAAACAGGAGATAAGCTCTAGGCTAAATTGCAAACTCAGCTTAGTCAGCTCAAGGCTGAGCCCGAATGCTTTTGACACCCCCACACATATGTTGAACTGCTTGCAGTTAGCCTCTGGCTCTCAAAATTGGCATTTAAGTAGATGGAGTTCGCACTCCTCTGGGTCTCAAACATATTTTACTGAGTGGAAAATAAAGTATGTAAATTATTAGTCCCAAGATTTGGGTAATTAGAGGGTTAGTCACTTTATATCAGCAATTGCAACAACAAACAGAATGCTACAGTATGCCTTCTGCATCTCACTGGACTGACTGGCACTTAATGACAGTGAAATTCAAGGTACGCTGCTGACAAGCTGGCCCTCCCAAGTGACAGCCAGGCTTGTGGAACACCTTCTATGATTTTTTCTGCTGCGTGCAGGTTGCTTGAAATCTCACCTGTGTGGGAAAGTGGGGAAAATGAGGGACTCATGACTGACTGAGCATTCGCAGACTAAATTTTGTCTGAAGCAACCGTTAGTTTTAAGTGGTTTCAAATCATCCATTCAGAGCAATCACTGGAGGGATAGGTTCACTATGGCAAAACAATAACAGTTTAGGAAATGTTTTCAGTACACTTCAGTAAATTTGGAATAACCTTCTGCATGCCTTTCCTGTGAGCAACTGGTGATCCAGACAGTTTTAGAAGACAAACGCAGAGAAAAAAGAATAAGCTGAGTTTAAAATTGTGACGCAAAGCAGAGTCTGTGTGTGAGCTGGGAGCACCAGGCCTAAAGCAAACTCCATGGTGGCACAGCCACATTCTTCATTGTCGTGGACCATTAATGCCAAGGTACACTTGTAAAAATTACTCTCCCACTTAGTAACAACACACAGGATCCTTTCTGTACCGGTAAAAATGCCAGCATAAAATGTGGAACAGTAGTGATCCAGGCTGGTAGCAGTCATGGACGCTCACCTGAGCACCAAACATAGCTCTCCTTGACCACACACATTTCTGCTATTAATTGCTATTTACTCACATGAGAGTCCATTGACCTTAACACTCAGGAAGCCCCGGGAGCATGGATCAGTGCTCAGTCTCCCACACCAGCAAAGACACCAATGGCACCTGCAGGTAGGTCTTCATCTGCCTTGAAACTTTGTACCTCCTGAGGATTTGCACCCATTCCCTTCCGCTACTGATGGGTTTTTTTTATTTGTTATGCTCTTCACAAAGTTTTACCTATCAGCACCATGAAGTTTGGTTAGGCAATTCTTCTCTACAAAGCAGATAATTTGCATTCCATGGAAGTTCAACATTTTCCGACGTGTTAATCAGTAAACAGTTGCATTTAGGGGAAAAAAGAGAAAGAAAGAGAAGAAAAGCGAGAAGTTAGAACTCCCTAATTGATTCACTAACCAATGGGATCAAGAACACTTTGGTTTATTTATTCACAGTTAGCAATTTATCCAGCCCTAATTACAGCCGCTAGAACATTTTCTTAGCTGCAATATTAATTATACTTCTTTCATGGCTGCTATTTATATGAGCAGAAGATGAAATATGCAATTAGCTGATCAGATGCTACAGCGGTATCACTGATAATTTTTTTTACAATAGATATCATTATCCTCTTAAAACGTGGCTAAAGGTTGGGTGTAATTGCTGCCCACCGTTTACCATGCAGTACAGAGAGTTCCCAGAGAGCCCTTACAGAACCAGAGAGTGAGTGCAAAGCACCCCCAGCCTCACAGGCAAGCCCAGAACACCCAAAACAAAGGCATATGTGTGCAGAAAGCTTTCTCATTTTGGAAAGGCTTGAGTATCAATTACAAACAGAAAAAGAAACAGAGAAGCTAAGGGAGAAGGCTGCCAAGAAACACCAGATCAGTCAGGACAACACGAGGCACACAGTCCTGAAAAGAGCAAAACCAAAGAGACTTCTGCACCTACGTGCTGAGTGGAAAGGGGCTCAACGCTGCAGGCAAGGACATCAACCAGCTGGATGCAACCCCCATGCCATCAGTAAAACAAGACTCTTGCTCAGCCAAGAAGAAGAAACTCAAAGGAACCCTTGATTCCATCACCATTTTCTTCCAGCTATGGAAACAATCTATCATGGCACTTTATATTTAGCTGAATACTTGCGTCAAGGAGGATAAAAACAGGAAGAGCACTAATAAGTTGGTCTTTTATACTGTTCCTTGTATACTGCTTTTCACAGGAGGCAACACGTTATTTCCATTTTGCAGGTAGTAAAGCTGAAGCACAAGAGAGACTAAAAATATGCTAAAGCATTACTGTACAATGCAAGAGAAAAAAAAATCTTTCCACTACAGAAGCTCCTA
This sequence comes from Columba livia, assembly GCF_036013475.1. Taxonomy (NCBI): domain Eukaryota; kingdom Metazoa; phylum Chordata; class Aves; order Columbiformes; family Columbidae; genus Columba; species Columba livia. The sequence continues at coordinate 77,938,080 of NC_088604.1, forward strand.
TAAAATTTATTAAAGCAATAAGTTCTTAAAATTACTTTTTATGGTATGCTTAAAAAAAAAAAAAAGGGCAGATACAACATATTTAATTTCATAGACTCTTGGAGTATGTTATCCATATGAAAAGATCCATATTAAAATCTGACAGAACATATACTGGTTTTATCTCTGCTTATTTTACATCTCATATGCTTTGTTCCCATAAAAATCTTCCTTGGAAAAGAGGAGAGGAGATGTATCCTAGGGCTTCAGTTTTCTCACTTGCAAGTTTGAGGAGAAGGGGTTTGCAAACCATCTTTCTCCCCATTCTTTCAGCAAAAGTCTATTTTAGTCAGCTTTGTGAGCTTGGCTTCTAAGGTTAGTTGACTGTCCTTTCTGTGTGTAAAATGAGAGCACCACCATGGATTCAAGGATTTGCTTTCAGAAAGAGAAGTTTATGTATGAGAGGATTATCACATTTACTATTTAAAGTTCCAGCAACCTGCAGGATTTATATTTATGAGTCCTGTTAATTGTCACAGCTATAGGAAAGACTAAACTTTAGCTAACAGAAAGGAAGCTGCTTTGCTTGTGTTTTGCTCTAAGACAGAGAACAAAGCCGAGCCAGACTTTTAGTTATTGTGAGTGTGCGCAATTTTGGAGGCCTGAAAAGACAATGTATGTTTGCAGAAAGTAAACCAATTTGGTCTGAGATTTACTGCTCTGGAGAGGCAGCCATGAGGCTGAATCTCCAACCGGTGAGAGGGTGCCCAATACTTGCCCATTTGTGAGAAACGCTGTTTCACAGAGCAATTCGGAGCAGCCGTACTGCTGGTAGGAACACCCCGAGCTTACCGTGCTCTGTCGGGACGCAATTATTACCCTAGTATTGTCAAAAAATATTTGGTGGCTAAAAGTTTCTTTAAAGTTTCTCCAGAAGTGAAACTTTTACAGGGAACACATTGATTTGGGCCAAGTTACAAATAAGTGAAAGCTTAAATAAATAACTTCCACAGCTTTGCATTTACATCAGCTGTTCCATCCTGTTAATGCCAAATTGTTTTTGTGAGGCATAACTGTATATATTTAACTTTATTATTTTGCCTTTCTATTTAAAGTACTAAGGCATTGTGTTTAATAATTGATATTTAAACTTGCAATGTGACCAGATGAGACAATTAAATATTTTCAAAGGAACTTTAAGTAGGAATTGCCTTTTCAATACTTTTAAAACTTTGATTCCTATTCAGAATATCAATTTTCAAATACTTGAATTTCTATTTTCCAACCAGTTTTTGCTGGTCAAAGTGCCCCACGTTTTTATAGTTTGACCTAATTTTCACTGTTTCTTTGTCCATTTAATAAATAATATATCTCTTTCTACGGCTCATTCAGAGCTCGCTGCTGGAAGTATATTTCTGTAGGGAGTTCTTTTTTTCATGACACATTTCCTTCCAAACTTTAACTTACTCAGTTCCTCTGGTTTCCTTAGATGACCTGGGCTTGCCAGAGAGAAATATGTAGCTTAATATATTTGAGGCAATAAGAGCCCTCATGCAGCTGATGAAGCAGCAGCACTGGCCGAGGTTAATGGGGAGAAACAATCCCCTTAGAACATGCTCAGTGTGGTACCATGGAAATCAGAACAATTTCGCTGAGTGAAGAAGACATTTTTCTTTGAGCATTGCCCCACTCCTCAGAACTGTGCACTATTCTCTGTGGCTGAGAAACATGATGGATGGCCCACATTGTTTAAAGACAAAGCTGTTTATAAATATCTCAGCCTATGACAAAGGGCCTGATCTCACTTATACCAATTTTAGCCCAGCTTTACATTAACTTATGTGAAAGAAGACCCGTAACATAGAAGCTCCAGAGAGTAAAGTTTCTTCCAGAAACATGATCCATTTCCTGTGTTTAAAAGATATTTATGCTCCCTCTGTAGTAGGCTGGAGTCTGCAGGGATATTTTTTTATTTCCTGAGGAAAGATTGATTTATGATGCTCTGTTCATGTTGTTACGTAGTCATTCCCTTGTGCATTTAGAAGGTCTTTACCTTTTTACCTTCACCAGCAGGACTTATCAGGAAATGCATACAGCAAAAAGGGATGACCAGGAGGAAGGTGTCACCTGACGGCATCTGGGCAAACATGATGTCGTGCAAATTTCTGCATCTCATAACACAGACTGTGAACAATATCGCTTAAAAGACCAGGTATGTAGATAAAATACCCCCTCCCCCATTTTTAATGAACATAAGTAATTAAGATATCTTTCCAACTCCTCCTACACCCTTGCAGCCCATTGCTTGCTTGCCTTCCTTTCCAGGCTTGCTGAGAAATGTCCGTAGTTTCTCAAACATGTACCACTCAAGCTGACAGACTCATATGTCTGAAAAACAGTGATGAAGGCGAGCCAGAAGATTAGAAAAATGCTGCAGTAGGTCATCCAGAAGAATCAGCTCTGGAGGGGAAAGCAGAGCCCATTAATAACAGACTTGTTTCTTTCCACTTCAGAGCTCTCAAGGTGCAAAACTTCAGATGTGCAAGACTTGACAGGCCTGTAGCACTTACAATTAGGGTGCGTAGACAGGAGCATTTGGCAGCAATGAGATAGTTTGTAGAGAAAATGTACTGTTTCAGTCATCTGAAAATGGGAGCGTTAGCACTTGTCACAGGCAGAAATTGGAGGGAGATGGCAGCTGAAGAGGGGCCAGGACATGTGTAGCCAGGACAGTAAGAAGCCCAGAGCTCAGGCAGTGGGAGAGGAGTGCCTCGGAGATCAAACAGCCCAAGAAGAAATGCAACTGTAAAAAACATTGCACGGGAGTGACAGTGCAGTTGGAATAGGGGTCAGTATCGCTAAGCCGAAATACAAGACTACTCAGGACCCAGAAGAAAGAGTCAGTGAAGACAAAGCCAAAAACCAGCAATCTCCACCGCACCCAGATTGACGGAAGTGGGGAAATCTGGTGAGTTTCAAGCCGAAGCAAGGGCTCAGCTCCTCCACAGGTGAGTCTCTGAGCAGCTGCCTATGGGATGTGAAGGGTCCGTGCCCAGCTCGGCTGCTGCATCCGCAGAGCTCCGGGGCCCCGCAAGAGGTGAGTGAGCAGGGGCTGATGCTTCTGGTGTCTCCAGTCTGAAACTCACTCTTAGTAAGTTAGTGTTTAACATGTGCTGATGCAAGAAGACTGAAAAAAAAAAAGGGAAAAGGGCAGATAGTTTATACCTCGGACGCAAGCAATATAACATTAACCAGCTTCCCATCTGAAATACATTGTAGGACTCATGATGCTTAGGAAAAACTCACCAATACAATCTCCATAATTAAAAAGACATGAGACCACTCATTCAAAACAAAGTCTTTGCAATTGAAATTGCTTTCTTATTAGAATTACGAATTCCTTTCCCCTTCAGTTCATGTTCTTTTAGATTCCTTATTTCAGTGTGACAAGAACTTGATTTTTTTTTTTTTTTTGCCTTTATAATCTCTGCAGGGCTGGATTTTGATATCACCTTCCACATTAAGTACCTGTTGGCTTTCTTGGCCTCCAAGAAGCAGTGACGTTTACTTTACAATGGAAATCTAGCTTGATTCTGACCTTTCCTTCATTAGTATTATCAAAGATGCCTTCATCTAAGTCAGGTGTCTAAAACTACTGAAGCAGAGCGGGGGAGAAATAAAATCTCCATATTTCCACCACTGTTTGTTCTATTAGCCCTAGAGGGACTTAATAGCTATTTTCTTGATCAGTCCTACTTCAGCAAAAGGTTCCCAGCTACCCTCCTAAAGCCTAATACTATGTCTGCTTTTTTTTTATAACTACACCATAGCAAGGATTAAAACCTACCTCTTGAATTGGTTTGGAGCACCAACTCGATGTGTTATATCTGCTCAAGAATGCTTACTTTAACACATCTTGAACATGCTGTTAGAAATACGTCTTTGTGTCAGGGAAAACAAACCGCAAGAAACTAGCTGTTGATTTTATCCATGCAATGAGTTAATGTAATATGCATGATAACTGTATATACAAAAGGACTTCCTATAGAAATGTGGATTTATTTTAATAGAGGAGAAAAATATGTGAGCATATTAGAGCAATATGTGAGAAACACAGATTAACATTGTGCTTGGCACTAAAGTCACAATGGTATAAAGCTGATTCACTTCTGATTTACATTAGTGCAAACTCAAACTGGCTGTGACTTTTTGGTTAATGTGACAGTAAAGCTCACTTAGTCACTGATCTGAAATGTTTCCCTCAGGGCAACTGTGACAGAGTGATGACTTCAAGAAGGCTGTTATCATTACGGCTGTGTCACTTACCGTCCATAGAACAGAATAAGCTTCAGAAACCTGAAGTATTTATTAATCCAGTTCAGGACAGAACTGGAAAACAATAACATTATGTGAAGAAAATAAAAAAGAATAAAAGGCCTTGCATCTTTATACAACTCTTGTTCTGCAAATGATACAGGCCTAAAACAGCATAAAAATCAGACCTCTATGTAAACAACAGTTTTCTAAATCGCCTTTATACTTGTTTCTCACTGGTGAATCACTTCCTGTGTTCTTGCTACATACTCTTCAACAACAATGTTGTAAACTACTGCTGAAAATCACAGAAGAAACAAATATTTCCTTTCTTTCAACTAAGAAGTTGAAGCCTTCACAGAAAATGAAGAGCCCTGAGTATTCGGCACCTGCAGCTATGGCAACCTGCAAGCATGATCATCTAATAAAGTACAGAATATAGGTAAACCTCTATTTCAGTCTTCCCAAATCAAATAGATTCTCAGCACAGAACAACGCATATCTAAAACTCTGTAAAATGAGGTGAGGTTGCAGTGATGAGCAAAATCAGAGCAATATGTCACAAGCAATCACACATACTGGCCAGTCTTCCAGAAGACAAGCAGACATTTTGTCTCTCAAGAGGGCAAAAGTAATGAAGGGCTTAATCCATTCATCTGTTCTCAAAAGCAGGGTCCAATTCTAGCATAATATAGCAAGAAGCATCTGCTTCATGTTGGCAATCAGTCATTTGTCGGCATTTAAGCCACCATAAATTCATCATCCCGGAATGCATCTGAGGGAAATCCTAGGACTGGAAGAGCAGGAATGTTGCTGGTCCAGATGAAAACTCTGGGACAGCTCAAGGTAGGGAAAGTCCCGAGCCCCAGTGTAAGGCCCGCTCCTTTTAAACATGTGCTACAAGACCTTATCCAAATCATACAGGTACTGAAGCCACATACACACATAACATGCAAAAAACTAAGACCCCTTTCCTGACCCCCATATCCAAGGAGCAAATGATGCATATATCCAAGGAGCAAGCGCCCATCCAATCTGAACAACTCTATGACCATGTGGTGTCAGGTTTTTTTGTCAGATCCCAGTGCTACCTATTGCACCGGGTGAAGCCAACCTGACAACAAGGTGCAGCCCAATGCCAAGGCTCCTCTGGCAGGGCAAGCGGCTGCCACTGCCCACTGAGCCCCCAAGGTCTCCAACCAGAGCAGCTGGCACTGCCCTCAGTGCCAGGGTGTGGGAGGTTGGCAGAACCTCTGTCTTTACTTCTGCTGATAGGAGGAAGACATCTGCATGCTGGAGATGAAAAGTAACAAATACACTGGTGCTGCAGCACATTCTGTCTTTAACAAGCACTTGAGAAGGCAGGATGGCTGGACTGCTGCTGCCTCTGCAGACAACTAGGTTTAATGTCAGATATCTAAAGTGGCCTAAATATTACTTTACTGGGGTTAACATCAGGTTCTGCCATCTGAGACTACTGGCCTTAACTTGCAGCAATCAGACTGATCACTTCTATCCCAGGAATGTACCACCACACCTGCTCCAATATATGTCCTATGATACCTCCTTTCACAGTGATGGTTCCCATGAACGCTTTGCTAAAATGAAACTGTTTGTGTCCATAACAACAATCAAGGAGATAATGATTTAAATTCATTAAAAATACTTAGCTCACCCAAATTTCTAATTTCTTACAAATGTTTCCTATGTAGCTGACATAAAGTGCACCCTGGATGACTGCAATCGCAAACTGGGCTGGGAGGCAGTTTATGCATCAGTAATACATCAATGGGTGCCTTTAGAGACATCCTACTTACCGTCTCTGTTCCTCACAGTTAATTTTTACAGGAAGCCAAATACGGTGTTACAGAACAAAAGCCTTGAAAAGTTTCATTTTACTTTAGAGTTTTGTCTTCCCTCTTCCTCTGTCCCAGAAAATCTAATGTTTGCCCATATATTTGTCATTCTCAAGCCAAGATTGCACATTTGGTGCATTCAGAATATTTGATTTAGAATTCCTATGCATAAAAATTCACTTAAATCTTACTTGCATTCACCATTTTTTAATACAGGAAAAAGTTAAAGATATTATGCAAGATGGCAAATGCTTAAAAAGAGCATTCCATAGGTGCTACATTGCTGTTTCTTTGGCTCAAGCAGTGAGCTTTGGATTTTTTCTGTTAGGGTGCAATATAAAGTATGTTGGACACACCTAGCACTATTTGAGACCTCCTAGAATATCCCAAGCCCCAGCTGATACAGGACTTCTGGAAGGCCACTACCTGCTGGAGAGAGAGGTAGGAGGCTAAGGACAATACTGTTAGAGCATCTCAAATTATACTAGATTCTTGCAAATCGCTGTTTTTTTCCCCAGATCTTGTTTCTTCCAGTGAAGAAAAGCAGGCAGTTTCCCAGCTTAAAAAAGTCTCTGCCTGTTATCCCAGGAGACTCCATATCCAACACCTCTCTCCCTCTGCTTCATTTTAAAGTCAATTTTCTGCCAGGGACAGAAGAACATTTCCTTAGCTGCTAAGTTCATTTGCATGTTCAAAACCCTGGAAACCCCTCAGTCCATATAATTTAGCTCTGAGCTGCCACTGAGGGCTTCACCTTCAGAAGCACATTTAAAAGCGTAACACCTTCAGATAAATATATTTTTATTATTATTGTAGCTTCTCAGATTTATGCATACATGTGCAAGAGCTCTGATGGGTCTTGGATGCCTCTGTGTAAAGTAGCCCAAGACATTTACAAAGCAAACATTTGCCAAAACTACTTATGGGTGCCCCAGTGTATTGGGTAGTAGACTCACATATCCAGCTAGTTTTACTACAAAAAGCAAAGCTCTGTTGAAGCTGAAGGCAAATCTTCAGAAGGTGATGGTTCCTGGATCTGAGACTCACTTATTCACCATTATTAACATTTTTCAGGCTAAGAGTATGTCATTAAGAGCACAATAATGTCAATGTAACAACGCATAACAAGTAACAAACCAACTTCAGTGAAGCATTTATAATGATGGATTGTTACACACTTTAAAATACTTGTCATACTTTCCTATATCTGGAGTTAGGAGATATCTTCACAGGCTCCTTGACTGATTTAACAAAACACAGACCTTTACCCCTGCGATAGCTGCCTTGAGTCTCTGCACAGACAGGGGAGCGAACAGACACTTATGGGGCACGATGCTCATGTCCCGATATGGGTGCTTGGAAAGGGCAAATGAACCGAGCCATAAAAAGGCCTTTTTCTTCCCTTAACGATAATGGACATGCAGGGTGATCAGCTCAGCTCGAGGAGACTGGAGACTTTCACTCTGAGCAAGAAGAGTCCCACCGGCAGCGCCTGCGGTCTTCGTTTTGGTAATGGCCCAGATGGAAGCGGCAGATAGGCAAGCAGAAGGCCAAGGGATTGGCCTAGATTATCTGAGACACGTTACAGAAGCACATTCCACTCTTCACGTATGTTTTCTTCTTTTTGAAAAGCAAAAAGACAGTAGTATTATTTTTGAATGTGGGTCCTTTCCCATTACCCTCACTGAGACTGGCAGGGACAGCTGAGGGTGAGCAGTCACACTGACATGCAGGACACGCTCTGCTTTCTCCAGCCAGGTGGCAAGGCTGCGATGTTTGTAAACAGGAAAACATCTTTGATTTATCCTGCTCGGGTAAAGTGTCTTTGTCTTTATAACTGGAAATGCAGGTCTTTGTAAAGTCAAAATTTCTGTGGGTAAAAGTAATTTTTCACTTTTTCATTAGACCACAGAAATGAAATGCCTTTGAGTCATGTCAGCCTGAGTAGAAATGTCTCAGATGAATTTGCGGTGTCTCAGTTCAGCACTAAGCTGCATCCACTTGAATTGCTGCAGTGCTACACACAAAACTCAGCACAATGCCAGCTTTCCCAAGAGGACAGTTTCTCAGGCTGCCCCTTCGGCTGAAACATTACACCTGGATGGACAGGGCATGACTGTGGTGTGGCCAGACAGGGTCAGCCCCATCAAGACACTCAACCCGGAGGGGAAAATCGAAAGCAGAGGAGGTGGGAGTAAAAGTCCCACAAGACTCAGATATAAAATAAATTAAAAGAAGCATTTCTTTTCATTTAAACAAGTACTATGAGTAAATGTGAGACTGGAAAGTCTGGGACTTACCCAACTGTCTCAACTTTTCATACCAGGTCATGAGGAATTAATATTAGAAGTATCAGAATTTTCCACAGGATGGAAATCCTGGTTTTATTGTCCACCTATAAGAATGACCTCAGGTTTTCTGCATTTAAGATGGATGTGGACAGGAAGTGCAAAAATGAGATTTTTCTTTCTCGGCATTAGTATTTCAATTTATCAATGATTCAGGAAGAACAGAGTCTACTGATATACATCCAGAGGCAGCTTTTTCCAAATGAAAATAGCCAGATTTTTTTTTTTTTCTTAGATTAAAAATTATACTTAGCAGAAAATAAAAGACAGAAATTCTGCAGTATGTATTTCTAGGAGCTGTAATTATGGTCCACCTCTTTCCAAGATAAATTAAATTCATTATTAACAATGCTTTTGCTAAGAACCAAAATGGTATTTAGACCATCCCATGCCCCAAACCTCCTTCTTATCTGGTTAACATTTCTAAAGATGAGATTCTTTCACATGTGAAAGATACCCTGAAGGACAGGTGTATATAATGGAAGTGACAATGAGAAGCTGATTATTTTCATGTTAATTTAACAAATAATATGAAATCATTTAACAGTATCTCCCTTTAATTATAAAACAAGAACATATTTTTCTTTGGATTCTGAAACAGCACAAGTAGAGCTGTTGTTGCTTTAAAAAGACGTTTCAGGCAATCTCACACATTCCCTGATCACCTTAACATTTTATACACGGGTGGCATGCACATTTACTTACACTACATGCCCAAGGGTCAAAGCATGGTGTAGGCTGCACAATTAGAGTTATCAAATATTTATGCAGATGTATAACTCTGCTGGATATGCTTTAAGTGCTCCAATGCAAGAAAGAAAATATGCGTGTGGAGGAAAACAATCTGCACAATACAAAGGCTATTCATATGTAATAGTTGTTGGGAACTTTGCTCAAATAATATTACCAACCTTCTGCTTTTATTATACAGCTTGTCCAAAAAATGGTATTCCTGAAAAAAATGAGAGCAGGAGATCTTAGATTTCTGCCTTACTTTTTTCACTCCTTTCTAAACATCTATATTCTTAGGTGTGATGGCAATACTCTTTTTCTGCTTCCTACTGTTGTAACTTGATATTGTGACTGCACATATGGAGATAAAGTATTTAAGAATGTGCTGCCTTGATCAGAGGTAACTTCATATGTCTTGCCAAAAGGCAATAGGTCTCCCCCTCTGGGATGCAGAGTCAGCCATAGCTATTTCCAGATAATGTACGAAACAATTTTATAGTCTCAGGATCCCAAATTAAGGTGTAATGAGCTGGAGGAGATCTATGTGCTATCACAGTATCTCGTGATAAGTAACCTTCAAAGGAGAGTTAGATAAAACAGATGTGTGCTTTATGTGTATCATTTCCAGGACCTATCCCTAACTCTGCATGTCTGGAAAAAAAAGCAATTGGCAAATTACTTGTAAAAATGAGGGAGTTCCTTGGTTAGAGGCTAAGGACACCAGCTACCCCTGGGAGCACAGAGCTGCTTATTCAATGTCTGGAATTAATGCCTGGCTAAGGGACTTTAAAGGGGCACCTTTAAAGTCAGTGTCTTTCAGCCTGGGATCTGCAGACCTGGCCATGCAAAGTGTCTTCCTAAGGTGAGCATGAGGAAAGGTTAAGGAAAACAAGAGTATTAACGCAAGAGGCTTACATACCTCAGTACCTCTAATGGAAGACATCTCTGGCCCATCAAATAAAAATCCCTCAGCCTGCTCTCAGCGTGCAGAACAGCACTGTCTTATACAGAAAAGTAGAAGGATTGCCTCAGAGTTAGAAAAAAATGACATTTAATGACAGTTGTTTGTAACATGTTCTCTGGAATAACATCCATTTCATCTTTTAGACTGCATAGCATTTGTTGTCCTGTCATGTTGCTGTTGTTTTGACTTCAGAACTAACTGTGCAAATTAACTCTTTGTCACAAGAGGCAATGGACATTTTGTTCTGGTGTCTACCTGTGAAGGTCAGCTTTTCCACCTAAGTGAGAGTCCCAGATCCTTCTGACTTCACACAGATTAGTTTGTGATCAGTAGCCAGACTTCTTTGTGACTGCCACAATCTTGAATATTATGCATACATACCCACCCTATTTTGTGAAATGCACAGTGACTGAACACTGGGCTGCCTTTGAAAACCCCCCAGGCTCTCAGCCACCGAATACATTTCCTGGGCTATTTGTACACAACTGAATTCTGTGTACCACCCACACTCCCCTTGAGTCTTCACTGACTTATTTTCAGGGTCAATGCCCACCTAGCCACAGCTGGATGAAGCAGGGGACTGGGAAGGGATAGAAACCTTCTTCCACATCATATCTACTTCCTTTCTCTCTCCCAGAGAGCAGAATGGGACTTATTATCTCTGATAATTAGCAAACCCAAGGGACCATTGCTGAACAAGTACCATGACCAGCTCTGGCGTAACCCGATTGTAATCACTTCTGCTTGGGCTTGCATTGAAATTGGCTCTCACGTATCTCCATGGGACCGGTGCCTGAGAGGCAGAACTGAAAGTGCTGCACCTATCTTCTGGAAGAATCAACACTTGACAAAGTATCCTGAAATCTGTTTCACTGCCAGAAGTTACACAGCACCAGGTTGAACCAAAAATTCCTTGTTGCTATGGTTGCCACTTGCTCTAAATCTCTTTACTACTCCTTGTTGAACAGCAGCAAAGGAGAATAAAAACATATACAACACTTGTAATTGCCTGGTGCATATTTTAACGTTTCTCTTTGGTGGCTGCTTTAAATTATGCAGTAATATTGCTGGCAAGCTTCCCCAGTCCCGCTTCCCTAAGAGGATCCATTTTACAGTGCTGAAATTGGACACTGGGTGTAAGAATCACACATTTGAATATTTTTTCAGTAGCAGATGTGTCACATGCAATGTATTACAACTCAAGCTGTAAAAATTAAGTGGCATTTGCATTCATTAAGCATACATGAAATCTAATTCCATTGGGTCCAGCAGTATTAAGGTCTGTCTGTTGCTGCTGATGTTCCAGCTTAAGGACATTATATCTTCCGGATAGATTCTGTTTCATAACCTAATAAAGCCAGGAATTACATCCTGGCTTGATGCCTTTGCAAATCCAGCTCAGCAAACATACAACATGAAAACTGTAGACGTAAATTATTGATATTAATCATTGTCCAAAATATTAATTTACCAAAAAAGGTTTAACAGATTAAGCAAACTACGGGCACCATGCCCACAGCAGAACTAATTTAAAAGACAACAATATGATTTGCTGAAGCCAAACCTCACTTCTAATCTTCCTGCTTTGTTACAGATACGGTACAGAAAAACTGTTAACATTTCACCAAGGCTATTTAAAGAACCAAAAGCTTGCAGTTACATTTCAGTCGACTTCCCAGAAATGTTGATCTGCACAAACCTCCAGGAAAATCAAAAAGGCTTTACTTTTTAGATTTTGACGTTTTTTAGCTGATGTAGAAATTAGGTTAAAAAAAAAGGAAGGCAAAATGTGAAAAAATTTGAATTGCAGGTTTTATAATCTATTCTGCGGAGAGGATGGTTCGGGTGCAACGCTACAAGTTCAAGCCTGAACTCAGCAAATAAACCAATGTGGACAAATAACTTTTGTCTGCATGTAGTTTCACAGAAGACTTTATAACCAAGAAGACAAGGCTGCCCTCCTTATTATGAAATCAAATCTATCAATTAAAAAAGCATGAACTGATTTTTTACTGGCACTTTCTGTGAGATGAATCCAGGTGTCAGTGTAAGTTTCCATCCACAGTCCTTAATTTCCAACTATCAAATTAACAAGGATTCATGAAGTGCAAGTTCTTACCTTCCAAAGTTGTTGATTCCTTCTCTGATTCTTAATGGCATTGTCAGGCTAGTCTTCCTGTTGGAAGTACCAGCAAAATGTTTATTTCTAATGAGCTTAACAACAAATCTATTTCCATGGAGATGTGAGAAACAGAGAGGGTTTACTTAATTATGTACAAATGATGCCTTATTTTCCTATAAGGAAATTCTCAGTAGTCTGAGATGTTATTTTTTCAGAAGTCAAAGTTCTTGGCTGTATCTACAACATAATTTCAATGGCACAAGCGTCCACCGCAGGCAACAGATGATGTTTTTGCCTTTTTGTGGACAATCATATCTTTGTTTCATTTTAAAACGTATTAAGTGCATACATTTTATTTATAAGTGAAATATAAATGAGAATATAAAATGGAGCTAAACTCACAGCAGCTTCCGTTTCCAAACCATTCTCTCATCTCTTAAAAAAATCCCTCAAACTACCAAGATAGTCTTTGAAATTCTTCAGATCTAAGCTAAGTCACCCGTATCTTTCTTGATAGTCAATGGAGAGAGACAGGAACCCTCAGAAAACAATTAATCTCATCTTAAAATAGGTGGTTTAGACAAGAGACCTAAGCCATTTTTGAGACCTGTTTTGCTCTATGAAAGCATGAATTGGACAGTTTAGATCACTAACTCTTAGAAAGCACAACTTTAATGAGATCTCAATAGGTATACACTTCGAAATCCACGTTGAGAGCACAGTCTCAGCACTATGTTTCCTATTAATTTATTGCAACATTGTAGGAAGAAGCTAAAAAGCTTCATATCTCTTTACTTATGAGTCAACATAAACCATTTCATCTATAACAAAAAAGCACACAGGGGATGACTTAGCAAGAAATGGTCCAGGCTGCCTTGTATCCAACCTAGAGAAAAAGCCATAATGTAAAGTCCCAGTCATATTTATGAAGAAATTAAATATTTTTTTTTAAATGAAGATGGAAAAAAGCGATATTTCATTTTCTGTTTTCTAGTTGTCAAGCTTTTACATTGGTGTCTGTCTGGAACTTGATAGACCCCAAAATATAAACCTATTTCTATGACACTAAAAGCCAGGGAAATGCAGGAGGCCATCATCAGAGGTGATACAATGCGGAAAAGGCCTCGGGAAGACTGAGGTTACAGCTTCTCTGCAGTGCTGATGTGTGTCAGCTGATCCCAGCCTTTCCAACACTATACTCTGTGCTAGACCTGTGTAAAAACACTCACCTCGATGCAGTAGGACAGACTGTAAGGTGGGACACATTTTGGGCCAAGGTGATGGGGGAGAGAGGGTGATTTGTTATGAGTGCTCATGGCGCAACAGAGGAAACTGCCCTTCATTTGCAGAGGGTGCTTACCTTCCTTCTCCTTCTCCCTCTGGCCCAGCACAGAGCTCCTGTCTGTAACGAGAGCAGCATGTTTCATGTAAATCACTTCCCAGTGGAGTCCATCATTAATAACACAGACAGCTCTAAAGGGAGAAACCCATGCCATTTAGCAGCAAGAACTGTTAATGAAAATGTCATTAAAGAAGTCAATCTGCGAGCTATGAAATAAATGGTCTCTCTCTCTTTTTCTCTTATTTCCTGTCTTACACATCTCTGCGTGCATTCCCCTCAAGTCAATCTTTTTTGGCACCAAGTCACAGCTTTACCTGGAGGGCAGCATCAGTTTCTGGATAACTGGTCATATTTGAGAGGAAGTACTATTTAAACACTGTGGAAATGTGTCAGAAATACTTTAGATAGGTATGGGACTAAATGGCAAGGCTGAAGAAGCACAGATTCCAGTGACTGGCTGGAGGCAATTTCCAGCAGCACTGATCTGGAAGTTGCAGTGTAGCACCCGCTTTCCTGCATATACAGTAGAGTTGACAACGGAGCATCATGTTTGCTTAGATTTTCCATGTTCTTCATGCTTGTAAGTCATATTGTTCACTGGAGTATCTTTCTGGCACACCTGTCTTATGGGGGTCTACTTAGCTGATTCAAAAAGCCTAATTCAACAAGAATTTATGGATAAAGCCAGTATCTTTTATTAAAATAGCTATTGTATTTATAAAAATACCCAAGACTTTAGGTACATAGAAGGTGATGAAAGCATATGTTCAGATGTCTGTCCATTTTTTTTCTAACAAAGTTATTGTCTATTAAAAAATAACACAACTCTACTCACAAACCTTATCTGCCTTATGACCTGACAGAATTATGGGTATAACAGTCCATAATCACGGCATCATAGAAGGGTTGAGGTTGGAAAGGATGTCTGGAGATCACCTTGTCCAACTCCTTGCTCAAGTAGAGCCACCTAGAGCCAGTTGCCCAGGACCATGTCCAGATGGTTTCTGAATAGCTCCAAGGATAGAGACTCCACGACCTCCCTGGGAAACCTGTGCCAATGCTTCATTACCCTCACAGTAAAAAAAGCATTTCTTGATGTTCAGACAGAGCCTCCTGTTTAAATACACTGTTTAAACTTTAAATCGACCCCTTATTTGTGCTCAGTACACACCATCCCAGCTTGTCAGTACATTCCTTTTCCCATCAGCTTGGAAACTGGATCAGACTTTTACACTGCACCATTATAACCCACTGGTGGCAAATGGGAAAATGACGAGTCTATTTTTTCTCAGCACAGAGTGGCAATTCAACAGAATGTGGTAAAAGATGGGGGGAGGGGAGTGGGACGAGAGAAGCACCATTTCCCTATTCTGCATAGAAGCAGAAGCACTGAGAGGCTGCCACCAGCCTAAGTCTGTTCCCGCTTCCCCTGTTACTGGACTTGGCAAGAGGAGGGACAGAGCACTGAAACTGTTCACACCAGGCAGTAGCAGCCAGCCAGTGATGGGCGCGGAAAGGAAAGCAAAGCTGCTTCTTGCTCAAGTGTTGAGAAACAAATGAAAGTCCAACAGACAGACAAAACCTAGCCAGCATTTCGGAACACTGCTCATTTTGCCATTGAAACTGGCACCCTGGTCGGGCAGTTGGCACAGAGGGAGGCCACTAGCAGGTCCCAGCTGCTGCGGGATGCCCATGGGACAGCCGGCAGTGCGGTGTGACAGCCCACAGTGATTTGCTGCGGATCATCCCTCTATCTGACTGCTATTTATTGTGCAGGACACATATAATGTTATGCTTCAGTGGATGTACTTCACTGTCATGCCTGATCAAAAGTGTTGCCTTGGAGCGATCTTAGCTTGAGAGAACCCCAAGTAGTTTTTATAAGTAAGAAGTCACCCCAAGGTGACACTTGAGAGGAACAACATTAAAGTGTTCTCATCTCTCTTGTGTCCCTGGCTACTTCAGAAGCTCACAAACAAAGCTCAGCTCTGCTAGCTGGTACTCCGAGAGTAAAAGGACCTTTATGCCCTTGTTCATGCTTTATCAAGGCTTCCTAAGTAGAAAACTAACTAAAAATGCTGACTCTAGTCACGAACACTGGAGTTTTAAGTGAAGATTGTTAAGTAAAAGATTGATTTCAAGGATATTTAAGTAAAGATAAAAATATGAAAGCTAGTGAGCTCACTTTTTCTCAAACCCAGGGAGAAACCAATGGCACAGAAACAACACTTCAGGGCTGACCTCAAGGCGTAAAAAAACCCAGATTGGCTACACACAGAATATTCATATACCCATGCACACGTGGAGGCAATCCCCCTGAGCAGAGCAAGCTGCGTTCCCCCAAGGATTTTTCCTCATCTCCAGGGAAATGCCTCCGCTGTGCGTGGAGGCGTGGAGCAGAGAAGTCTGGGCTAGCTCCAGAGCCAGCAAAAGCACAGCCAGTACAGGGCAACACAGCATCTGCGCCACAACACCTGGCTGACCCGCGCCACGTGCACGTCTCCATGTGCGGGCTGAGGCACCGCCACGTCTCTGCGCCACGGGGCTGCTGGGCAGCACAGAGACGGTCTCAGGGTGGGCAGGGGAAATACTCTCCCCTCAAACCCACTGCATGCAAAGAGCAGAAAGTCCTTTTGAAACATCCCTCTGGCAAGTGCTTACAGCGTTACTGCCAAGACCATGCTTCCTTGCTCCTTGATTCAGTCTGCCTACAGCTTACTCACTGTTCTACCTAGATTGGTTTTCTCCCTATTGGTACAGTAACCACAAGCAGAAAAACAGACTAAATTCTCGTTATGTTTTTGTGGTCTTCTTGCTAGGCTTATTCATAAATAAGGCTCAAGTGTAGTCTTACAGCCCTCAGTCAGCTCTGTGTGTGCTGAAAACAGGAACACAAATCTCAGATGAAGGGCTGCAGCCAGCAGCCATGAATGGGTTAAGCGAGTCTCTTAGGCAAAATAAAAAATGCCACTTCTCTGTTAGCAGCTGAGATAGGACTTGTCTCGGGCAAAAGCACTTGGGATGGGACTGCCAGAGTCATTTATTTCCTCAGTCTGACAAAGAGCCGAAGGGAAGGATTTGTTAAAGATTCATCAACCCTTCTCATTTTTTTTAAGAGCTGAGAAATCTCACGCAGGAGCCCTTTGAGCAAACCCTTCCTGAGGGCAGGAGAGAGTCCTCAGGTGAGAAAAAAAGCACGACAGCTCGCTTAGGAGCAAGAAGAGCTACACTTTACAGATGGCATCCATTAGAAAGCTGCAAAGCAGGCCACCTTCTTTGCCCAACCAGGTCAGCAGGTAAAGCCCAGGTCTGCACTGCACCAGAGGTCACTGCAGACACTGGAACAGCCTCTTTGCTTTTACTGCTGATGCAATTTTTAATCTGCCCACGTGGATCCCAGTAAAGCCAGCAAATTTATCCTCTGTCATCAGTCAGCCCCAAACCTTTCTGTGGCATCAAGTACTCTAATAGATTTCTTTTAATTTGCTTTGCTAAAAGTGAGAGAAAAATAGCTATTTCCCCTCATTTTTCATCCACGTGGAAGTGTAAATTTTTCATGCTTTGGAAATTTTCATTCTGAAGAGCTAAGATATCAAAGATGCATATCAGATACTACAAACCACATAAAATGCAATACCTTGGAAAAAAAAGATCTTTGGAAACCTACCGAAAGACTTTGCAATCCAAACCACAGTAAAATTAATTCAATTTTTCTGAGCTCTTTGAAAGATCCAATGCTGCCAAACACCTAGAGAAAGTTCATTAAGTTCTTCAATGAATTTTTTCTTTAATCAGAAAGCAGCAAGTGGCTGAAACAAGTGTTTAGCAGGGAAACACAGAAGCATTGCCAGAACTTTTCTCAGGAAAGGTTTCCATCTCTAGGGTGTGATTTATGGCTGAAACCCAAGAGAGGCTTAGAATTGACAATAGCCTGAAGTCCTGGGCTCTCACACAGCTGAACTTAGGACCCTGGTGTGCTAGGCAGGTATTATAAATCAACAAGCTATTAACTACCTACCAAAGTCAGCCTCTCAGAGGCTGGCAATGTTCCATTTTGCATAAAAAAATGAAGATTGTGAAGGAGATCCCTAATACTTCTGTGGTCAGAGCACTTTTCTAGAATGTGGGAGGCCAGCAAAGTTGAATCTTTTTCACCTGATGTGACTTGATTAACGAACTGTTGGCTATGCGAAGTGAGGATCTTTCTTCCTTTCTGCATTTTCTCCCCTCAAAAATAGAAGGAACTTGGTTTCAGCCTTATACAGAACAGAAAAGGGTTTGTCTTTTTGGTTTTGGTTTTTACCTCAAAGTTGTGTACAACTAGAAAATCATCTCTCACCCAGCTGTTAGAGATGACTCATCCCTGTAAGATGGCTGTAATTTTCCTTTGGGACACTCAATAGCTTCCAGGTGAGCAGCAGTGCAGCACATAATGGGCACATCCTGAACTGCAGGGGTTTCTAAAGCAAGCCCAGGTTAAATGATGCTCCTTGGAGCTTGGAGCAAAGATTCAGGTTTAACATGGACTCAGAGGGAGAGAGCTGCAGGAGCTGAGAAGTTGCATGGTTTATACTTTGCCTGTATCTTTACCACGGCTCTATTGCTTCATGCTCAGGGGGAATCAGGATTCATGAATGAGATTTTTTTTTTAAACAGCCTGCTTCACATACGGGCCATGCAAGAAAACATTTGTTGCAGAGGGACCGAACAGTTTCACAGTTTGAATGGATCTGAGTCCCATTTCAGCCTTAAATCAACCTTCAGATATAATAGTTCATTCTAGTCTAGTGGACCTGCTTTCACCTTACCACAGGTTAACTGGGGGCCATCATACAACCAGTTATTGTTTCATGTAACCAGCAATAAAACTACCTGTCAGGATCACTGCACACTTGTATATCAACAATAGGACATGATTTAGGAGTCCTTGGTCCTGCTGTTTCAGGTATGAAACCACAATAAAGCGTAGCCATTCTGTCAAAAGACTCTCTTGGGGCTGAGGATTGGGCAAAGTGGAGTGTGCCCAGGAGATTTCAGCTTCATCAATGCAAAACAGCTGTTTCTGAGGTGTGTCATTACAAATACAGTGTGCATCTATACGCATGTGCACATCCCAGCGAAGTGAGGGGGGAGCAACTGCCTGCAGACCGGAATTTTTACCTTTTAGCATCCCAGGATGGCTCAAAGGATAAGCAAAATAAGCAGGTGACTCCCTGGAGCCTGTGGGCAGCTGGATATTTGCTCAGTCTGACTGGCTGTGTTTTCCCATGTGGGCAAAGCTGGAGAATTGTGTAGCATTAAACTTCTTGTGTCTTTTCCTGGAGTACCTGAAATCTTTCTCCTCAAGCCCAGGTAAACCTTCCTCCCCCAGGCCTGAGCAAGGTGCTTCTGAAATGGTCACGTCTCAGGTCCCACCAGCTCCAAGAGAGAAACACATAATTTCTTTTGCAGCCATTCAGCAGGTGGAAGAGCATATCATGCCTGGATGTATATTGTCACTCTTGTCCCTTCACTCTTCACCCCCATTTCCGCAAGCAGCCACAAGAAAAAAAAAAAAAGGAAACCAGTAACTTCATTAAAACTACCCTGCTTCACACGTAGCAGGAGTATGTTCTACTGAGAAACTATTCCCTTTGTGGATTAAAAGTCAGCTGCACAATTCTTTAGGACAGAATAAAACTGAGTCCCCTCCAAGCAAAAACTTACCTGGGTGTCTAGGGATCTCTTGAAAATATCCAGCTCTGCAAAGCATTGAAGTAGACAGAGAGCTGGAAGAAAATAGGATGAAAGTAGATGCTGATCTACCGTTTTCACTCAGTCCCCACCTACATCAGCCCCAAGGAAGAGCATGTAGCTGCCCTAGCATTCCTCCAGCAATTATTTATCCTTTTCTTGAAGACTTCAGACGGATGAAAGCCCACCACTCCTTTGAAAAGCCAATGACAGTTGTTCTTCCCCTTTCACTCCTTCAAAATAACAGTTTTAGACTGGCTCTTACAAACATGAAATACCATTTTTCTCCTGAAAACTTCCTGTGAACATGCAATAACTCTTATGACCTGGGAACTGTGTAGAAATCCTCTGGGATTTAAATGGTGCTGCCTTCACTTCAGGTGTGCTGGCTGACAGCTGACACACACTGACAGTAAACATTAAATAATACAACTATGTTTATCTGCTCATATTGTTTGGCTTGTGGCCATCGTCACAGTAAATAAAGCTCTCACATTCCATTTGAAGAAATGGGTTAACAGATTTAATTTAATATATCAAGCACCTATAGCATTTCCTGTGTCACAGGTCGTATGTGTTTGTGCATATGTGTATGACAGACAGTGCTGGAATATTTTAAACACTAAACTGCTGCATCCAGAGATTGATAAATTAAATAATCATTCATTAGTTACCATAGTGATGCAGATGCAATCACAGTGAACAAAGAAGGAATGGGACAGGGGGAGAAAACAGAACAAATGCTGACAGGAGCAAGGCCCTGCATTGATTTCTGTTAATATATTTTTATTTATTAAAATCCACTCACTACAAGATCTTGTTCCATATTCATTAGTGTTTCACCTGCCTGCAAAGGGAAATGGGAGATACTCTGATAGAGCCTGAAAGATCCAAATCCTGAGCTGGAGCAAATTGGTATAGCTCTATCGACTTTGGCAGAGAGCAGCCAGTTTACAGCAGCTGGGGATATGGAAAAACAAACAAACAAAAAAAGAGCATCTAATTCTCTCTAGCTTCTGCAGCAAGTGAATACTACTGCATCCTCTGCTACTTTAAAACTTCTTACAGCAATGCTCTCCAGTAAACAAGCACAGACAGGGAGAAGCTGGCTTCCCAAAGCTTTCCCAAAGCCAGCTGATGGATTTTGCCATGTAACTGTCATTAATTTCCATGGCAGCTATACAGCTCTGTCTTCTAGTCAACCTTGAGAACCTCATCAATAACGCCGTTGCTGCTGCTAAGAGAAACAGCATGGGGTGAAGAGCAGTGCTCATTGGGCAGGATTTAAGCAGAGGGGGATGTGCAGCCTTGGCCAGGCCGTGGGTGCTCCTGCTCACAGGTGCTGCTGCACTCAGATGGGTCACCCGGCCACGAAAGCAGAAGCACCCATCTAATGGCAGCTAAATGACAGCAAGAGAGAGGACTCTGCCCTCCTTTGTGTCACTGGCAAACATGGTCAACTGCCTGATGATAGGCCTAAGTGACTGGCCTGCTGAAAGGGCAATTAAAACTTCTTATTTCTGCATGTGTCCTTAGAGAGAAGACAGTGTGCTGATAGACAGGAAACTGCAATGAGGCTACTACCAAGGTCTGGGCTAGAGGGCAGGGTCTTCCCCAAGCCAGAGCAAACTGCCTCAGCCCTGCACCCTGGCATCCACCCTCTCACCCCAGCCAGTGGCAGTGGGCAGGTGAATGCTTAGCCTGGTACCATCCACAGTAAACCAGCAGCAAAACACCAGCGTTAGCACCTGATGTGGTTACAGGTCTCATCCAGAAGGTCTTATGAAGAAGGATAAGGAATTACTGGAGGGAGTCCAGTGGTGGGCTACAAAGATGATCAGGGGCCTAGAGCACCTTTCTTGTGAGGAGAGACTGAGAGAGCTGGGTCTGTTCAGCCTGGAGAAGGCTGAGAGGGGATCTCATCAATGTTTATAAGTATCTCAAGGGTGGATGTCAAGAGGATGGGAGCAGACTCCTTTCAGTGGCGCTCAGCGACAGGATGAGGGGCAATGGATCCAAACTGAAGCACAGGATGTTCTATCTGAATATGAGGAGAAACTTCTTTACTTTGAGGGTGCCAGAGCACTGGAACAGGCTGTCCAGAGAGGCTGTGGAGTCTCCTTCTCCGGAGACATTCAAAACCCACCTGAACACATTCCTGTGCAACCTACTCTGGATGAACCTGCTTTAGCAGGTGGGTTGGACTAGATGATCTCCAAAGGTCCCTTCCAACCCCACCCATTCTGTGATTGTGTGATTTTTTACTCCACCACCACTTATTTGCTGGTGATAAACTATGACATAGGAATGGGGTGGACAAGCAGGAGGGTAACAGCTTGGACGCAGCAAACACAAGAAGCACATCAAAGCGCATGTGTCAGACCTGAGTGGCCCCAGAACAAATCGTCACCACAGCCCAAGCTTATTGCTCTTTGGGCTCCTGACCCTTGTCCAAAGTCAGAGTCAGTCTCCCAAAATCTGTGACTGGAGTCAGCTTTTGGCTAGCGATTCTCAACAAATTCCACGTAGAATGGATGACCTATTGCAACCCTTTTTAGGACATCAACTATATCCCCATATATCAGAAATATATCAGAAATATTATGTAGATGCTCCAAGAAAAATCATTAACATCACAGAAGCAGAGGTGGAAGTAGGAAACTGGACAGCATCATGCCCAGAGATCTGCCTGCAGCCCATCCTCACAGTACCTGAGTGTTTCTGCCCAAAATTACCATCAGTGACTACTACGGGAGTTATAACCATTAGAGACAACACAGCACATTGAGTGAACAAAGCTGGGCACCTCCCTCTCAGCTGCACCATTCAGATACCCACTGAGAGATCAGGCACTCTCCAAAATGTAGGAAGCCAGGCTGAGCTCCTTTCTCCCAGCTCTAGAGCAGTTCTGTAAGAAGGGCTGTAGAGACATAAAGGAAGCCCCAAAATATCCAGCAGCTGTGAGTGCCCCAGTCATCCCCCAGCAGGCATCTGCAGGCCTGCCCCAGGCCAGAAGGGCAACACCAGACTTTGTGCCATTCAACAGAGGCTGCCAGAGCACAGCTGGTGAAAGGAGACTATTTTCTGCAATGTGGGCAAGGTGCGGGCAGCAAAGCAGCCTTGCTGCACTTTGGGTAGAAATTCTGTCCCTTTTCTTACACTATTAGCTAAAGACATCTGCTCAGTAATGTCTCAAATCTCTCAGCATCACGTAGTTTTTGCTTAAAAGGCCAGTGTTCTCTGGCCATTTAGATAAGCAGGTATTATTAAATCTACTTAGAAATCTTGGATACAGTAACCAACTTTACATAAAAACCTTCTTGATAATAAGCCCGGTGGAAATCACCAACCTGTTTTATTTGGCCGTAAGAGAACCAGTGTTAAGATTTTTCCTACTTCAGTGAAAGAAAAAAAAATCCCCACTTGATTGCTCTTTTAAAAATTGTATTTTGTGTTACATTTTAGCTGGCTGTAAAGACTCTCTTTATACAGTTCGAGTCCTGTATGCAGACCTCTCTGCAGAAGAGAACAGTCTGAGGTTGCTTCTCTGTGGTTTTTTATTTCAATTATATGTGTGCTAATAGCTTCAAAACAACATCTTCGCATTCACAGCGCTCTGAAAAGCACAAAACCTTGAAAACACGGTTCGCCTCCTCTGTCACTTCCACAGGTACTCATTGGGAGTAATGCTGCTGAACACAAGTGGAAAGCAGCACCTCCTGTGTGCTCCTGCGGCTGCTCTGCCCATACGGCCCTGCCAGCACCACTGCTCCCCTGGTATGTGGCCTTTCACCAGGACTCAGACCTCTGGCAGAAAATTGCCCCCCCCTGCAGGAAGCCAGATCCTCTCGGCAGCCAGGCTCTGTCTATAGGACTTGCTGTTCTCCTCAGGCATCCGCAATGCTTGGGCTGTGAGTGCTCTGCCTCGGATGAGACGTGTCCTGCACTCTTAGTCTGTGAAGTCATATAATGGAAGCACATATGGGGAACATGTTGACATTGGTAAGGTTAGTGATGTAACAACAGAAAGCGCATTTACAGGCAAATGGGTTATAATAATTGCTTAAGCAAACAACACAAGAAACATATTGGAAATTGGCCTTTGGTATGCTTTAGCAGTGTTGTCATCATCACCCTGTTTTCACAACAGGTAATACACTATCTCTAATCCTGGCGGACTTGACACTTTTCACAGACACTCTCTGTACATAACTGCTGACAAATATGCACCCTATAGCTTACTGTATACCTTAAGGCACCATTGGGTGTCCCTCCTGTGGCTTTGTGGCATTCACAGAAGGGGGTGATGCAGTTTCAGCATCGCATGTGTCTGGCCTTGGACTTCCCAGCCAAATGATCAACTACTGATTGCAGGTGTTTGGCAGCAAGAGGCCTTCAGCGTGAACCCAGTGAGGCATTAACTACTTTAGCACTGTGCGCTGAGGAGGCGTAGAAAATAAAAAGTGACTAAATCAAGAGATTCCTCTCCCCATCCAAAACCCAACAGGAACTGCTTCTTGATTTCTTTACTTGTTAGTCCTGTTTCTGGATCTTTTCAGTAGGGTCACGACTTTTTAACGGTTTTGTGTGATGAAAGCCTTTGACAAGAGCATATGTCACAGGAAGCACAGTGGTGAGCCATGGCTTTCATATATATGTTAACCAGCCTTTATAGCATTACGGGGTGTGGGTGACACAAGAGTAATTCAGTTAAGCTGCAGCAAAGTACATGGTTTCTGTGCTATAGATCAGAAGATAAAGGAGCGTGGGACTGAAAGGCGAACAGTTGGAGAGCAGCAGCTCCATGGTGTCCCACATCACACGGTTAGTATGGAAACGCTGCTGTGTGAAACGTGGGGGACACGCTCTGCTGGGGACGGTGCTGCTGGGCCCACTGCACCAGGGATACACGCTGCAAAGAAAAGCCTTGCCAGCCAGACAAGTGTTTATGCACAACTTAATGCTGAAGCGAGAATTCGGGACAGCTTGAAGCATTGAAGAATATCACGTTTCTGTTGCAGATAGCCAGATTTGCCCACAAGCAAAATTCACTCGGAGACATGTACAAAGTGAATTTGGTTTTCCTTCTGATAGTGTTGTCATCCCCGCACCCCCATATAAGAGGAATCTCTGGCTGGTGTAAATCTGCCTTTGAATGAGACTCATGCCTCTAAATGCCTCAGGAGCTTTATTTTTTGAAAATCTGACTTTAAAAGTCCTGGTTTCCACCAAGAAAACAGTTGTCTTATTTAGAAAATGACAACAGACCCAGCAGTTGTCCACATTTGCAGTCTCTAAGGAGAGCTACTGAATAAATGCAAGTGTTCTGCTTTGTTGTGTTTTTAATTCAGTATTTTCTACAGAGGCTTAAAAAGTATCATTTACTATAACACAGAATCCTGAGATGAGTAGAATAAAATAATAGGAAATCAAACATTTCTCAGGTTAACTGACAGCCATTTATTGTACTTCTATTTCTAGGCTTCAATTAGAGTAACATAATTTGTAAAAGGCTGAACAGGTAATCAAATTGCAATCAGCAAATCTTCTTAAAAAAAAGAGACAGAGAGAGAAAAGATTTAAACAACAAGCTTTACAGATAGGAGAATAAAAGTAAATTCACTTCAACAGCCCCATGGGAAAATCTAGATGTAATCAATTCCGGCTAAAATTTAATTAAAAGACAGAGCAATGGGATGGGGGACAAAATTCAGGTATATAGGAAATCTTTGAGAAATATTCCAGTGAGAACACAGTGAGATCATTGCTATTCTGCTCATACAGTTGAGTCATATCAGTAAGCAATCCATATACATGCATCATCTGACCTATGGAGGAAAAAATAGACTCATTTTCTGCCCCTACCCAAGAAACTCCCAGCTTAGAGAGGTTAAAAGGCTGTAACAACTGCTTCATAGCATTCCAAGTATTTCTGTGACTATCCCCAAAATAGTAACTGGTTTATCAGTTCTGCTTTATCTAAATCTTAACTCCTCATTGGCCTGCCAAATAATTTTGGTTGAAAATGACCTAGAAATTAAGCATAATAATAATTACAAAAGAGAGAGAGCAAGATAAGGGACACCCAGGGTTTTCTCTAACATGTACAGCCCATGGTCTCAGGCTGCTCCGCAGTGGACTTTTATGGTCACTGCCCAAAACATAAACAGCTCCTATCCATCGCTGCCACTCCTTGTGGGATACTAACTCCTCAGTGTATGACTCTGCTGCTCTTGCCCTGCCATATCTGTGCCTTTCCAGGGGCTTCCAGGTCACACTGCTGCATGCAGCTGGAGAAGGAGGGAATTTGTGGGTGAGAACAAACCCCATCCACATCAGACCTATTTTCCAGATAAATATAGGGTTGTCTAAAGAATAACCACCAGGATTTTCAGATAAACTAAAAACCAAAACAAAAACCCCACCCTAATTTCCAAATAGCTTTACTGCTGCACACCTGTGACTCCTGCACACGTACTAGAGTTCTGCACCTGTGTGTGTAAAACCGGCTTGTGCCCTCATTGCACAACGACAGGGAGCTCAGTGATGTAGCAAAACCTTGACACTGGGCAGTGAGAAAAATAATGTCAGAAGGAGGAAGCAACAATGAAAAACAACAAGAAATAAACATCTCTAAACTCTCAGTTTCATGCTGTCCAGGTAACACTAGGAGGTAAAACATTGCAAGCAGAAATGTAGTTGTCTAAGTTGAGCATATTTCTTCAAAATTCTATGTTATGAAAATTATGAAGAGTCTTCTGTTTGTGTTCTCTTGGAAGAGGTTTCCAACGTCCAGAAGGAAAATGAGAGAATTTGCAGAAGAGAGATGAAAAAGTATCTCGTTGACAGATGCAAGGAAGACATTGTTCTGATTTGTTCAAATGGCCTTATGAAATGTTCATTGCCTATCAACTGATGTATTAATTATTGATAGGGGAAACCCAGCAGGCAGAGCTGCACTCAGTTTGGCCGAGGCTGAAGAAATATGCTGGCTTGTACCACCAAATCCAGAAAGTGCCAGATCCAGGGGAAGCTGTCGCAAATGCAAAATCACCTTTAAGGGGAAATTTCTACATGAAAGCATGACACCAGTAAGAATCCTGTTCCTCTGTCAGTCCCACTTTCTTTGAGTAAATGTGTACGCTAAAGGACTTTTACTTCAGTTGAAATGGTGTATCACATTAACGTGCTTTTTCAAACTTGTATTCTAACTGCTAGGAAAACAAACGTGAAAAGAAAGTTAAAAGCACTCAGAAAGTAATGAAGCGCAAAAACCCTGGCAGCCAACAAGGGTTCTAATAAAAGCAGAAGAAATACATATATAACATAGATGTATACAATATATGCTGGAAGCTAGCTGGATTAGGGATGTGCTGGAAGAGCCACAGTCAGATTTTGCTTAAAATCAGATTACAGTTCAGTGTGACAGGGGTTAAACTGTGTGTTGCAGAAACCTCCTAGGATTTTAGGCCTAAATAGAAAAAACTCATGACACCAGCTATTCGTAAGAAATTTTGCCAGCATGGCAAAATGTTCAGTTGAATAGAAAGTTGAGGCATACGCTGTGTGCATGCTGGATAAGCAATGTGTATTGCTCAGAGATGTGAAAGTTCACTCCCAAAAACAACACTGGGGATGGCGTTTTCTCCAACCTAAAAAATCCTTCTATTGATTTTTTTCCCTTTAAAGAAATCACATGCCTACCACATTTCAAAGGGAACTGTCCATCCTGCACAAGCTCCTGTTTTTCTGCTGTTGCTTTTCCCTGGGTCTCAGTAGGGGTGCAGTTCCACACTTGCAATGTGTATACAGCAGGCCAGTACATTGCTCACCCAGCGTACAGTCTCAATCCCTGCAGGCAGGCAGGCTGGCCTTACAGCTAACAGCAATTGCAGAAAAAGAGATTCAGAATCACTAACAAAAGCCTTGCTGAAGACACTGAAGAATTTTTCAGACACTCAATCCGGAAGCAAGTGTGTAATTATGCATCACGGCTCACACACAAAGCTCTACTGAAACTCCTCTCCTCTCCTCTCCTCTCCTCTCCTCTCCTCTCCTCTCCTCTCCTCTCCTCTCCTCTCCTCTCCTCTCCTCTCCTCTCCCCAAAATCTTCCTATTTGTTGTGTTTTGGTTTTGTTTGTTGTTTCTTTTTCCTTGCTTTCTTTTCTTCTTCCACACAAACTGTTCTCTTGGCCTTTGAGTAGATTCACAAGATCTACTCCTGACCCACTTCTATATTGTTACTCCTGCAGCTCTCATCAAGAAACTTGGCAGAACTAAAAGGCTTAGTAGCAAGGCAGCAGAGTCCTCTAATGAGCTACACCAGCGAGCAAACCTTCCCCAGCCTCACCCTGCCCTTGTTTCGGTTTCTTTGTCATTCAGGTCAGGAGCAAGCTCTCAAAGGAAGAAGCTTGATCTCCCTCATGGAGCAGAGACTCTGGAACCAAGCTCTTGCATTTAACCAGAATAGCAGCCCATGGAGGACCCTCAGAGCAAGCAAGGACATTTTGAACCTTTAGGGAAGAAACCAAACTCACTCGTCCTACTTGGAGACTTACAGCTTTAAGCGGAAATGTCTGATTTGGCATACCGCTCTTGGAAGCTGATAACATGCCAAAACGTAAAAATAACTGCAAAGATACAAATACAGTCAAGGACAAGAAAAAAGGACAATGTGATTAACTTTGATATCGCACTTGTGCAAAGTGGTAACAAAGAAAGTGACGGTGAAAATGAACAGTTTTGGGTTTCCTTCTGCTCATTGACTTTTTGCACCTGGCAGAACTGTGCTGCTTTTCACACCTCCACCTCTCGGCTGTCCAACCCTGCACACACCAGGTGCCCACGTGTGCATAGGGCTCCCCCAGGGCTCTGACAGGCCTGTACACCAGCACAGAGAGGCAGCCCCTCAGCCAGCAGGCAGGATTTGCAGCGTGATTAATATGTTTCACCCTTGCTGGAAAGGTGCTTTACAAAGCTCCACTGACCTCTATCATTCCTAACTAGTAAAGCAAAAAAAAACCCAAACCCAAAAACCTAAGAAACTGAAAGGAATTTTAACAAGAGAAGTCAGTGTATGCTCTTTTTTTACAGGGTGTTATACTAGAAATAGAAATCTTTTGCAACTTAAAAAGCAGCTAGACATGGAGCACAACCAACAGCAACACTTCTTAGACTGGAGAAGCTTCAGTTCCAGATCTGGAGCTTTACATTGTCTCTAACCTTCACACCTCCCGTTATGGGATCAGGGCTCCAGAAGCTGCAACCACTGGCACAAAATAAAGTTTTTGGTTGTCTGGGCAAAGTGGATGTCACCAGCTTCCCTAATACTCTTGCTAGGTTACAACTATAAGTGCTGTTCAAGAAAATAAGCCCTTTATTATGTACAGTACGCCACAGTTTATTTTCTTCAAGCAAGTGCAGAATACAAGAAAGTGGCAGGAATTACTGCTGTAGCAGCTAATGTAAATTTTTTTCCTGCAGTATGAGTAGACTCACTGACACCATGAGCTCCACTTGGTCCCTAAATTACACTAGTATGTATCTCAACCCCAATGCAAAGGGAGCACCTCTTAGTGACACACACATTTTGTTTGTTTGTTTGTTTTTGCCAGAGGGGTCTATGATAATTTAGCATGGTCTCCTGAACAGTGCTGGTAATGTTCATTTGTTTAGCAACTCCTTTCAAGAATACCAGCAGAGGAACCAATTAATTTTGTGACAGCAGTGGTCGTTTGCAGAACGCCACCTCGCGCCTATTAATGACTTCAGGAGGGCAGCCCCCCCTTCTTTGGGGCCAAGCCCTTCAGCCCTCCTTTCTCTGAGGCCAAGAACAGCCTTTGCATACCAGCAATGGAGTTATGAAGCCACACACAAACCTGTGAACAACAGCTGAAACTCTGTCAGTAGTCACTGGTTCCCTGTGTGATCCAGTATGTTAGTGACAGAAAATCACAATGTGTGTTTTCTCTTAGCAAGGTTTAAGTACCTGCAAACTGTGATTTCCAATTCTAGAAAGAGCACATATTCATGGAGCTGTTAAGCTGATAGCCTTACTTTTTTAAGCTGATACTGTCTCCTTTTGGCCTGTGTGATTTCAGTGCACTACATCTATGCAAATATCCTGCCACAAATTATATTGATGATATATCCTCCAGCTTGCAGATCAGATAAGATCACAGCACATTGTTTAAAGATTTGGCTTTTATACAGTCAGAGACTGTGCCAAAAAGCAGTATATTACAAAGCAAAGCCTTTGTTTATAAAAGAAAAAAAAAAACTCCCACTGGAGATCTCCTTGTTGTATACATGGGAAATTATAGGAGTAAAATTAGATTGGTATAGTTTAATAAAGGTTATACTCCCAGAGCTGACACTTTTTCTTGAATGATATACTATTTCCTTACCCACTTCATGTTTTTTCACAGAGATTTAAGATAGAATACTTCATGTTGAGTCCATTAAGGGTGTAAACATGGTCACTGAGAGATGCAAGGTTCATCAGTGCTCCTTGAAGTATCAGCATCCATCAGCTGTTGTGCTTGTTCGTATGCTCAGGGTTGAGCTAATCACCAGATTTGGAATGGGGAAGCAATCCTCTTCCAGATTAGCTCATCAGAGACCGCTGGTTTTTGTTTGTCTTCCTCTGCCACATAGTACGTGGTCTGGAAACGTCTGCAAATGTCACCCAGCAAATCTCCTGCTAGCCAGGAAGACTCAGAAATGCCCTTGATCTCTCCCATTCTCCTCCTGCAGCACAATTGTTGTGGCATTTAGTCTTCTAGCACAGACTTGGGGTCTGTTGTGAGAAGCCTGGAGTTGTACAGAATCCCAGGGTGAGGTCTGTGCATCTGCACTGCACCTTTCTGCAATTTGAGAGGCACCAACTCAGTGACTCGGGTAGTGCCCTTCAGTCCTGCATCTTCAGTTCACCTTTGTGGCCGACCCCTTGCTCTGGAAGGACTGCCATGGAAGGAGCTCTGCAGGTATTGTGGATGCAATATCCCAACATATCTCTAGGTGTACAAGATTACCCATGAGCTATTGGCTCTATGTTCATTTATAGTGTGAGGAGTGAGAGGGAGTCTTTTGGGGTTCATCTCTGTTCATCTCTTCTGTTCAGTCTGCATTTGGTCAGACGAGTTCCACCCACCAATAACGATACCATTTCAGGCTTCAGCCTTAACTCCTAGTGTCAATGTAAGCAACGTGCTGGGCTTTGTTTTACACTCTGGTTTTGAAAAAGACTCTTAAAATTAGTGTAAGAAAAATAAAGCAACTGACTGCTCTGTTTACATGCTAACTTTACCAAAGATTCAAGTGTAGAGCTCAAGATCACCCCACTCAATTGTAGACATTTAACCCAGCCAGCTAAACAACCTTGGTTCCTATACAATCAACAGACAAAAAGAGGCTCCTCAGAGAGGGAGTCAATTAATCTGAAGGTCTGGCAGCTCTGGAAGAGCCTCTCTCCCGGCAGCACAGGGCCAATGTGGCTTGCTTGCCTTCGCTAAGCAGGATGAATGCAGGCCTTAGAGATGAACAAACTGGGAAGACAGACAAACGAGAGGAGCAGAGAGTGAGATGAAAGCTGCTGCAAATCTGACATCTGTTTTGTGCAGTGTGTGTTTCTCACACACAGATTTGAGGTGCAGGGGTTGCACTTTGCTCACCCTTTGCTGAGCACCACACACAACCATCTCCTCACGTGGGTCGTCCCACCACAGCCAGATACTTCCATGCTGTTGCAGGTCACAGCACCACATTTGCGGTGCATGCAGGAGAATGAACCTTTTTCCTGTTTCAGATCCGCCTACAAAAGCACAGCTGAGTTTTCAGAAAGTATTTTACGCCCTGCCTGTGTGCAATGATACAGATAGCTTTCAACAGAAGTGAGAAAGTATTGGGGGGAAGGAATCCTCCTCTGAGAATTTAGTGTTAAGGCCTTCATGAAAGATGTCATTATAAAGAAATGAATGAATGCATTTGTCAGCCTCTGGGAGGTTTCAGAGTGGCTTCTATTTTTATCTCGTTTTATCCCTTGAAGGAACTGAGAACTAATATTTGCAATGCCTGACTGAGGATATTAATGTTTTCAAAAAGCTGCCATTCCTTCCAGGGCAAGAAATAGAGTAACCTGTTTGGATTTTTTCACTGGTTTGTCTCTTGAAATGAAATTTCTGTGACTGTGTTTTCAGCAAGATTTGCCTGCAGGACCATCCAAACCTTCTATTCCTGTCTCTTCATCCACTATCTAACCTCAACAAATCTGAATGATGTGTAATCAGCTAATACATGTCCAAAATACACTTCTTTTTCTTTCCTTGAAGTATTTTTGCTATTCTGTGTGCTATCGTTCAGTCTGGACTTACAGACATCTCAGAGACCACAGGTTTGTGTAAAATCATGAAACGTGTTTGCTGAGGATAAAATGCTGAGGAGAAAAAAAAAAAAAAAAGAAAAGTATGTTTTCAGAACAGAATAATCTCATGGCTGTTATATCGGTACCAAACTCCCTGAGTGCAACAATTTGCCTGCCTGGAGCAGACATATTTCTATTTATAGTTAGCAGAGTGGTAAATCATTAGTCCAGTTACTGGTACATTCATGCCTCAGAACAAGCGTCCGCAAAATACGAGAAGGCTATTTGAAAAATCATCACTCGCTACTGCAAGACTAGATGAGACTTGTCTAAAAGGCTGTTGATCTTGCATTTGATGAAGCAGACAGGTCAGTGCTGAGCACACGCTATTACCTTGCCAGAGGCTAGGTCTATTGTCAGGGCAACACTCGTGGCCTCCATTGGCCTGAACAGCAAACAATCAGCAGTGGAAATTGAGACTGGAGATCCCATCAAAAGGAGATGGCAAAGAACTCACTGCGTAAGGTTATGTTAAGGACCTTTCCTGTATGGAGCAAAGACTGCATATATGTTTTCATTCATTATGTTTCAAATTTCACTCTTCGCGACATGAAACCATTACCAGCCTAGTCACATGCCCAGTGTCTCAGGACTTAGTGTGGGGAAGAGGACGAGACACTGAAACCTCTGAGTGCCCTGCCACAGAAACAGGGCAGACTTGCATTTTTCAGGACTTTTCTTCTTGATTATTTCCTCTGCAAAATTAAAATAAGCAATTTAAAGGAAAATTCGAATTAGCATATTGAGGACAGTTTATTATTTATGAGATGGAAATCAGGATCTTGGATGACTGAACTCATTAAAGACCATTTGGAATAGTTTCCATCTATTTCTTCCACGGTACCCACATAACAAATAATTCACACAGTAATTAATGCCACGTCTTCCCAAACAATACATGCTTCCGACAGGAACTGTTCAAATAGGAAATGCACGAAACTGCACTGAAATAGCAATAAGCTTAAAATACACACCAGCAAAACCAGGAGACTTTGTGTCAGGGCAATCACAGCTGCTTAAGCTGAACTTACTGGGCCAAAGACACCCCTGACTTAAATCAGAGAAGGTCAGCAGAGGTAGACAAGAAGGGTATTTGGCCCTGCACTGATACACCTCTCATCTGACCCTAAGTCTGGGGCCTACAACAGACAGCACTCCGTCTTTCTGCCCATGCAG
Source organism: Columba livia (assembly GCF_036013475.1). Lineage (NCBI taxonomy): Eukaryota > Metazoa > Chordata > Aves > Columbiformes > Columbidae > Columba > Columba livia. The sequence continues at coordinate 77,971,067 of NC_088604.1, forward strand.
ACTACATGGTGTAGCACAAGAGAAACAAGCCTATCTTCCTCCCTAGCTGTAGCCCACAGGACTATATGCATAGCAGTGAATTACATACTTTTCCAGCGTTGCAAATACGTGTGAAAAGCTCCTACAATGATAGCTAGGCTTTGCAGCGGAGTGCAGCCCTGGGATCCCCTGTCCAGGGCCAGCCGAAGAGCCAGCAGCAGGGTAGCTGTGTCAGCACAGTGCTGTGCCTGGATGAATCCTCCCAGGAGTTGCAGAGATAATTAGCTCAGGCAGGCTGCCACATCTGCAGAACCTAAGAGCCTTGCATGGCAACACGGTGAGCTAGGCAGACACAGCAGCCTCTCGGAGCATCTCCCCTTGTGCTGCAGGAGCCACTCCTGAAATGCAGGAAAGAGCTGGTCAGATTTTATATTAGGAAATTGCTCACTTTCAGCTGCTCTTCACTGCTTCTGAAGGTCTGGTGGCCTCACCACTGGGCTGTGGTGTGGCATTTCAGGGGCAAGCAAAACAATCCCAGGGACAGCCACTTGCCATCACCTGCCAAGGCCCTGCGGGGCTGGCAGGGATGCTGTGTGCTTTGTGCATCCCAGAGATTTCTTCCCTTCCAGGGGGTACTTATCCACTCAGCATCACTATGAAACACTGGTCATGTCTTATGAGAGGAACTCAGGCACTGAGAAATTAGATCTTCCCAAGGAAACCTATGCGAAAGAGGAAGTTGAAGCTAAATCTCGTTTCTCATATTTATTATCCTAAAACACAGCTTATTCTTTCCTTCTAATCAATAATCAATCACAGCCACCACCATGGTAAGTAGGAGTCAGCAAATTATGGACATTTGCAGGACACCAGTGGGAAGTACTCCGTCCTTGCCTCCTGGCAGAGTAAGAACAGAAGCTTGAAAGGATGAAGCATGCACGAGTGACATCATGGTTGAGATCCCTGGAACAAAGCTGTTAGCCAAGAAAAGGACTTCATCTTTAGAGGGGAAATCCTACTGCCAGGCAAGCCAGGGACAAATGTTCATCAGAAAGTCATCTGTCTCACAGTTCACCTTACTTAACCACGGAATTGCCACCCTGTCTCCTTGGAAAACAAGAAGGCACATGAAAAATACAGGGCTAACTGGTTTCTCTTTTTGCCACCTCCACAAGCAGCTTCATACCTCCTGTTCATTAAGGGAGATGAAGTAGAAGAGGGAGAAGATGTTTTTCCCCTTCCTACCAGGCACAGGCACTTGGGTATCACTCAGCCTCATGAGGAGGATCTGGTCCAGCTCTGCAGCTCTGCCTAACAATATCCTTGGCTCTTTTTGTTTTGCTCTCTCTAAAGGAGAGCTCCCAAAGCAGTCAAATTGATTTTAATTTGATTTTAAAGGGAAAAAGAGAAGCAGCTTAGAGTTGAAAATGTGCAGTGAACAAAACAGCTGTACTGTAAACCTCTGAAAAAACATACTTTAGAATGGTAATTATGACAGATTAAACAATGAGTGTCATCAGTGTGATGGTACAATGCACACAACACTAACTGTTTCCTACTCAAATATTTGCAGACATATCCAATTTTTTATTGTAATGAAATCTCATCTAACTATTGAATTGACTTTAAGAACCATCCTGAGGCTCACAAGAGCTTTCACTGTCAGAAGCTCTGTCAGATACTTGAACTGTAATTCACCCCCAATGGCTCCCAGCTTGAGCTAGAGGAATGCTGTAAACGTAGCTTTTTAGGAGGTGGTGAGTCTGAAAAATCACTGCCTACAGAGAGAATGCTAAACCCTGAGAGGGGCTGAGGATCTAACCTTCTCTACAGTTACAACAGGAATTGTAAGGGCCCCCACACCTTTGAGAAAACTTTTGGTACAGATTTTCTCTGCTTCTCAAACACATGCACACAACTGTGCTGCTGTGTGATTAAGTGGTCCTACTCGGATGGCTGAGCACCTGGAATCCTTTCGTCATTCAGTACATATGTGCATGACAAGTATGGGCTGCAACCATTAAGCCAAAGAAAATAAATTGATCCCTTGGAGAACTTTCTGTGAGCTTCCCAGCTATTGGATGGGGAGTAACACAATATAAACAATAATACATTAATTAATGGTAAATGACAGCATGTGAACCCATGGGGTTTCTGTTAATATCAAATGAGTTCATGATGGTTTATATCAAGTAAAAGGAAAGACTGCTGGCAAAGCCTCCACATGCTAATGACACCCAGTTATTTAAGGAAATTGGCTTTGCATGTTGCTGGGCATTATGTAAAGAATATTCAATGGACTGAATCCTGAGGTCAACCCTTCACTATTGTTTTAGCAAAAATGTCTATTGGCTTTAATAATAACTTTTTTTTTTTTTCCTAATAAAGGAAATCACCTCAGATGTGACCCTTATGGATATGTCTCATTGTCATGTTCAGTATAGTTGTCTAAACTCCTGTATTTGTGGCGTCCTGCTTCCTGTTGGCTCTCACGGAGTCATTCTCTCTCAAGTATTCACCAGATTTTCCCATGTTTCCTTTAACTGTCTTATTGAACTGATTTTCCCCAGATCCAAGAAAGATGATGAGGACTGCTCAGTACAGAAGGAGAAGCTGTGTTTTGTCGCAGTCCCATTAATTCTTGAAGAAATTTGGAAGCAGAAGGCAAGCTGGCATGGGTTGTATTTCCAAGTTGGCTCTGAAAGCCACAGATTCACACATATCTCGAAGGCCAACCATTTCCCCCTGCTGAGGTAATGAGAAAACAATCCTGTGTGCCACCCCTGCTGACTTTGCAGAAGTAACTCTGCCATAAACCTTAACTCTCACCACTCTGTGAAAGTAAAATCTTAAGGACAGCAATGAAATCATTAAAAAGACGGGAAACAGACGGGTGTTTGCCAAATGGAGACGGACCACACATATGGGCAAATAATGTTTATTTTAACACTCCCAAAGTCTGCTAAAGACAGTAGGGAATGAAAATAAAAGTGAGAACTATCATACTGAAGTAAGAGGAGTTAACAAGCATCTTCAGGGTAGCAACACAAAAGAGGTTATTTCGGAGCTGTATGGCTGAACAGGTTCTGTACCAGCTGTTCTGACCGCCCAACTGATGAGGCACTTTGTGGACATGAGAAGTGGGGAGAAATCACAGCATCCTTCATTTTGATGGATAGCAAAATGCCTGTGCCAATAACACCATTGCAACTGTTCCCAGGCTGCTCCATACATCACTAGATCTGGGTCAGCACAAAATTAGGGATCATGAAGAAGAAACTGGACACAGGAAATAGCAAAGCTCCGTGCAAATCTCCGCACAATACACAGAAATGCATGCAAACGGCAATTTCTGAATAAATTTAACTTTCTCATTTGACTTAATTCCTTTTCAAAACCTTTTCTAGATCCTTCAAGAGAGAAACCTAAACATATTGCAAAAACCTCAAATGCCTTGCTCATGTATTTTAACCTTTTTTTTTGAGCTGAAGAAGAGAGTTCATGAAAACTGAGAGAGTTATCAAAGGCTGCCATCCTTATTCCTGAATTTCTTCCTGTTTATTGCCTTTTCACAAGTGGCTGACTCAACAGACAACTGAGAAAAGACTAAATAAGTCTTCTCTGGGTGGCACTTTAAGATGGAGTATTTTAAGAACTGCTATTATATTGCAGCTGAATATTTCAGCAGAGTGTCTGACCCCCTTCTGAATCACAGTGCCACCAGGCTAAATATTTGCACAAATTCCGAGCATCGCCCTGCAGATTCTGCACAGAGAAGAGTGATTTTATATCAAGGCAAACAACAGTTCTTTACTCCAGGATGTGATCTGTAAAAATAGCAATCTCGAGAACAACACCAGAATAAGTAGATTTAATTGTAGATCTAGCAAAAGCCACGTTTTCTCAGGATCTTTTTTTTTTTAATAGCCATACTTCTCCATCCATAAACAGGTATACAACTGTACAGGAAGATTTGTGTAGAGAGATCAATGAATCTGAAATTTTACAGAAATCAAGGGTAAAAGAAGACAGATTTGAACCAAAGTTGCTGAAAAGTGGCTGCTAATGGTACCAATTGCCTGGGATGGATTTTTTTGAGACAAAATGTTAGTACTTCAAACATACAAATAAGGTCAGTGAAAGACTTCACTGAATCAGCAAAATTCCTCAGCCTTCCAGTCTTTCAGAGAAACAAAACAAAACAACCAAAAAACAACAGAATTGAAGTCTATTTCTAAGAAAGGAGGACTACAGAGATTGCACTGAAAAGAATGAGAGCTATTTTTAAAAGATTACTGAATGTAACTAATGCAGACCTTAATATGTACCTGCTGTCTTTGGGGCAGTAGCAGGTAACGAAACTTGGCTCCATAACCCAGCCACTCTGAGGCATGCCTATTTTCTAAACCACTCTTTTGTGACATGCAATCTACAGAACTGTCATCACAAGTCTCCCTAAAATGCTGGTTCATAGAAACCAGGACTACTGGAAAGAAAAACATCTTTTCTTCTAGCTTGCAACTCGACAACAAAATGTTCTTTTCTGTTTGTTTTGAAGAGACTATGCTCTCATGACCAGAGGATTGACTTAATAAAACATGTTAACAAGAATAAATCGAAAAATCAATGCCACTTTCTATTTGAATACTTGTTCTGTCACTCACTCACTGACTGATCTTACACAGCTTATTAACACGTATAGTTTTCATAAGTATTCAGTATTTTTTATTTATATTGTCTGCGCAGGATGAAATACAGGAATAAGGCTGATTTTCAATGACACAAAATTGAAAAGCTTAGTTTCACATGAAACTGTTGGTTCAGCTTCTTAAAACAAGGCTTTGGTTCCTCCATAATTTAGCCCCTAACTTCATCACAGTTACCACACACAAAGATGCATCTCTTGCCTACTCAAGTTGGAAGTCTCAAAATTAAGAGGTTAAAAATCTTGGACTAAACGCCATAGTGACAGCATGCCCATCTCTAAAATGGGCAAAACACCAATCCTTTGTATTCCCAGGAGGCCTCTAGAGAGACTCTTTGACCACTGTTAAAAACATCTGTCGCTCTCATTGTATCAGGGAGTCTTCTGTCTTCTTTTATTGAGAATAACAACTAAACTGTCAGGCCCTCCTGGGATGAAAACGGGCTGGAGGAAAAGGAAACACAAGGAAAGCAGACAACTGACGGCAGGAGATGAATGTGGCAGGGAAATGGACTGGCCATTTGTTTCCTCTGCCACAATGCTGATACAATGGCAATACCCGAGCGCTAGCAGCCTCGATGGCAGAGGACTTGTAGCTCTTAGACTCACGTATTTACAATAGAGGCAGTGGAAGAACTGTGAGGAACTTAATTATTTGCTTCTTAAGCCCTGGTCACAATTCAGAGGTCAAACTCCTTAATTCTCTTCTAGAATAGCACAGCATAGATCAGACTACTGCAGTTGTAAGTCACCTACAACAATCATCTATAACTGCCTGAGCACTTCAGGGCTGACCAAGGTAAAGCATGTTATTAAGGGCATTGTCCAAACGTCTTTTCAACACTGACAGGCTTGGAGCTTCAACCACCTCCCTGGGAAGCCTGTTCCAGTGTTTGATCACCCTCTCGGTAAAGAAATGCCTCCGAATGTCCACTCTGAATCTCCCCTCGGGCAACTTTGACCATTCCCATGCATCCCATCACTGGGTACCAGGAAGAAGAGCTCAGCACCTCCCCCTCCACATCGACTCCTCAGGAAGCTGTAGAAAGCAACGAGATTGCCCCTCAGCCTCCTTTTTGACAAACTAGACAAGCCCAAAGTCCTCAGCTGTTCCTCACAGGACATTCCTTCCAGCCCTTTCACCAGCTTTTTTTCTCAGATGTAACAGCTAATGAAATATGTGTCCTTTAAATAATAATGATCAAGAGAACTGACCAACAGTGAAGAATTGGATTATTTAATCATTTCCCACTGGTTTTTGCTTTTATAAAAAGTGATTGGAACTTGGCAGAGGAAATAAAGAGGGGAAAAAATGAGAGAATACAAAGAACAAAGAGAGGGGAGTGGTGTTTCTTTTAGTTACTTCCCTGGTGGCAAATGGTGAAGATGTACTGTAATTTTAACTGATCACCATCAGTTTAAGGTACATTGGTTTAGAGTGAACTTTCTAATTGAACAAAATAATTTTCTACCTAGCTCAGCAAGTATTTTCTGTGCCTGTGGCAAGGAGGTTCTGCTGTAAGAGGAGGGTGGTCAGAGAGGCAAGGGCACTCTCTTCACCAGGTAGGAGGGCAAGGAGTGAAATTCTCCACAAGCATGTCTATTCCAACTCCTAGTTTACATGAAGGCTGGAGAAAAAGTAGGAATTTATTAAGATACGACCATGGCCCTCAGGCATTACAGAAATTGAGACATTAAATATGAAGAGGTGACATTTGCAGCTTATTAGAAAAAAAATTATTAATGTGGAACTGCAGATTTTAAAATCTCAGCTACGTATGAGCCCTCAACTGTGGAGAGACTCTCCAGTACACAGCCTTTGGCACAGACCTTGATGTTTCTCTTGGGGTGGGAAGAGGCCACAAAGCACAGAACACTGTAACATCCCTGACTCTACAAGCACTCCTGCTGACTGATGGCACCCAGTGTGCTGTTTTAGCCCTGCCCCTGGGGCTGCTTCTCCTGACTCACAGTGGGGAAAACATGACCAGGGCCTCAGCCGCTGCCTTCTGGACTGAGGGCAGGGGCATGACAGCAGCTGCCACGCTGCACTGGCCACCCATCAGCGGGCACTAGGAAGCACCTGGTTTTCCCCTGCTGCACCGGCTGCCCCCCACTCAGCCTCTTCCCGCAGCCCGAGGCCAGGACAGGCCTCGACATAGAATCATTTCAGTTGGAAAAGACCCTCGGGATCATTGAGTCCATCCATAACCTAACTCCAGCACTAAACCATGTCCCCAAGAACCTCGTCTAAACACCTTTTAAACACCTCCAGGGATGGTGACTCCACCACTTTCCTGGGCAGCCTGTTCCAATGCCTGACAACCCTTTCCGTGAGGATTTTTTTCCTAATATCCAATCTAAACCTGCCGCGGTGCAATTTGAGGTCATTTGCTCTTGTCCTATCACTTGCTACTTAGGAGAAGAGACCAACACCCTTGATGCGACAACCTCCTTTCAGGTAGTTGCAGACAGTGATAAGGTCTCCCCTCAGCCTCCTTTTCTCCAGGCTGAACAGCCCCATCAGACTTGTGCTCCAGGCCCCTCACCAGCTTCGTCACCCTCCTCTGCACTCCCTCTAGTATTTCAATGTCCTTATGATGAGGGGCCCAAAACAACACAGGATTCAAGGTGCGGCCTCACCAGTGCTGAGTACAGTGGCACAATCACTTGTCTAGACGGCAAGTCCGCCGTGGGACTCGAGGCCACGGGGCCCTGCTTACCTCCCCAGCCGTGGGGCCGGGGGCCTCGTACTCCCTCAAACCCCTGTGCCCGTGCGGCCCCTGCGCTGCAGGGCTGGCGGGCAGCACTTCCCGTGGCGCCATCGCCCACCCGGCACGGACTACAGCTCCCAGTGTGCTTTGCAAAGGCGCGTTGCTGGGGGCAACGGCACGGGGGGAGACTCCCTGGGGCGGCTGGACAGTGCTCCTCTCGCGAGAAACCGGCGGCCTCCCCACACACGCATCTCCCGGGCAACCCGGGGCGGCCATGGCGGCGGCGGACGCGGAGGGGCTGTTCGCGCTGGAGCTGCTGGTGGAGGCGGTGCGGGTGGCGGCGCCGGGCCCCGCGCTGCGCCCGGCCGTGGCGCTGCGCCTCCTGGACTTCCCTACCCTCCTCCTGCGGCCCGCCGCGCCGCCCCTGCGCCCGGGGCAGGCCTTCCCCTTCGGCCGCGGCAAGCGCTGCCTCTTCCGCTGGCGCCGGGGCTCGCTCTGCGCCGCGCTGCGCCGGCGGCCGCTCCGCGCCCTGCTCCTGGCGCTGCCCGCCGGGCGCGCCCCGGGGACACCCCGCCTCCTCGGCAGCTGCAGCGTCTCCCTGGCCCCTGCTGCCGCTGAGCTGCTGCAGCGGCCCGGGGCGACTGGTTCCTGCGGCCGCCGAGGCTGCTTCCCGTTGTGCGACTCCGCGGGCCGCCCCGTCGGGGATTTGGTCCTGGGCTACCGGCTCAGCAGCCTGGAGGCCGCTGAGGAGCCGCCCCCGCCGAGCCCCGCCAGCCCCCAGGCTGCCACGCCAGCTGCTGCATCCCCTGAGCCGCGGGATGAGGAGGAGGAGGGTGAGGAGCTGGAGGGCAACATCTTTTGCCCTCCTGTACTGTATTACAGCCGTGAGCCCACTGACCCACTCCTGCCTCCACCAGCAGCGGCGGCTGCAGGGCAGTGGCAGCACGTCGAGGCCTGGAGACCCCAGGAGCAAGAGCAGGGCCAGATCCCGCCACGTCCCAGTGTTGGGCCCTCACTGCTGCACCCTGCCAGCCCTCAGCGGCTCCACAGCGCCCTGGGGCAGCTGCCGCTCCTCAGCGCCCTGCTGGCAGAGCTGTCCGTGCTCACCCGAGGCGCTACACCTGCTGCTGTGCACCCCCATCTGGCCTGGCTCTACCAGGCCCCGGGAGCTAGTGGCATGGCCTCACAGCCCCCCAGCCGCTCCTCTGCTTTCAAGCCTGCAGAAGCACCTTTGGGGCCAGGTGGGAGCAGTGGAGCTGCTGGCCCTCGATTCCAGCGAGATCAGCAAGAGACCATCTCGCCAGGGTCTTCTTGGACTGGGAAAGGATCTAAGAAAGCTGTACCCCAAGGAGAGCCCAGCTCTGAAAGGAACTGCAAAACTAAGGAAAACAGACCTCCCAGAAGGAAACTGTTGTACGGGCTGACAAATACTCTGAGGCTACGGCTGCAGCAGACCAACCCAGATAAGCTGATAATTCATGAAAAGAGAGAGCAGTACAGAAAAAAGCAAATGGAGATGTTGAAGGAGAGAAGCCCTTTATCCAAAAGAAAGCTGCTTCGAAATGCTGGAGGACAGAATACAGTTTCTTACAGGCACTGTAGCAAGGGAGACAGTTCAAAGCACAATAATCGATTTGATAAAGCTGTTCAGACTTCATTACAAAACAGTGTTCCTACAGAGTATGTTTCTGTGACAGGAGATGTGTTCCCTGACCTGCAGAAACAGGCTGGTGAAAGTCTGGTGAGCAATGATGAAATTTCAAGCAAGGAACATCCACGCAAAGTAACTACAGCCCCCTTACTGGAGGAAACTGTATTAAAATCTGCTCACAAGGAAGAGTATGCAAAAGCCCAACTCCCAACAGCTTTCCCATCAGATGGCAATGCAAAGGGAAGTAATGAGGAAGCAGTACACTTAATTCACCATAAAACCATGGAGCATGATGACACGTCTGTTGTAAGTGATCATAAACCAAGCCCCAGCAGGAGTGTTGAAAACAACTCTGAATTCATTTACTCAGATGACTTTGCTAGTCCTGAGAACACAATTTATTCAGAGGACTTCAGCAGTGCTGAGTGTACAGACAGAGACTTGGAAGCTCTTGACAGCAGTCCTGAACCTCTGTGGCTTGAAAGCCCAAAGCAAGGTTGGTCAGATACAGAGCCGGAATCCAGCAGGTCCAGAATTTCAAAGACAAGTCAAAGAGCTGAAAGTACTTCAGATCTTCTGCCAATTCCTTCAGTTTCATCCCCAGTCCAGTCTTTGAAGAGAAAACACGACTTAAAAACCAGCAAGAAAACTAGTAGTGAATCTGTTGATTCAGTTAAAGATGCCTCCATTCAGGCAAGGTTATTGGATGAAGAGCAGATCAGTAAGAAAGAGAACAGGGGCGATCAGCAGATTAAACAAGCATCTACACTGAGAAGCACACAAGTTAGCTCCGATACTGACCTGAATAAAGGAAAGGGGCAGACCTCTGCAGGAAGAAGCCAGCCAGTAACTCCAGTTCGCTCCTACTGGCCATCTAACGTGTCTGACCTTGAGCTTAGTGTCCTGGAAAACAGCATGTCAGACAAAGAGGAGGATTTTCTGGGGAAACTACATGTTCCTAATCAATGCAAAGACATCAGTGAACTTGTAATAAACAAACTTCCGGGATACACAGTGTAATTACAAGTTTTCACTGTCTGGATTAAGATACAATATTTAGTGCAATATATACAAGTTAACTTAAGACTGTATCGTGCACAATTAATACATTGGTGAATTTACTTAAGAGTTTTTTTTAATAAAGTAATATTTGAATATCAAACAAATAGCTCTTACGTGGTACCTACAGAATGACTTCAGTGTCAGTATTTTAACATAAAACTAAGCCAAACAGCACAAGAAACATCACTTACTGTCAAATCTAAAAGTGAAGACAGAAGCAGCAAATGCAGTCAGTAAGCATAAAACTTGTCAAGGGTAGAATAGTACAGAAGCAGTCAGGTACAAAATATGTTCCTAACTGAATGTTAAGTTTTTATCCCTCATGAACACAGTTCCACACTTCATTTTCATTACAAATAGTTAGTTAAAACATACTGTCACAACCAGTAAGCACAGACTTTTATCAGCTAATGTGCATTGTGATGTGTTTGTTTCACTGTTCTATGACTAAACACAGCTGACCAGAACTAGATGAGCCCTTTTAGAATTTCTTAGGTTTAATTTTCTCATGTAAGTCAGATTTTCACAATTGATTATAAAATACTTTAGGAATTATTGGTCACAGTAAATCTATATAATCTGGGGGGGGCTTTGAGAGGTTGATGGAAGTTATTTGACCTTGAAGACTGGAGGTGTGCAAAGAGGAGGGAAGAGCGCAGTAAATTTTCAACGCTTTGGAACTCCCAGATTGCATTCTCTGATACTGGGGCCAGGGGGAGGTCAGCACCCACAGTCCATAAACTTGGACCAAACAAGCATCATCATTTACAGATTTGAGATAATGAAGAATTTGCCATGTCCCCTTTTTGGTTCCTGTGGGTAAATTGCTACCTGCCACATTCCCTTTTTTGCTATGATGGCTGAACTACCATCTGATGTTCACTTTGGATTTCTGGTTTGTTTTTTTTAGGACTTCCAGTTTGATCACTGAACTTAACATCTTCTCTCGTGTTTAACTACTGAGTATTTTTAGAGTCTATATGCCTGTTAAAAATTTCAGAGACGTTCTTTGACTTGAACCTGAAGACAGCTCAAAATTCCTCCCTTAGGTTTTAGGTCTCTCTTGTCCCCACTTTCCACTCTCTTTGAGGAGTTTGTCTCTTTTGCCAGCTTCACATTCTGAACTGTCTCATCATTCGGGACATTTATCATCAAGACTGTTAAATGACAGACTCACAAACTCCCCCTTTCCCTGTAATTTACAATCTGACTTTCCTCAGCTTTTCGATTTCTCACTGTGGTTCTCCATGTACTTATTGCAACTCTGTGTTTAACATCTTGAAGGGATTTTTTACTTCCATCCTCCTATGTGTTTATTTTGTAGGAATGACAGTACCTCCCCTATTTAAAGTACTAACATCTGTGAGGATTATTCAAGTATCTGCTGTTGACTTCTGAGAATGCTACTAATACTATTTTTAATCTAAAGGTAAGCAGCCAAAATATCCATATATTGAAGGAACTTCTGGCCAGAACAGTTCTTAAGTATTATTTGGTGTGCCTCTGTTTAATCACCTCCAATGCTAGACAAAAAAAAAAGCCCTTTTTTTTCTTGTAATGCCATGGGCCTCTTTGATACACATGGATTCAGACTGTCATTGATATATGGCAGTATTTCTGATTTTATTGATGGAATAACATCTTGCAGTTCTCCTGGGCAAAACGGTAATTAAAATACAATGCTGCCCAACCACTTTAACTCTGTGGCTATTTAAATGAGTTGCTAACACTAAGAGTCCACAATTTGAGGATCATTACTTAATAAAAGTTTATTTTTAAAATAAAGTTGTATTTTCAGCCCCAAATGGCTTGAAACTCAATAGTAAATTCTCAGCCCTTTTTCTATCACCTATCTCCACCTTTGAATTTCGAGAAGCAAATAGGATAGGAACAGTATTTATTTTTGTTTAAAACTAATGAAACTAATCACTTTAGAGCTAATTTTATTTAGGATAGCATTTGTAATGTTTTATTCTGTAATAGAGTTTAAAATTACAGCAGGAGAATGAAGAAGATGACAGGAAATGCATACTAGGAAGACAAAAGGAGACATTACACAAGGATCATGCTTACACATTTTAGTTTGGTTTCATCTTTTCAAATACAGACTCAAGTGGTTATTATTGCATGGAGAGGTTAACAGATAGTTTCTACCCTCTGGGGTAATAATCTTGGCAGATATTATCTATGTTGTTGTGAGAGTAAATGAAGTTTTACTTAATATTCAAACAGCAACTCTCAGTCAACATAAATGGGAAAGAACTTTGTGTCACATATTTATCATTGAAAACTCATAAACCAATATATTGGCAAGTACCTGCTAATAATAAGAAGATTCTATATCTCAACAGAACAAAACAGAGATCTTTACTATTGGTATAAAGTATGAAAAAAAATAAATGCCAGCAACAAATTCTCTGTTGTACGAATCCTCTAATAACCTACACTCAACTACATTATATTAGCTAGACAATTTTGTCATTGTAACTTGCATCCTGTACTCCTGTGATCAAGTTGTTAACATCAGAGATTTAGTAAGAGGTTTCCCATCTTAATGGAAGTATTACACCATTTTTTCATAGAGACATCATTTTTAGATTGTAAGGGCTAAATTGCATGGATTATGTTTGTGCAGGGGACATGACAATACGCTGGGAGAGGCAAATAATAGTAGCATATCCCCTGCAGTTCCTGCACAGCCTTTCTAAAGTAGCACAGATACTTCAGAATATGGGCTTGTTTTTGAGATACCCCATATGCATCCCATGAAATGGAACCATAGTGGTGGAGGGGGGTGTCTGAGGGAAGTATCAGGAGCAGAGAGAAGCATCAGTGCTCTCTCTGGTAGCTCTGCAATACTTTTCTGATTCAGTACCAAGAAAGCCAGTTCATTGGAAAACTACTTTCCCAGAAACACCTCAGCTAAATCTGTTCCCTAACGACTGTTTCAGAGACAAAAAAAAAAGGGGAGGGGAGAATAATCAAATCATGTCCTGCTGCACAGCAACACCTTCATTTGAAAACTCAGCTTTTTGAGCAAGAATGCTTAATTTTTCCACATGCATTCAATCCACGGTTCTTCATCAGATTTCCTGGAAAGATTATTAATTAGTACTCATTACAGTGCGGGCCTTTATCCACTGAGAGACTGATGTAAAACCAAATTGGTTTCTTACAGCCATCCAGCCATCTGGCTGTAAGAGCTTTCAGTTGTTACCGAAGGCTGAGCAATCCCCATAAACACGCAGTCTCTGTTATGGATTTAGAAAGTGCTTGTCAGAGCCAATGGCTAGTGACAATGCAAAGTGCCACAAAAACAAAATATTTACTAAGATTTCCATTTCCTAATTTTCCGTAGCCCTTGGAGATTTCACATATAATCGTATTTTGACTGAATTTGCTGTTGTCTTCATTTTGGTCTCATTGACTCATTAAAAACTTCATTGCTCCACACTATTAAGCAGTAAACCATAGTTACTTCAAGTTTTATATTATTGTTAGTTGCACTTTAAACTTTACTACAGTGAAATTAAAATGTGAGAATTACCTAAGTTTATTATAGATCCTCACTAAACAAAGCCATCTAGCTTCTTACTTTGGACTTGTTACTTTAGCAATTGATCTTTGCTTTAAATCTGTATGGTATTCTAGAAGTAAGGCAGAAGGGTATTCAAAAACCACAGTTTCATTGATTAAGGTGGTTAAATCAGCTCAAATAAAATTTAACTTAATTTTTCACCCCAAGTCCCAGACCGAGAAATAAACTCTTAGATATATACGTAAATTCTTTTCAGAATTTATGGCCCTAAAACAAGTTTGCCATGTCTGTCTTTTAAACAGTTATTTAAACATATTATTTATTAAAATACATTTATATAGCCAGTACTATATAACTGGTGGTGCGATGGGAAGAGCAGAATACCAAATACTGACAGTTTGGGTCACCTTAATTCTTCTGCTGTAATAGTTTCCTGCTGTTAGATAGTTCTGTTCAGCCTTACTACTCAGTCAGGGGCTAGAAACATTTTTAAGAAGTCCCAGCTGGGCATGTTTCCTCCACTTCATTTTTTATTCCTCAGATCTCAGCACTCTGATTAGAGGACATAGTTTCTTTTCTGTTTGTGATTTCTCTGATGACAGTTCTTACCACCTATTTTACAATTTGTATTCCCTTCATCATTTTGGAAGTGTTTCTCCTTAGTTTTCTGAAATCACATCCAGCCTTGGTAACTGTGGGACTGAATTTTTTGGCTGAGTTACTCATTCTTAGTACTTTCCTTTTCTTGGTCCCAGTATTTTATGATGCCTGCTGTTGTAATCATTTTGTTTCTCTTTGTGTAAAGTGCTGCTCAGAGTTAAATGCTAGTCATTATTTGGAAATCTTTGGGACTTTGCTTTCCTTTTCTCAGCATTCGTCACCAGCATCTAATTTACTGCTTTCTTAGCTTTTGATTGTCTAGAAGGAAGTCAAATAATTGAATCTTTCATTCACACCTCTAAAAGGTTTTCTTGACTTCTACATGCAGGATTTTCACCAGCTCCTGTGAAAGGTAACACTGCTCATTCAGAGCCACAGAACGACCATCCTGGACTGTGAATGGTTATCTGTGGTTATCAGCCATCAGGTTTCTCTACCTGTCCCAAACCTTGCCTTTAGTCCTGTTCTAAAGTTTTGATTTCCAGACTAACCTTTCTTTTTGAGATGACTGAGGCCATCTCTGTGAGAACAGATGCTGCCTTTAATTTAACATGCACTTAGAGCTAATGGCAATCACATCTGCTACAGCTAATGTTTGCTACCAGCTAGCTGCTTGCATTTTCCATCCTCCCTTTTAGTCAGTATACTGTTTGATTTTAATTTCAGTTTTGTTCACATTCAGATTCCTCCCTCATTTTAAATTCATTGTGCGTATGCAGTTCTGTTATGCTGAAGTCACCCAGATGAGCTGCAGCTTCACTGCCTTTTTCTTGTTGGCATTGACATTCACCTGTATTAAGCTGTTTTTGTTTTGGCTTTTATGATTTCACTTGTCTGAATTTTATATGCCAATTGTAACGTAAACCTCCCCTGACTTTAAGGAATTGCTTGCATTTTCCCAGAAGGGTAGTCAGTGTTCTCTATTGCTTTCTAGAGGATGAATTTGAATGTCTCATGCTGGAGAAAACAGCATTAATCTTCAGTTCTGCAGAGACCTCTGCAAGTGATTCACTCACCAATTGTTTAAAATAACATGGCTTGGTAGAGGAAATGTTTAAATAACATCTGAGATACACATTACTCCTAAACAAATGAACATTTAAAGATTGATTCAGTTACAGTTAATTAAAAAAAAAAAGGAAAAAAGAAAAATAAAACCCTAAAATGGTAAGTAAACAAACTTCAGATGTCTATTATATATATTTATTCTAATAATAGACTTTTTACAAACATTTTGAGTGATAACCTAGTAGATTTCCTTCATACATTGCAGTATCTGAGCTAAATCTGGTAAGAATTTGGTTCTCTATGTATCCATTAACAGAAGGTAGCAGGTTTTCAAAAGGAAGTAAAGGTGTTTACATGGTCAAATCCCCTGCAATTCCACAGGAATTAGTCATCTCAAAAAAAGGTCGCAGAATGGAAATGTGTGCAGAGGGCTCTAACAGTATTATCTCTTGGAATGCAAAAGTGTTTTTGAAAGAAGATAAGTCATGCTTCAACAAATATTTTCAGATTCCAGCTCTTTTTCTTTTGACTTGAACTGCTGGCAGATTCAGTATTTTTTCTGTCCTCTATGCTTATGTACTAAGAGTATGTAACATTTGACTCTCCCCTGAATTTCAATGACACCATGCAGTCCTGCCTGTTATTTCTCACACTATCTTGAGAACCTTATTTCAGGGATTGCCCCCACAAATTCCTGTTGTTCCTTTCACCTTGATGCCTTGCCTGTTCCAGCTTCTCCTCATCACATTTTTCATGCCATCTCAAGAACTCAGCTTGCCCATACTTACCATTGAGAAAAAACCCCAAACACTTTTCAGACACCTTCATTGACTCGTTCTCATCTCTGATATCAAACTGAAGCTCTGCCCATTGTCTGCTGGTCTCTGCAGAGTTTCTGCTTCCATGCATCTTAGTTTCCTACTCTGTGCCTGTTTCAATGTAACTCTAATGTCTTCCATTCTCAAAAAAAAAATTGCTGTACATCTGTCTTTCACCATCTCAGTCCTTCTCCTTCTGCCAGTGGGTTGCTCTATTGCTTAGAGTTCTTGTCCACAGGAACATGCCAGACATGGAATGTAGGACCGAAACTAACAGATCATGGTCCGACCTTCTCTACATTACTGTCATTTCATCACTAGCATTTCATTACTGGCATTTCATCTGCTTACTCCTGACTACTGGTGTCAACACAGGGATATGACTATAATAATGATAATGCTGATCAAAATTTAATGGCATATGTAGTGAAGGAAGCTCTTCAAGAAACATTGTCAAACCTCACTAACCTAGAATATGATATAAAGGAAGCTCTGATGTACCATGGATGTGGTTTCACTTTCCTCATCCATAACTCTAACAAGTGTCAGGAATAGAATTATGGTATGTAAGAAAATCTGGTTTCTGATTCAAAGCCACAATTCATAACCACTGCTGTACTCTTCTGAAATACAATTAACAGCCTTTTGATTGTTGTGGGTCTCTCATCTCCTACTGCTCCTCTAATGCTACTTGACAGCCCTCCAAACATTGTGCAGTTTTATTGGTCAAATGGAATAGATGCATAGGGCTTCTTCAAAACAACTATCTAAGCAGTTGTTCAGGGTCCTTCAGCAGAACGGCAAAAACCTGAAAGCAAGGTACTACAGCATATTTTCTATATACCCATTTTTGATACAAAATACTGGAGCAGATTCACTGTTATCAAAACCTTTTATCAACAGGAAATTTGGTTCATTTTCAGGGAGAGCAGCAGATTCACTAACCCACTGCTTCCATGGTATTCATCACTGTTACAACACCACTTTTTAATTGCATCCTTTTTCCAGATTTTTAGCTGTTGATTACATTCTGTCAAATTACACACATGCTGTGTGAATTTAGTTTGGGTTGGTACAGTCAAGGGCTGCATCAAGGAAAGTACTAGTAGCAACTGAAGGTTGCTTTCCATTTCTCTGAAACCTTACAGCAGTGCAGGAGTCAGCCAAAGAAACATCCCTTCTGTGCTGCTGGCATCACATTTGTGTGTCCAGAACAATGACTTGTGGGCAAACTTAGAGAAGTTTGGTGTCAAGTTGGAGGCTAAGTTCCAGATGTTCCTCTGAAACTATTTGCTTGTTTTCAAATCTTAAAATGGAACTAAAATTTTGTTTTCCCAGCCCCTATGAGATATCTAACAAATTAAAGGGAAGACAAAAAAATTTCTAGAAAGTGCCCCCGTCTTCTTAAAAACACTCACCAAACCTAGGCACCGGAAAGCCATTCAAGGAATGTTTACAGAAACCATTCAAAAAGTATTTCTAAGCACTTTCCCATTCCACTCAACATCCCAAATAATTTGAGAACAGCTTCCTTCACTGTATTTATTACTTCTACTTCTGATCTCAATAGGAAGAACTGTGAAGATATGCATTTTGTTTTGGTTTGAGTTTAGCAACAGTGTAGATCCCAGCAGTCCTGCTTTTCCTGGAGCCATCTCACACAGGCCTGCCAGCAGTTCCGCAACTCGAGTAAATACCAAAGTTATGGATCAGATGTAGAGCAGAAAGCAGAGTAAAGCTGTACTGATGCAATAGTAACAACAGGAGTTTGCTCCCTGCACTCCAGGTCAAAGAAAGTATGTCGTTCTGGGACAGCCCCACAGCCCTTGCATTTTGACCTGCAGGACATTAAAATGAAGACAGACAAGAACAGGAAGGAGGGAGTAAGTTTTAGGGATGAGTCCCTCTTGAGGGGACTCTAGTTTATTTGTTTCTCCCCTGGCTAACTTAAGCATCTCAACTGGTCTCTGAATTACCTTCCTGATTGCATAAGGAAGGGTTTGTCTTTTAAAAGACTCTGGGTAAAAATTACTTATATATCAGAAATAGTGTATTGGGTTGGAATGAAAATGAGTAATAGCCCATCCCTGCACAAAACAACACAACTTGCTGATCTTTTCTCTTTCTTTTCAGTTTGGGAGTTGTTCTGGATGAAGGGTTAAAACCAAGAAGCACACATAGGAACACACACATCAGCAAACACCCTTTGCCACCCCAATTAAAGACAACAGAGTAAAGCAAAAACAATGGAAGAAGCAAAGAGGAAAGCCATGCCACTTGAAGTTTAGAAATTGCTGTAAAGCCACAAGTGGTGACAGGGTTTAGTTGTTCTTTTTTTTCCCTCATCTTCCTGACAGCTGTTGGGGAACATCAACAAGACTTTTAGACACATCCGGAGGGTAAGTGCAAAAATGTCTCTTGATGCAAATGAGTTGCTCAAATGCATCATCTAGGAAACCTCCTGTCTCCGGTCCTGCAAGTGGTCAGGAAATCCCTCAGGCACCATATCATGAATTATTACACTCCGTCTTCCAAAAGATGTCTTTAAGATTGACCTCAGTGCCTATATCTAAGTAGGCAGCTGGTTCAGTCATTCAGTATCACACTTGTTACTCCAGAAGCGATCTAAATAGCTGCGTCCATTTCTGCCTGAAAGCTCCTTCTCACCATTGACTCAGAGCGGGCCAGATTCTTGCTCTTACAAGAACTGTCTGCAACAGCTTTACCTCCTGCTGCTCCATTATCCCATGTGCAGTCACAGAAACAGCTATGAGGAAAAGGCCAAGCTCCAGCTTCTTCATGTGCATGGTGGAAAGGGAAAAGACTTCCAAGGACTCAGACAGGCAGGGAAGCAGGGTCCAGTCCATGCCTACAGCTTTAATGGCTTCCACATTCATACTCCTTTTCTGCCATGACTGGGCCTGCCCCGCTACAGGGAGTGAGATCACGACACACACCTTTTCTAGGCACAGCACAACGAGTGTGAGAAATACAATGTGTTTATGCACATCCTCACGCTATGTATATCCTTCCTTGCCTTTCATTAACCTGCAATGGCAGGCAGATTTTCTCTGTTTGTCCTGTTAACATCTCCTACACTAACTACCCAGCCTGGGTATCCCATCCCACACCCTGGAAGGCGTTTGCCTCAAGGTGTTACTTACATTGCACATACTGATATGCTGAGACACTGAGAGTTGAGATACTTCCCTGATTGGATCACAGCTTTTACAGTCTCAGCAATTCTGAGTTTTTTTAATAAGAATCCACTATTTTGTTGTGGTTAAAAGCTGTTAGGGTGTTATTGTTGATTTAGAAAATAAATCAACACCCCAGCCCCCCAACTTTAAGAATTGCCTGTGGAAGTTTATTACTTTACAGTATTTAGTAAATAGCGAAGCAATTCTTTCTACATTATTTAAACAATAAGATATGCATATTAAAAATTCGCAAAGTACAGGTGGCAATTGTCCCGGTAAGAATGCAGATGATGTCTGCTGCTATCCAGCACAGAATATGTGGACATAACCATTAGGAACCATCTGGTGACCTGGCACTTGCTAGTACAGGAATGAAATTTCAATTAAGTTTTATTATCAGAAAGTGTAAGTGACAGCTCCCACTTGAAACCCCAGAGCCAGTAAAGTGTCCAAATAAAGAGAAGGATGTTGCTCAGTTAATGGGTTGGATCACACTACTTGATTACATACTTTGTAAGTAATGTGCTCCCTTCCTGTGTTCTTGGGCACAAATTGCTTAAGCAGTTGGATTTTTAAGAAGAACTGGCCATATGGGAGGTAAATTGGGAATTGCACTGCAATTTACTGAGAACAGGGCAAAACAATCGATGAGTCAATCATTTCCATGTTTGACAAGCCAGGATTGCAACTTGTGCAAGATAAAAGGAAAAGCTCAACTGAAAAACTGTGTTCTGACAATAAGGCTGTGCCAGCTCACACTTCAACTGTGTTGGGGTTTACCTGGAGCTGTGGAACAAAACTCAGAAGTGGGAGAAAACTCCTGCTCTCCTATCCCAGTGCTCACCTTACTATCAGACAGTGATTCAGGTGCTGGTCTTCAGGGTCTCAGAAGAAAACCAGCCCATCAGCAAGTTTCAAAAGAGAGAGATTATTAATGATGTAGTAATGACAGACTCACAGTCTCTTAGCTGTGAAATATGTTCCCATACTAGATGAAGAAGCCCCAGATTTCCTATCCTGTCTCAGCCATTGATAACTATTATTGCTGTGATTGTTTTCTTTAATATTTAGTGTATTACACTGAGGGTCTGTCAAAAAAATATCAGTCACCTCATCCAAAAATGCTTCAACTTTTCTACATTACAGCTAAATTATAGTTCTAGTTCCATTAAAGAAATCCACTCTGCAGCTACTGACCCATGAAAGTTATTACAGATCTCAATTTTGTAGTCAGGAAACCAATTTTGATACAATCACAGCACCTGGAGAAGGTCTGTTCTGCTTCAACTGATTTCCAGCTGTCTAAACCAGAATCAAAATTTACAAATAAGAAAATTAAATCCAGACTGTGACCCACTGCACTTTGAGTTCATTCAAGAACAATTCCACGGACCCACACTGCTGAAGAGTCTCAGTCTCTGGAGAATTTATCCAGTGTACATTTACAAATATAAGGATACACTTGACTTTGCAACATTAGCCATTAACCTTGAAGTATCCATCATCTTAAGAAGGAAAGTAGAGGATTTCTATACATTCATTTTGAAGTTTCAGAAATTTTCCCCTTTTAGCACAGGTGACTGCACAGGCAGAAGTCGCTGCCATCCTCCACACAACCAAAACAACACAAACTTTAGATTAAGGTTCATTGCACAAGCACAATGTTGGTTATTGTTTATACCTATGGGGCACTTTGTATTATATAATGTATTTTTCACTCATAAAATAATTTCTCGTAGGCTCTATGTTTAGTAAGACAGTAAGCTTTGTACAAACAGAAACTATTCTCAATGTTGAAAAACCCTGACATAAATTGACTCTATTCCCAAATTCAAGCAAACACCAGTAGCATAATCTTGTTCTCAGAGTAAGCTCTGCTTGGCAACTGAATGGCCAAAGTGCTCCCAAGGGCAGCAATTAGTATTTTAGCCAGTGGAATCATCTGGGGAGACTCTTGTAAATTTAATGAATTCCCCAGTAGTCAATCCATCATAGTCCTTAATATGCTGGCAATACCACTACTGATAATGTTGCCAGTACATTATAAGCACTCATTTATTGCCTTAAATTTTAATGCAATGAATTTGGCATGTGAAGTCTTCTCAGACGGTGATACGTTGTGCTAATGCAATCATGGATGGGCCATTTGGGAGAATAACAAGACTGAGCTCGGTACACTTGGCAGAACGTCCCTGGGAAGGCAAGACGTTTCTCACCCAAGCTTCTGTTCTTTATCTCTTACCTCCCTAGTACTTGTGCCTCTACTCTAGAACACAATTATATCTGTTCCTTCTGGGCTTCATTTTATGGATTAGAGAAAAGCAGAGGAGAGAGGTCTGAGTGAAAACTCAGGCTCTCTATGTATTCAGCTAGCTTTCAGACATGAAGTGCTGAATTCAGCAGTGACACACAGAACTACAAATGATAGCACTTGAAGGACTCAAGACTTCGTCTAACCCTCAGGCAAAAATCAACTTGTAACTACATCTTTCCTGACAGATTTTTTGTCTAGCTCATTTTTAAAGAACCATAATAAGAGAGATTATGCATCTTCCCCAGGCAACATGTTCCAGTGCTTAATGATCCTGAATGTTAAAAGTTTTTCCCAGTGTCAAACCTTGGTGTCCCCTGATACTATTTAAGTCCATTATTTCCTATCTTACACACTACAAAGAGAACAAATTATTCTCTTCCTCTTGACAGGAGCTTTATGCCTACTTAAGCCTTGCCTTTCCTCTTGGTTTTTCTCTGGACGAAGCAGCCACAGCCCTTTCAGCCTTCCCTCGCAGGCCAATGGTCATTCCTATTGCTTCCCAGTTACAGCCGTACACGTCTTCCCTGCAACACGTACCTACCCTGAGCCATACACAGTCACTCCAGCAGATGTTTCTCCAGGACTCAGATGGGAAGAACAACTTCATACACCTTTCAGTCTCTCTCTGTTTACTATTATCTGCAATGTAACACACATCCTTCCTCTTTTATCAGTTAGCTGTTAATGAAAATATTGAGTATGCCCAGAGTCATAACAGACCCTTACAATGCCTCGCTGCTACTTATTGTCACTTTGACAGTGACCCATGGAGAACTATGCACTGAGAACAGAAAACGAACCACATGAGTAATTTCACATCCCAGCTTATCTGCAGGAATGTCAGAGCATCCTAATGTCAGGACTCATGACATCTATTGATTCTCCCATATCCAAACAACCTGTTACACGATCACAGAAAAAAAAGACATTAGTCTGGTATAAATTATTCTTGACAAATCCATGCTGGCTATTACTCATTTTCTTGTTAACTTCCAAGCACTTAAAGGATGTTTATGTGACTATTTGTTACAGAATTTTTCCTCTTGGATTTAAAAAGGAAAACAGTTAGGCAACGTGCAGGTAATCAGTAGTAAGGACAATCTGTCCAGAAAAACAAATGAGTAAGGGAACACAACATACCTCAGCAACTTACATCTATAAGCAACCAAAACTCTAACAGATTGAAGTGCAGTTGAATAGCAAAAAAAAAAAGGCTTTAAAGTGAGACTAAAGAAATCCTTTATGTCCCTTAACTCACTGTTGAGGTAGACCTACCAGAACACACAGAAGCATCATAATGATAGCATTAAACCATAGCAGTATGATCAGACTCACTCAAATCCATAAACAACTTTGCCTTAACAGGATGACTTAACTGTTCCAAAACTACACTAACAAGAAAAGTGATTCAGGATGCTCTAAAGAGAAGTAAGTATTTATGTGAGTCAGAAGAAAAGCTGCATTTCCACTAAGCAGAAATTGCATTTCTGTGTAGGCTGGAAATGACTTAGCGTACAGATTTCTCACCATCAGTGCTTAGGAAGAAGTTTCCTTCCAGGTGTAATCAGGAAGAGGACTATTGTCATCTGTGAGGCATCAGAAACTCTCTCTTGCTGTTGACAGGAGAACTCACATCAGGAAGAAATGTAAATGCTCGGAGGGACACAGTACTTGGGCTTTGTCAAAAATAATAACGTAATCAGGGCCAGAGCATGGACTTATGCCCTGGTAAATGAACAACCATGCTGTTGAACAGCCTGCACCTCACCAGCTGGGCTTCAGTTGCACCCAGAGGCCCTGTCCCACATGTGAGGGCTTGGGCTGGGGGACACCATGGTCTGGGGGAATTTCCCAGGAAACACACCAGATAACACCATCCCTATCTAGAAGAAAAATAATGGGATGATACTGAAATCACGACTGCCATTGATGATGGGCTGGAAGATAAATCTCGGCCTGCTGTATTTACTATTACACATGTAGCCTTGGAGATCAGCCTGGAAACAGAAAAGGCTTCCTAGAGTGGTGTGAGGAACCTCACCAAGAATCTATGACAAGCCCAGAGCAAGTCTCTACCCAGTTCCCGAGTTCTATCTCGATGTTGTATTTTGGCTTAATCAGGCAGGCAGCTTGCTCTCTGGCTCACCACATCAAACGGCCAGGTGAGGCATCCAGTGGTTCACGTGGAGAGAGCAGGGAAAGGACCCAAATCCCTTCAAGCCTTGCCCCTGGATCCTAGTGCATGCCTGGGTAGTAAAGCACAGCTCCCTTTTTTTCCCTACCCCAGAACAGCATATCCCTCTTCGACTTACGGCAGATCCCCGTCTGCAATCAGGAGAGATAGCAACCAGCCCCTTTTCCCTTAGGAAGGGCATAATGTCAAAGGGATGTTTTTCCCCAAATGACAAGGACCCTCCAAATCCCAGCTTTCATGGTAGAGAGTTTTGAATGGAGTTGGAAAGGCAGAGATATTACAGGTCTTCACATAAACTTCAAAAATAAAGCAGAAGGTATAGCCAAACTGTGCTTCTGTGCATCGTCATCCCACTATTTCCAATCTTTACCGCCTTCCTTGGATCCAAGACCTCCAGAACTTCTCACTCAACCCAGCAGAACCAATGTATTTAATCATTGCTTTAAACTTCCCTCCACTATTTCCTTCTAGCCATGTATCCCTTGATTACATTTCACCTTCCTACCAACATCGAAGCATTCTTGTTTCAAATTTGTACAAACTCTCTCTGAATCTCCACAGCTGGACTCAGATTATATTTCCCCCAAACAAAAAGCTGCAGCATCCTTTCCTGCCTTAATTTTCAGTACTGTTTGGATTCAAGCCTGCACAGAGTCACACACCTCAAGCAAACAACAGAAGCTTTGCAAAACTTTTGAGTTTCCAATTCATTCATGTTGCCATTCAGTCAGCACTTTCATACCTAGAAAACCTGTTTTAAAGAAAACATATTTTCTGTTTATTGTTATCTGACAAACTACTGTGTATTGAGCACCAGAATGAATAAAACGGAGTGACAGACAACTTGGTCAAAGGCCAAAGTTAAGCTTCATGGCTCAGCAAACACTGGCGGAATCTATAAAACCTAAAAGAAGATTCTTTGGAGTACAAGGAGAGAGTATTTCAATAAATGTTTTTTTAAAATAATCCCAAATTTAATCAATAATATTTTTAAGATGAGCATATAGCATATCACAGATGGACCAATATTTGCATGAGGTAGATGAGTAAAGGAAGAGAGAAGCATAACTGGAGAATAGCTTTAAAAGTTATTAACATTAAAACCAGCAGCAGCATTTGCACAGGCAGACCAGAGCTCCAGCATGCCTTCCTTCATTGCTTATGCATGACTCCAGCTTTGGTGTGCTTAATAAATCATCCTGGACTTAGTATTCATACTGGATTTTTGAAAAGATCTACCAAACAGAGAGTTCTTTAACTTCTGTATTTAGAATTAATCTTGCTTTAACCATCAAAATGCATCTTTTAAATACACACTTAAACATGTAACTATCAGAGTAGGAACTGCTATTTTTAATATTAAATTTGCCCCACAACTGCATTAGTCCATTCCTGTTTCACAAGGGAAAAAGACAGTTCCGCGCATACATGTACTTCACATTTTCTGATTCAGTTTGATTTCACTGTTCACAGATAAGCTCTTGCATCACATTTAATGATTAAGATGTTTTTTCTTAGCACTTTCTTTACAGAAAGCTATTCCACAGCTACCGGACTAGCGCAGAATATGTTTGTATGTTATGCTCTTTTTCATGTGGTTTATGATAAGAAATTAACTTTTGACTACAAACTTGGGTTCTCTTCTCAAAAGGATAAAGTACAGAGAGCCAAATCTGAAGTGGATTTGCTTGAGTGGTTTGGGATGTCAGTAACAACCGCTTTAAGCATGGACATGGGGCTTTTAATATAGTTCTTGTCACATTATGCAGCCTTGAATCTATTATTGAAAAAGTGAATTTGTAACCTTTAAACAAAAGAGAAAAAAATTATTTAATAAGTCAGATTTCCCAAGAGGTTGGACTGGAGGCTTCTTGGCAACAGCAAGAGCTTTGTCTTCTGTGTTACTCTCCCTTAGGCAAAAGAGATGAGTTGCATACTTCTACAGTGTGGAGATGTATTCATTTGATGTTGATTTTTAGCTAGACCCTATCAGATTTAACAATGGAGGCAACTTTAAATTCCAGGAGTAAATCCTTACTTAGTACAAGCAAGGAAGGAGGGAGGTGCAGATCTTGACTGGCAACAACATGGAGACTCTGTCATCATACTAAATACATTTAATGAGCATATTTTTTGAGTTAGCTATTCTTAGATTGATTTTCTTTGAGTGTACCACACTTAAAGGTGTTAGCCCTCAGAGCATAAAAATTCAAGAGCAAGAAGTTGTAAATTATGGAACAGATCTCCCTTCAGCAGAGGGCAAACTGGAGAATTTATCACAGAGCCAGAGCACCATAAAGCCCTGTCTTTCAAAGATAAGCTGAAAAGACCTTTCCATTGGGAACTAACCACTTAGTTAAATGATGATATCACAAGTTTTAAAAGCTGTTTTCTCTAAGACTTTACAGAGTGGTTGTACTAGGTATAACTAAAGGTCCAGTAAAAAGTATAAGAAAAGGGCACAGTCGCCCTTCCTCACCGCGCTCCCCGCGTTTGCTGGGTGTGTTGTCCCAGCGACAGATCTTTGACAACACGCTGATGATCCCCGCAGTACTGAAGTGATCATTTCAGCCAGCTGCATCCCAGATACCCTCGTTCCATGCTCTTATCCTGTGGGAAAGCACACGTGGGGCACTCTCAGATCCTTCCATTATTTTCCAAGGGCCTGTGCTGGAAACATAGCCCTTCTTCCACAGGAGAGATGGAGAAAGCAAAGGAGGTTTCATGACACACGCCTCAGTTACAATTTTAGAAAAGAAATCAGATCAGGCTAACTAGATTTGTAACACTGGAGATACTTTTAGGCTGACCCGATGGTCAAGATACCCCAGATCAACTAAGAAGCATTGTAAATTTAAATTAGGTTCTTTTAAATGATAGTGCTTGTTCTCAACAATCTACACATACTGATAGTCAGTCTTTATTTCCCGTGCCACTGCAGTGAACTTTGGTGCTTGAGACGACCATCTGGATGAATGCTGGATGAACACAAAGATAAGCCAGGAGTCTGTAAGTAGCATTTCTTCTGCATCTCCTGGCTGACCAAGAATAGCACCCTGCCTGTCTCCGGAGTGCCAAAAGCATTGAGCACAGAGTTAGTGCTGTTTTCCTTAAAGATTAATTATTTTCTTAGGTCCCTACACTGGCACTGGCACTGATGTACAAGGCGAAAAGGACAGTTGCTGTTCCACAAGCTCCACTGAACATGGTCTCTTGAAAGCAAGAGGAGCTCATTTTTATGGATGAGCCAAGCAAATAAAGAGAGATGGAAGAGCTCTGGTTTTAGAAGGGCCACTGGTAACAGGGAGGCTCAGTGATCAGGCGTCTCCACCCTCAGGTTCTCACAGTATTCCAGCCTTCTGTGAAGTTGTGAAAGTCTGTGAAACGTTGCAAGACTAACTGAAGGGAAAAGAGATCACTAGGCCTTTAAAAAGTCTTCACTTTTCTCTGTAATTTAGCACTGGTTCCACAAATAGACAAAATATATAGTTTTACCAGGCTTTTTTAGCCCCCTGAGAGTCCCTCAGGCATAAAAAGGAAGGCATTTATTTTCCCTTTAGATACCTCAGCATTCAGAAACAATACAGGTTATTCATCAGTGTCAAGTTTTGAGCTTCTTCCTTTTCACAAAGGGTTTTCAAATAATAAATATTCATTTATTGACCTAGAAAATATGACTTTTTTTCAGGCTTTCTCACTCATGGCAACGAAATTAAGAACTGCATTTTCATCTGGATATTGTCTACCCTCAAATACCCATCCTCATGTAAAAATGCTATAGGTAACAATAGTAATAATACAAAAGTACTCCCCAAAATAATCCAGACCCTTGTGTAACCTGCAACAAATAAAGCAGAAGGATTATTGTGGGAAAGGAATTAGACCATGAGGGACCAAGAATAGTGTGATGGAATAAACTCCCCTTGAGCAAATACCCCATACAGTTACTGCGTCACAAGGGTTTCATACTTATTCACAAACTATATCTGGAGAAAACAAAGCTTCATAGAGAATATCATCATCCAGATAAGCAGAGCAGACAGAATCCAGCCACTTTCATAACTTCTTTTCAAACCCAAACCAGCTGAGTAGCGAGAGATCAGCTCCAGCCTAACTCCCTTAAAACTCCTCTAGTCCCCTCAGTACATGGAAATAAATAGCCTAAGGTCTACAGAAACGCCCACTGACCCTCCACTCCAGTGGCCCATCTCTCTGCCTTCACTCAAAGGAGTGACTTCTTCCCTGGGCTCTGACTGTCACCACAGCGACAAGCCGGGACAGGGGCCTAGCTCAACAGGACCATAAAGAGATGGAGACCAGCACTGCTGCAACATCACTAGAGCAGGGACGGATGGACGCAAGGGCTGAAATGGGACCCTGGGCAGGGTGGTCTCAAGTGAGGCTTATCAGGGTTACTGAGGCCTGTGGGTGCCCCCAGAGCCATGACACTCTTCTGAATACTATTTTCCAGCACCACACAGATCTTACTACTGCAGACACGGCTGGTGTCAAATTCGGAGCCAGACTTCGGTGTAGGTCTTCCAAAGACACATTGCCTTTCAAGATGAGATTGACTAAGGTGTCTCAGGGCTGCATCCCCATCCACACAGTTCTCCCCAGAACGAAATGCCCTCAGCCATGTGATGGGGAGCAGCTGCAGATCCTTCTTCCCCATCCAAACCCTCCTGTGGCTGCATTCACTCCTGTTCTTTCCTTGCCTGCTCTGGAGAACGGAGCCAGCACAGAAATCCCCCTTCACTGTCCCCTGTAGCCCAGGCTGGGGTCTGATGTGGCACCCCCAGCCACAGGCAGTGCTTGGAGACAGATCTGCAAATGTCAGCGTACAACAGTGCTGACCCTTGTAACACGTGTTTGCAGATTAACCCTCTCTGCCTCATCACCAGAGCATTTAGCATATTTTATTAAGCCCTTATTTTTTCTGTAGCTTCCCACAAACCCAAGCAGGGGAACAACAGTGACAGTAGCCATTTGCCATCTAACGGCACAGGGGGAGTTTCCTGCAAATACAATTTACCTAAATGCCATCTGCTCTCCCATGCAGCCAGGAATGTTTTCCTTGTGTAAGGAGTTATCCTGGATCTAGTTTATGTAACCCTCTGAGGCACATTAAGCCCAAAGCCTAATTGTTTTTGAGATGAAGATGTGTTGTTTGGACAATCAGGGTCTAAAATGATGGGTTCTGAAATCTAGTTGTAGTTAATTACCAAAAAAGAAAAAGGAGTAAAAAAAAAAATTTTAAAATATCTTTTTTTCTCCTGCCTTTGTCCTCTGTCTGAACTCCCTGTTTGTTTTTGCTATCTCTCTTGTTTATAGCCAATGTGGGTCTCACACTGGGTTGTCCCAAGATGCACTAGTAATTTCAAAGCACTCTGTTCTTCCATGTATTCCTCATCCTTGCTAGAAGAGTGTTATTAATCATCTGACAGCCCCATGTCTCCAGACCAAGGACCCTGCCACTTCTTCCAGAAGCATCTTCCCAAAGCCTGGCAGGTGAGCCTGCTTGTTCTCCCTGCGCCTTCCTCCACCGACCCCAGAGTAGCTACGAATTGTGCTGACTTCTTAAAAGAAATAACTGCAGGTGCCGAGCTCTTTGTTTATTCTGGCAAGGCTGAAAATAGCAACTGCTAACAAATATTTTGCCCTTCACAAGGCTTCTCACAGAGGTGCAGCTGTTATCTCATCTAGTAAAAGTGCCAGCCCTAAGGGAAAAACAGACACTTAATTAGGTTAGGATAAGCTTCAAAAAGGTGACTATCTATCTAAAATTAATACCCATAATGCTGTGCGGGCTCAGATCCTTAAACCAAATCCTCACTTTTGCGGTAGGGAACACTTATTTGAAGCTTTTTGTTTCCCATACTTGTCTGTCATTGATTGATGGCTCTGCTTGATCATGAAAAGCAGCGTGAAGAGGAAAAGGTACAGCTCTGTCGAGGTGGACAGACCCCTGGGACATAACGTTAAGCTTCTGGGGAACATATCAACCTCTGGATTCCTGAATTTACAAACCTGCCAAGGCAAAGTGCATCCACGAAAAGTCCACTGCAGTTTTACAGTGTGACCAACATGTTACGCAAAACTTTGGGATTTTTGTCTGCACCCTGTGAAAATCCACACAACAAATGGTGGAACCTGAGACACGTCTTCCCAGGAAACTTTAGCACCCTAACACAAGAAGCTTCCTGTAATTAGGGACACAGGAGTTGGTGCCAAATTTGCAAGGAACGAATCCAGGTCAGATGCAGTTACTAATATAAATTCCAAAATACACTGGGCTTTGGACAAATAGCCATCAAAATGAGATAAGAAATTTTATATTCTGAGCCTCTACCATCCATACCAAAAGGAAAAGTTGTTGAAGCACATTGCCATTTTCATGAAATAGCAATTAAAATAATACTAATAGAGAACACCACTTTTTTTTTGGAAATTGAGCCACATATGAGAGCCTCAGCAAGGAATGTCTGTCTCACACTCCACTGCAACATTGTCTACAGGAAAAGCTCCAACAGAGAGACTAAGCAAAAGGTCATACCAGAACGTTTATAATGGCTTAGTCTGAAGGATCACAAAGCTCCAGGTACAATCCATTAATCCATTTTTGCAACACCACATCATCCCTTTTTATAGATGCTCAAGAAGAGAGACATAAATCATGGGCCTTCTGACTTCTTTTTTACATCACGTCTGCTTTGAAGGCTTGAAAGCTTGACTCAGAAGTTTATGAGGAGAACCAGGGCGGTCTGTCAAGACTATGTTTCCCTGCTCAGGTATATGAAACTTTTTTTAAATTATGGGGTACTACAGTCTGATTAAGAGTCAAAAGGGATTAAGCCTGATTTAAAACACTTGAGGCTAAACAATGTTTGATATTTAAACAGAAATACCTTCCTAGGATTTCATACCGGGTATGTCAGTTATATCTGTAGTTTCACATAAGCACATAGACACACACTTAATAAACTACTGCAATTAAAAATAAATAAGTCGATTCCTTGTATTAATCTTTGAAAAGGCAGGTATAAAAGAGACTATAACTGAGAAGTTCTGGGTTGGTAAGATATTATTTTTAACAGTTTTTACTATTAATGCATAGATAGAGAGAGGATTAGAAGGCCAAGAACCTGCATCAAATAAGAAAAGACACCTCAACATTCAGCTCCCAGTTTTGACCATCACCTTGTTTTTCTTCAAACTTACAGATTTCTGTGTCCCACTGTTCCTCAGGCAAATGCTTGAAATAAAGATGGAAATATTCCCTTGCCACTGCTCCACACAGTGTAAGGAAATAAATCACCTTTTCTCTGGATAGATTCCAGCCCCTGTACATTTTGATAGTTAAAACAACAATAAACATTCAGAACCATCAATAAAATGAATCATTAAGATCCCACAGTTTTTCCTCTCTCCTCAAGGGAAGAAAATCAGTCTGAAAATAGGCATTGTTATAGAAGATCCAGGGTAAGTGTAGCAGCTTCTCATCCAGATAATTTTTTTGTATGTGCCTTGGGCCACGGCTCTGCTTTTTCCACAAAAAGCATGAAATAGAAAATGTGTGGACAAGTAGTCAGGATCAAGGGCCAACTATTACAGAAGGGTCATGTGCATCACAACTATCCCTTTTGTAGCACTACAGCTCCGGGTTTGGCAAGGAGGGCTGGAAGAAGCTGTGGCTCATAGCTCCCTCCAGCCAAAAGCAACACCTGTGGGTTGCTCTACAAGCTCAGTTTACGCTGGTTGATGGCTCGTGGATAGGAGCTGTCTAGCCCAGTTTCTACTGCTGTTGCAGATAGCAACCCACAAGTGCTTCAGTTGCTCCAGCTTATTCTCATTACTTCATTTCACAATGCCGTCATTCATGACAGGATGGTATCCAGAGTTCCTGCTTGCAAGGCAGTACGAAATAAGGAGCAAGGGCTGTTCCAGGGGTCCTGACTGCACTGGCTATGCGGCACATTGAGCTCACTCTAGCAGTTCTGTTCAGGAGCAGCAACAAAGCTCCAAGTGTGGTCCATGCTGAGCACGCAAGGGGAAATGACCCCAGTGCTTCACAAAACTCACGCAGCTGCAAAGGCTTCTGTGCCCAAGGACAGGCAGGTCCTGATGTTATAACTCCTCAGAGAGCTGGGCAGGACAAACCTGTTTCAGTTTTCAAGGATATACCTTGAAGAAGTCACCATGTCACAGACTTTGAGAAATTCAATAGCAAATAATAAGTCAAAAGACTTATATTTACTTCTACCTAGGGGGAGCGTGTGGAAAATAATTTAAGGGAGAGCCTTAAAATGTTATGCATAAAAGTAATCCCTGCTAGATCTTGTCTGTAAAATACACATTGCTGAGGTCATCCTCAGTCACAAAACTTACTGTCTAAAAACCATACCAGGTTTCAGACTTCACAGTGAGATCAACTGAGCTTTGCCTGATTTCTCATTTTTGGCCCAACTATTGGAGAGCTTTAATTATCAGATGCCAAATAATTATTCGTTCAAGATAAAAGGTAACATGGATCGTAATCATTTACGTTACAAAAGTCCAGAAGTGGCTGGAGTTACACTGGGGAGCACTCTGACCGACGATCTTCCAGCCTTAAATTAATTACATGAGGAAATTTACCATTTTTATATTTTACTTTTACAGGTCATTAAATAACAATGTTAGCTGTGCTGCTTCATTTCTAGAACATGAATTATAATTAATAGCATTGCAGTAAGTTAATTTAATATGGTAATAGCTTCAGAATAGCTTAATTGTTGTCATTATAGAGCACCTGCAGATGTTCAGCCAATCAGCTCATTCATTATCAGACCATTCCATGTATCCATACATAAAGAAAACTTTGCCTGCAGGAAAGGTAATGAAATGTTTCCAGCATTACTACTGGAAAAAGCATTGCCTTTTCTAAGGGCAAAAGGTCTAAGGGGAAGGAGGGGGCTGTAGCTATATAGGAGAATTTTTTTTGACATCACTGACATTTTGGGAAATGGAACTATCTTTCAATGTCTGTAACCAGAATGTGCTGTCCTGTACTGCCTTCCACCTGCACAGCTATCGTAATTGTTCATATTCAGCGTCATCTTGCAAATGCCCACAAGCTCTGTATAAGTCAACACTGGGCCATTTCCACATAGTTTCAATCAAATTGTCATGTGGACATGATTTGGAATAACGAAATGGCACTATTCTTGCTCCACTTAATGGTGCTTATCTAGATAAAAATACACCTTGTTTCTGGAGACCTAGAAGAAGGGGGGAAATTGACAAATACACATTTAATTTTAGTCCCCCTCATCAATAAAACCCCTTTTTTAAAGGAGTCACAGCAGTGCCAGAATATTTGAACTACTGGCCTGCAATTTTTTTAATGTTTGTCGCCCTAAAGACCAGCGTTTTCTTTATGACTTGTATACCTCCAAGTGCACCCTTGGCACTAAAAAAGACAATAAAAACGAAGGACATATGTTTCATAGAAGTAAAATACTATTTCCAATATGAAGGTAAAGGAACAGAGGTAAACAGCATGAAGTGACTTTCCACAGTCACTTTAGTTAAGAACTCGTTTGGACTTGATGATCTTAAGGGTCTCTTCCAAGCAAAATGATTCTATGATTCTGTGACAAACTGGAATCCAAGAAAAATTCAGGTGGGTCTGGAGCTTGTCTTGTCCAACACCCCACTCCCTGCAGGGACTCCTTCAAAGTGATAGCATGTTGCTTAGGGCCTTCTCCAGTCAAACTTTTTATACCTCCAAGGATGGAGACCCTCTGCCTTCCCTGGGCAACGTGTCCCCATGGTGCATCCCTCTGGCTGTGACACTTTTGTCCCTGTACCGAGCTGGTGTTTGTCTCATTGCAGTGTGTGACTGATACCACTGCATGCCTGTCGCTGTGCGCCTCTGGGAAGAGCCTGGCTCCATCTCCTCAGCCGTCCCCGCTGGAGGCAGCAATCAGATCTCCCTGAGTTTCCTTCACGCTGAACAGAACAAGTCCCTCCACCTCACCCTGCGCTGAAATGGTTTCCATTCAGAAGCGAGTGTGCTTTTAGTCTTGGCGAGAGCTATACAGATTTGCCAGTCCTTGTTTCCTCGTCAGGGTTGGTCGCTTTTCAGGACTGGCACACAAGACTGTGCTTTCCTGAATTAGAGACTCTGTGTGCTGGTAGGAAGCCAGCAGGAGATGTTTCCTCTACAGTGGGTGAGGCAGTGCCAATCAGCCTACAAGTAGTACCAGGCCTCTGTGTGAATGAGTCGCTCTTGGCAAGTGTAGATCCTGGGGCTCCTCTTGTTCCCAAATTCCATCTTTCCCGAAACGCTGCAGGCCCGACTCTTTCCTCTGCTTGGAAATCTGCCTGCAGTTAGTGCTGCCTGAGCTGTCTCCATCATAATGACTCAAATAGATGTAACCTTGTTTCCAAAGCATGGGGCACTTATATAAAGCATGAAAGGCCTGTTCATCTCTTTATGAAAGGCAATGGGAGTTCTTTTTAATTTATTCAGGTTCTCACACTGCAAGTTAAAACTTACAACATTAATAGATGCTCTACCCTGACAGCCTTTAAAAAAGAAGGAGAGATGACCTTTGTGGCATGGGCTGTAAGTTTCTGTAGCACAAAAAACAGTATAGCAGCATTTTTAGGAGCAAAGAGCCAAATTTCTGGCAAAACAGCAAGACTGCATAAAACAAGCTGAATTTGCTTTGCAACCTTGTCTCCTCAGTAGCAGAGATCTGATTTTGCTTTTAGATTTGTTCAAATGCTGCAAAGTAACAGCAGAATTCAGCAAAGGATAGAACCTTAATTCACAGCTATATAAATGTGCCCTTTATTCTGTTTCAGTACAGATCATATTTATCTATATATTTGACATCCAGGTTCACTAAGTCCAGGGACCATTGTGTAGCAGATGTATAAAAGAGCATTCATTCTGATTTATTTTTGTAATTAATCTGAGGTCCTTGGATCTAATTCAAAGCCATTTCAGTCTCTAAGCTTTTAGAAGAGTTGTTCCTATTTTATACCAGCATGTGTTAAAGAAAATATTGGCCTCTTTTCCTGGAGCTGGACTTGTGCAACGCTAACATGTGAAAATAATCCCACTGAGACCCCAATAACTGCTTTGATTGCAAAAAGCCAAATGTTCCTATCTACTACACAGCGAGGAGAGGAGCAAAGGGCTCTGCAAACTGGAAGAAAGGACGAGACAAAGGCACAGATGAGATGGGAGAGAGCTTTGCCCCATATTCCTGGTGAGTTTGCAGAATCACTTCCATATTAACATTGCAAAGTTTATATCTGCAAGGTTCAGAGGAGCCAGCAAGCAGTCCCTGGGAAGGGCACATCCCTTAACAACCAGCACGTTTTTCAGTCACAGTTAATGCCGCTTGCAGCAACGTTAGTGGCACCTCAGTGCAGCTGCAACTGCCTGAAGCAGCTCTGGCAGGAGGGATTTTTAAGGGCAGTGCTACCACTTCTTGGGATAGTGAGCAACAGCGAAGCAGTGACACTGCCACGATGGAATTACTGTCCTATTGAGTCTAGCCAGAATAGGACTCTCGAGCCATGGAGAGCCTGTGCCAGGCTGTGTGGCTCTGGGGAGGTGAAGGTGAAGCCTCCCGAGCATCTGTAGTGCACACTGCAGGCCCCAGCCTCCCGTTTTTTGCTGCAGGGATGCCTCAGGTTTACAGCATGCACAGGCTATTTGTGGAAGGCTCTCTGTACCACTCATCCCATCACAAACCTCTTCCCTCTCCAGGAAGGTGCTTTGGGTTTATGTCAGTTTGCAGAGCATTTCACATAATTTCCTTTTCTACCACAGGTAGAAAGGTAGGAGGCATTTCACCAAGATGAACAGGAACTGGCACAAAAGTAGAGAAGTGACTCCTCACAGTTTTATGAGTGCTAAAGTCTAACCAGCTTTTGGATGACAATTAGGAAAAAAATGAGAGATACGCTTTCTTTGCCTCCTTTTGCTCTCAGGAAAGATCTTGAGAGGTCTAACTTCAATGAGACTGGAAAATTGAAGAAAAGAGACAAGCGAGGAAGAAAAAAGATGACCCCAAACTGACTGTTGACTCCTCTGTGATTCATTCCAACTCACTCATCTGACCTGTAGACAACTCCTCCGAGGAAGCGGGGTGGGGCGGGGGGGCAAAAATCCCTTTAAAGGACATTTTACTCTGAACAGAGAATGCTCTTCAGTTACCTCCCTCAGTGCATGAGAGATTGCTGTCCAGAATGGAAACAGGAGGCCTGCCATGGCAAGGATGGTGAATAGAGTGAGTTATCTGCTACCGAAACAAATGGTGTCTCAAAATGAAAGAAAAAGGAGCACACACACACATATACTCCCCCCAAAATGCAAGAGAATCTGCCAGATCAAGCATGAACACGAGAGTCATTCCTCGTCTGAGAAAAGTTACCTGTGTTCTTTCTGCTATCTTAGTAATGTCACTGAACTATCTCAAAGGCCAAGAGTGTAAGCATCCAAACGAGAACAGGAGTAAGAAGAAAATGGTGAAGCTTTCTGCAAGAGAAATTGGAAACTCAGAGACTTTTGTGTCAACACACAGTAGTTGTGTCCTTTGCAATGGCCCTGTTTGACACCAGTCCCGAGGTGTGGTCTGTCCTGTGTACACCCACCACTAGCTAGGTGGCCATGAAAGCTGTCACGCTGACAGCCAGAGAGATGTACCTCCACTGTAGCCAGTGGCCTTTGGGAGGCAGCTGCAGCTGGAAGGAAACACACGAGAGTGGCACTGCTGCTCCTTTTAGTTCATAAAAAAGCCCACAACAAGGGGTGTTTCCTTTCTTCTCCCTTTTCTGGTCTTGGGAGGAGGGAAAGGTAAATTAAAATCTGGTTCAAAAAGATAAGTTTTCAGCTCCAGTGAATTATCACTATCATAAATGTCATTATTTTTACTCATCTCAAAGAAACTACTAAGTGTGCACATTAGTTTCTGTTAGCACACATTAATGCACCTTAGAAAGCAGAGAACAATCAAACCAGTCTTCCTTAAATTTAGAAGTTTTGTATTTAGAAGACCCTGTGATACTCTGAACTCATATATGCAAGCTATATCATTTACAGTACTATACTGTATTTTGCTCCATCGTAATACAGTTGTGCAACAGTCAGCAGAGAGTCTATTCAGAGATCCTTCCACTTACAAATTTTCCAAAGGAAATTCATTTTCCAGGGTCTTCATAAAATATATTATATTCCAAGCTGTTAGAGAGCTTTTTTTTTTCTTTGAACTCATTTCCCTCTTTGTTCTCCAGCAGGCAGCCCACTTGCAAAGAGTATTTCCAAGACTTGCTATTCACATGCAAGATCCCAGCAACACAGCAGAACCCCCCACGGAAGATGTGCGATACTGAGTCGGTTCCCCAGCAGACTGACCCAGCCTCCATAAATGTGTCATTAAATGCCAACTCCTTCCATCCCACAGCTAGCAGTCTGCATACAGAGAGAACATTAATCTTGTACACTCTCAATTTTATTCTCTGGGAATATTTGAGCAGTTCCAATTTGCAGCAGCTTAAGTGACTATGGAAAGATGTGAACATAGCTTAAGTAATCGCTCAAGCGCTAAGACTATTTTTCTCTCATTCTGCAGCCAATTCCCAGGCCCCGTTAGCTGATGAAAATACAGTTGTCCCTTGGGATTTCGAATTATACCACATGACATAGATTCAGCTAAAAATGCCTTAGCTGCTGGACTTCATCATCATACAAAGCACACGCCAATTCCCTGAGCCACTGCTCAACGCTTAGACAGGCCATTCCTTTTTCTAACCATAATGACTGACCGTGGGTAGTGACTGAAGTAGAGAGCAGCAAACAACACATCATGGCAGCGAGAAAAGCTAAATCTGTTCATCCCATGACTAGATTTGTCCCTTTCTGCTATCAGCCAAGGGTGACAGATGAAACATTGTGTTAGCCTGATGTAATTAAAAGGTAGACCTGGGGGGAGACAGTATAAGCGACAGCTGTCAAAACATAGTTCAGGCACAATATTTAAGCATCTCTTATCAGTGTTTATTCATTCAAAGGTTGTAGTAATAGAGAAGAGCTTGTGTACAACTGCACACACGTCTGTACTTGGGAAGACAAGGAGCCCTGGCAGGCTTCTCAGGGAGCTGTGCAACACTTTGGTGCTGGTCATTAACGCGCCAGCTCAGAACTTCATATCTAAGCCTAACACCAGAGCGTGTTTCACATTTGCAGTGTTGCATGTCACAGAAGCAGATCCCAGAGATTCTTTCGTCCCATCCCAATGATACCTCGTGGGCTTAACTCAGCAGAAATTGTCCCTTTTGATACCTTCGGCTTAGGCAATTTCTGGCTCGACAGTGCTGCCTTTGTAGTTAAATACAAGTACTACAAATGAAGAGTGTTTAGTTAGATTTTACTCCATGTAGCAGGGGTGGTCAGGGAAACCGCTGCCCTCTCTTACAATGATAGCTTGGCTGATTTCTTGGCAGCCTTCAATTAGCAAGATTCACTCCAGTTTCTTCAAGCACAGTTTCTTAAGGAAGTACTGCAGGATTTGATCCAAATTGAAAATGAGTCTTCCACACTTCAGTTTGAAGAGACAAATTCTGGTGTTTAAGCCATTTGTCTGGCTCTAGTCACAGGGAAGGCTTCCAGGTACTCTATACAGCCCTATACAGGGAAGATATATGTGATTCACTTGCAAAATGCATGTGGCTCAGCAAGTACAAGTTTGCCATTCCTGTGACAGTACTCTGTCACAAAAAAGCCAGAGGTTATCCTCAGATAGAGGAAGCTAAATGTCATACTAAGCTATATAAATAGATTAAAAGAAATGTATAGAACAATAGATTTCTACTCCATGAAATGCTGGTAAGGCATGTTCGGGGTTACTGCATCCAATTTCAGTAGCCCACTTCAAGGAAGAAATCTAGAGAAAAGAGTGCAGCAGGGTATGATGAAAAGGATGGGAAAGATTTAATCTGGAAAAGAGAAAGCAGAAGGGAAAGCGTAAGCTTCATGTATGAAAATGCTGCTGCAAAGCAGGGAACTGACTCTTCCCAATGCCTGTTGCAATAGGACAGAATTAATAGCTTAAATTGCACAACGGAGATGCAGATTTGACATTAGGAAAACTTTCTAGTGGGAAAGTTAGTTTAGTATTCAAAGTCTGCCTGAGGAGGTTGTGGAGTCTCCATGAGCAGAGGCTTTTAAGAATAGATTAGACAATCATCTGGTCAGAATAGTCAGGGAGAGTAGATTCAAGGAGCTCTCATAGTCTCTTCCAGTCCTGTTTTTACAGTCCTAGAAAAGATATTTTTTACTTGGTTTAGCTGCAACTGTCTGTTTCAGACTCCTGCTGGCACAGATGATGTTCAAGAAAAGTGGTGGATAAAATACCTCAAAATGTGTGTTTCTACATTCACTTTGCATACTACTATGATCACTTAAACCACCCAAACTTTAATGTGTTAATCCATTAAAATGGTGCTTTTTTATTTCAAAACCTGTGAGTCTGTAGTGGAAGAAGGGATGGATGTCAGGCATAATGAAACCTGAATCTTGGCGGCTCCTGAGTGGTTTGTTTCCCTTTCATTTTGTGATCACAGTAAGGTTTACACAAACACACACACACGCAAACATGACACAGAAGGAACTAATGAAATGCCGTTATAGAACAAAAAGTTCATTTGAGCACACAGAATTCATGGTTTTCTTCACAAAGATTTCAGTTCCATAAGCCTCGCTTGTGCAGGTAATCAATCCCCTTAAAACTGAAGGTGCAGAACCCATGAAGGAAACAACATCTCATCAGAACAGGAGTCAAGACTATGAGATTTGTGAGGCCAAGGCACCAGTTCATACCACTAAACTACTACTGTTGTGTGACATCCTTGTAACTACTGGCAGCTGGAAAAAGGAAGATGTTATCTGGAATGAAAATCAGAGATTAGGCAAAATTTATTTTCCTGCTGCCAATGAAAACACCAACACAGGAGGCCAGATTTTAAAAAAGAACATGTGTCAATATGCGGATGTGCATGTGTTATCTTTTAACACTGGGTGTTCCCTGCTGCTGCATGTAATTTAAAGATCTGTTGCCATCAATAACTTATGTATCCAGTCTTGCTTTCATGACATTGTTACACCTTACTGTTCCTATTTTCAAGGACAATTTAACATTTTTATACATTTTTTTTTTTAAGGGAAACCCCTGCTATACTTCTCCCTAGTATTTATTTTATTCTAAACTTTGACTTAACTATAAACAGATTTTAGATTACTATATTTAATGCATGTATTAAGACAAAGTCTCATCTGAACCTTCCTCCTCATCCCTTTCCCATACTTCTCCCCCTAGGCTTTACATTAGCTTTCAGGATTTAAATTTTTGTACATGACAATACAAAGTGAGTCACTATTTAGAAGCTCTTCCTGCAGTGGTGTAGGAGTTTTAGCAGCAGTGAGATGTGCCTTCACAAAGCACGGACCAGGGGAATCTCTGTTCTGTGATTCCCATTTGCCCATGCAGCACACATTTCAGTACACACTGCATGCTGAGCAAGGGATCCTCTGGTCTTTAAGTGTAATTCCCACTTAGAGCTGTGGGCATTAAATGAAATTAGCAGGTAGCAAATTCAAAGCAAACGAGATTCTTGGTGACACAATACATGGTTAAGCTGCAAAAATCTTCGCACAGGAATAAATGTAAAAATGTGTGCATGTTCAAGAAAGGGCAAATGCACAATAAAAAAAAAAATCTGTGAAGGACTCTTGAATACAAAGATACTGCCACTGTCTGAAATCCCTGGATCTTGGGAGAGAATTCTGGGGAGGGATTGCTACAGGCTCGCTCTGTTCTTGCACCCCTCTCCAGGCTTCCCCATTTGGCTGTTGCTAGTGACAGGATAGTGATTAGGTGAACCTTTCTTCTGACCCTGGGAGGCTCTTTGCATTTTCTTACATAGAATTGCCTGTAGTTGATACGAGATGGACTCTGCCCCATATTTCTAGTTTCACACTGGCATATGACTTTCAGCTACAAAGTCGACAATATAATTCAGACCCCAGCAAATCTCAGGTACCGAGCACAGGACCTACTCTTTGCTGAGCACACAGCATCTCCTGCGCTTGCAGCACGGAGCCACATCTTGCCCAGAGGCCCCCATGGTGCAGGAGCAGCCAGCCAGCCAGCCAGCCCCAGGGGCAACGGCTGTGCAGAGTGGCTCCATGTGGCTTGGTGGGTCCTGGAGCAGCAAGGACACCAGGGCGCTGCATTCAGGACAGGAGTTGTCTTGGCATGGGACATTGCTCAGGAAAGACATCCAGTCTTTGACATGCAGTCAAAGGCATCCTCCCAGCTGCAGCCTAGCACGTCCCCACCTTATAAAATAATCCAGTGTGACCATTATGGGACCCATCAGGTCCCGAATTTGTTTCTCCTGAAAAGAGAGATACAAATACTTAGTGGTATCCACCTGATCAGCTTGATATAGAAGACACTCAGAAAACAAACAAAAACCCCTTTTCAGAGCAACTACCCTGTTGCTAACCCAAAACTGAGGCTGTTGAAATCTGTGGTCCGTGGTATTTTGCCCAAGTTCTAGAAGTGCTGTGATTCCTGCTGCTGCCAGCCACATCCCTTCCCTCAATATCACACATAGACCAAACATGGTGGGTGGAAAGAACCTAGAGAAGAAGGTGTCCACTAAGGAAAGCAGCAAACTATTCCTTCAGCAAGCTGCAGTGGGCCTGCCTAGCACAGTGTAACTGCAGACAGACAGACAGACAGGTCTCTCCAGACCTGTTTAAAACACACTGCAGGCAAAATTTTCATCCTCTCCATTAGAAAGCTGCCTGCCCTGCTGGTGCTTTTTTTGCCTCTGCTGCCTTCTCCTCTCTTACACAATGAGCACCGTGGAAGAAAAAGTGAAGCCAAAGCAAACACCCACTTAGATCAAGAGTTCGACATAGGAGATTTGGAAGTGAGGCTCCCAAATTCACAAGCAAACACCTACCAGATTTTCAAAAGCAACGTAGGGATGACAGCTACATCAGCCTATAAATGAGGAACAATCACACACCATCAGAGTTCCAAGCCCAGCCCTGAGATGAGGAACCTGGTCTCCATCACGTGGGCTGTGCTGCATCACTTCAATAGGAGATCAGCAGTGGAGAGTCGGCACTCACCTCATGAGCATCTGATGGCTCCTACTGGAGAACAGATACAAGTCCCAAATTGTTACCTCCAGAGATGAAACTCAATGAGAACAGTTAATGCAAGACTCTGTTCCAAAGTCCGTGACATAAGTTGCCTTTATCACATTAGGGGAATTCATTAGTCACAGTATTCTGGGGATACTGTGTCAGGTTGCGTTCAGCCTCAGAGCCCTGATCCCTAGTCAAAGTATGCTATTTGGAAAAGCCAATTTCAAACCATTTCCTAAAGAACAAACTCTTATTTGTGCATATTTGCCCAAACAGACTTAAAATGAATTCCCAAGGCTTTGCAGACTTCACACAATTCATCAATTTCTCATGATCAGGCTGGGGAGGCGCAGAGGCAGGCTCATGGTACTTTCATGTTTTCTCATTAAAAAACACCCATTGTTACATTAATAAGACAAGAGCATCTCAGCAGGACATATAGCTATGTGACATTTCAAGGCTTTTGAAGAAAATGCACAGAAAGGAAGTAAACCCCAGCAGCTACAGCCAGCAAGAAAACAAGTAAATGAGCTTTTGGTGCCGAGAACAAAGACTAGGGAGCCAGGAATGGATAAAGGAAGTGGAGATATGACAGAAAGGGGGAGATCATTCTGCCTGGGAGCCTCATTAATATCAGCAGACTTGAAAGAATGAAAGACTTCAGAGGTCAGACTGTTCAGACGTGTCCACCTCATGTAGGCTAGGATAAAAGACACTAAAAAACCACTGTCCCACTCCTTGCAGTGTATCACATCCTTTACTGAACCCCATTCTGAAAGGGCTAAACAAACTTGCTACATTTGTCGAGTGTATGTATTACACTCTGTTTATTTTTAAGTTTTTCCTTCAGACTAGGACAAAGATGAAGGAAACCATGCCTCATGATAGGACTCTAGGAACCAGTACTCTTAGATTTAGTTACAGTAAAGCCAAAATATCTCATTTTTTGCAGACATGCCTCTGTTAGAGCCCACCCATCTTCATGTGATTATCCTTCTCTTTTTTCAAACAAGCTTCATCTGAGACCATGCAAACCATGCCTTCACAGCTAGCAGCAGTAAATCCCCTGCTTTTGATGCTACTGGCATGTTGATCAGCTCTTCTCCAGTGGGAGCAGGAGTTAAGCCCCACCAGACTGAGGGAGTGAAAAGCATCTGCAAATACTGGCTACAAGTCTAAACACTGACTCCTCTGCTCAGAAGCATGAGCAGCTGCTGGCAGCAAAAGCAAATAAATGCACTCATTACAGAAACATTTACTAGTAGTGAAAAACTGTTTTTAAAAAGTAGATTCAGCTGTTCAAGACTGCCTTTACACGAGGCCCATAGTTTGAAAAAAAGCAAGTGTAGTGCATACCTGGCCTAGTGCATTCCTTGCCATGTTCATGATTCACTCACCATCATTCCTGCTTCATGTTCATGAGAAGGGTCCTTCCCTTGACCAAGAGGAAACCATGAGCCTGCTACAGACTAATTTCAATAGCTTTTACTTATTCCTGTGTGCTTGACAGCCATCTTTCCAAGTAGCCTCCATACTTTGTTAACATACTGTTATTAATCCCATTTTGCAGTTTGCTGAACTCTCCTTCTACCCCTTCTCTATGACCAAGCAATTCAACTTCTACAGTCAAAAGCAGCAAAACATCTTGGCATATTCTGTTTGGTATCATACATCCTCAGGCCTTCTAGATATGTTTGCGTATTTTTTGCCATATAACTTTTTGGAGGACTTCCCATAAAACATATAATATTCTTGCTTTTTTAAAAACCTTGGGGGCTTTCACAGTGTAGGAATAAAATACTCTCACAGAGATGTGTTACATAGCATAACTAAATCTTCCAATTTACTGTACTGCTTTGGAAATTTGAAGTCAGCAAACCGCACAGTATCTGTTTTAGCTGTCTTAGAAATACTGACATTTACACATTCCCAAAACATCTTCCTCCGGGTCTAAAAATATTCACATTTAATCTCTGACAAAAGACAGGGTCTTTTTACTTGCAAGATTTGGTCAAATTGCCTTCAACTTCTAAAAATATTACAGAGAAAATCATGCTTCAGTGCTATAATCTTATAAAACATACCTCAAGCAACAAACTTCAAGGTACGTGGATACATCTTTTCATATGGAGGAAATCAGAAACTGAAATTGCTTGAACTCACTATGAAAACAAAAAAAACAAAGAAACTGTATTACTAAATGGTAAAAATACAAAACTTCTAATTAAAAGATCTGGTTTTCCTCTTAAAAGAAAATCACTACATAGTTTGGGGACTTGTGACCTTTTAGGGTTGTTTGATTTTCATAAAAATCGAGCTTTTTCATTTATCACAATCTTTTCATGAGGAAAACAAGCAATTGCCTGACCAGTTCTTTGAAGCACCTTGGATTATCTATCCATATTTGTCATGTACAAGGAAGAAATAAAAAGTATCCCACAAGTGTCTTCTTCCAAACTGACTCAAATATTAATAGGCAGATGCAAATAATTTATGAGCTGATATTTATTGTCATTTCAAGGTGATTAGGAATGTGTGTGTGAAGTGTCACGGAGGTACCCCGAGGTTAGTTTAAGGGACAACAGGGTCCAAAACAACTTTTAATAAACCGGTGAGAAACAGGGTTTTAATACTCCAAAGTGACTTAAATAAAGGTTCGGATATCAGTTGAGGAAAATTATTAAGGGGCAGCAACTAATACAACAGGCGGTCCACAGAGTGCATGCACATGGCTTCACCAAAACAATGCCGGAGCCGTCCCTGAGTCCCGGAGAAGTACACACTTGCCTGAACACGGTGCGGGATTATTATCAAAGAGATACACGTACTTGTAGTGAGTACGGGAAGT
Organism: Columba livia; assembly: GCF_036013475.1. Classification (NCBI taxonomy): domain Eukaryota; kingdom Metazoa; phylum Chordata; class Aves; order Columbiformes; family Columbidae; genus Columba; species Columba livia. The sequence goes on from NC_088604.1 coordinate 78,015,981, forward strand.
GCACACTCGCGATTCTGCGAGGGTAAATTTATAATACACTCGCAATCCTGCGAGGGTTAATTTACTTACACATGCAAATGTGCACGGAATATTACACGTGCTTATGTGGAAGCACGGGAGGAAAACACACTCACGATTCTGCGAGGAAATAATTTATACACGTGCTCGTATTGAGCACGGAAAGTTACACGTGCAAATGTGCACGGAAGGAAAATACACCCGCGATTCTGCGAGGATTAATTTTACACATGCTCATATGGAGCACGGAAAGTTACACGTGCATATGTGCACGAAAAGTACAAATATACTCGCAGTCCTGCGAGAAGTTTTACTCACACCCATGGCGGCGAGGCAAGCGGGGTCCCCATCCCGGGGAGGGGGGCTCTCGGCCGCAGTATCTTGCTCGTGCTCCGAGAGACCTGTGACAACGGGTGGAGTCTCGACGAGAATCCCGTTTTTATACTGGCTGATCAGATCTGACTGTAGGCATTCTGGGAGCTTCTCTGCACCCCCACACTGGCTGTGGGTGCCTCTGAAGCCTCCAAACATCCCCCACACTGGCCGCGGGCGCCCAGCGGCTCAGTGGCGCCTCGGCACTCCCTTCTCCTAATGGCCCTGGCCAGGGTGCTCTGGGGCCAAACAAAAGAAGCTGTTAGCCTCAAGTAGCAGAGAGAGAGGGAGATGTGCCTACTCCTTCCATACTGAAGGAGGGAGGGAGCGAGAGGGGGGTTTGCATTCTGCCACATGAAGTAATGGAACTTCCTGGCTGTAAGGAACTGTTCAGCACATCCAGCCCAAAGCGCAGCGCTCACCTCCAGCAGCCCCAAAGACAAATAGCAGAAACAAGTACCATGAACGGAAAGCATTCAGAAATAGTATTCCTATGTCAAATCAAGTTGGAGGAAAAGAAATCCTGGCTTTTATTCCTGTATGACATTAAGAAACAAAGGCGATTTTAATACTAAATGCTTCAAGTTGCTGCTTTGGTATTAAACTGCACATAAACATTCGGTAAGAACTCCCACAAATCCAGTATTGTATTTGCAACAGAACTGCTGACAGTCATTGGAGCAACAGTTTACAGTACGTTAGGCTGGTAGATCAGAACTACAGATAAAGTAAGCATATTTCCAGCAGAACTATAATCAGTAAAAATAATTGTTTAGGTAATGTCTAAGCTTGTTTTCCTCAGATGCACAACCAGAAAATACTATTTCCTGAGTCAGCTCTTACAGAAAAAGCATTCACATGTTTCTTCCTCAAAATTATGCTAACAAAGGGATATTAATAATATTATCCTACCAAGATTCTGATTTGCTGGATTGTCACCAGAAATTGTCTATAGATACCAAACACGCTTCTGGTTTTGATGAGTAATCAAACTAAAAAGTAAACTGATTTTCCATTTAAACATAAGTTAATTTTTTGACAGTTTAAGGAAGTTAGCAGTCCTTTTTTACTCAAGAAGTACAATCTGAACAGTGTCCACACCTCTGGTTAATGGTGATAACCCTGAAGTGCTTCTATTCCTATGCAGAAAGACTGAATGAAGAAATAATCTATGAGACTGCCAGGCTGTGAAGGAAATGTTGGTAATTTAGACATTTGAGCTAACACTTCCAAATTGTTTTACATCTAGCATTAAATGGCATTATTTGGATAATAAATCAGAATCCAAACCACATCTATTGTCCTTCCAGTGGCTTCAGGTTTTTTTATGTCCCCCTTCAGATACTGAAAGCAGCCATTATTTCCTGTGAGAAGCCACACCAAATACCCATTATTCAAACACCCTTGATTTATCCTTGTGGCAATTTGAAACGGCTGCAGGAAAAGTCCAGAGCAGAGATATAATGAAGTTTGTTAAAAACAACGAAGGCAAACACTGTACAATACCACACAACTTACTCTAAAGAGCAGGACCTCTGGGAGGAGAATTATTACGTCTATTCTATGAGCCAAAATAAGAGTATGGTGCTGTCCCAGAGAGATAACACATCAAACAGCAACAAGAAAAACTGGGTGCAAAAATACACTGGTCGCAACTGCTGTGTGCTGAAAGTGCTGCCTCCCACTAGACCACACTCTTCTGAAGAAGCGTTTTATGGTTATTTCCTTGGTTTTGTTCTTTATTTTTTAACTGCTGGCACACACAAGTTTGCACTATCCACTGCCAGTTTCAAGAGCCATTGAGTTTACATTTTGAGTCAGGCTTTCTGTGCATAGATGCCTGTCCTCCACATATCTTTTCAATGCCTTGGACAATTTCAACAAAATTTGACAGAGGTGCTGATAAACAAAACAAACCAGGACACTGGGTAAGTGAAGACCACCAAGAGTGCAACGACTGAGGGGTCTCACATGTTAAAGGACACCAAGGAAGGCACATGGAAAAGTGAGACAGTCCTAGTGCTCCAACTATGGGAAAGGCTAAACTGCTGCAATTGCAGTTCAATCACAACCAGACCTCAGTTTGCGGTTGCTGGATCGTCACTGTGCCACTGAGGGCATATAGCAGGGGCTTCCACGTAAATGCTCTCCCTGGGTCTCCTATCTCTGCTTGAGCCTGCAGACACCCATCAGTGGGACAAACAGAAAGGGAGTTAGCAAAAGGACAAGGGGGCATGGGCTTAAACTCTACCAGGGGAAATTTAGGCTGGATATTAGAAAGAAATTCTTTACAGAGAGAGTGGTCAGGCATTGGAATGGCCTGCCCAGGGAGGCAGTGGACTCGCCGTCCCTAGAGGTTTTTAAACTGAGATTGGACATGGCACTTAGTGCCATGATCTAGTAAACAGACTAGAGTTGGACCAAGGGTTGGACTCGATGATCTCTGAGGTCTTTTCCAACCCAGTCGATTCTGTGATTCTGTGATTCTGTGGAAGGAACATGGTTGTCCTGTTATCCCAGTGTCCCCCTTCTGTGCTCTCCTCCTCCCTCCTCCTTGTGCCACTCCTCGGGGGCCTTTGGGAGGGCCTGCGCTGCTCAAGTTTTAAATCATACACAGTTCCTTCTTCTCCCAGGTGTGTCATTCCACAGTTGCACTACTGCTCTATGTAAATGTACATACAATATTTTTAAAGTAAATATTGATATTAAATATTAAGTACCTGGTTAGTCAGACTCGTTGCAGGCAAAGATTTTAGTACATAGTATCAGGTGTTGCTTCACAGTTCTCTGCTGTCTTATTGAGCTCACCAGCCTGTCAAGGTGGCAAATCTCTGTTAACGAGGAGACTCAGAACAGAAAATTGGACCGTCTCATCAGAGCAGAGGAACAGATGAGCACCTCCACATCTTCTGAGTACACGAGATGAAAAATCAAAATATCAGATGTGTCCTGTAGTCCCAAAATGAGCAGAAATGCTTTTCTTCATCCTCCATTAAAGGAAATTACTGCATTTGTCTCAATATAAACATTACTTCCATGGGCAGCAAAGCTAATCAAACCTATTTTATTATAAGCTGTGTTTTGTGGTTGGATTTACTGATATTTAGTAGGATGACAGAGCTGCTTATATAATCTTTTGTCATTAGCACATTATACTGTTTTTCTATGCATATTTTCTGGTGTCTAAAACAGCACAAATCTGTACTACAGGTTTTTTTTCTCATGGAGACACAAATAGGGGCTCTGTCGCCCCTCCTCTTTGGTTTCCTCCTGAAGCCTGTTGGATTATAACGACTCTGAGATCAACACCCTCCCGCCAATCTGCCTGAACCTGTTGGTCTCAAAAGTTGTTCACAGGGCAGGTGGGCACCATGCCCAAAACCTTCTTGACTTACTTAAAATAAAAAAAAGCTGTAAGAAGGCAAGACAGCTATGTTCATTTTTGCAGCCATAATTAGAGGTAGATGATGCCCTTGTATCCATTTGTACTGCACTGAGAGAGATGTAAAAAAATCCTACAGAGTTCCTTTCACTGAACTTTCTCCTGAATCAAGAAGAAGGGAGGAAATATACTACATAGGTGTGCAGTACCAGAAACACAAGAAAACAGCACAACACAGTATTTGTGTTGCTAGGTGAGAAAACTCACGGTAGCCACACTGTCACTGGGATCTGTGGTTGTGTTCTGTGGCTGTTGAGATAGCAAGGAGCCAGAACTGGCAAACCAGCTCAGAGAGCCAAAAACCAAAACACCCTTACGCACTGCCATCCTGCCCCCGCCACCCCCAGACCATGAGACTTTTACAGCAGGATTGAATTGTTATTTCTCAATTAACTGAGCAGGACCTGCATTTTCTGTCATTTGTCTGACTTCTTCCTTGCTACCTGCAGGCACCCATCTTTGTTTTTACTTAAACAGTTCCTTCCCTGGCTGAAGGGGCAGGAAAAATTTCTCTTTAGTCTACATCACCCTGTTCTTCAAAAGCTTGTTAGTGTAACAAAAATTGAATCCTAGTCAGTATTTAATGGATTAGCAGAACCTCTCTGTGGCGCAATACAGTAAATCAATATTTACTGTGTGACAGATGACCCAGAATTATGGAAAACTCTGAAAGTACTACATAAACTTTCTGACAGCTGTATGTATAGCTAAGGACTTTTTGTCTATAGAGCTAGAAAAGCAAGATAAAAATCCATTTCCTTCACAGACTTAAGACAATGAGAAGCAGTTAATATAAATTCTCTGTACCAAAATACGGAAGATCACAAGTCTTTTGAAGTTTCACACCCTCACCTCATAATAACACGTGGAATATTTTGACTAGGTTCATAGGCCGCTGTTGATAACATCTACTGGTTTGGGGACTGTCAGTCTCTGCTAACAGGGATGAACGCACAACCAAGCAGATCCAGCTGTGCACAGCACCCCATGGTGCTGGCCTTTGAAGAGCCCTGTTGAAAGCCAAGAGACTAGCTGTTAAGCCATGGATGCTTAAAAGAATGAGGGGTTACTCCTAAACATTTTCGTTCAGAAGAGCTAATGATTTGGTTTAGGAGTCCTGACAGGTCAAGAGCAATACTGTTGCTTTAACTTGTGGGTTTTGTGACGAAATTAGACCTCTCAAGATAGTCAGGGCACATTGGAAGCCCATTGGGATCAGGAGGCAGAGGTGCTGCAAAGAGATGCTGCAAAGAGAGCAGAGACCTCACATGCTCTGTATCCAGATGCAGTGCAAGCATGTCAGCACTGCAAGATACCTTTCTGCAACTGAGAGCCTGGCTGCAATACAAAGATTGTGCTGTTTCTCCATTCCAGAGCTGTAATCTGCACATGGACAAGCACAGAGCAGATAATGCCAACTCAGGTCATTTATAGGTTTGGCATCTCCACGTCATACTCTATGGAGATTATAGAGATGCATCCTCTGAGAACAGCAGACAGGTTCAGCCTGAGATTGCACAGGGATTGCTATCCAGGAGGGAGAGACATCCTCCTTAGGGTGCAGCTGGGACCACTGGGAAGTCAGGGATACAAGTAATTTAGCAACTATGACACCTACCACCACACCCATCAAGGTAAATGGATGATTTCCTCCCCTCCCGCATGATTGCATCAGTCTTGAAATGTGATTAAAATGCGAACTGAACACAACACTGAACAGGACCAAATTAAGAAGAAAGGTAAGAGTCTTTGAGACTCTTTCTATGAATCAAATAATTAAAAATGTTCAAAAGGAAAACATGCCTTTCTTCTTTTTTTTAACTGCACCACTCTCTTGTGTGATTCTGCACAGCCTGGGGAAGCGACCTTACACAGCTTTGAGAACTAATACATTTCTCTGCAGGGGGGACTCTTCCACAAACAACTTCCTCCAAACCAAATTGACCAAAAAAACACTGGTCTTCTAACATCCAAACAAACAAAAACCTTGCTGTCATGAACCACCAGCAAGTTAGTCCAAAACCCACAACATTAAAGGATTTATGCTACTATAACCACTCATAAAAGTAGGAGAGATTACTCTGACAGGGAGTAAAGTGGTTAGCCAAAATTACAGCTAATAAAATAATTCCCTTCACAGATATTTTTCTGTGAGATGGAACAGATGCAACTAAACTGCTACAATGATGGAAGCTTTTGTACCTTTAGATGACAAGTTCAGCCAAGGTCAGGTTCAAACTGCTTCTGGAACCTACCAGAACGTCCTCTGTGCCCAGTGAACTGATGGGGGTTTTTATTGTGGATGGCATCTCTCCAGCACAGCAGGCAGGACTGAAGCAGATGTGCAGAGAGTAAAAATAAAATGGGGTTGAGGGGAGGAGAAAACCGTAGGCACTATGAGACACATTCCTCTTGCAAAATTGAACATGATTTTGATTTTCCTAGAGCTCGCTCTTGGACTGTTGAGATGTGAGACAGGTTGCTCCTACCTGACACAAGCCTGTATATGGCAAGGAGCAACGGGAAATACTGTACTCTTGTACCAGTACAATGTCATGCAAGTAACAAAGGTATCATAGGGCAGAATGTGTCCCAAAGACATTCATCTCTTTTGGGATGAAATGCAATTTCATGACTTCCCCTCAGCAGTGCAAATTATGTGTGCTGAAGTTACTGCAGCACTTGCCTCCAGTCTGTTATAGACAGCTTTGAAACAAATATGCTTTACACTGAACAAAAGTGGATTCTGCCCAGGGAAGTGGTTGAGTCACCATCCCTGAAGGTATTTCAAAGATGTGTAGATGTGGCACTTTGGGATATGGTTTAATTGTGGACTTGGCAGTGTTAGGTTAATGGTTGGACTCGATGGTCTTAAAGGTCTTTTCCAATGTAAATGATTCTGTGATTCTATGAAGGCTACAGTTACAGAAGATGGAGCTGAACAGCCTCTCCTGAATGAGCAGCATCTAATCCTTCCACAGTTGTACATACAGTTTAAGAGGTTTGGATTTGCTTTTCCATTCTATCACACCAAAAGCACCATGGCAGCATTCAGTGGAATTCACAGGACTCTCCAGCAGCACTAAGTGGTGTAATAGTGCAGGGAATCAGTCTCACATGGTCAAGTGCTGATGACAAACAGCAGCAAGAACATAAGGATCTGCCAGGTCTCACTGGAGATCCTGTGAGGACACAGGTGATCAGGGTGAGCAGAGACCACAATGAAAACACTAGTGCTGTCTGAGAGAAAAACCCCTATGAGGGAGAGCACTTCCATTCCTGCCAGCACAGGTTCCAGTGATCGGCAATTTCAAAGGCGGTTTTTACTTTCTGGAAAAACTGAACCTTGGAACTTTCTGCAGACCAGGACTATACATCAGCTACAGGTAAGTTTAAAACAGAAAACACTCATCTAGCCAGAGCAGACACCCTCACCCAACACTTTAATAAGCTGTAGTTGAAACTAATTGTATGGAGAAGTGCACAATCAGATTTGAGGTCTTGGAAGTGATAGAAAATCCATCAAGACTGCTATGTCCCAGGAGCTAATTACCATCCATTAAAAAATCTGGCACTCTATTTCTGATATGAGTTGTTCCAAATTCCCTATTAGAGCTCATTAAAACTGCCCTACTACAAACATTCCTGTGTGTATTAAGAGTGATTAAGTCACCTCAAGTCACCTGAATGAGTGAATTTGAGAGCTTCCCTCTTTTTTCTGGGAGACTTAACGAGTTTTCTACATCACCATTTTCTAGCCTCTCTCTTCCTAAGTGTATTAACACCAGCACAGGGCAAGGAAGCCCAGTAACATGCGCAATAATGCTACATAATGGCAGAATGTGCTTCTCCATCCCAGCTCTGGACTCCCTCTGCTGCACTGCCAAGGACCGCGCTGACTGCTCAGCCTCGGCATACAACCAGGAATACATGTTCAACCAATTATCCCTCAACCCCTGGTCCTCCCCAGTCCTTTTTGAAGCTTTCTTTCTCAAGACAGACTCCACAGTGTAAGTGGAATCTACTTCTTTCTGCTTCTGAAACATGCAGCCTTTCATTTGGCATACATCAGTACACTTAGTTCATAACGCAATACAGGCTGCTCTTGTTAAATAACCTACCTTGCTCATTTTTGTTATTTCAGCAATTTTTATCATCTGCAAACTTCCATGAAACAGCCTTGTGTTTCTTCATGCTACAGACAAAACCTAATCATTTAGATGAGGTATTAGTACTTTCTTAGCCTCAAAAAACTGCAAGCAAGACTTGTACCTTTCCTATACAAAAGACGGTCAGCAGCTCAAAGGAAATCAGTGTTTCTATTGACACAGACATGCCACAGTTCCACAAAGATATCACAGTACAGAAGGCTGTTCCTCCATTCACCCCTCATAGGTCGTTTGAAAGTATTTTTTTTAAATAAACAACTGTAGCCTCATAGTTTTTACTTCAATGGAAGGCACTACCCAAAGCAAAGTTTGTTGGCTATGACCTGCAATAAGCATACAAAACTCACAGCTGATTTTAAAGAGTTTGCCTTTTGGAGCTGTGCATTCTCCCATGTTTACTGGGACCATAAAGATACCCAGATGAGAGCTCAGGGGAGAAAAATAACTATCATCTTTATTATGGACTATGCCCTGAAATAGTTTTTCTATAAGTACAGACTTTTCAAAATCCCATGAGCTTCGTTAAAAAAAAAAAAAAATTAAAAGCAATTATTACTATGTGTTTATGTTATTGTTGCGTTTCATTTTTTTGTTTGTTCATTTTTTTTTTTTAATTAGTGTACACTTAGCAAATCATTTTGGCAAAAAGTTCCACAACAAAGTCAAAGTTGGTCTTCTACAATCTGCATATTTTTATAATAGGAAAATAAACATAGACATATAGAATTTATTCATTCTCTGCCATTATTTTAAGCATATCTTACCACCAGTTCTCTTTTCCAAACTATGTTCCATGACACATGAGGAAGATTGGAGGAGCAGATTGAAACAGACTGGTTATCCTCAACAAAAAGCTTCACTGATTTGGGTTCTTGCACACCTCTATTTCCCTCTCAACTTGAAAGCTTCAAGCAGATTATTTTTCTAAAGTCTGTCTTTGTCCACATAGTTATTTTTTACCTGCCTCCTAAACAATTCTTCTCCAATGTCAAGGACAGCCCTCTGTTTTCTAGAGAGTACTAGACATTTTGTTAGCAACTCTGTCCTCAGGTTCCTTCAGAACTGGACCAATACTGTAGTTCCTGGTGACTTGCTGCTTTCCAGTTTTCCCTGTGCACTCCAGTTCTGTGTTCTTGTTCAACATATTCATATGCTGGTGCAGCTCCAAGGTAGAGCAGGAGGCAGCACAACAGTTCAGTTGTCCCCTATGGCATGACCCTAAGTGCACACTGTGTCACATTGGAAATGGTGTGGAGAGACGGTAGGTGGCATACAATACTGTAGGTACTCCATCTTCCTAAATCTGTCCCTCCGTCTCACAGGACAAAATATACAAAAGACAAGTTCTTCCAATTCCGCATTAATAAAAGGCAAGGAATAGAAAAAGACATTCTGCCATCCTGTCGGAACACAGTGAGCCAAACTTTCTGCTCCGTTTCACTCTGGAGGCCACATTCTGCCTCTTATTTTTGCCTTTAGTGAGGCTATAAAGTGCATAGGCTATTACCAGGCATAAGAGAATGAAGCCATTTTTAATCTGACATTGTGTGAAAGAAAAAAAAGTTACATGAACACAAGTATATAAGTGTTTTTATAGACCAGAGCCCCTGAAGACCTACCCTAGCAGAAGACTAAGGAGCAGAAACAAGGCTGAAAAGGAAATCTGACACAAAAAATAGTTTGTGTGGTTGTTTTCATTGCAGAGTACACCACTGCAAAGACAAAAAGAAGTCAAAGAAAACCTTTTCATGAACCACAATTTTTCTGGGATTCCACATACATCCAGTGTCCCATAAAATGTAACTGTGGAATAAACAATAATTCATGGCTTTGTTCATGTCTAAGCACAAGAAGTTTTCTCCACTTGTACCCTCTCCCATGCCTTGTTCCTGCTGTTGGCTGGGCAATGTAGTGGAAGCAACTGAACACAAGAAGCAAAGGAATAAGAAGTCAGAGTTCAGTGGCTCCTACAAAATAATCAGTGCATCACACTTGCTAGAAGCTAGGATCAGAGGATAAAAAACCCAAACCTGTAGTTTTGAAGTAGTAAGTAGTTCAGGAAAAGCTACTTTGTAGAGACTGAAAATGATTCCATAAAACTTCCTCCCATGGCTTTAATTGCATGTGCCTGGGTTCAGCATCTGAGAATCCTTTATGATAAGAAGTCAATACCTACAACAAACAGTGACATACATCTACAACTTCATCTACAAAATTAAAGACTGCACTTTCCAGTAAGTAAAATACAGCAATCCAATAAGTTTGTACAACGCAAGGAGTGAAAGACTGTTTATATTGCGGCACTGAGCTTGTGCACTATTTTTAACCTCTTTTATTGTTTAAGTATGTGCAACACTTAGGGATTATTCTGACAAAACAGCAAAAGCCTCAATATCGCCTACAGGTTTATTTTTAATTCTTTTTGATGTCCATAATTCTAAATTGAATAATGAGCATTGTTTACTACTCTGTCACCTGTGCTGGATTCAGTCCAATCTGTATGTCACGGTGAACTATTGACACACTGTAACACTATTTTTCTGTATGTGATAAAGATAAAACACAACATGTAATTTGCTAACTCATTCTCAAAAATCAGTTAATCTTCTTAAATGTTGCCTACTTCAGAGAAAAAGTCATGGAGGAAAGAGAATGTATATCATTATGAGGTTATTCGAGTATTAATGGCACCATTATGAAAAAATGTGGTTAAAATGTATTATTTAATGCATAGATCTGTAGGAAAGTGGACATGCAGCTATGAAACTTGAAAAAGTTCTACAAATTCAGGGAAGTCATCTAGAATCTGCATTGCTACCTCAGTCCCGAATTGCAGACCACAAACTCTACACTGCATGTCTCAGCTGAAAAAATAAAACTCTTCCTTAATACTGATCTGGATAACCAAGAAAGGTTTAAAGGAATTTCTTATCCCGAGAAAAAGAAGAAACTCAACGCCTCTTCAGCAAGGAGGGACAAATAGAAGAGTGGCCTATGGAAACCCCTATGTGCCTTCTGTGCAATTTTTTCACTGTCTTGAGGATCAGCACCTACACTGCTAACACTGGAAGTGGAGCAGATTTATGAGGATGCAAGATCTAGAGACTGAGGATTGCTAAGAATATGATGTGTGAAGTGGAGAGCACTGAAGTTGTTTACATGTTATTTCACTTTGAATCACAGAATCACAGAATGTTAGGGATTGGGAGGGACCTCGAAAGATCATCTAGTCCAATCCCCCGCTGGAGCAGGTTACACAGGAATGTGTCCAGGCAGGTTTTGAATGTCTCCAGAGGAGACTCCACAACCCCCCTGGGCAGCCTGTTCCAGTGTTCTGTCACCCTTACTGAGAAGAAGTTTCTCCTCATATTTAAGTGGAACCTCCTGTGTTCCAGTTTGTACCCATTGCCCCTTGTCTTATCATTGGTTGTCACCGAGAAGAGCCTGGCTCCATCCTCACGACATGCACGCTTTATATATTTATCAACATTAAAGAGGTCACCCCTCAGTCTCCTCCAAGCTAAAGAGACCCAGGTCCCTCAGCCTTTCCTCATAAGGGAGGTGCTCCACTCCCTTCATCATCTTCGTTGCTCTGCGCTGAACACTCTCCAGCAGTTCCCTGTCCTTCTTGAACTGAGGGGCCCAGAACTGGACACAATATTCTAGATGTTGTCTCACCAGGGCAGAGCAGAGGGGAAGGAGAACCTCTCTCAATCTACTAACCACTCGCCTTCTAATACACCCCAGGATGCCATTGGCCTTCCTGGCCACAAGGGCACAGTGCTGGCTCATGGTCACCCTGTTGTCCACCAGGACCCCCAGGTCCCTTTGCCCTACGCTGTTCTCTAGCAGGTTGTTCCCCAACTTATACTGGAACCCGGGGTTGTTCCTACCCAGATGCAATACTCTACACCTTCCCTTGTTACATTTCATTATTTTTTTCCCTGCCCAACTCTCCAGCCTGTCCAGGTCCCGCTGGATGGCAGCACAGCCTTCTGGCGTGTCACCCACTCCTCCCAGCTTAGTGTCATCAGCAAACTTGCTGATAGTACACTCAATTCCCTCGTCCAAATCGTTAATGAATATATTGAATAATACAGGCCCCAGTACTGACCCCTGAGGGGCTCCACTAGATACTGGCCTCCAACTGGACTCCGCCCCATTGACCACGACTCTCTGGCTTCTTTCCTTCAGCTAGTTCACAGTCCACCTCACTATCCGATTGTCCATACCACACTTCCTCAGTTTAGCAGCAAGGATGCTGTGGGAGGCTGTGTCAAAGGCTTTAGTGAAGCCAAGGCAGACCACATCCACTGCTTTGCCATCATCTATCCACCTGGTTATATCCTCATAAAAGGCGATGAGGTTGGTTAAGCATGACTTCCCCTTGGTAAAGCCATGTTGACTGCCCCTAATGACCCTCTTATCCTTGATATACCTTGAGATGGCACCAAGGATAAGTTGATTGTATGATACGACTATTTGTGTTATTTTACTTTAAACATTCATTTTCCACTTCAGCAAAACCCTCTAGCATTCTGAACTGTAATACTCCTAAGTAGATTATTATATTCAGCAAATTATGGAAGTTTTCTCCTACTGACAAGATAACCCTCATCAAATCAAATTGGCCTTATGGATTCTACAAGCCAACTTAGATGTCACATTTAAGTCAGACTTCTTAAGGGGAACAGAAACCATTCAGTCTCCCAACATTTCCATCATGCATCACCATAGCAAAGCAATTTAAGCCACACACTGCAAACAAGAGTTAAATTAATTTAGGAAATTACTTAAACTGGTAAAGAATATTTTTTTAACTGTAAACAGACATCTGTTTCAATCCTTATAACCATTCATTAGCTCTGGTGTTTGCCAACATAATGCAGCAGATGTTATTTTCTTGTTGTATATTTTCATGAGACACGGTCATTGTTTAAGCTACATTCTAAAAAGGACTCAGAATGAAATGCAACTAGTTAAATTAAAAATGGAATGTTATTCTCCAATGTGAATTAATTACAATGACACATTGAAGTAAGAAGAAATAATACATGTTCTGCAAATAGCTACAAAATGGCTGTAATGTTAACATCTAGCTGATCTTCATGCACAAGCGAAAATAAGAGTACACTGGAAATGCTTGTTACCGTGTCTCTGAGCATTCTTTTATAACATAGATGTGTGTATAAATAATGTATACTTGACAGAAGCACATACATGGAATCATAAAATGATAGAATGGTTTGGGATGGAAGGGAGCTTCAAGATCATCTAGTCCAACCCCCTGCCATGGGCATGGCCACCTTCCACTAGACCAGGTTGCTCAATGCCCCATCCAACCTGGACTTGAACACTTCCAGGAATGGGGCATCCACAGCTTCTCTGGCCAGCTTGTTCCAGTGCCTCACCACCCTCGTGGTGAACAATTTCTTTGTTATATCTAATCTAAATCTACCCTTTTTCAGTTTAAAAGAGTTACCCCTTGTCCTATCACTATACTCCCTGATAAAGAGTCCCTCCCCATCTTTCCTGTAGATCCCTGTTAGGTACTGGACAGCTACTATAAAGTGTCTCTGAGCCTTCTCTTCTCCAGGCTGAACAACCCCAACTCTTTCAGTCTGTCTTCATAGCAGAGGTGCTCCAGCCCCCTGATTGTCCTTCGTGGCCCTTCTGTAGACCAGCTCCAACAGGTTCCTCTTACATTGAGGGCACCAGAGCTGGATGCAGGACTCCAGAAGGGATCTCACAAGAGCGTAGAAGAGGGGTAGAATCACCTCCCTCGACCTGCGGGCCATGCTCCTTTTAATGCAGCCCAAGATAGGGTTGGCTCTCTGGGCTGCAAGTGCACATTGCTGTGTCATGTTAAGCTTCTCATCAAGCAACACCGCCAAGTCCTTCTCCTCAAGGCTGCTCTCAATCCATTCTCCACCCAGCCTATATTTGTGCTTGGGATGGCCCCAACCCATATGCAGGACCTTGCACTTGGCTTTGTTGAACTTCATGAGGTTCACATGGGCCCACCTCTGAAGCATATACATGCACATATAAACACAGTCTGGTATTTAAATTCTGTATTATTGTCTAAGCCAATGTATGTAGTGGAAAAGGACAAAATAAATTGAATAAACAAGAAATCTCTATCTTTTCTCAGTCTCTCTAAACTGAAATGCAGCCCAATGTGTTGAAATCTTCCAAAGTTCAGATAATTTACCTCCCATTTCTCTTTTAATACAAAAAATAAGATGTAACAAAGAAAGTTTTCCTCACACTATTTCAGTTCAACAGAAAAGGATGGTAAACCTATATGAGATATCTCTCTAGATTTGAGTGGTACCTATATGTATCTGATAATAATCTGAAGCATTAGATGTTCATTTGGACTGGATTTTAAATCTCTGCAAGTTCATCCATCACCAGCTTACAGTCTGCAGGAACAAAAACATTACTTACTTTATATCTTGTTTCTCTTTTCTGTCCTTTTTTTCCAGACTCTAGTGCTTGTGAAAGGTCCAAAATTACTTTAACTGGAGAGTAGACTAGAGAAAAAGATGTTCTCTTTATCACCAGAAAAACGGTCCTACCTCGTCCTTTCAACAAAACTTAAGCCTGAAACCTAAAACCAGCTCCCAGATTCTGACTACTAACATGTCTTTCAACATCGTGCATTTATTAAAAATAAAAACTTTATAGTCCAGTTTGAAACTCCCTATTCAGCATTCAAGGAACACAGACTACATAAAGAATTCTACAGCTAAGGACAAGACAAAGCATGTAAGGTCAATGTAACTTCTGTTACTAGACCGACAGCTACAGCTTTTTGTAAAACTTGAATAAGCTTTTGGGCATGCCATCCCTTCTTGGAGTAGGAAACAGATAATAGAAGCAGCCTACTTGAGAACTATATAACAGAGAAAACTGAGAACCGTGACTATTGCAACAAAACACCACAAGACTATTTAAGATATTCAATTTTGCTATTTGAAATTCAGACGACACAAGATAAAGGCAGCAGCCAGTTTAACGTGACATCTCTTTCCTATGAGATCACTGATATTAACCCTACAGTTAAAAGCACATGACAAAAAGCCAGTTCATGTCCCAGGCAGTGCAACTATGCTATTCTGTTAATATCTGTGAAACTGTACTATAAACTTTCTACCTGTTCCACCAGAGCAGGCTCACACCAATTACACTAATCTGTGTAAATCGCATACAGAACTTCAAAGGAAAGAACAGTGAAGTACAAGGATTACATAACAAATAACACTTGGAAAAAAAAGCAGAAAGAACATGCACGGTTAAGCACAAAATATCCTCAACTATCTGACTGTCAGGTTTTGCCTCCAGATAGAGTTCTGAACAAAACTACGAAAGACAATAGCAGAAGCAGAAATAACAGATGACGTAACAGGAATGGACCTGAAGAGATCAGTGGGTCTTGCTGAAACTACAAGATGTGAGCCCATGCAGGTGAGAATGGGAGAGAGCACAGTCCTGGTCTAAAGAGCCCCTTCCCTCTCAAGGTCAGTAAGCATGTCAGGCTGTTGGGAAGAGACAGGGCTGAGACTTGCAAGGCCATGGGCAGCAGTGAATCTGCTGTCTCTCACACTGATCGGATGTAACTGGAGCCACCCAGAGCTCCCAGCCCCTGAGGCAGGCAGCTGGAGTCTGAGGTGAAGCCCATCTTCTGTTTCGATTCCAATGGCCAGGAAGGAATGAGTTCCAGCAGCTTTAGTTACAAAGTAGTAAACAATAAAACAAACCAACCAACAAACAAACAAACCAACCAACAAACAAACAAACATCAAACCAAACCAGAAACAAAAAAACAACCCCCCCCAAAAAACCCCCAAAACAGCAATAAAAATGTAAAAACAAATGCAGAAGAGGGCAAAATGAATCAAGAGACAGGATAAGTTAGTGGAAGGACAACATGCAAGGCTACATATGTATGTGTGGCTGTGGCTGTGCAGTAGTAGTGCTTCCTATAAGACTGAGCTATGTGCAAGAACTTGGCTTTGTGTTGATCACAACAATTTGAGACATCGGTGACTTGTATTCTCAGAGGACATTGCATACCACTGATCATTAGGCATTACACTTAAATATAATTCTATCCCTTGAGGAAGTCACCCACATGCTGATGAGCTGATTAACCCTTCCAGAGGTCTGCTTTCCATTTAGAAATACAAGCTAGACTCCAACTACAGCCTTTCACTAGAAAAAGTACACCAAACACTAAGCCCCGTACATGAAAGCCTTAACTGCTTTGAGATCAAACCTACTTCACTTCCACTGAACAGCACCTCCCAGATGGCTCCAGGGCAGGCCCTGAAACACTAATATAGGGACTGTCCACTCCCCCTGCTCGTGGCTACTCCATCCCAGATGACTGTACAACCTTTGCCTACACAATCTAGTCATGTCAACAGATCAACCACGAACTTCTCATGCTAGTCCACCCACCCCTGACTCTACACCTCCAGGCAGAGCAGCTCCAAGACAAACATGCACATGCGCAGACAGACACTCCACAGAACGCTATAGACAACATGACTAGACTGGAGAAAAACGCTCAACAAGAATGGTTCCTGGACCAGAGACACCAATGAGCATGAGAACCTACAGGGCAGCAGTGATGAGGCAAGGAGCCTCTACTGCAACCCCAGAAGAAAAAGGAGTTGAACGTAATGGCCCCTAGTGAGACAGGACTGCCAAAACAGAGACAACGCAAGTGTAGAAGACTGGGCTGCAAGACCTATCAACTCCAGGCACAAGCTGGCATCACGCTGAAAAGTTCCCTGTCCCCTCTACCTGCCCAAAGGGAACAGACCCGGTACCACTAAGAAGTGCAGCAACCCACCCCAAAAATGAAGTGCAGTAAGTGAAAATGTAGCCCATAAAATACAGTAATCATATTATCATTAATATTGTGTATTGAAATTTCCTATAGAAAATTAAGATGCTATTGTGTTACACTAAATTTCTAGCAAGACCACAGATACTGTCTAACTTCTACCACGAGTACATTCTGAGTAGGACTGAATGACAAAGCAGAATTAGATTCCATAAGCACCTCTCCTAAAAAAATACCCCAGGGCTTACTTTACCTCCCCAGGAATCCAAAGGTCTCCCAGGGACCCCCTCATCTTCCAGGGCTCCCCAGACCGTTCCCAGGTATCGCCTCATCTCCCTGGGGCTCCCCTGAGATCCACCGTCATCCCCAGGGTTCACCTTGATTGCCCAAAGCTGCTAAGATTTCCCCAGGGCTTGCCTTGGTTCCTCAGGGCTCCCAGCGCCTCCTCAGGGTTCCCAATGCCTCCCCGGGGCTCCCCATTCCTTTCCAGGGTTCCCAGGTGCTTTGTATTTTCCTGTAATTGTTGACTGCACTGAAGATGGGGCATTGTTTTTTGGTTGCGCTGCTGTATACCAAGTTGCTGATATAATCTCTCTTCCTAGGACTGATGGTCAGGTTATCTAGTAGGGGTTAAGATGAGCATCTAGTGTGTATCTGTAGATGGAGTTTAGGCATTTCCGAAGGAAGCAGCAGGGGCATAAGGCAGAGTGTCTTTCAGGCTATGGGGTGGCTCATCGCCTTCCCGATTACCCACAGAGCACTGCATTGTCCCTAGAACCTTTGCAGCATGCAGCAGCCCCTGGTAGATCGTTCAAATGTACCTTCCAGAACTGTGAGCTATGTTTTTCTGTGCCTTTTACTTAAATCTCCAACTTAAATTGTGTATCTATCTGTTCACCATCCAGCTGGGTGCCACAGCCATAGTTATTTAAAGACCTTTTTCCAGCTACAGAGCAGCATCAAAGTGACTTGTTTGATATTGTTTGTGAAGATGCAAAAGGCTGAGCCATAAGGTTCTGCAGGCATGTGAGTGGTACCTGTAAGACTGCCTTACAGGTTTTGTTTTACTTTTATTATAAAGATGCAAAGCAATGAGTAGGTGGGATATTGGCAGCAGAGGTGACTAAGCCAATGTGAGCAACGACTAGTACTGGTAGACATTTTTCAGGTGCTCCTAAGTGTCTGGGTTGCACTTCGTAGTCGGGGTGGGTGGCTGCACTTCTTCTTACCCATCCAGGATCAGTCGCCTTTGAGTGAGTAAAAGAGATAGAGAATACTTCAGCGTGATGCCAGCTTGTGCTGGGCAGGTCCAGCCTGTGTGTCCCTGTTGTTCTGTAGTTTGGGAAGCTTGCCTTGTGCCTGTTAGATGATCCTCGGGTCTCGTTGCGCTCAAGGGGCACGGCAGGCGTCTGGCGTGCCATCCCAGACTCTGGAATGCCGGTGCCGATTGGTGTAGTGCCGACCGGCGGCTGGTTTTCTTGCATCAGCAGCCGAAAGTGTAGCTGGTTCTTGTGCCTTGGACATTTCTGGTTGCTTGTGTTTTATGGTTTTGTTCCAGGCTGTGTCAGCACCTCTGTTCTGTAGCCCTCCAGTTTAAGGGACTAGCACTTCTTCCCAGCATTCTGAAGTTGCTAGGTCTTGCAACCGGTTTTTTGCGCTTGCATCGTCTCTGTTTTGGCAGTTCTGTCTCGTTAGGGGCTGTTACGTTCAACTCCTTCTTCTGTGGTTGCAGTAGAGGCTCCTTGCCTCATCACTGCTGCCCTGTATCTTTTTGTGCTCATTGGTGTTTATGGTCCAGGAGCCATTCTTGTTGTTGAGCTTTTTTCTGTGGTCTGAGTCATGTTGTCTGTAGCGTTCTGTGGAGTGTCTGTCTGCACATGTAAGGGTTTGTCTTGGAGCTGCTCTGCCCCGAGGTGTAGAGTCAGGGGTGGGTGGACAAGCATGAGGAGTCCGCTGTTGATCCATTGACATGACTAGATTGTGTAGGCAAAGGTTGTACAGTCATCTGGGATGGAGTAGCCATGAGCAGGGGGAGTGGACAGTCCCTTCATTAGTGTTTCGGGGCCTGCCTTGGAGCCAGCTGGGAGGTGCTGTTCAGCGAGAGTGAAGGTTTAATCTCAAACCCTTCCCAAGCCCCTAGAAACCAGCCATGATATTCCTGGTCCATGGACCCATTATGACAACTAACAGTGGCACGACTGAACACAAATGTAAGTGCTTGCAGGATAATTGCCCATCTCTGACAAGAAGTCTTAAGGCAGGGCTTCATCTTTTATTAAATTTTAAATCTTAAAAGTATTGCCTTGCAATGATATTTCTACCCACCTGGTGCTGATCCACTTGCTTCATTCATGCAGGACTTTTACTTGAAAAACACCTAACCTACAAATGGATCAAAATATCAGTCATGCAGACAAAGCACATATTACAAACAAGTAAATAACAAGCTTTTCTTCTGGGAAGAAAATAAATCCTCAGTTCCTGGCAAGGAGGCAAACCACTGTTCCTAGCAACCAAGACTTCAGAACAACAATCTAAACTGATGAATCAGAATTTCTAATGACAGAAACAGAATTATACACAGGCCTCTACAAAGGTTTATAGGAGAAGTTAAGCATAACTACGTTACTAGTAACATGACAAATGCAGCTAAGCTAGAAAACATATGATAAAAATAGTAACCAAAACAAATGGTAACCACAAAGATGGTTTTATCATTTTAAAAAAGGAATTTTATGCATCTGATTGTTCAAATTACTTTTTTTTCCCAGTAATATTGAGCTGAATTGGCTACTCAACAAAGTCAATACCATTAACTGCTAATGCTGAAATAGAGTTTTGTTTTTCACATCAGGCAAGAAATGTTTGACAGCCATGGCAGAATTTGTATAGATTTTAGCAAAGAATGGACTGTTTGTTTGCCCTCTGTGACTTTCCTCATTGTGGCTGGGCAAAACCACAGGTGGCACTAAGAGGAATTTATTTAGCTGGCAAAATTTCTTTCCTTTGTTCTTTTCTTGGTAGAAAAAGAAGGAATAGAGAAGTAACTACTAGGGACTGAATTTTCTTGGGAAAATGTGTTTGTTCTTTTAACAAGAGCAGGGGTACAGGGTCTCCCTCAAACTAACAACTAGGGTGAGGGGGAAGATGTAACAAGAGCAAGGTACAGGCATCTCTTTGATATTGGCACAAATGTAAGCACACATAGTATCAGATTAGTAGAATGGCATCTAATTTCTTTAATTAAACAGAAAAAAACATAACAAGATTCACTGCTTGAAAACCAAAGCTAGAAAAATCTGAACAGGAAGGAAAATGCAAATTTTAAATTAAGGTAATTACTGGAATATTTCATTGAAATGTATTGGTATAATAGATTCCTCAGCATCCCACTTGGATATCTTTCTAAAAGATAAACCCTCAAACAACCATAATGTATTAGGCTTCACACAGAATAAGTGGGTAATATTTCGTGGCATCTGTTAGAACACAGATACGAATAAATGTACATAATGGTCCCTTTCGACTCGGAATGATCAAAAGCTTTAACCCAAAGTGAATATACAAAAGAACAAGAAAACAATTTATGGAATCTTCTGCCAACTTCATTTATGGTGATTAGTATCTTCCTGGATAATAAAATCTAACTGACATAATTTCAAGGTATCACTAGTGTGAGTAATCCTGGAAAAACTGGAAACTTGTTTTATGGAAATTAATTTTGTAGTTATGCTATCTCTCAGTTTCTTCAAGACTTAATAACTTTTGAAACCAATAACCAATTTAAAACAACAAACAGGACACTAAGTGTCTGAGAAATTAAATTCTTGAAGCTGAGGGACCAGGTGTATAATTTGCTTTTCCTCACTGCCAGCAAGAATCAATCTATTGGCATACCCACGTCTTAGTATAATATACCTATAAGTAGGAATAATATATATAGGTATGAATATCTGCGATTTTCTATTAAAGGGCTTTCACCCTGATCAGCCAGAGAGGGGAACAGGATGAATCCATTGCTACTGTTTATGCTGTGTTTTCTGTTGGTGTTGATCTACATGGCAAATCATGTGTATGTCTATACAAATACTGTGTGTGGGTGTGTCTATTTGGGAATAGCTCAGCCTCACTACTCTTTGAATGGGGGATCAGAGAGCAGGAGCAGCCTCTCCTCTCTCAAGCTACCAGATTCAGGTACTCTCAACAGCCCTTGTTATCACCCCGGATTTGCCCTCTTCCCTGTGGATGCCAGAGACATGAAGACCTTCTTGGAACAGCTTTACCCTTGCCCACCAGTATACTGCAGGGCTTACCACTGCATCCTTTATGCATAAAAGCTGTTAATCAAAAAAGAAGCTTCTCTGAGGAAAATAAATCTGAAAACTACGTTTTTCTAAATACATCTATATCTACAGCTTGTTGGACTGGCTTGGCTTTTGTTTGCATTCTCTTAACTATCCATGCTTGTTAACTTTGGATATTCTTCTTATTGTGTTTAAGGAGATTAGGCCCCAGTGTGTGATAATTTGCCTCGCTTTCCTGGGATTTTTGTATTCACTCCATCCTATGGTTTCTCAGATTGAACTGTCTTATGAGAATTACTGTTTGATGCACTTGTTCCACTACAGCAGCTTGTACCAAGCACTCTGCCAACTGTCTCTCAAAGTAGTATAGAAATTCATTTACGTTCCTGCCTATGTAAACCAAGAATCACAAGAATGACATTTTCTTGACAAAACTGTTACACCTTAAAAAACAGCAATTGAAAAATTTAGCAATATGATCAAATTTATTCTGTACTATAATTAAGTTCTTCCTCAATTACAGGTTATTCCATTGACAACCAGTGCACAGCAGAATTCAGTTGAAATTTGAAATTTCCAGGCAAGTATCTATGTCAAAGTAACAGATTAACATAGTTAATTTATTTTTATCATCCCACAACGAACCAAGTGGGATTTTCTTTTTCCAGAGTGAATGCGTTTTGCTTCTTCTACTAAAAATATAAGAATACCATACAAAATGTCATGCAGTTTCAAGGACACTTTTTTCTTTTTGAAGAAGTAGAAGGTGGGAGATGATTGAAAAGAGCAGACAAGCAAGCTGTTTCATGGAGAATGGAAACAATGAAACCTGGTTTCCTATGGATTTATGCTCTTGGTTGAGCTCTATGTGGCTTCTCTCCTGCCTAACTCATTCTGTTTATGCTGCATAATTTGCCTCAGACCATTAAAAGGGTCTTCTGCTTATATTCAGACATGTGTGTGTATTAAAAAAAAAAGTATAAAAATGTATTAGACTTTTTACTTTTTCCTCTCTGCCAAACTGGCTGCAATCGCCCGTGAGGTTCGACATGCTATGCTGGTAGAGACAGAGGACTATATTCTTTGAAGGCTGGTTGGTCTCTGTTTACAACAGGAAATTCAATTTCACAAATATTCTCCAACTTACATTTATATGGGTATTTATAACATTTGATATAATTTATTTCTTATGCCTTTATTTTCAGGAAATGCTTTCAGGAATTTCTTCTGTTCTGGGGAACACAACCATTGATGGAACACAAAGGATTTATACTGCATGAACCACACACAAAAGATCCATAGATAAATCACTGATAGAGAGAGTACCCCAGTTTTCATCTAGAGGAGGCCCTGCATGTAGCTAATGGCTTTTCTCTCTGGAAAGTTTAAGATTAAAGACTGGCAGGCTCCAGTTGCCTGATGCTTATTCTCAGACACCTGCTGACACTGTGATTACTCCACAGGCCAAACAAAGTCAAGTCAGAAATACCTAATATCATTAGATGGCCAGCAGGATACAGCTAAGGCCACTACCTGTAATCAGGAGCATCCTCTGCAAGTGAGAACGAGGACAAAATAAGGAACACTCTAAAATTAAATATCTTAAAATGGAAGTGTACTTCCCTATCATAATGTAAGCAAAATTACATACAAACTTGAGGTACCATGAATCAAACAGACGAGTTCTGTTGGAGAGCAAGAAAAGGGTTTCAACTTAACCATTCCTTCTTCCATGAGGGTCAAAAAAAACCCTAAACCTAACACCAGATAAACCGAGGGCTAAAACTGTAACACTGTGCTGAGCCTTCCTTTAGGCAGAGTGCTGAAAGGTAAACTACTGCCCAACTGAGGGTGCAGGTCAGAGATGGCAGATTACACTCTCATTCCTACTGGCTTCCCCTCTAGGGAATACCATAAATGTCATAAATGACCTCTTTTCCTAGCCACTGGTCTGGAAACTTGCAGTTAATTAATTTTACCCTATTCAACAAAAAGATCTAGGACTCTATCGTTACTGAACATCCAGCAATAAATGCAAGCTTCCCCAGGCTTAGCTAACAGTTTTTAACAATGATTGGCAGCTCCTTCCAAGGTCTCCACAGGTCACTCAGAATCACAGCCTGCCCCTGGTACTCCAGGGGCACTCTTTTCCAGGCACCAGAATTCTGTAAACACTTCTTTCACAGCCTTGCCCAACCATACAGTTCAATTCAGTATGAGTTGAATTTAACTGACCCTCACCTAGCAAAACCAGAGTCTATGTAGTTGGACAGGAAAATAGTCTGAGTTGGCAACCTTTTAGGCTTCTTCTCATTCTAAAAGGAGTAAAGCCCATGTGGACCGTTTTCTTTTACAGTTACCTACACTGGTAAGGTTGTATGTTCTTCCTACTTATTTCAGCTAACCAACTCCTGCCATGATTGGGAGAGCATGCAGGCTGACTCCAAAGACTATCAGTTACAGCACACAGCTACGCAGAAGACAACATGCACACTGCAACTCGTGCTTCTTGAATAACCTGTGTTCTATGCAGTCACTAGATTATAGAATAAATATTTCAAAGGGATAAAAAAATATATGAAAGGGAACAAACCTAAACAGTAAATCTTTGAGGAAATACACATAAAACCTCCAATTCATAACAGCAAAACTCAAAAAAGCGCAATTGGCATCACTACTTCCCAGTTTTTGTACATTTGAATGACTTCAACCTAGATAGAGCATGGAGAAGGAAAGAACATTTTATGGTAGAAATTACAACAGAAATTCAAGTGGAATGCTAAATAATTTGAGCCCTGACACTGCAAATGCTTTACAATACATTTGTTTGCAATCCCAAGGTGATTGCAAGTCCAACAGTGAAATAACAGAGTCCTGTATCTGCAAACAGGACTAAACAGTTCTTAGATTATGGTACCAGCAATCAAGGGTTCTGTCAAACAGTAGCAGTAGCCCTAAAATTCTCCACATGCACTTCTGAAAATGAAAGGTTGATTTATAAAACCTAGTAAAAGTCTATGTTGAACAAAACAACATTGTCTGTGTCTCTTCATGTGGCCTGCCTGGGCAACCAGCCAATAGACTGAAATAGTTTAATATTATATAGAAAACCTACCTGTAAAATCAATCACAGTAAGCTCAGCACAGGAAGTTCAGGGCACAGGTGAAGTAGCCATTTAAAAGCGTTGTTCTTTTGTTAACAGTCTAGTAAATACGCAGTTCTTCTGTGTGCTTCTTTCTCTAGATTAAAGATGCCTGACAAACACCTGCAGGAAGCCATAAGTTAACATTACTATTTCATTCCTCCTGAAAAAAAAAAAAAAAAAACACAAAACAAAGTATTGGAATGTAGACTATGAAAATGCACTTTTCATCTTAGATTATACGAGAAGCTTTGTTACCTCTCTAACCTCCTACTCCCCAAGAGGAACACTAGAGTTGTCAAATTTTTTTAATTACGTATTTAAGCACGAAACATGATCCATACTACTGAAGTGAAATAGGGAATAAGAGTCTTTATGCTTAAGAGAAGGATAAATTAGCTAGATGTGGTCATCAGTGAAAGCAAAGAACAGGCAAACAAGAATCCGGAGTTATCATCTCTTCTCTGAAAATACCTCTGGCCAGATCCAGTGAAGTAGTTAGGCCAAAGGAAGGTACAGATGTTCTAAACTGTGCTACAAATAATGCCTGGTCTGGTCTTAAGTAACACTTAAATTTTGCTTCTGATGACACCCAAAATTTTACATAAAACAGAAGTATACTGATCATATGTAATATATCTAGTGAATTGACTCTGTGTAATATATCTATTGACTCTACAGTGCTGTTGAGGGCAGAAACTACATCTTTCCTCTACACTAATATCTTAACTGTGCTCTGTCTGGCCCTAGCAGCTTGAATTTGTGGCTGTGCCGTGTCTCAGCTTTAACAGGAAAAGCCTGTGAATTTGTTTTATAAGGATACTGTCCTGGCAAATGGACAATATGGATTTCAACTTCCTTAACTTGAGGAGGCATTTGAAGAGAATACATGTTTGCTACTACCTGACTAAATGGTAGCCAATTACATTAAGCAGAAGTGCTACACCTGCAATTACAGTGCAGCTGTAAAAGGTTCTGGTTTATAAATCTCAGCTAAAGAGAAACACTCCTCTACTATCCTGAAACACTGCACCAGGTTTAGGGGTAGGGAGTGTTTCTAAGCATCCTCTCCACATTTCCTGGCAAGTTCTGATCACTCCTACACGACACTTTCCCTTTGCACTGTCTTGGGATCCTAGGCATCAGCTCCGGTTCTGCATGCCACCCAAGGGACGAAATGCATAATTTATTAATGCCGCCTCTTAACATCTCTTTGTTGCAACTGCTCCTTCTGAAAGTGGTGATGATAATTTCTACATCACAAGAGAGCAGACACTTAACTGGAGCGTAACT
Organism: Columba livia; assembly: GCF_036013475.1. Taxonomy (NCBI): domain Eukaryota; kingdom Metazoa; phylum Chordata; class Aves; order Columbiformes; family Columbidae; genus Columba; species Columba livia. The sequence continues at coordinate 78,041,582 of NC_088604.1, forward strand.
GGAGACTGAAAGAGACTTTTGCTTTCCTCAAAAGCCAGAATCGCAGTGCTACAAGGTACTCTTATTATGCAGTGAAACAGCTGATTGCATCCCTCACACTTTTAAATGACCCATGGTTCCATATAGACCCTGCTCCTAGCTGACCTGAAAGTATTCTGTATTTAAAGATGCAGAATCACTAAATAGAGGGTTGCTCTTGATCCTGCTAAGAATATAAAACAATACAAGGAAGAGTGGCCATATGTGATGTACACATCAAAACCATTTTGTTCAATTTACAGAAATACCTGTCTGTTGTGATGTACACTCTACCTGCCAATCTATACATTTCATCTGTCTGAAAAGGATACTCGTTATCTTTGTGAAAATTATAAATAACATTTAAATCCATGGGAAATTACTGAAAATGAGATGTGCTGAAGGGAGTCATTCTAGCTGAAGTAAGCAACAACCAGGATGTATCCCTTTCATAGTATTTCTGGGTGAACATTTTGGTGCTTATGGGCAGGCAGGAATCAATATACCTTGATGTCAGGGCATCACCTCAGCACCACAGCCCTCCACACAAAAATCCTTTTCCCTGCTCTCTTACAGCTCTCAATCGCCTGAGTCCAAACAAATACGGAGGCCACATGCATAAGGGATGCTAGGATGCAGACAGATCTGTCAGTGTGTTTGTTAAACCTGCCAAACCTTTTCATTTGTGACTCAATTCACTCAGATTTGTAACAACCCCCGTAGCTGTACATTAACCCCCTCGGTTACATTTACCGTCTGCATTGAGGTATCAGAAAATCCTTTTGTCTTTTGACTGGTTGGCTGCAACCTGGAGCACGTTGTTTACTGGAACGGGTAAGCAGCTCTGGGGAGAGCTTCCTTAAGATATTCAGAAATTAAATAGGTCAAGCTGAATGGATACAGAAAATGCTGACCCACATTTAGGAAATTGTTTTTTCCTTTCTCCCCTAACCTTAAATAGTGTCAATCTTCTGGGCAGTACCACGGCAGCAGCCCAGCCCCGGGCCGCCACAGCCTGGGAAGGGCCAGTTCCTCGGCGTCACCCACGCGTGCCCTCGGGCCCCAGCAGCCCCCGGCCCGCCGGGACACACCGCCTGCCCGCCGCGGGGTTCCATGGGACGGACAGGCCGACCTCCCCATAGCCAACCCCGCCTGGGCGCGGCTACCGACCACCACCTTTACAGGACCGGCCGATTAAAACCGTACGCCGGCCGCTGGGATTCAAGGCCGCAAGGACCGCCATGTGAGGCACCGCGGGGACAGGGCCTCGGGGCGGGCTTCTCCCGGGCCGCCGCTATGAGGGGAGGCGGCGAGGGAGCTCCGCGCTGCTTTGCCGCGACCGCCTGCAAAGCACCAAGGCTTGGTGAGCGCGGCCCCGCAGCACTGAGGCGGGAGCGGTACGAAGCTGCCGGGGCAGGACCGGATCGAGGGGGCGGAGCGGACCGGAGCGACGCGGCTCTTCCGCTAGTCGGTCCGCGTCGGGTGGGGGAGGGGGCGGAGCGCGGCCCTCGCCATGTCCAAACACGTTTTCCTCACGGGACCCCCAGGTAACGGGGGCAGGAGGAGCCAGGGGAGCGGGGCGAGGGGGAGCGGCAGCGGCGCGGCCGCTGGGGCCTGGTTCGGCGCGGCCTGGCCAGCCGGCCTGCGCGGGGCTGTGAAGCGCTTGGAGCTGGGGGAAGGCGCCTGCCGGCGGCCCCAGCACTTGCCCGGGGGTGCGGGAGCTCCCGGAGCGCCTCCTGCTGCAGGCCGGCCCGGCAGCTGCCTGCGGGGTGGCCCCGGAGCGGCGTGCAGGCCTGTGGCTGTCCCCCTGCACGGGTGTCACATGTTGAGGTCAGAGGTGCTGCATTAATTAATTTGTTCCTAATGAAAGCCCATTTTAGCTCCTCATCCACTCACATGGCACAAATGTGTCCAGGTGCTACTGCTTTTTCCTTGACTTTTGCCCTGCAGTTCAGTGTTGGGGGAAAAAGTCCTTCTGGACAACTAATCCTGCTTCATTTAAACCATTAATAATTTCTGAGCGCTCATCTTTTCTGTAATGTAGATGAGGGTCAACAGGCACAGACTGAAGCATTGGAGGTTCTGTCTAAATAAGAGGAGAAACTTATTTATTTGAGCGTGCCAGAGCACTGGAACAGGCTGCCCAGAGAGGCTGTGGAGTCTCCTTCTCTGGAGACATTCAAGACCCACCTGAACACATTCCTGTGTGATCTGCTCTGGGTGAACCTGCTTTAGCAGGTGGGTTGGACCAGATGATCTTCAGAGGCCCCAACCATTGTGTGATTCTGCACTTCCAGCCTGAGTAATGTTCAGTTACAGGTAATAACTCATATCCCATATGCGCAGGCCTTGATTGAAGCAGTGGAATAGTCTCTCATGGTGTGGGAGTCCAATTATTGTGGAGGTAGAGTGGCACAGAGCATGAGGGTCGGGCTGTGAGGTTGGTGAAGAAATACCGCAAAACTTTCTTTTATGGCCTGAAAGTAAAGAAGTAGGCCTAATTCTCCTTTTTATGAACCTTTTTCTTCTTGTCTGGAATTAGTTGAAAATACTGCTAGGCTGAGATACAGTGCCTTCCACCCATTTCATTCTGTTTTTTTCCATCCACCAAATAAAGACAGCCCTCCAGGAGACACAGAGGTTAGGCCTGCTTAGGCCTTGTCTCTGTTCACTTAACTGAATTTGAGGGAACTGTTTTGATTAGCTAATTGTATAATTCTAAGCTTTCTTAAACTTAGTTTGAAGCATTTTAGCTTTCTTTGGCAATTTACTAAATGAAGGTAACCAAATTAGAGATGGCAAATCTACTTAGCCAAATGAGTATAAATTCGCTTATATAGACAAGGCCCTGAAAAGATGGTAGATACTGATGGTGCCACATTTGTCATTTTGTTATTCGAATGCCAGGAATCCCTTTGGCTTCAGTTTTGAAAAGTTTGCGTAATTGTTTGACTAGGTCCCCTTGCAGCCACAGAATGTTTTTGCCATTGATATTGACTATTAAGAAAGTAGTTCCTACATCTGCTTAAAAACTAAGGGAGGAATTTGGTATGTACGAGTTGAAATTATTTCTGTTGACATCTTCAGGCACCTCACATTTGGTCTATAGCCCTTATCTCCAGGAATTTAAAGGTTTATTCTGCAGGATATTTTCTATTTTCTGATTTTTTTTACAACAACGATTAAAAATGAAGTGATAACACTAAATTTTGTGAGAGGCAATAAAGTTGAGTTTAAAAGGGGATTGTCAAGGGATGTACTTGTGCAATGGCAAAGGAGAAGAAATAGCTCCTTTGTGGGAACTGAGAGGATGTCTGGAACATGGCCAACGTTCACATTGTAGAAAATACATCAAACTGTGCTAGGAGACATCAAACGGTGAAGGTTTTAAGGATCTTAGGGTAAGAAAATGGATTATAGGACCACAGGCTAGTTTATGATATCGCTTTCGGAGGTATAAAGGAGGGTCAGCTATGAGGCCAGACCAGGTTGCTCAAAGCTTTATCCAGTCAGACCTTGAAAACCTCAGAGGGTATGAAGACTGTACAACCCCTCTGGGCAACCTGTTCCAGGGCTTGATTGTCCTCACCATAAAAAAGCTTTTTCCTGTATCTAGTCAAAACCTCTCTTGCGATTCTGTTGTTGGAAATACCTTTTGCCATGTAGGACCTGGTATCTCGGGGGCACTGAGTACTTCTGATTTCTAGGCCATCAACAGAAGTAGGGTGTCCTTTGTGTCAGTTAGGCTCCTGGTAGCAGTCAGTTTTGACTTTATGATCTAACAGGGGGATGAGCTCAGCTCTGTTCGTAAAAAAAAAATAGTGAATAGCAGTGGTAGGAAGGGAAATTCATAAGCCATTCTTCCAGTCAGCTTGGGTATCAGTTGTGTAACGGTATGGCTCTTGTGTGTTTATGTGCCTTGAGGCAAGCTTTGTTGCCTGCCCACACACTATTTAAGCTAACAAATTTAGTGGTAGCCAGCGGTATTTTTACCATTCTGTTGTGACTTCACTGTAGACATACTTCTTAAAGGCTGAAAAAACATTACAATATCAATACAAGATGAAGTGTGAAAGGTGCTTCTGTTCTTCCCTTTCCTTTCATTTAAAAAAAATAAATTTGCAGACTTAATCAATGTTCCTGATGAACTGATTAATTACTGTGGTGTTTAAAAATGAGCTTTTAGTGGAGAAGAAGATTAATCCTGTGTGCTTTTTGTTTCCTCTTTATTTTTAGGGGTTGGAAAGACTACTTTGATACAGAAAGTCACTCAAGCTCTGAAATCCTCAGGCATTTCCATTGATGGATTCTACACAGAGGAGGTTAGAGAAGGTGGCAGGAGAACAGGATTTGATGTTGTCACTTTGTCTGGAAAACGAGGACCTTTATCTAGAGTCAGGTACTGGGGTTTTAATAACTTTAACTGGCTTATTGTTTGATGCTTCTGCTTCAGTCTGTCAGCATGTTAACTGCTCTTCCAGAGGGTGATTTCCAGCACACATAGGACTTCTGTGGTCAGGTTCTTTGGCCAGTTCTTGTGTCCTGCCTGATGCCTGTATTGTGTATGTAGACAATGTCTCTGTTGCCTAGTGAAATACTGAAAATGTGCTAGGGAAAGGTGTTCTCTGTTACTGCCTTCTTTACGCCAGATAGAGAGGAAGCGCTACTGAGCGTTTTGTTGTGAGGCCACGTCTCTTTGGGATACAGTAAGTGGCTTATTGTAGTCAAGGAGGAAGTTTTTTTGTTTTCACCAGCTAATTTATGGAGACAGAAGTGGAAAATAAAAGGGAAATTGCATATAAAATTGTTTTAAAGAACCACTGTGTGGCCCACAAAACCCACATGTGAATTTTAAGAAAAAGAGGGTTCCAGAGCCCCACTAAGAGGGGGGCCTCTGAAGTGCAAAGGGGCTCACAGTCTCTGCTGATTTACTAGACTTAGCTTTTCATGCTTTGCGCAAAAATTAGTCTAGGTCCAGATGCACCTCATTCAGACATAGTTGTCTGACTAAATAATTTGCATATTGTTAATAAAGGAGGTTTACCTAGGACAGAGTGATAAAGCATGCAAACTGAATATTTTTCCAAGATTGTTTAAAGGTTTTGCAGCCCGCACGGAGATTTGGGCTACTGCTGTGATGCTGTCTGTAGTGTCACATTACCAAATTCAAAAATCTGAAATGCAGGTGTATATTTTGATTTCAGTGTAAGTATACCTGCTGGCTTTTATATCCCATGGTCCTTGCACACACTGTTCAAATTTGAGCTTACACAGTTGTGAAGGTAGCTTATGGTATGTTTATTATCTGAGAGTATGCTGTCTGCAATATAACCCAATGGATGGTTTGCAGAGTTTCTTTCCTTTTCTTGAAAGAATGAAGGAGGTTTGACTTACTAGGATAACTTCTCATAAATCCACTTGAAATGACTGCAGTGAATTCTCACTAAGCTCATTATTTAGAAGGAATCTTGTGTCTCTTTTTCAAATTCAGTTCTGGTTCTTCTACTTCAAGACGTGAATATCGAGTTGGACAGTATGTTGTAGACCTTGTTTCATTTGAGCAGCTGGTTCTACCTATGCTGAGAAATGTAAGTATTCTATGAAAGCTGCTGAAAAATTGATGTTTCATGATAATTAGTGTTATTGGAAGGCTGTTCTAGAGCACTAGTTTTGGATATTAATAAGTGGCCTGTTTCTTGGGTATTGAAGTTTCTGATTGACTTCAGGATCAGGAAGCTGGAGGGGAAAATCTGGCTTGTTCTCTTGTGCTTGCTGTGGTGTTGGAGAGATTGAAGTCCCCTCCCATTCCTGATCTGATATTGTCCTGTGAGCAGGACCTCCTTGGTCTGTGAGATGGCCACTAGGAAGGTTTTTCCTGTGCCACCATCTTGCATGTAGGAAAGCAAAAAAATTGTATGAGTGGCTTACCATGCAGAACGGGGTGGAGTCAGTGGGTCTAAGAAAAAGGCTTTTTCTGCTGCTCTTCTTTACAGCATTTTTTCCCCCTCTTGCTGGGATTCCCATCTTCTTCCAGTATAAGCACTTGGTTATTTTTGATTATGTGTTTTGATTACCATTAGTACCTGCAGAGTGGTAGGTTTTAGCTGATAATGGTAGCCTTATAATTTGGGATTTAGCCTGCTGCACAAGGAGTGCTCTGACTGTGACAAGACTTTTCACTCAGGCCTTTTGCTGTCCTTCTTGAACATTCTGTTACTGCCTTTTTCCCTCTTCCTCTCTCTCACTCCAACCTTTCCCCTCTCCAAAATTAAACAAAAATAGATCTGATTTTGGCAATAACATATCACAAACATTGTTCAGCAGCTGCTGAAATGTACTACTAAAAAAATCCTATTGTGATTTTTCTACATTGCCAAAGCTCAAGGGGCCAAGCAAGAATAGACTTCTTAATGAGCTTTGAAAGGAAAAAACAAAACATAGAGCTTCAAGGAGGAGCAAAAAGGAGATTAAGGATCTCATTCTTATTTTTGTCAAGGAACTTTAAAGTCTGAGATCAGGGAAGCAAGGATGTTGCAGGCAAGGGAGAAAGGAAATGTGAATAAAATTGAACAATTTTTATATTTTTAATTTTACTGTAACTTGATTGACTGTGTTAGTAAGTAGACGGATAGTTTAATAAAAAATATTTCATTAAGCCAGCACTGTACTTGGAATCCTTTTACTGCTGCATTAATATGAAGTCCAGGAGAGATCTTGCTAGAAGGGTGTTAGCAGTGTTGAGTTTTTCTGGTTGTTATGTAGCTTTCTGCAAGTACAGGAGAGTGAAGAGAAAGAAAAGGGCCCAGCAGAGTCGGAAAGTGCATGACCCTATTCTCATTCAAAGTGCTGTTAATCCGTTTTGTGGGAATGTGGTCTTGCTTGTAGACAGCACAAAATGGGAGAGGAGGAGTGTGAGGAAGATCATAGAACTGAAACAAGAAGAGACAAATGAAGAGTGAGGACAGGAGAGTTGTAGGTATGTCCTGGTTTGATTGGAGGCCAGCATGGCGTGGGCATGTGCCCATTTAGCCTTGAGGACAGTTTCAACTCTTAAAACTTGGGTCTCAATCACTCCAGTGAGAACAGAGGTAGTTCCTACAATGTATGATCTCTCTGGTTCTGGAAACTTCTTCAGGCAGCACTGAGGATTTTTTTCAAAGCAGAGTGCTCTGTTTCTCAGTGTGTGACCTCATGACTAGTATTGGCTTTTTAGCTCACTGATCTATGAAAGGATTTTAGATAAAACAGCTACTCAGCAGAGACTTAGCTTGAAAAGATTTTAGGATGCATGTTATACAGTTCTTTCACTTTCCCAGAAGCAAATATTTTGCCTTCACAAGGGAAAACGTTTTTTTTTCCTTTCTTTCTAGGTTTTGTATAATGTGGCTGGTATTGATATATATTCATGGATCTTCAGTGATGTTTTGACTTGAGTTGATTTCTTCCTCACTTCTATAAACAATGAAATATAGTTCTTAGTTACTGTTACCAAGAGAGGGTAGGCAGTGCACCTCTTGTTCTGCTGCATAGTTCCTCTGCTTTCTGAGTTGCCTTTCCCTCAGTGATAATCACCCATGATCTCTCCTAGGCTTCCCTGCTGCTCCCTCCAGTCTGCAGTACGGTACCGTTTAGCACAGTATTCGCTTCTTGAAAAAAAAACCCAACACATGTGGTTAATCATTAGTATGATGCCTATCCTACCATCCAGGGAGATGGCTAGGGCTATAGAATAAGCTATATCTCGACAAAGAAATGGAAGATGACTGTTCTGATGTGAGAGAGGCTTGGAAATGGCTTGATTTTATCTGTGTAGCTTTGAAAAAGCTAGCTGTTCTGAGAGAAATGCTAGTTTCAAGCCTCCTTTGACCCAGCTGCAAGATGAGAGGCTTGCAAATCTAGATTTAATGCAAGTCTTTTTAAATGCTTGTGTTGCCTGAATATTGACCTATTCTAAATGGATAATTTGGTAGAAAGGGTGAAGTTTTGAAAAATTGTTGTCCCTCAGGTGGATTGAGAGCTGCTAGGTGGCAAAGTGTGGTTCTTATTTGTCAAATAGCTTGTATGGGACCATTAAGAGAATTCTGCTTTGAAGGAAAAATGATATTATGGGTATTTCCTGTCGTAGTTAGTATTTATGCTGTACAAATATTTTCATCTTTCAGAAAAATCTGTACTGAAGTAGAAATGACGGATTTATAAATCTGTCATTTAGCAGCAGTGGCTTTGACTCTTCCACTTGGCCCAATATTACAATTGATTTCATTCTTTTGGAGGTATTTCTTTTATTAGCATAGAAAAGATTTCTGTTGCTTTTTCAAAGTTCTTTGTTGTTTACAGTCTCCCGATGCTCTTTTCCACAGGTAAGCCATGGCAGTGATGCAGAGAAAACAGTTTGTGTCATAGATGAGGTTGGGAAAATGGAACTCTTCAGCCAGGCTTTTATTCAAGCTGTTCGTCAAACACTGACTGGCTCAGGGACTGTGGTGCTTGGAACTATTCCAATACCTAAGGGAAAGCCACTGGATCTTGTTGAAGAAATAAGAAGTAGGAAAGATGTTAAAGTGTTCAATGTGAGTAATATTTAACATCCTTTAAACCCTGCTGTTCTAGGTTGCTGGTTTATATTTGGCTCTGTTCAAAAACTAATCATTACCAATTGATAGCTGTGGGTAGCTTGTATGAAATAAGTTTTTTAGTTTTCATTTTATTCTTAATGGGCAGGTGTTCACCTTATTAAAAAAAAAAGTCACATTTGGCACTTAGTGTAGTGGTCTCACGCAGCTGGCTTTGCTTGTGCGGGGCTGTAGAAGTAATGATGTAGTTGTTTTAAAAGGGTTTTTTTTTTGCTGTAGTATTATTGCCATACAAGTTTTCATTATTCATAAGAGTTAAATCTTTTGAAGTACAGTTAGATTTTTAAATTTATTTCTTTTTCCAGACTGGCTTGCAGGAGTATTACCAGTAATCATGTTCAAGCAAAAAAAAAATACGGCATCAGTGGAGTTGCAGAAATGATTTCTAGAAGAAAGACACTTGTAAATGGGGTGTATGTTCTTTGGAGTCAGTAAACCAATTTTGGAATTCATTGTGTTATTTTTACAGACATATTTTTCAGAACATTAGGTCCTCAAAGTGCTTTTCTGATCAGTTCCAGGGAGGTTCTCAAAAGCTTACCAGAACAAAACATAGCCTGTTCACGGGAATATGTGTGTGAGGTTTCTGTAACATCTGTAAGTGTCCTGAATGCTTCACAAAAACAAGCTAAACACAGTCCCCACTCCTTTGGTTTATTTTTCTGCTCAGTGTGTACTATTTTTAGTAGAGAATAAAGCTATATATGCAAAACTGAACTGTGCATCTCTATAAATTATAAATTCAGTAAGTGGGACTTACACATCCTGGCTTACTAAAAGAGGTAATGTGCTGTAGAGCAGTATACTGTAGCAGCCAGTTCTTCAGATGCACATCACAGTGAGGATGCTTAACTTCGTTATTGTCCAAATGAATCAGGAAGGAAAACTACTATCTCAACAGCTTTGTACTGAATGGTCTTAATGACTGCAGGGAAGGCAGAGCCTCCATCCTCTTTTTTCTTCTTCAAAGTGAGATTAATAAAACTGCAGTGCTTAGGCAAGTTCCTCAACTTTCTTTTAGTTGGTGCTCCCATCATCATCTTAGATTTCTGCTTTTTTAAATAAATCCCTGCTTAATTAAGTGCTAGAGCAATACGAGGAGCAAAGATGAGAGAAAATTTGTTTCCTCGCATAAGCATTCAACTCCTACCCTTCCTTTTGGAGATAAAACCCCAGGTTTCCCACTGACGAACTGATGTGTGTTGTCAGGTTACTGAACAGGGATGCACGTGAATGTGAATTTGTTATGACTGACCATACAGTGGGAGGACTGGGGAAGAGGGGCTGGAGAAAGCCTTGCTGAAAGTAGCACTCATTTGGTGCTATAGGCTACAGTCATGGCAAGGCAATAGTGTGGTTTTGGTCCTCTCAGAGGAGGAAACAGAGTGCTAGAAAACAGCATTTGGCTTTTCAAGGGAGCTTTTGAGGCTTCTGCTGCCTGATTTTATCAGGGGATGTTCTGAGGGCGCGTACCACTCAGCCTGTGTTGTTGGCTGTCAGTCTGCCTGCACAGCTTTCTCTGAAGCACGGACTACAGCCAGCTCAAGTCGTCCTGCACATTTCAATGGAGCAATGTTTTCTCTAGCTAAAAAAAACTTCACCGAAAAAGCCATCCTGTTTATGCTGCTGATATTAGGATGTGCAGGTTTCTTTTATTTGAATAGAGTTCTCTGGTGAATCTGTTAGCCAAAAGCATGGGTGTGAAATGTGCGCCGGACTGCAGTAGTTCCCAGGTGGCAGAGACCTGTGCTGAAGTCTTGTGCAGGAGAGCATGTGTCTCGCTTGCTCCAGTGACACGCTACACGCTCTTTCCCAGCTAGTTAAAACGTGTGTGTGAGGCGGAACAGAACCTGCCCCTGGGGAGCCAGAGGTGTTACTGGCTAAATGCCGCATCACCAGATCTGCGCCTTAAGGGCTGTGGCCTGGGGAGAGCCTGGAGTGCCCCAATAGCCCATGGTCAGTAATTCCTTACTGACTTTTATGGTGCCTGGAAGTGTGCAGAAGTAGGTGGCAACTTTCCAAAAAAGTTCTGCCGCCTTTGTCACTTGATATGGAGTTAGACTGCATTCAAGTAACTCAGCAGAGTTTTCTCATCCTTTTTTTTTAGTGTCACAAGGATAGTTGTGATGTTTGACACTGATTGCATAGAGACAGCTGTTTGGGGTTTTATAGTCACTTCTGTCTTGAAAGCATATTCAGTTAGTGTAAATGGGCCCAGATGCCCTAAAAGCAGGTGAGGATTTGGTCCCAAATGTTTAATTTATTATGTTTTGAGCACTTAACTATAGGAGTTCTGATATGTAACACATTTTTTTCCGTTGCTGCCCAATTCAGTTTTCCTGAGAACTAAACTTTACAGTGAAACTACAGAGGCTCTTGTTGCACTTCCCAGCTCTATGTAGTTTTGCAGACACAGTGTCATAAATAGGATCAGATTATCCTTAGCAGCTGCCAGATATTCATTTTCTCCCATTTTGCCATCTATTAATTTTGTTTCCATGAAATCCACTAGTGAAGTTTGGTTGCATATGCCTTTTAAGAAAGAAAATAAATAGTTAAATGGATCAAAAGAAGAAAAGGTTACATTTGAACAGACTGTACAAGAGAGGTTCATTGATGGTACTTTAAAAGTTAGGGGAAGAAAGCTTTTGTCCTCTACTGTTGCCTGCTTGGAGACTAGATGGTAGTTTCCTCCACCTAAATGCTTCGTATAAGCAGTGTCTGCAGTTATTTTCAAGTCCCTGTCTAAAAATCTGCCCATCTGTTTGTACATTCAGTGCAGATACTGGGAAATGTGTTCTCTCTGGGAAATCTGCCTGCACAGAACGTCTCCAGACCTTAAGAGGAGACTTGTATCTATCGAGCAGCCTTTGTAAAACAGTCGTGAAAATTTCCCAGCACTTGGCACTTTCTCTCTGCTGCTCTCACTGGACTTCTGGCATGTTGGTATGGAAAAGGGATAGATAAAATGTAGCATTGTTTTTGTTGGCTGTAAGACAGTGGGAAGAGCTATTAAATGTTCAGAAGGTTCTTTGAAAGTCAGGATATTGGGACACTTGCTGTGAGATTTAGAGTTTGGCTGATCTATGCTTTGTGCCTTGTTTACCTTGGGGTCTCTCAATAGGCTTATTGAAGAGCAATTCCACTCTTTGTTTTCCTGCTCTCTTTGTTATTGTGGGATATTCTGTTTATCTTATAATAGGCTTGGAATGATACTCAATAAAACCAGCAACACTTCAGGCAGATCTGCCCTTTTATTCTCTTTTTTTATGTCATTTTTTAAATCACTTTAATTTTGATCTGCTCTCTTGAATTCAAGTGGTGTAGGTAAGACCATCGTCTCTAGGTTTTCCAGTGTTGGTTTCCAGCATTTGGACAGGATGTCTGTGCTTGTAAATAGCAGTAGGCTCCTCGGGCCAAATTGTTTGGGTAGGACTGTCACCTGTTTAATAATACTTCCTCCTGTTCAGTATTGACTGCAGTACTGTAAGGGATACAAACCCTTGTGCTCAGATCTTAGATGCAGCTACAGGGAATGCAGTGAATCCTTGCTGGTAGAGAGTTTTATGCCATGCATAGCATGGTGTCTCTCTTTCCTTGTCAAACAGCATTTCTCAAACTTTGTTAAAAATATGGATGCCCTTAATTTTTTTTTGGCTCTTTGTGTGTTTTCTTCCTGCCCTCTCTGCAAGGATTAGAACAGTGGGGAAGATCTCTCAGACTTTTGAAAATGAGGCTTTTGCTGACACTTCACAATTGCTCGTTAACCCTTTCACCACCCCAGGTGTTGGTTGAGTTAGTGATGCAGGGCACTGTGGGTCACTGGGCTCTGTATCAGGACCTGGTCTGTGAAGAAGGGGTAATTTATACCCCCCTCCCCACCAGTTCATGCTCTGTTGCTGCCCCTGGGTGCTGAGATGACTGGCAAGTGCTGGTGTTTGCTTGGCAGTTCACAGTGAGCTGCAGGTGCTGCAATGCAGATGGGCCCAGCAAAGGACAGGAGACTGGACTATATGGATTCACATGTACTGGTCTTAAAGCCCAACATTTCCATGGACTGGTCAACCAAAGGCATACCCTAGTGTGCTACAAACACCCCAGCTTTCTCAAGTAGTCTTATTTCATTTTCAAGCTGTTTCTATCCTGCAGTGCTAAGGTTTCTCAGAATATAGAGTTGTGCTGCTAAGTGTGTTTTAATTTTTGTCACTGCAAGTGTTTTTGACTAGATCTGTCATCCTAATAAATACAACCCTTTCAAGTACTGAAGGCAAAAGAACTCCACTTTATAGTAGGAAAGTTATATTGGGTAATTGAAAAGAATTTATAGTAATGACAAAAGTACATACTGGTTCTTCAAGTGATTCTTGTATTATTCAGGACCTGAATAACTAACTGCAAAATACCATGGGTAATTACATCAAAAAGATCACTGAATATTCAATTACATAGGCAGGTTTGTGGGTTCAGCTTGTATTCTCAGTAGCAGGGGGTGGCAGGTGTTTGACACTCAACATTTGTCCACTAAGAAAGAAATGCATTTGAATTTCTGCTTTGTTCTTGAAGTTGTGGTTATTGATCAAATTACATAAGTTTTAATTTCTCATTCTCTAGGTCAGTAAGGAAAACAGAAACAGCATTTTGCAAGACATCTTGGCAGCTGTGGAATCCTGCAGAAAATGAAGTCCTTGCCTGTAAACACTGAAGCTTTTATTTTTACAAAACATTACAACATTTTGCAGATGTTTTAGAATCTGTCCTTCCTGCTTTAGTCCCTGGAGGCTTTACTGGAGCCTTCAGAATAAGCAAGGTAAAGCTGGTAATACTCTAGAATGTGAAAACGAGATAGCGGGATTTTTGTTTATTCAGTTCACAAGCCAATCCATTCAAAAAACTGAACAGTTGCATAGTTAACATGCAGTTCTAATCTGGGCATTTGAAAGTTAGGTGGTCTGACTCTGATCTCAGTGACACCAAGTAAAAGCAATTAACTATCAAATCTATTTGCGATCTTGGTCTTTCAGAGTGTGGTGTGGAATGTTCTGCCTAGAGGGCAGTTCAATATCTGGATCTCAGCCCTGGTGTAACACAACAGAATCCTGCCCAAAATGCGTGTGTGCTCTTCCTGGATTATGTAGAAGTATCTTTGCTGTTGGTGGCTCCACTTAGGTGTGTTTCAGCATGGGTGCTGAGGATTCATGAGGTAGAAGGCATAAGCAGATGCTCTCTTCCTGACCCCAGACACTCCTCTCTCCAGTTGCAGTGTAAGAAGCGTTATCTGGTATTTCAAGGAAATTTCCTGTAGTCCCAAGTGACGTTTACAGAATTCCACTTCAAGGGGGAAAATAACCTACTCTACCCTCTCCTAAGTGGCCCAGACAGTAGTTAAGGGGGCTGCATTATATATATACATATATATATATATATATGCATATAAATCTTCAAGTCCATGAAGTTCAGTCAAATCTTATGTTTTTCATGCAGTTTATTAAGTCAGGATTGACTTAATACTGCATTTTTCTATATGGGTTTTCCAATCAGTTATGTTTATTGACACTCTTTGGTTGGGTTTTTTCCCTTATTTGATTCTGCACATGCATAATAGTTAATGGTGAAATAAGAAGTGTTTGAGAATATTAGACAATGTTTTTTCCCTATGGGGTGTGCAGATGTGTTCAGGGAAAGTGCTACCACTTAATCAGTTTCGCATGTTGTGAAAAGAGAATTCCTTCCCAGGTGCACACTTGTTCATTGTGTGATTTACAGTCATCTCTGGCTGCAAAAAGTTATTAATAATTCAGTAATTTCTTAACTTTTTTTCTGTTCAGTTCAACAACCATTAAAATGAGCAAAGTCTTTAAAAGCATTTTCAAATGTCAGTGATTTATTTCTGTAAAACTGACACCCCAGGTTGTAGCGGGGCTGGATGGGGAGAGGCATTTTTCAGGTGCCTTGGAAAACAGCTGAAAGCATGAAGGGAATGTCCTTTCTCCTTCCAAATGTTCCGAATGAGGGTCTGGTACAAACGTTGCCCCTCCACGGATGACAAGAGGTACAGGCCATGTTAAAGGATGCCATGGCCTTGTTCCCTGACTGCCTGTTCCACTACTATGCTTCCCAAATCCTTTTGGATGATAGTATCATCTTCTTCACATTTGGAAAAAGGGAATTCTTCTCAGGGTCCCGCTCCTTTGAGAATGTACAGCTCCTGGCTGCTTTTTGCAAAATAAGGCTGTGCCCTGAAGGCATCACTAATCCCCCGTAAATTACTGTGGCCATCTTAGACCAGACACCTTGTTAGAGGTGAAGGACTTGGGATCAAAGCAAACTTTTTCAGAGCTATGTGCCATAGATTTTCAAACAGAAACCTCTCTGCTCTTCAGTGCTGGATGTCCTGCTGTTCCAATGTTTAGTCTCTTAAGCTGTGAAATATGCCGCAAAAGAATAGTTCTTTCAGTGATGAAATGCGTCACAAGTATAGCAAGTTTTTAGTGGGATTGTAGTTGAATCTTAGATGAGGACTGACCTTTACAGCTAAATAAAATGGAGATATTTGATACTTCGCTGTAGAGTCTGGGGAGGGGAGTTATTTCAGGAGTGATGGCAGAGTTTGGTTTTCCAGATTCCAGCTCAGCCAGTATTATTGGGAGCAGTATTTGTTCCTCCTAAGAGCAGATACATTGCCCTTCATACAATGCCATGATGCCTGCTGTAGTCCCATCACTTAATTGGCTGGAAAAAAAAATGATAACAGCAAGTTTGGGGAGCTTTTGCTCAGTGTGCCTCTAGTGCTTTTAAGCCATTGTCTAATGGTGCAAGGAAGACCTTTTATAGTGAGGGTAGGTAATCACTAGAAAACATTATAAAATGGAGCTGGATTTTTCATTCACTGGGAGTGAAGCATCAGCCCTTTCAAATCAAAGGGTATTTTTGCTACTGACATCATTGACTCTTGCTTTCTGCTACCTATCTCAAGATGGGTCAGAGACTTTACTTAGTTGGTGTTCTTTTTTTAAAGCCCATCTTCTCTCTGAGCTACAGAGTGTTTTTCAAGGGAAATAAAGAGAAATTTCGTGGTCTGCGTTCAGCAGGAGATCCTGGATGACCTTACCAGTCGTGTCCAGCCTTTTAATCTGAGACAGTCCTGAAGAAATTATTTGCCCCGTTTCAAATATACATTGAGTGAGAAAGTAATGTTTCCAAGGGAACTTAGTTTTTATGACACCCTGCGTTTACTTTAGAGATTAAAAAAATTATTGTCTGGTCTTGTGCTAGTAAAATATTTGGAAGGCCTTGAGAGCACTGTAACAACAGAGCATTCACAATTCCCCTGATGGGCCCATTTTACTAATAGCCCACATTTGGTGAAAATAACCTCTGATGTAGCCGCAAGACTCCAGATGACAACATTAGTGCACCTGCAGGTTTTAATTGGTGCAAAAACAGGGAGAATATGAGGTACCAATTACTCTCTCAAAGCCTGAGAACTGAGGATGGTTTTGGCAAGGAGCTTTGTAATTCCAACATAAAATGGCACACAGCATGGAATAAACAGGGCCTGCATTATTTATCATGCATTAGACAATTTTTGACTTGTAAAACTCTGAAAAGGCTGAATGAGAGAGGTGAATCTTTAACACTGGACCTGCTGCAAAGTTAATTATACGTAATATGTCTGTCTTGCAGATTTAAGGATATACAAGTGCTAGTGAAACATTGTAATTAAATACTAGCTCCCAATCCAGGGAGTAATCTAAATATGGCAATAATTCTGTAGCTGAAAAACATGCATTGATGAGAAGATGATTATTACATGCTGGAGAATTTCACTGGTAATTCTGATCTTCTAAATTGAGCTGCACAAAATTCAGCTAATCTTTAACTTAAATTCCCCAGCAAGAGAAGAGCAGTCGGTGGGTTAGAGCCAAATGCAGATAACATTTCTTGCTTTATTCTAATAAACAGTGTTTTAAAAAAGCTGTGATGACATTGCAGAGATTCCTACGAACTTAATTGTTTCAGAATGTCATTCATGGTTATTGAGGTGATCTGGCCGTCTTGTCAAGGGGAAAAAAAAGACTCACTTTACTCACTCACAAAGTAAGTAAATCCTTTTTGTTAACCTTTGTGTTAAATGCAATGAGTGCCAAGATTTTTGTGTCTCTGGGAATGAGGTGAGACTTTTCAGTGAGAAATCTACTTTCTTTCACAGAAGAAGTTTGCATGGAAGGAAACTGCAGGAAACAGCAGGACCTCCAGCGTTTGTACTTCGGAATGAACAGAAACAGTCTTTGTACATTGTGCCCATCGCTGTTTCCTACTTGTGGTGGGAAAGAGCCGGGCTGAAGGCCAGGCCAGGGACTTGCCAGCGTACCTGGGGGATGTGAGTTCAGCGGTCTGTGGTTTGCTTTGGAAAAATGTTACTAAAAACCTTTTTACCAGATCTTTGGGCCATGATTCACCCTTAGGAGTATAGCACCTGGCTTTTGAGTTATGATGTAAACAAGAGCTTAGTAGTGAAAGGAAAGTTCAGGAAAACAAAATAGGAGGGGGTCAGTGTCCCACATGCAACGAAAGGGCTTAAGTACTGTGTTTGTGCTACTGTTCTGTTCCTCTCTGTGAGGGCCCCACTGAGCCAGTGTGGATAAAAATCACTCACAATGTTTCTTTTCAGCAAAGGTGATGTTACCTGGATTAAGCTCTGTCCCTTCTGCCATTTCTATGGAAGAGCCTCATGTACTCTTGTGGATTGAGTTTTTGGCTTCCTCAAAGGACACGTTCAGCCTTCCAGCAAGATGGGAACGTCACGGCTTTCAGGTTGTAGAAACAAGGAGGTTCTGGGCTGGTTGAACAAGCATCTGGCAGGCTTCTGCCTTTACCCCTTGCTGAGTAAGTGGCCTCTGTGGGTCTGGAAAAATCCCCGAAATCTTCAAAACTGACACAAAATGAAACTGTGTGTAAAAGGTACTTGTGTCGTTGGGAGTGGCCGTTCTTCCTGCATCACAGCTACGGTAAGAAATCAGACCTGTAATGCATGCAGACTGTTCAGCCTGAGGAGCTTCTGGGCCAAGTTCTAACAACTGCGTTACACGCAGTGAAACCTGCCATCAGTGCTGCAACTGACTTAAAAGCAGAGCTTTTCATTTAAAGCCCAAAACTGCCCAACAGGTGGGGTTCCTGAGGTGTCACAGGTACCTCCATCTTGCAACTCTGAAGCATTTCATGTATAAGGTTAAGTATCAGGCTGCTTAGGTCTCTCTGGAATAAAAGTATGGGTAAGATCATACGCCGAGAACAGCACCCTATGGACTCAGGTGCCTTTTGGTGCTACGCAGAGCTGTTCTGTGCAGCTTACTGTTGAAATTAGGCCTCCTGTAAAGTCTTAGTACCTGTTCGTTAGCTTTGTGTGTACCAGAGCCTTAAATGCATCTTCATCAGGTAGAAAGTAATTGGGTCTGTCTCTACCTCATGCAAACATGGTGGAATCTAAGATGATGTTTAATCAGTACAATGTCATACCTAGTTCCACGTTTTATTTCTAACCATCATGTCTTATTATTCTGTAGGTTTAGTATGCTTGAGTTGGATACATAGAATATTTTAGGTTAATTAGGACTACTGGAGTTACTTATTTTTGATGGAAATTAATTAAAACTTAAGCTATTGTAGTAGACTGCCATGGAAAAGCCCAGAGTGCAGAAACGGGGCTGGTGGCTGTCACTAAGAGCTCTCCACCCACCTGTGTAACCTCCATCCGTCATGTGTAATGAAGCACCTCATGAGCAGGGTAGGGGGAAGAAAGGCACCATCTGCCAGAAATGGTCGGAAGGGAGCAGCTGAATTCAATTTTCTCTTCTACATCACACCTGGGTGCTGGAGGAGACATTAGCAAGGCCTAAACCATGCTGGTGACTGTGTGTCGGGGTCTGTACATTAATAATCTGCTTCTGCCCTTGCGAACATGAGCAGAATTTTGCCTAGGCTGTGTTGGGCTTTATAAATAATCAATTCATTAATATCTGAACTGAAGGAAAAACAATAGATTTCTTAATTTCAGAAGGCAGAAAGCAAATGAAAACAATTCAGAACGAAAACCCAAAAACTGCTGCCACACAAAAGGTACTTGGATCATTTTATTTTCACTAGGTGTTATTTAGTTCTACTACTTAAGTGTGGCACAGTAGGAAGCTCAGAATGCAACTGTGTATCACCTAACAGAATGAGACTTAGCTACAGCAGCTCTTGTTAAATCTGTCTTGTTAATTGGGACAAGATGGCCTGGCTGCACATCATTGTGTTGAGAATTAGAAACAACCTATGGTAGTTACAGTAAAGAGGAACAGCAAGACACTGATAGCTGCAATTTTTTTAATTAAAAAAAAAAAAACAACAAAAATGAGCACACGTGCGTGCTAAGGAAAAATTCGTTGTAGCCTTTTGGCTTCCATAGTAGTCATGCATTCCTGTAAATCAGTGTTTCTCAAACTTTGTGAAGGCGCAGCCTCCCTTGTTTGCCTCATCTGTCTTTATGCAACTATTAAATTGGCAGCAGCTCAGTTTCTCTGGGGGAGGGAAATCAGAAGGCTCTGTAATTACTGGCTACAAGTGTTTATGGACACTGAGCTGTGTCCAGCAATTAAAGGCATTTAGCTGTTCCCTTCCTAATACAAACACTTCCAGACGATAATTACAGCCTGCTTTGCACTTTCCTGTTCTTGAGGAGGATTCCCCTGGGTGCTTCGGCAACTCCCAAGGGGGCTGTTGCCTGGAATTTGAAAAACACTGGTGTAAACCAAACAGGAGCACGAGATAATACCTAAGAGCAGCTGTTTATGTAAAGCTGCTTTCTTTGCAAATGAGGTGCACCATATGCTTTGAAGGCTTTCCATGCACTGGATACTTTCTTTTCTCACGCTTGACTTTTGTTAAACTGTGTAGCGTGGCTCAATCACGTAATATTTCAATATGGCTGCATGCAGTATATCAATCTGTGATGGTATGTTGCTATTCAGAATTACCACCTGCATAACATGTTAAATAGAAATAAAAAATATTTGCTTTGGAAAAAAACCCAGATTTAGCTCATGTTACAGTACATGTTGTACTGTCCTTTTACCTATTCATTGCTTCTGTTCAAAGTTGTCCTTTGCTATGTTATGTATCAAATGCCAATTAGTTTGCATGCAATCAGCTGTTCGGTTATGGCAGGAAAGAGATGTCTTGTGTGCTTTTCACTGAGTTGATATTTCCCACTGTATTCACTCGTGATTCCAACCATTCCAGGAGAAGGAACATCAAACCGGTGGTATTCATTGTTCTAGGATTTACAAGAACCTGAGAGGAAGTGGCACTGTGTGTATTTTAGGACATCTTCCAACTCTACCCATGACAAGGCCTTTAGCTGAAGAACATCTGCCCCACAGTATTCTTGTGTAGAAGTTAGAAAAATAAACATCTGGAGGTTGTTTGTTACATTTGAAAGAACCTAAACCCAGGTACAGATCCCTGACCTAACTTTCTTTAATTCCCTTGTGCTAGGAATACTCCTACTGCTCCTCAGACAGGCTTTGCTGAGAAGCCGTGTCTTCCAGGGCCATATCTTCTTGGCTGGCCCTTCTGCACTCCAGGTTCTGAGTGATGAACATGGCGTGGGCCAGACCCGCCTCTTGCCGGGATCTGGGTTCTGTAGCATCGGTTGCTTCACAGGTCTCGGTAAGTTGCTGAAAAGAAAGAAAAGTCAATCAGTTTAGGAAATTTCCAAGTAATACTTCAGCTATTTTTGAAGTGACAGGTAAAAAAGCTAAAATTTGATTTAGGAATGTCATTCTGTGACACTGCTTGGGATTCTTAACATGCATTATTCACAAGGGATTTCTGAAGAGTGAAGAGGTACTTGTCGCACTTTGTGTAACGCATAAATTTGGAAGGAAAAGCAGACAAGGAGCAAGAGGTTTTAGTACCAGAGATGTACACATATAGAAAGCTATAAAATAATTTGGATGTAAAAGGACTTCTGGAGGTCATCCAGTCCAAACCCCCCTGCTCCTAGCAGGGCTGATTTCTAAGAAGTTAAATCAGGTAGCTCTGGGGCTTGCTTTATGCACCAAATTTTAAGTCCAACTTAAAAAGAAACCTTTCCATCAGAACAGGAATGCAATTATCAATCTGAAAATGTTATGTGCAGCATCACCCCACTGTAATGACCTCATTAGTATAAAAGCTTTCCAGAACTGTGCTGCGTTAACGTTTAAATAAAACACTTCCTCCTTACCACTTCCAATCAAATAGGCACCTGGACTCTGAGCAGTTACTTTGATGAGGACTCGCCTCATCTAAATTAATCGTATAGTTTAAGTATCATCTAGGCTGCCAGTGATGGGCAGGGAGAGACGAGTGTCCTGGGGAAGATTTCCTCTTGGCAGCTGTAAGGGTGAAGTGGCTTGTCCTCTCCACTGAGTACAGAGGCCACACCAAAAACCTACCGAGACTTCATGCCCGAATTTTAGATGGCTTAAAGTTGGACAAGGTGAATCCCACCATTAGTGCTTGGTATTGCAGACTGGCTGAGTTCTTGCCAATTAGGCTGTAAACTCTTGAGAGCTGGAATTACACCTTGTCAACTGATATGTTCAGCTGTACACGCAGAAATATTACTAATGCTCATTAGAGTAATAAAGCAGGATTGGACCCAGGTTAGTAATGTTCAGTCAACCTCTGTTGAAGTTCATGGCAAAACTTCAGGGAACGGTACCATACATGGTATTTTGTGTTGAGCGCAAAACACACATAGGGTAAGGAGTTTATTTTACTTGGGGTTTGAAGAATTCTTTGAAAATTAGGGAAGTTATACACAGTTCAGAATGACAGTGCCAGGAAAATCATTTGGACCTTATCCACAATTTTCCCATTGGCAATTTGTTTCCATTTTGATAGGCCAAATGTGAAAGTTAGTCTTAATTATGTTGTCACTCAACCTTTAGTTGCAGTCGCTCTTTATCTCTAATCCATCTTCTCATGTTACTGCTCGGTATTGCTGAGGTGAAAGTTCCAAAATTCAGGAAAGCAGTTGATGGCAACCAGAGTTAAATAAATATACTTAAGTAGACAATAAAACAATAACACTACTATGTGCATTAAGTTTTCCAGGGAAGATGGGAATAGAACTGGGCCCCTCCTGGGAAGAGGGCTGGAAGTTCTTTGTGTGCAACTGTTTCGCTGTTGGAAAATGCTGAATCACAGGGCACACAGGTTTCCTTTAGGAAATCTTTCCTACAGACTTCCTTTGGCTAACCCTTTCAGCAACAAGGCTGTCAGGTCCTGGATTGAATTTCTAGTCAGAGAGAGGGACAGAACAAGTGCAGCGTTCAGTGGGAACCGTTCCTCTTTGTACAAATAATTAAGTCCTACTTAAGCAAGCCAGGAAGGAGCTATTTATTCTGCTTATGATGGTACTCAGCACCCAGGCTGCAGAAAATTGAGACCTAAGTCCCAGGTCTGAGTGAATGAAAGAGGGACTTTCCTCCAGTTTGCAATTTCAGGTCCACACTTAACAGCCAGCCTGTGAGTTACTTACAGATACATCACTCTCATGTACACACTAAACGGTCTCATTTGGATTGTGTTGCAGCGAAATCCAAAACAAATACCCAAATCCTGATGTTGTTTTGGAAAATAATAGTTTCTGACCAGTGAGGAAAGAAACTAACAAACAGTGGTGAGAACAGTTCAGGAACCAGGCAGGAGAGCAATACAGAAGCTCACGCTTAGCACTGCTATTTTGGCTGCAGCCTTACCCGAGTTGCCTGACTTGCTGCTCTAGCAGAGGGACCCATGGCAATATTCATACTGCTGGATGACTGGGTGTCACTGGTGTTACCTCCTTCAGCAGCCGAGAGCCCCGAAATCACCAAAGCACTTGAAAAACTTCTCTTGCCGAACAGCAGGCTGAGAGTTGAGCTGGTGGAAGAGGCCAGGCTGGACCTGAGCATGGCTGCAGCTCGTTCCTGCACAGTCAGCTGGCCAGCAACAGGAACAGCGGGGGACTGGGAAAACACAGATGTTGCTGAGTTGTGGAATGACAGCTGACTGCTGGAAAGCCTTTGGGCAATTTCGTGGGCAGATGTAGATGTTTGGATGAAAGGCTGGCGGCTTTCTACAATTGGTCCAGAGTGACTTGAAGAAGGGGGCCTTTGGTTTAAAGCAGTGTGTGCCTGGACGGACTGACTTCTGGGTTTTCTCCTGCCTTTAAAAGAGAGATTAATAATATATTTAGGTAAGTGGCATCTTGGTGAAATCTGTGCTAATGACAGTGTCCCATGTGTACATATTATTATTGGCATATTACTGCTGGTTTTATCAGCATAGAAACCCCAGAATAACACAGATAACACACTGGTTAACCTATGAACCTGTCCATGTTTTCCATGATAGGGATTCTGGCTTTTGGTCAGAATAGCTCCAGTGGTTCTGCACTGCATCAAAAGAGAGGGAAATGAGAAGGCTCCCCAAGGAAATTAATCACAGGCTCACACCTATTCTACCATGTACTTTTTAACCTGCCCAGTGAATGGCTGAGCATAGTGCTGCTGTAACTCCACTCCCCTTGGACAACCACACCAAAGTACAGGATATTGAATATCCATCTTAAATGGCTTGGTATCATTAAATGCAAAAATACAACAAAAAAACTGTGAGTTAAAACAATAGCACGTTAAAAAGAATTATTCCTGCATATGGGGAAAGAGAATTTGAGAATTCAAACAAGTGGAAGACTATAGCATTCAAGCCACAAGACAGTTTTAAAGACTAATATTAAACTCTATCTGAGTTGTGAGAGTGATATTTACAGTAGATCACAGACTGAGAAGTTGTGAGCACCTCCAGTTAGGGTAGTCAACTGGAGGTCTGAATGAAACCCACATAAGGTTCTTGCCCCATTCTGTGAAGCATCTCTATGCAGCTGCTGTTGGATACAGAAAGGTGATTAGATAAGCTACTCTGATGTGCCTGGACAACTTCTATCTTCATCTACCCATAGACCCCCGTTTTTAACATTTATATCAATGCCTAATGTCATTCAAACAAATAGTTACTGTATTACTTATGCTTGCACATTTAAATAGGCATAGAATGAAAACCAAATCAAGTACTGGACAGTGAACCCACCAGATACCTGCTTGCACCCAGGCACTCTGCACAGGGCACGCCCTGGGCTGGCAGGTGCCACAGGCCCCCAGAGTTTTCTTTTTCTCTAACCCAGGCTTTCACAGCAAACACGCAGTCACGCGAGCGCCTCCTTGGCTTTTCTGCTTTCCAGGAACCTCCAAACACTAACACAAGCTGGCATTTTGGTTTCCCAGCTATAGCTGTGGGGTAGAGAGCTGATGCCAGAAAATCTGTTGAGAGCCACCATCAACACAGAAACAAGATTTGCTGGGAGGCGTTTCCAGGTTGTTGGTAATTCATTCGGCTTTGTTTTTTCCCAGCACCCGAACTATGGAGAAGAGGGATGCACTGAAACTCCTCTAGATACTGAAATTTTGCAGGCCTAAAGGAATACATATCTCACACTGTCTTCCAAAAACATGACTATTTGCTGAATTCATGAGGGTTCCAGTAATACAGGATTTCATATCCAAAGTATTTCTATTATATAGCTGAAACATGCTGATTTACATCCACAGACCTGCTTTTCCAGAGGCTGGTATCATTAGCTCCATTTTTCAGAGGCTGAAGCAAAGAGAATTTAGGTAACTTGACACCGAGTCGGGTGGCAGAGCTGGGCCACAACCTAACTGGAGCTCTTTAGCTGGACTAAAACCTAGTTGGTTTGGCAAGCACTGGACACTTTCGCACCCCACTTACAACGTATCTTTAATTCTACTTTTATGCTCCAAACAATAAATTAAAAGAAAAAAAATTCCTAAGGTAGCATGCAAAGCAGCATTCTCTGTAATAAGAACCCCAAGATCTCTGCTTCAGAGCAGGGGGACAGATGCAGGTGGCTCGTGTGTGCCATGGTGCTGTTGTCCCCTGTGCAGGGAGGGCACACACTGGGGGTCAGGCCTCCCCAGGGATTCAGGTTCTTCAGACTCCGCAGTTTTGTTTTAAGTGCTTTGGTTTCTACATCTGACGGTTATTTTAATACATTACCCTTCTTAAGTAAAAGGAACAGACTGGAATTAAGAACAGAGGGGCTGCGGTGTGTTAGTTTGTGCTAACGTGGGGCTAACGTGGCCAAACATCTGTGTGTGATTTAAACTGCCAAGCTGACCCCTGTCCAAAAGTATTCTATATTCATCCCAAATGCAGTGGTTAGAGCTTTGGACAGGAGACCACCCGCATCTACACATAAATAACTCTGTCCTTGAAAACACTTAGGAAACAAAGGCTGTTCTATAAACTGCATCATGAAATAAAGACACTTTGGGGCAGAACCCCACACGTTTCCAATGCTCCTGATTTTGGTTGCACGTTTTATATAGGGCTTTCATTGCATTTTACAGACTCAGTGGCACCAGGCTGCAAAATTAAATATGAAATATGAAAACAGGAAATGTACTTGATTCATAGATTATGAGTCTAGAAGGGATTGCTGTGATTATGGAGTCTGCTGTGCTATACAGCACAGGCCATAGAACTTCCTGGAATTAATTCCTGTATGGTATTACCAATTACTACGATTATTTCTAAGAAATGAATCCAATATCCCCAATCACGGAGAATCCAGCTTAACCGTTAGTCACTTGTTTCACTGTTTATTTACTGTTAAAAATGTGCACTTGATTTCAAATCTGAATTTGTTCAGTGTGGTTATATCCAAGTCTGTTTGAGTCAACTGTCTTTGGTCACCTTTTTTTCCCAGGTAAGTACTTACAGACTATGATCAAAGCATCTTTGACAATATAAATTGTTTGAAAGCTCTTAATCTTTCACTACAGGGTGTATTTCCCAGATCTTTGATCATTTTTTGGCTCTTCTTTGAACTCCGTCCAAATTAGAACTGCCCTTCTTAAATCAGGGCACTAGGACTGTGTGTGGTAGGCCAACAGTGTACTCAAACCAAAGTCAGACTGACGGACATGCATTACCCAGGTCACCCTATCCATTCTGGTTTTTTAAACAACAGGCACAGTGTAAGTTATTTCCCAGTTCTCTGTTACTCCCTTAGCGTTCCGATACTTATTGAAGATCAGAGATTGAGTTTTAAACAGCTCTTGTAAAAACCTTCTTGAATGAGAGTCGTTTGGATTTGCTCAATTAAGCATGTAGCTTTGATAGCCACCCTTTCATGTTCTTCATAGCTGTTAGGATGGAAGGAACTACTTCATGATCAGATCACAGAAACAGATCATCTGCATTTTTCCCAATACAAACCAGACATTTCTCATTTCTACATTACTGGCAACTGCTTTTCCATACAGTAACAGATCGAAACCATTGCAAGGATTTATTTTGCTTCAAATACCCTTTAGAAATAAACAGTCACAAACCTACTTTCATCTTTTTGTCTCTAATGGTGTTACCCAGAAACTTCTTATTTCATTCGCTTTCTCTTACCAACGGTCTCTAAGGACTGAATACTGATTTGCATTTGCTATTTTCCACTTCCTTGCATTGGTTGCGTGTTTCTTCGTTTTACCTCAAGCCCAGTTGCTCTTCTTAACTAAGTGCGACCTTCTCTCTTGATTGTGGTTTTCCAGGCACCCAATACCTTCTTCTAAACAACTCACAATTAACTTTCATTCTTGTACAGCATGCTCAGGATCAGTATTTTACAATTTAGTTTGCCATTCTGATTACTGCAGTGTCAAGTTATGAGTGTGCACATGGGGATTCCTCTAACGATAGACTCAATTAAAAGCAGCAGTTGTTTTATTGTTACAACTTGATTTATATTCAAGGCAAGATCTTCTCTAGTCCTGGCCATTATCTTTAATGATAGGTCAAAATGATCTAACGGGAAGCAAACAAGTGTCACACCCCTCTGCTTCTCTGCTTTAATTTATACAGTAATACCCCCCTTGGTAAAAGGCTGAGTTAATTGGCTTTACATTACAAGCCCTGATCCCACAGTAACAGGTCTCACAGTGACCCACTGCCAAATGTAATGCATATTTCCAATGTGAGGGACACTAGTTCTACCTTGTGAATATGCCTGAAGTACTTCTGAATGCATAATTTAATATGAGAAGGGCTCAGCTGTTGGTTGACAGAATGACTGGCAACATTTAATTTCCTGTTGGTAACTGCTATATAGACATGAGAAGTTATTTCCTATTTGTTTGTCCTCTACACACACTGATGAACAGCCAAACCAATTCCTCAAATAAATCAGCAGGGTCCTTCCAAGATAATTAAGATTTTTGCACACTTTCACTTCTGTTGCTCCCAGCTAACAATAAGGCCAGGCTCACTGTGCTACGGGCTCCCTCCCATCTGCATTTCTCATTCTAGCATAGTTAGGGGCACCTTCTAGTACAAAAGTTACACATAAAGAAGTTTGACAGGGGAACCTTTGATGAATCACGTTTGTCTTATACCCTCCCAGTAAACACCTGGAACAATATCAAGAGGCCATCTCCTACATGTGCTTGGTCATTAGGAAAGAGAAAGCTCCCTCTTTCTAAAATTAGTTTTCCACTGGATATGAGAGCACCTCAAAAACATCTACCTATGTGGGAAAAAAGAAACAAACAAACCAACCAGTAAATTAGTACAAATACCTGCATGCTGGTGGGGCTCTTGAGATGAAGCTTGCAGCTGAGGGGTGCCATCTCTGGTGGGCTGTGAGCTGCTGCTCTGGCTGGAACTGCCTGTGGAGTTGCTGCTGGACGAAGATCCCCCTGCACTGTCCACCTCTTCAATGTTCCCCCTCTCGTGGTGAGCTGCATGGCAGTCCTTCCGCATCCTGTTTGCAGGGACACGCACATGGTCAGCCATTTATTAGGTATCAAAAATTGTGCCACCAAGATTAGATGCCCTCACAAGGTGTAACTGTACTTTCTTGTACTGCCGCAGGTCCTTCGACGTTTTATGAGATGACAAAGATAATGACACGGTAAAGCTTACTTGGAACAAAATTGTATGCGACACAAACTGAATCTTTTCCTTCTCTATGTGAAGAGGCTTCGGAGTCTAGAAAGACCTTGGGATTCTTTATCTAATGTTACACTGGTCTCTAGAACAACTTTTGCATGAGGCAACCAAATAGCAAAGAAGGGGAGTTGGCTCGAGAGAGCTCAGTGAGAATGAGATGCATGCAGGGAAACCGAGGTATTAAACCACCAGATTTAATCTTAGGATAGGTCTTAGCGTGCAGGCTGGCTCTCATAGTGTCCCCATAGTCCCCTGTCTCTCCTCAGCCACAGTGGTGATAGGGCAGGTGGGGAGAATAGAACAAGACTGAGCTATTGCTCTATGAAAAGTACATGTAGGAATGAGAGCTGGAAGGTGTCAGATACTGATCAAGCTTACCCAGGGGAAGTCAAGCAGTTGTAGTGGATAGTAATATTATATTTTAGATGTGTTTTGGTCAAGAACAATTACTTGGGGATGATCATCTATACTGCCAAAGCTTTGGAGCCTAACCCACCAACACGTTCACTCATGTTCTGACATGTCACTGAACTGCAGAAAAGACACCCTTACTTACATGGCATAAACAGTAAAATTCTCTGGAATGAGAGAAATGCCTGTGCTGAGTGATTTGATAATGAACTTTAAGCAAAGCTTTCTATGTGTTCAACAAAAGCCATGAGTGACTTAATGAATTTGCTTTCTGATATATCTGTAGGGCTATTTTTTTAATATTCTGAGTTATTTGCAATTAATTTTTTACTCATAGATAACAGTACATAATTACTCTCTTAACAGGAAATACAGTGGAACCGCAGGGTCTCTACCTGTGTAACCAACATTTAACACCTACCTTAACCATTTGGATCGGAACCACTTTGTAATGTTGTCCAAACTGACAGGTCCCCCCCAAATGTTCCTCAGTTGGCTGTGTGTCCCAAGGTACGAGGTGGTTAACGGGGAAACGTACATTGGGTATCCCAGTGGCTGATCACACGAAGAATTAATTAAGTTCCGCAAGACCTGTTTATTGTTCTGGATGCTTCCTCTCTCTGGGTTCCGATTGCGTAAGAAAATCAGCTCCTGCTGCTGCCCAGCCCAAAGGCCTCTGACGCACTCCTTGTTGACCTACAGGCAGGGAAAAGAAGCATGGCTCACGTGAAAATGTTTGCTACTTAAGATGCAAAACTACATGATCGGGGTAGAACAACAGCAGGTGTGGGTGCGAACACCTCATGTCTTTGCATCAACAGGTTTTATGAACTTCTGCAGCTACTGCTTGGTAAAACCTAGAATGTTATTTCTGATATGCAAACGTGGTTGCAAAATGGAAGTGAACTGAAGAGAGCTCCTCTGGCCTCCAGGTCCTACTCCAGTAACTATACTCAGCCTCTCCTTTGGGCCAGATTACTCAGAAATAGCATCAGCAACTATGGCCCTAAATTACTGCAGCATTACAAAGATGGTATATGTACCTTGATAACCTTGAAGCTCAAGTAGCTTTTGTGGAGCATGATAACTTTATATTCATCCGCTCCTTCATCCACCACGTGTCTCAGGGTTAGCAGCTCCTCTCTGTTGGAGAGAACAGCGCTGCGCCAGGCTGGGTCCCCTTCATGACAAATCACAACCTTTTCTTCAAAAGATTGGATCGCTTCATACAAAACTGCTGGGTCCTCATACTCATCTGGGCAGGTGAACTGGTCCTGGCAGTACAGGAAAAAGTATTGAGAAGATCAGGTATACTTGTGAAAACACAAAAACTATTAACAATAAAATCCTGTTTTTCCAACAGTTGCCAGTTGACCTCCCCAAGTCACTTGCCATTTGATACAGCGTGTCTTTGGGGGGCCAGAACAATTAATTTAACAGTAATCTAGAAAGGTACAATTTTTGTTTTATTGAAGCCTATTCTGAACTCATGTCTTCACTGGACAAAGACACTCGGAGAATGCCAGCTTATCTGCTTTCTTTTTATAAAGTGGGAAACCATGGGGGGCAGAGCTTTTGGGTAAGCCGGAGGGAGATCAGAATCACCCGGGGCATTCCACAGTTCTTGTAAAAATCCTTATTTTTATTCACGAAAACCACCAAGAAAAGCACAGACAGACAATCCATCAGCAGATATCACAATATTGTGTTACTACTTTAGCTGTCATGCAGCAACACTGCCAGCAATAACATTCATAAAATTATTGTGTCATATTCTCAGATATTAATTCACAGCAGTTCCCCTTCAGTTACATTCAGAGCAATTATAAATATCATGCATGATAAAAGCATGTGATACTAAATCATAACATGGCAGAGCAAGAACTAAATCAACTCCAAGCTGTACAGGGGCTGACCTGAAGAACTTGGAGTGACTTTAGTGGAGATGTGCCAGATTTTTACAACTGAAAACAGAATGGGCTCAGAATCAGCCTGACATCATCAAACAAATAGCTGTGACATGAACCCTTCAAAACATTCTCCTCCTCTCAGCTGTGTCTTTTAACATATGGAAGCATTACATGTGTATGGCTATTCACAAAAGGATTGCTAAATTAGCAATGAAATTAGTCTAATTAATGTATTTATTTTCAATCTAGTAACCATCTTTATAGTGTACATGCAAGTAAAACATGACATGACTGACAGTTTTCTTTTGATGAAAAATACAGGGTTAAGTTCTGCAGTATGATTGGTTTCAAATAGGCAGCTAGGGCATGCAGAAAAGAAGACTGAGTGAATGTAAAAGAAATAAATGCCGAGCTTCCATTTTGGTAAAGGGGTTTTCTCAGAATACAACAAGAAGTACACTCTTATTTTTTTTCTTTTTTTTTCCTTTGGACAGTTTCTAAGGTTTCCTGTGTTTCTCTAAGACAACAGATACAAGAGTAAAAGCTAAAAATAAAAACATAACAAAGGCCCTACCTGGTGTAGCTTCAGAGACATTCGGATTGCCGGGGCAACAACCTTGTGCAACAGATCCATGTCTGCAAAGACCCACTCATCTTTCGCTGCTATCCGAAAGTCTCCTTTGAACAGCGCGTGGAGCCCATACAGAAAAGAGTCCAAGCTGTAAGAGAAAGGCTGGGGTCACTCCCAGACGTCACTCCTGTCTCACCAAGCCGGATCCCTGCCCGTCACCAGCTACGGGCTGAGCCACACAGTGACTGGGGGGACCCTCCGGCACAGGGTGAGCTCCCACGGTGGGTGTAAAGCATGGGTCACATCGCATATTTCTAATGAAAACCCATTCCTCGGGATAGGAGGCTTTCCTTCTGCTTGCACTGTAAACGACTGGCCACCAAACAAGTGTGGCACCTGGAATGACGGATGTCCTAAGGATGGTGGCTGGGTCACAGGGTGCTGCTGCTCTGCAGCTGGGCCAAAGAGAGCAGGTCGAGGAGTGCCAGCTGCTCTGCCAGCTCTGTGCAGGCAGCAGAAGCTGCCCCCTCATTTGGAAGTTTATTCATTGGCCCTGTTAACACTTAGCAGTTCTCTTTGCAAGGTAAAAAATTTCATTAAGAAACAAAACAAAACTAAACAAAACACCACAGCAGTAAAAGGTATTTTCAGCAAGTCTGAGATTTTTTTGTCATGGAACTCAAACCCAGACACGAACATTAAACCAGACGTACTGAGAAAAATACTAAGTTCCAGGAACTGTTCAGCAAACCAGGTGAGACCATGAATCACATGACAGGCATTTTGTATTGAAACTAGGAGCCCTAAAGCAAATGCATACCAAGTCTTCTCTTTTCTTTTTAATATAAGAAACTAGACGTAACCAGTTCTGCCTGACCTTAGGTGATGGTTTGCCTGGACCCAAGATTTAAGGAAGACGTAAAAAGGTAAAACATTGAGTAGTTGTTAGAAAATTGTTGTGCGGGGGCTTTGGGAAGGGAAAGAACCAGCCTTCAGCTCCAGTTTGCACCCCAAATCACAGGCTTCCCACGACGACAACACAGCTACTTGTATAATGCTCATGGCAGGACTGCTGTCCTAGGGCTGCTCTGAAGAATCAAACTCCAAATTGAGGAAAACAGAACCATATGTTAAAACCAGGCGTCTCTTGCAAACCCACAGGACACGGTTTCATCTACCTGCCAAGCTTTTACTCATAACAGTTGACTTTTTAGATAGTAAAGGCTCTGAGGAGAAGCTGCATTAAGATGTTAGTGGTTTTCATTACCACCCAGGGTTCCTCCAGAGAACAAATAATCTTTCCACATAATTGAGTTTTCTTAATTATTTTGGGAAAAGAAAAAAAAACAAACCTTGAAAATTTTTTCTCTTCTCTAAGACAGGGTAAGGAGAGACTGGGAGACTGCTTGGGCTATCATCAGCTCAGACACATTCTAGTGTTGCCCTTGGTGGGTTGCATGTTTTAGAGATTAAAATTGAAAGATATATAGGTTGTTGCCAGAAAAACAGCTGGATACTGATTTTCTCTGTGAAAGCACCATGTAATACAAATCAACTAATCAGTGGGACCGAGGCCAGTGAGGAAGGCAGGGCTGCTGTCGCTGCTGGGAACATCAAGAGTACAGGGAAGCTCTTGTGAATTTTTAACTGATTTGCATTTATTAGTACTAAGTTACATATTAAAACATGCCTATGTGAGACAGGCACTTACACACACATCTTCAAAACATTCAGGCACCGATTTCAATGGGATTTATTATGTGTCTTCAAGGAGCAGGTCCTGATCCCCACTGAATTTCAATCAATCACCTCCAGAGTTTAGAAAATGGTAGTATACCCAAATCCTGCTTAATAGCTAGGAAAGCCCTAGGATAAACCGGTTGGGGCAAAAAGAAAGTGGTAAGTGCAGCCAGTGTGGTGAAATGTGTGACTATCATCTTCTTTGAAAAGGCCAGAAACCGGGACGGGTCCTTCCACTCGCTCACCCACTAGGCAACATCCAGCATACACAGCTGAATCCTTGCCTGGAAAAAAACACTTCTGTATCTAAATATTCTTCCTAGGATGAAACTGGAAAAAGTAGCCTGAACCTAATGATGATCTGTAGTATAGTTTTTCCCCACATGACACCCCCTGTATTTGCTCTGAAAGTCTGGCTGGGATGAAGGGAAGGAGGCAGGAGAGATAACTGTGTTTTACATCATCAGAGGCTCTCACATCCAAACTCAAACACCAGAGCAGACAAAAGAGTTTGCATTCACATCAAAGTGTCTTACAAGCATCAGCACATGCTAAAGCAGCTGCTGTGAGCAGCAGTACCTGCTGCAAGCAAGGGCAGGGCTGGGACAGCTCTGCAAAATGCAGCTGAGCATCCGCAGAGGCAGCAAGGGAAGCGGGTACAGCTGTCACTGTGCTTCATTAGGGAAAGCTCATCCATTTCTCATCCCTCTGCATAAAAAGTTCTCTAACCAGCATTTTTAAAAACAAATAGGAATGCTACAAGGAACAAAGAAGTGGTGGCAGTAGCAGTGAGAGGCTAAGAGTCATTTTATATATCGTATTTTCCCCCAGAGAAGTCTGGAGGAGATTGCTGCATTCAGAAAACCATGGACATCTTTTGTTCTCCTGCTGATCATAATGAGGCTTTTGGGTACATTCTGCCTAAAATGTGACACTATCTCAAGCCACTACTTCTGTAACATGCAGCCCTTAATCCAAATAAAATGCAGCTATTGTTATTATTCCCATTGTTATGCTCTCTACTGAAGACTCTAATGAGATCAGAATGAAGCTGTAAAGACAACAGCTTTGATCTCAGGCCTGACTCAAGGTTGTTGCTACTTTCTTGGCCCAGTTTTAACATACCTCAGTTAGTAACCAGCTGTAGTAACAGGATTGTTCCAAATATTTTAAAAACTAGTTAAGATGCCAAAGAAATGACATTAATCGGGAAAAGACATAACTACTATTTCTGGCAACATTTCTAACCCTCTGAGCTAAGAATGTGAAAAGCTGCTGTCACAACAGTGAGCTATTTTAGAACACGACTAGTAGGTGTGTGGGAACCATCAGCCTCTCTGGTGTCTGGAAACAAGGAGATTAAGGAGCACCACAACTACCAGAGGGGGTGCAACACAGCCAAAGCAAATACCCCCTCCTGCTTCACCCCCACGGTGCTCTGACAGCTGGAACTAAAAGCATTTGATGCAAGCCTGAAAACAGTATGGATGAAGACTAACGAGCTGGCGAATGAGCTGTGTGTATTCTCCACACCAAAACCCATCCTCCGTCTGCAGTTCATAGACCTTTCCCAATGTTAACTGTAGATATATTTAAGGAATAAAGAAACATGCATGCCTTTGAGCTGGTAATGACCTGAGTGCCACAGCCCACCTGAATGAAATCTTTTCAATGGTAGCCCTTCTACATTCGATATTTGAGATGATAGTGGTTGTGAGCTAAGAGTCAAGCTTACTCCCCTGCTTCTGCTAAGCTCTTGCACACATAAAGCTGCACCGTCTGCTTGAACCCCCACCAGCACTGCAGTGTCACCAGCGGCCCTGTGGCACCAGGACCCCCAGCCTCTTTCCCCTTAGATGCTGGGCAGTGCAACATGGTGCCCAGGAGGGAAGGGACAAGGGAGCTGAGGGGACCTGAGCATCCAGGCTTCGTAGTGCTGGAAATGCCTGATGAGGAATGCTTTATTAAGAGATTTTTTATATTTTTCCACATTTGAAATGTATACTAAGCATTTATTTACTAGTAGGTCTAGTGGCTGAATAGGGTTATTAAGGAATTTTTTTACAAATACACACCTCAACATATCACTCATATTTGAATAAATGAATGGTAATGCCGTGTCATTCTTCAAATTGCATTTTGTGCAGGATGCCTCCTAATGACAGTTTAAAAGAGCGAGTGATTTGCATAGCAATGTTCTGCCTTCTTAATGAATGCGTTTATTGTGTAATCTAGTGTTAATGTTGGGTTGCTGCTGACATTTACATGAACAGGTACGCTGAATAATTATTTACATACATTATATAAGAGCATTTAAAATCTTGGTTTACCCAGTGACATTTACTGATTAATAGATTAGACAAAATCATGTGTAAATGAGTGCAAATTGATAGTTTACATACACAATGTAAACTTGAACCTCAATTCTGTAGTGCACAGCTCAGTGTAACATTACCTTTGCATTACTATTTCTGCGCAGTAGTTGGATGACAGTACTCTTCAAGACACAGCAAGGGCTGGACTTAGTCTAGAGAAAGTTTCCTACTACCTGCAGTTACCTCTGAGAACAAAGCATGGACCACGGAGCACAGACTCTTGGCTAGTTTGCTCATGTTGGACGTATCTGAAACACTTCATAGAAATAAGCATGAGGAGAAGACTACAATGCCTATCTGGCCATTACATCTCCAGCTCATCACGAAACCTCTACCAGTGTTGTACACAAGATCCTTCACAGGCAGAATACAAAGTCCTGAGATGAAGTTCAAGGTCGTTCCTCAGTGCCTACCAGAGTGATCTAAATAAGTTGTCATAGTCCAGCATTTGTGTGCGACAGAGCACGCGTTAGGAGGCTGGATCTCTTACAAAGTGAGCAAGCTCCAGACAGCTGTGCACATGGTACATCCCCTTCATGCACACAGCTGGCTGGGGGATTGCCTCTTCTGACACCATCTCTGCAGAAAACTAAAACCCTCTTCAGCACCTGTAGGCTCCAAAAGGTCCCCAAAATATCATGACACCTTTTCAAGGAAAAAGACTGTGAAGCGTCACCTAAGGAATGATTCCTCCAGCTTCTGAGGGCCTTCAGTTCTCTCCCACCTGACTGAATGCAAACCTGCGGCAGCAAGAGCTCGGGGCAAGGACCAGCAGTACTGCTCTGAACCACCCTCCATAAGAGCTGCCGCATCTCCATCAAACACAGATTGAAGGGAGGGAGACCTGTCTTCAGCGCCTCAAGTTAATCCTCAGGAACATCTCCTTCTGGCCCCAGCAGTGCTGCGCATGTTGGATGAGGTCTCCTTCTCCTTGGCATGCCATGTAATTGTGTTCCTAACGGGGTATCACTGCTTTACTGCTGCTTTGTGTTTGGGTAAGTTGTGAAGATCCGTGTGCAGCAGTAAACACAGTCAGTGCAGTAAGAACTGCCCTCTGTGCTGACATGAATGTACTTGGATTTTTGTTGATAAAGGTCTTGATGTCAGGGGTAGCATACCCACCTTGCTCCTTAGTTAACAACTTCTACTGAATTGTTTTTGTCAATTGAAATAAATATATTCATTCTTTAAGACAAGAATAAACGTATTTCACCAAGCTATAGTCACGTTTTGTAGCTGTAGCAATTTATAACTTCTCAGATTCCTTTTTTCTTTTCTCCAAAATCTTCCCGGCAGTTGAAATGTATGAAACGTAATTTAACTAGGTGGGTAAGTGACACAGTTTTTCACAGTGAAACTTTTGCAGGGGTAGCTTATGTGAAGAAGCACTGAAAAAGATATTGACAGAAGCTTCCACTTAATCCCTTTCATGTCACAAAACACATTTGAAAAAGTACAATGCTTCAATACTGCCCTGGAGCACTTACTTAATAAAAAGAAAATCAGGACTTAGAGACACAGGATTATACAGAATGGATTCAGAAGAATGGTGTAGAGCTGTGCTGTGCACAGGACTACTACATTTTCCCCCTTCTACAGACCTTTTCTTCCCAATAAAATTATTTTTGAGCATGGAGCATCCACTCACCAAAAGAGAGAACTGATTTGGTT
Organism: Columba livia; assembly: GCF_036013475.1. NCBI lineage: Eukaryota > Metazoa > Chordata > Aves > Columbiformes > Columbidae > Columba > Columba livia. Next base: position 78,078,006 of record NC_088604.1, read on the forward strand.
CATTGGTAATATTCCACATTTTTAAAAGACATCGTATAGCTGACTCCCGCAATTATTATTAAAATCTTTACAGCAGACTTTGCAAATGATTATTCTCAACATTCATACTTTCCACGTTAAGCTTCAGAAAGCCTCTGATAATATTATCTCTTTGCATTGTCGACTCACCATGTAAGCCAATAAAAATAGGTGACATTGTTGTTGTATCTGTACTAGTGCCAAAACATTGTAATGAAGATTGTAAGATCCTGTGGAAAGTACAGGCAACGTGATGACAGTTTTAGGAAGCTTTTGTGATATTTTTAGATGCATTTCTAATATCGCTGTGACATATCTATTGCAGCCCCAGATCAAATACACTTTAATCTTTTCTCAAAAAAAAAGAAAAAGCACGAATGCACATCAACTGTTCTATCACGCCCACAAACTCTAAAATTTGGATCATCAAAAAAATAGCACTATTTTGGAAATATCGATGACTATTAAACGTTGCACTAATTCGAGAGCATAGAAATAAAGGGAAAGGAAACTCAACCCAGAAGAAAACCACTACAGGAAGGCAATGTGCAAAAACTAGAAAGAAGAGATGATGAAAGCTACTTGAGAAAGTGGAAAGAACCAGCACACCAAGAAATAAGCCATGTGGGCCACAAACATTTTGCATGACTAACTGAAAGAGGAAGACATAAAAGCAGATGTTACAAACGACTCAACAGATAACAAAGCTAGAATGAATATTTAAAAGCCTGCTTTATCTTGTAACACAAAATGCATTCAAAATCGCACATGCTGTCTTTGTTTGCTTGTTAGTAAGACAAATCCTCTCTAAGGACCATGTTGATAGCGGGTTAGCCAGCGTTATCCACAGTTTTGTGTCAATACCGCAAGGTCACTTAGACACTGTGTATTTATTAATCTCCTCTACTGTGACTAAACTCTTGTGAACGCAGGGAGCTCAAATACATCTAATAAAAATCTAAAATTAGAAGTCAGACTTTATTAAAGTAACGATTGTTTCATTAATAAAATGCCTTATCTATTACATTTATTGTTCAGGCTGAACTCTCAGAACAGCATAAACGGTTCTTTAAAAACCCAAAACAACTCAGAACTCCTAGTGAAAATGGAAGAATCCCTAAGGAAAATGTAATGTGAAGAGCATATACAGAAATAAATTTAACCAAGCATATTTTAATTAACCAGACTTTCTAGGAAGAAGTGTTTTGAATGAATGAATGAATGAATGAATGAATAAGGTCGACTCAGAACAGCCAAAGCTGTGGTCTCAAGAGATGCAAAGTTCTCCCTTCCTCAGTCACCAGAACGAAGCGGCAGAAGGGACATGGAATACGGCCCCGAGAAACAGAGGACCCTTATGGATTTATTATTATTTTGCTAAATAGATGTCAGAGTACTTAACAGTTTCTTCCCCTTCTGGAGGAAGCCCGTGTTACAGTAGCCAGGCCAGTGGTGAATGGACACAAGTAATAACCTATTCTTTCAACGCAAAATTCTGCTATGCCCTATGAAATAAAGACTGATATTAGTTATTAAGCACACTACCAAAGTCCAGGAATGGCAGAAAAAAAAATATTCTATGGAGGAAAGAGACTTTACCTTGATCCAATCTTCTGCTGAGGTTCCACAGTAAGTGAAAAAAACCACAAACAGGCCTTTGCTTTAAAATGAGGAAAAAGGATTCCTAAATATTACCTGATGGCCATATTGTGAGCTGCAGTTCCCAAAGCTCTCCGACCCAGTATGCACAAGGCAAAGGAAAGCGTCACAAGAGGAGAATCTTCATCACTGTCCAGGTGCTACAAGGTTTTAAGAATAACATGTTATTACAGATGCAAATACCATCTTTAAAGACACTGCAGTTCTGTAAATCATAACATAAAATTGGCTTGTAGCTGGACCTGCACACAAAAATGTTCTTTGCAATTAAACAGAACAAGAAAGGGGATCATTGTTATCAGAGGCTTTCCACAAAGTGAGAGCTTATTTTGCCTACTGGCTAGAAGAACAGCATTTCAGTGTCAGGTGGCAAGATCCCAAGGAAGGGGAGCTTTGGTGGTGGTGGGGATTTTTGTGGGTTTTTGGTTGGTTTGTTTTTCCAGATCTGATATTCTAAACCAGAGCAGATTCCTTATTGGCTGAGAGACACTGCAACTGGAGGCAGCCAAACGCCTTTTCATGGGACACAGCACCTAAGAAACTCCTCCACAAATTCCAGAACAATCTGTTTGGAAAAAAATGGGGGAACACATTTTTAGTGAATAACAATACATACCTAAATTGTATACCATTGATGACACTGACCTCATATTTTAACAAGCAGTCAAATAACTTCAATGACATTTACTAGCTCAGGAGAATGTCTTTACTTAAATTTTTGCAAAGAAAACCTTAATATCAAGCAGGAGGGAAAATCTGAAGGAACCCATAATGAATGTGAGTCTTGAGGAGGACACAGACTATTATTTCTGTCTGTGCAATGGATGATTTCTTACAGCTTTCTTTGAACCTAAAACTGAAGCCAATTATAATGGAGAATGTAGCTCCTTCTATTCAATACACTGATTTTCAGGGCTATGTGTGCAGCAAAGCCTTTTTTACACCTCATCTCCTACATGAACTTTATATAGTTAGTATGTGTGCGCACTAGTGCAGGCACTCATTTGCCTTTTTAAGTCTCACTTTGCTAAGTTTCAAGTCTATTGGGCATCCCTAAATCTATTATTCTGTTTGAAAGTCTGAGACACATAAAAGTGAAAAAGCATCATTTAGCAGTGGCTTCCCCTGCACCGTGCAAGTCCTTGTGTATCAGAACTTGGGAGCTCAGACGCAGAGCTACAAAAGAGAGAAAATATTCCCAGTAGCAAGAGATTGGTGGGAAGGCTCAGAGGACAATTCAATGAAAACAGCATCAATGTGATGATTTGAGAGGAACTGCTGGAACGGTATTCGGGGTTAGAGACACGAGAAGGAACTGAAGTGGAGAAGAAACATTAAGATTCAGCGATATTACACCAGCTAAGGTCAGTGGTAACAAATGAGATGTGCACTCAGGGATCCTGAACGAAAAATGCACAAATAACAGCGCATGGCAGCCAGGAAAGATACACTTCTCATTTTTTGCCATTATCAGCAATAATCGGAAAATTAAATCAAGCGAATATGCTTGTTTGAAACTGTACTCTCCCTCTGGGCTATTTTGAGTATTCCAGGGAAATACAGTAGCGCATTTCTGACAAATGATTGCTGACCATCAGTAATCTTAGTGGCTCAGAGCATGAGATCACGGAGCTGGAGACCTGCCCTTGACCTTTGAGAGCTGCGAGGTAATTTCAGGCAGTTTTGTGGCACGGTTTACATATGAACTATGAGCTCTCAGAGGTGACCTACACCAGCAGTTAGTTTTTTATGTACTTCCCTACCCTTTGAAGACTGTACCCAAACAGAGGTGAATGTTTGGCAAGGGCACACACACATCACCGATGTTTGGCAACCATCCCCAAACACTGGTAAGGGAAGGAGTGATGACATTCCCTGACCAGGGCCTGCCCCAGCATCACTTCTGCAAACACTCAGTATATCTGAGCTTTCTAGAGCTGATGAAATGACCAGTGTTGGAAGTGTGCACTGTAAGGAATTGGTTCTGTATTCAAAAACTAACCCGCCTTAAAACTCAGTTTTTGAACAAGGGTAGTCTCCAAAATACGTGGGGTTTTTTCCGTTCCCCAAAACATATATTTTCCTTCCATGTTAAATGTGACAGTTTAAAGGAAATAAACTTTATTGTATCAAAGCTGAGCAAGCAAAAGAATAACCACGCATCATTCAGCTCCTATCCCAAGAACTAAAATTACTACTACCACTAAAATAAAAAAATAATAACGCAAGCTTACCTCCACCCTTTTTCTAGCACAGAACTGAATCCAGTCCAGATAAACACTGCAGAAACTAGCTCTGGTTATTCCTTGGAGACATGGCACATAATCTTCATCTATGTTAATGTTAAACATTGCAAGGTCACGTTCAATATAATGCCACTTTGCATAAGGCTGCAGTATCTTTTGGATGGATTCGTCTTTTATCCAGTCGAGGATTTTGGGAGAACTTGCTGTAAAGTATATTATACTCTGTTGACAAAATGTGCAAACGTTAGTCACTCCATCTCTTATTAAATCAGATATATTTTACACAGAAGAAAAAAATTCCAATAGGACCACACTAACTACCCATAACGGTGCTTATTTTTCCTATTTTTTACTGTTGGGCAGCATCGCTTCACAAAACTGTTCAAGTCAGAAAGACAATAACAATTGATATCTAAACAGCAGAAAACAGAAAAAGAAATAATATTTTTAATATCCTTCTACCTCACGGGAATATTTATATAAACAACATACTATAAGAATACAGAGTTCTGACATTCAAACATGTAATTACTGGATATTAATGGAGTCCTAGAGTCTATCACCAAAAAGGTGATGTCGATAAAAGTTCAGCCATATTTTGACAAAAAAACCCCCAATGTAGTAGATGGTCACATGCCCAGAATCGGGCTCTTTTTCCTCCCTGGATTCCCTCTTTTCTGAAGGACGAAACTTTCCTGATTCTTTAACAAAAATTTCACCGTGATTTAACCATAAAGGTGAGATCTGACAGATGTGTGCAACACTGGTCTGAAAAGCTCTGTTTTAACTCTATTTTCTCTCTGCGTTAAATAGCATCATTGGTTTTGCTATCTGTCGATGAGGCCAGTAAAGAATAATGGATTCTTTCTTATATGTCGGGTTAAGAAGCAGAGAAGTGATGTAACTGAGTTTGCTTCTAAAGCACTGAAGGAGCAGCAGCATTCAGGAAAAGCTCTTTCTCCAAATGCAGAAACATTAGGAAGCAGCCAGATTCATATCTCCTATCAGTGCCTGGGCTTCTAAGCTTCAGTTCTTCTAACTGCTGTGTCTGGAGCCATTAATAAAATAAAACAAAATAAAATAAAACAAAACAAAGCTATATATCCGAAACAAATTTAAAGCATATTTTCAAAAGAGTATGAAACTTAAGGAAAAGGTCCAGTGCTAAAAAGGAAAGTGGCATCAGCTGGAAAGTCCCACTATAATGTTTTATTATTATAATTTGTTTTAATAAAATATATTAATTTAGAATTGGATTCCAAAGCAAATGAGGGACAAGTGAACATGAATGAAGATGATGTAGTTCTACTCTACCCATCAATGGAAATATTATTAAGCAAATAAATGTATAAAATGAAAATCTGATGGGGTTAAAAGGACAGAAGCACTATCAGCCCTTTTAAAAATCCCAGATGTCCTTCACAGTTTATCTTTCAAATTGTACAAAAATACACAAGCAAGAAGAAAATTAAGCTCCAGAGGAAAAAGACAAATCAGACAGACTAAGGATGGCCCCTTGATTTCCTGGCATGTGGAAAACAATACACTCTTTAAAAAAAAGATTCATGCAGAAACAATAGAGCTGAAAACACAGCACTCAGTGAATGCGGACTTCTTGAATACTAAAAGACATTTAAATAAGAATATATTGAGAAGAGACGAAGGAGGCACAAGGGAAAAATATCACAGTAGTTGGTCAGGAAATCATTTCAAAATATATGCAGAAGGGCTAAAGGAGCTGACCCAGTTTATTTGTGGAGAGTAAAAATCCTTTTATAAGAAGAAATATGGGCCTTTTTAGGCTGTTGATGAAACTGCAAATAAAATAAATACGGTAGGAATAAGACACTCAGTTGTTTAAAAGACCAAGATGGTAATTATTCTTGAAGCACAGGAGAACTGGAACAAAGCATACATTTTCTCTGCTGATCCTCAAAATATAGCTTGCTTTTTTAAATTATTCTCACCCATGCTTATGAAGAAGCAGATTCAACTGGGGACAAAAAATCAGACTCGCAATCAGACATATTAACAGAAATAGCAAAAGCTTCTGCCACCTAATTAAATTCCGCTCTTAGTAGCTCTTCCTAAATGTGTTTGTGCACAAGTACATCCTCAGTTATATGGCAATTCAGAAATAATACCGTAAATATTTACAATGTTGAAAGCTACAAAGAATAAACTAGAAGCACTCCAGATGCTCAGTGCAATGGAAGCGCAGTTGCTGCCGAAACTCCGGCCTGAGTGTTTTCTGAGTTTGTGATTTATGTGACCTGAATACTGCATTAACTTGAGTTCTTCTTACAATTACTTTCCTACACCGTTAAAAAGAAAGTGGCAGGGCTTTGAAATGTTCACAGTGAAACTGCACAGGATCTTTACAGCTCCAGATTCCCCTGTAAGAAAGAGCTGGGGAAGGAATGAATTCTCATCTCTGCTTCTGATATTGTTTATCTGGAGGTAAGTACTAAGCAGGACGATAGCTGATCTGATACATAACATGGTTTTCTCACCTTCCAAGACTGTACTAAGGATTTTACTAAATCTTATCAAGGCTCCTGTTCATAGAAGGAACTAATAACTTGAAGAACAGAAGAAAATCTCCCTATAGCTTTATTTTGGGAAGTGTCATTCTAAAGATGGGGTCTCCTGAGCACACTCTGCCTTTGCTGAAGGGAGGCCCAGCCCAGGATAATACTGCAGCTGCCAACAGGTTATTATTACCTCCTGTTCATCCCTCCCTAAGAAGGGAAGAAGATTAAAGGACTGACACCTTGCTAGGAATGAAGATCTGTAAGTGCAGTGTTACAGTGCTGGCTCAACCAAATCCAACCAAAAGAGATCTGATTTTCATACCTTCCAAGCCACAGGTCATGGCCATCACAAAATCTGGGTACAGTGGAGATGGAGCCACATCACACCTCAGTAGTGTGGAGATAGTTTAACCCACGTCCCTTTTACTCAAATCAGGATCAATTAACCACCTCTGTATCAGACGGGACAAAAGCCCGTCTAAGCCACCTCGCCTACATCAGCTGCTCCTCAGGTATGTCCAGGCGCCCTAAGCTACATTTCAATTCAGTTTTCCTTCCCATATGACAAACCTCACACTTTCCACAAGTCCTCTACACGTTAGTTGAAGGCACTAAAAAAGTTCCAGTTGTCAAAGCACGTTTCTCCAATGCTTTAAACTAATAAGCTGCTGATTTCATTGCAGCTTAGACTGGGATTTTTTTCAGTCTCATTCACCATCAAAAGCTAAGCCTTATATCAGCTTGCATCAGTTTGTGTTCACTTTATTCAGGTTACCTTTTGAAGTGAAGCAACTGTAGCAACATATTCACTTCAGTATAAAGAAGGTGATTTTGTCTTGTTTTTAGTTTAGATGCATTGCTTAAAAACAATTTAGTTCATACCCACAAAAACCATTTCTAAAATGAAAAAATCATGCTCACATGCAGCTTTGTTTCTAATTAGTTAATTAAACAAAGCAGGTTGGTTACCAGGCCCTACTGCCTGTAAAATTATTTATGAAGTCCCAGTTTGCATTTTACAAAGTAATTAGGTGTATGATCAAAGCAGCTTTGTGAGGCAATGATCTTGTTTTTACTGCATTGGCTCACTTGCAAAAAAAGGCAATTAATTTATTTACAACAGGTCTCTCTGTAAGGTTGACAGGATTTTTACAACTGCAGAAATGTAGTAGGAGGGAGATCCAGGGGTGGCTGGGAGCTTTAGTGAGTGGCTTTGTGGCTGTACCAATGGCACAGGAGGCAGCATTTGGTTCTTGTTGCTTCAGTAGAAGACAATAAAGCTCAGCGATTTCTTCATTTGCTGGACTGGAATGGCTTTGGCAGAAGATGAAGGTGTCTTGCTAGACTATGTGGTTCAATTATTTTGACAAATTAATATCTGTGTGGTCATTATGATCTTAATAACAGTGCAAATACAGAAGTGATGTAAATGAATTGCTGTGTAATCAATGGAATTAAACAAGTTCAAATGTGTTGTAGTATATATGTAAAACATCAGGTAAGGAGGGGATATGCACTACTAAAAAAGTGTATTTGAGAAACAGCTCTTCAGAGATTTCCCAAGAACTTCATGCTTGTTGATCTTTGTTTTCGGCAGAAAAAAAACAGTGGAAGGCCAAGTCAAGAAGAAATAACAAACTGTCAGTGAAGTTTTGCTTTGTAAGAATGCTTCCTCTGACTCCAGGGCTAGAGGATGTGAACTCACCTTCTTGACTTCTGCTTAACCAAGCCAGCAATTTTCTGTACTAACTGTAAATATAAGTGGTCAGAATCAAATGTAGCAAAGGGAGATATGAATTAAATATCCCTACCTAACATCAAATCAGTCTGAGTGCTGGTAGTGCAAATGAATACATATAAAGCAAAAAACTTCAAACGCTATTTCTAATACACAGCCAACATTCATTCTTTTCGACAAAGCTGTCTAGGAATATAGTCCACTTTACCAAAGAGTTTACCTTTATATAGTATCGGATAAGTATTCTCCGCAGGTCGAACACTTGTAGCATCGTTGCAGCGTTGTTATCAATGATGCTGTACCCTTCCAGGATGTACTGGGTGCGGGTTATTTCCCAGGTCAGCCATCGCAGGTTAAAGGCTGCATTACACGATAACAAGTGAGGCAAGTGCCCGGGCTTACAACAGCAGCAGCCTTCATTGTCTTCATCTCCTTCTGTTATAGCTTCCACTTCTCTCTGCTGGCAATATGTCCCTTGGCAGTGAGAAAAAGAGAGTATGCTGCCAGTTATTGGGGGAGGAGGAGGAAACAAAGGACTTCTTCCAAGCTGAAAAAGGATGATTGAAGGCTCTACACACACAGCAAAAATCTAACAGAAAGAGCTATGGCAGCAAATTAGATGTGCCAATTGATCCATGCGCAGTAGCAAATAAAGAGCTGCACGTTATTTATTTACTACCACCTATAAAAGCCAAAAGGGCCTGATCTAACGTTCTAGGCATTTGGTTCTGAGCTGAGATGAACTACAGGCCACAGCTTCTGCCTTAATAAAAACTCACAGGAAGCAACACTGAAGAATCTCACTCCATCAGGCACATTAAGCAAACTGATCCAGTCCCAGTCTGCTTCTTCAAATAACACACATGATGCAAAGATTTTACAGCATGTCAAAGCACTTACAAAATCTGGGTTTTAGCAAACTATCTCAGAAAGCAAGTTCCAAAAATAACATCTGATGGGCTATTCTCTCTCCCACTGGAGTAAAAGCTACTCCAGATCAAACATCTCCAGTGACTAGCACTAGTGCAGTACATCATGAGGACTGAACAGCTTCCTAAGTAGCCTATTATACAGGCTTTAGATTAGAATAGAATAAATCTTCCTGAAAAAGACATGTTAACTCAAAAAGAAGTCATGAGGCAAGAGCAGAAACAAGAATATATCTGCTCTGCAGATTCTGCATTTCTGGCCTGTGCTGTGCTCAGTATAAGGTCAAGCTGAGTCACCTGGGATTTGCAATCTATGAAAATGTGGTTTCTGCACCACGTAGGGCACAAATCAAAACCAAGGTGGACATCCATGTGCTCCCCCAGCACTGTTCTCAAAATACATTCTTGATGCACGGCTCCTTTTTAAATTTCCCCTCTGTGGGCTGTTGCTGAACTTACTCTCCACTGAATTTGTACATGAACTGTCTTCCAAGGCCACCTCCTCTGATGCCTCGCATGGGCCTCCGACCTGTGGTTGAGTGTCCCCTCAGGAGAGAGCCGGCTTCACCAGCTGCCAGATGGGCTCAAGAGAAGAGGAAGACAGAGACCACACTGCAGTCTGGCAGTGAAATCCCTCGCCAGGACCAACAGACCTGTTCCCTTGGGGCACTGTAGATGTGAGAAGTTGGCTACGTTCATCATCTGAACATGGACTGGGAAAGAATACAGCGTCAGCTCCAGTCTCCCCTCAGTTTGCCCACACCCTGAGAGAGAGCCTGGAGCAAGGCAGCATCCCAAAGGCCTTTCTGTGACCATCACTGTGCCCTCGACTGACCATCCCGGTCCCATCACAACTGTCTGGGCAACAACCTGAGGGCCTTTAGCTTGTACCAATAGAAAGAGCACCCAGATTATTCATCTCTCAACACCAAGAAAAGCCCTTCAAAATAGAACCAAGTATGTTAAAATACTGGTTATCACCATCTCCTTTTTTCCCCCATGTACATCTTCTAAAATGTATCCAGCACGCAAAAACATACAAGAAAAAAGATTAATAGAAAGATCTGAAGGAAGAAATGTGTGAGAAAAAAAATGGGACTGTAGCCCTAAGAGATACAGGGGAAAAAGATCCAGTCTATTCTCGTGTTCTTCATTCAGTTTTCTGTAAGTGAAAACTTACATTCTGTACCCAATGCTGTTCACGCACTGAAGTTTTCCTCCTTGGACCTCAGGGACATACAATATGACAAATTATTAAATGTCTCCAAGTAATCCAAATATAAACATCTTTTCTTTCAAGACTGCCACAAATTACTAAACATGGACTGACATTTCCAGTTGGACTGGACATGAACTGGACTGCTTCTGCTTCATATTTCACAGATTTCTACATGAATTAACACTTATTGCTCAACAGCAAAAAAGCAGCAACTGCTCTGGGTCAGTGGATGCTTCTCTGAAGTCAAGTCAGAAGACATCATACTCAAACTGAAGTAGAGAAAGGCGTATTCCTGTGTAGATAGCTTGAAAAGAGTAAAATAATTACACCATGGCTGGTGCTGTTACTATTGCTGTTACATTTATTTTGGAAGGTTTGATATCTCTCAGTATTAAACTGAATTTAAGAGAAGACATCTTCATCCCAGGTGCTAAATTAAGTATTGCCCATTGTTCATAAGCCATGAAAAATACAAGCGTAATAAACAACTGCCAGTGATCCCCTTACAAGTAAAGGAATAAAAGATAGTTTTAATCAGTCTATGTAATTCTGTTCCTAAACATTTTTTTTCTTTTGCTATGGAAATATCACATTTCATTCCTATGGGATGCTGGCTGTTTCTTTGTGCTTTCTGCATTATCTCTATTAATAAATACAAAATATTATTGCTGGATTGCCTCCAATCACTAGTTTTCTTAAGCCATATTTTTTGTAAAATATGTGACTAAAGAGGCTGGCAAATCAGATAATAGGTGAATTCAAGAGACCTTCAGTGTCTGAGGGAAGCTGTCATTGCATGCATAACAAACAAAAGAACAAGATGCCAGAAGAATTATTTGCATTCTCAGCTAATCTGACAGGTAAAAATGTCTCCAAGTCATCTTTGCTAGGTAATTTTAATCAACTGAAGTTGAAATTATATGACAGTGAACACAATCAGCATTGAACTTGGGGAGGGCAAGACATTCTAACTGGTATCATGTTATTACAAAAGCTCTGGGAACCAACCAAAGGAGTTCATGTGGTAATTGTGCAGATTTATTTTAAAGAACAAAATCAGGGCTGTTCTCTGACAATATCTGGCAAACACGCACTTGCTTAACAAAAGCTGTTTGATGGACTTTGGTGCTAACACCCTGGGGATTTGGTGTCTTGACTGTTTGCAAAGCCTCTGGGGTATCCCCGATAAGTTATCTGAGCCATGGCCAGTGCTCTGACAAAACACCAAATCCCTGTTCCCATCATCACGCTACTGATTAGTATTTGCAAATGACATCTATAAAAGGATTCAAGTCTGCACACACAAAATGCAGGGTTGATACCCAAGTAAATGTTGGTTCCCCCCCCAGTTCTTGCAATCAGCTCTAGAAAGACTGTCAATGATTTTCTCTCATCTTTAACTGAGTCTTTCTTTAACCCATAATGCACTGGCTGGACTTCAATGCTACAGATTTGCATGTTACTGACAAATTTCATTTCACCAGTGCCTACATCGACCCTTTCTGGTTCATTACTGTAGACACTGGTACTGCAAAGACCAAGACCATGTGCTCAGCTTAATGCATTGAACCAAAAGGGACAAATCACAGTAAATGAAGTTAAGCATTTGTGTACATCTTTTACAGAAGGGCAACCTTAACCTTTTGTGTCTATGTTATACATCGATGACTAAAATGACAATTTGTATATTGCTTCTCAAAAAATTATCAAGTTCAAGCAACTCAGAAAATTATTCATAAAACAAAAGAGTAGGGAGCAGAGCGTGCACTTCAGTTCAGCAATATAATTATGTGTAGTATCATTAAATATTAAAATACAGGAAAGTGTTTTCACTGGTAATTAGTCATTTTAAAATCCGAGGGAAAACATTATTTTTTTTTTACATTTTTTTCTGCAGCAGAAAGAAAATAAGCTCTCACCCTTCACTCAAGCTTAGTCATTCACTGTGACCCTTGCTAGTACGGATGAGACCAATTCATTTGTAAGATATCTAACACTGGATAGCTGCCAAAAATCCATCAATGCAAAAACATGTGCCAGCTGAACAAAGCAAGGTCAATCTACGCGAGCTCAGGAGAAAACCGGGTGAGAACCTGGAGCTCTATTTTGCTGACGCATCAGGATTTGAGGACTGACTTGTGCCCTGTCAGATATATCTGACCTAAATGAAAATAAGAAAATTGAAACTGAAGACTGTAATCTCACTTCAAGAGGATATATAAAATACACCTAAATTAATGATCAACCACCCTTCTAGAATTTAAGGCTGAAATCAAAGTGTGCTTTTGAATTTAATTTTGAAAACTCACTGAATGAAAAGAAAAGCATTTTTGTGTTCTGAAGGTCCAGAAAGAAAATCCTGTAGCACCACCACATACTTCCAGAAGCAGTTTTAATTTCCACAAAATGCTTCAGTTTAACAAAACATCCAGAATGGAGACTAATTGTTGTGGCTGAAGGTAGCAATAGCTTGAGCATTAAGGATTGCTGACATGTAATAGGCAACTAGGGTGCAAAGGTAAATAGAAAGGGCTCACAGGGCTCATGCCCTAACCCCACCCTGCAGACCAGTTTAGAAGATCAACAAATCACTCTCCTGCACTATGCACTTCAAGCTTAAAACTCTGTGGCCCCAACAACCAGTCTTGGGCTAAGGGATTTAACCAGGTGGTAAGTCTGAGAGATGGAGCTGGATATGGAGATGTGAGTCACAAGGATGGACTGAAGCCCAGGGTAACTTCTTTTGCAGGCCATGCAGGGGCCTCTTCACCGCCAACTCCACAAAAGTGCCTGGTTGCTCACCACTTCTTTGGCAAAATCATGCACATTAATATTTTACAAATAAAGGCATTACAGTACAAATATCTGGCTCTGCTCCACCAAGCTCTGCTGCAAATCTGAGTATTCCCAAATTCTGATGGATAAGGCTCCTTCTGACATGACACATTTCTGCTCAGGATAGCAGCTTAACGAGCAACAAGAAGTCACCCAGAAGCACACAGAGCACAGGTTACAGGCATTGAAAGGACGTCCTCTCCTGAAACAAGCATCAGATATAGTTCTAGAAACACAGAAAACCAAATGCTTAAAAAAGGAGTGAACTGAGCTCCTAAATGTAAACTCATGAACCCCACAACCAAACACATTTTGGAACCCAGCAACTGTTTTGGCTCCTTCCTGCTCTTTTCCTTGTGAAATTTGGATTAAGAACAGAAATAGGCTCTGATAGTCTCAGGTTGTTTAAAAAAAAAAAAATCTCTCAGGACTTAAAAGCCAATATCAATTCCTCAAACATCAAAGCTGTTCGTTATAAAACTGTGGTTTAGTTTTCAGCTGCTTTAGGTTTTTGCATGCCTGAAAAAAAGCCTGGTTTTCTAACCAGACCAGTTGCTGCAATAACAGGCATCCCCTCTCCTCAGACACCTTCACTTTTCTTGGCCCACAGAGACACATTGTAGAAGCCCAGGTGGTAGAAAGCAATCTCTAAGGATGCTGGTTGTTAAACTTGCAGCTACCATATACCACGAAAACCTCTCATGTCACCTCTTTCGGAGTGCAATGCAAGACACAATATTTTTTGTTTCTGGCAACGACATTTTCTCAATAAAAAGGTTGCAGTACATCTAACAACATTTTTCCTTGCTTCCAGAAGTCTTCTCCAGTACACCCATATATACATATAAAATTGTGGAAGGAAAGAAAGGGAAAAAAAGACATTAAATATTTATTCCAGTCTGTGTTACAGAAACTATTCTAAGTTTATTTGAAATTCATAGATGGCTTCCACTGTTGGGGCATCATTGTCCATCTAGACAGGGTTGTACACTGCAGATTTCCTGCTTTTAACATAAACTATCCTCTTCCTTTTCATGCCATTCTTCCCAATTAAATAATCAAGATTAAAGAAACCTCTTTGCATCCTTTCTGTTCATGTCTCTAATATTTCTGAGCACTGCATCTTTTGGCCTTTTTTCTTTCCCACAATGTACTTTTGTTTTTTAACCTTCTCTATGAAGAGATGTGTTAAAAATGGCTGCTTTTCTCTCAAGTCCTTGTAATTTATCAGTACCTTTTGATGGTCTGGTGCATACATTGAATACACTTCAAGTGTGGTCTCAGGAAAGACAGGAAGGTGGGAACCATTATTTGCTAATAGCAAGATGTGATTTGTAAAAGCAAAAAGTTAAAGTTGCAACCACTCTTTAAATAAAGAATGATTCTTGGTAGTGCTACAGAGCCTTCAGACACAAAAAAATCAAACACCAGTAAATACTCCTTACACTGGTAATATACTTGCTACTGTAATAAAACTATACAGTGTACACATACACTGCAGAAATGAGTAATTGTCTTTATTTCTTAGACATCACTAGTGTGCCTAAAGCTTATACCATAAACTGGTTACGTTCATGCATCAATTTGCGTGGGAAAAAAGCTAGCTAACATAGAGAAAGCCCCACAGGCGATCCCATCCCACTGTCACAGCTGACTTACACTACGTACAATTACATGTGTCTGCTCTGTGCTTGTGTCCTTGATTTATCTAATGAAGTTCCAAGTGAAGCGTGAATATTGCATGTGCAACATGCAGTAGCAAAAAAAATCACAGCAGAGATTTAGAACTTAATTACATGACTGAAGGCAACTGGCCGCGAGTTAGAAAACAGCTCCTCAAGTTTTCAGCATCACCATCCGTAAGTAATTTCTGCACATGTAACACCAAACTGGACATTTTGTAGAGACACAGAGTGAACAGGAAAATATTTTAAGCTTTCCTTCTTCTATAGAGAACTCACAGCAGCTGGATATTTTGACATTCTTGCTGTTTGTTCCCTGATCATGGGTTTTCACCAAATTAAAAAATGCATTATGTATTTCTTCTGGCAGGCTGCTTTTAGCATACAGACAACAGAGTTACGTTACCAAAGGATATGACTCCCCCACACCAATGTGCAGCTACCTGGAAGTTTTCACCCAGCCTGAGCTCAGTACTACCCTCTCTTCATTTTCGGTCAAGGAGGAGCTGGGCATCTCCTCTCAATACCTGAAGGTATTGAGGCTCCCCTCTGCTTTACACACAGGACGAATGATAAGATGGAGGCACGTCCTCTCTCTGTTTGTAGAAAGTGAGTTTGAAGAACAAATTCAACAAGGTGCTTAATTTGAACAGGACTAAAGATGGATGAGAGGAATCCCAGCCTTGCTGATTCTCTTCTTTCAGTCTGCTCAGTCTGTATCTTCCTACCCTGCCTGCAGGGTTTTGGTTGTTTGGGTTTTGTTTTGTTTTTGTTTTTGTTTTTTTTTTTGTTTTGTTTTGTTTTGTTTTGTTTTGTTTAAAAGCTGTGCCAAATGCTTTTATTACCCAAAAGCATCTGGATCAGTCATTTATAATGCCAACTCTCAATTAGGCTGGACTGCAAACTGGGGAGGCAGTGCCTTCTGTCCCCACTACACTTCAGAAGACTCTCTGACCTCTTCTTTGAGCAGTGCTGTGGCACTATTGCCAGCACAGCTTCTCAGCTACCACATGGAGAAACACCCGTAGGAAAATCCAGAGCTCCAGGATGCAGATATTGGTTTTGGTTTTCTCAAACAGAAAACAGTCACAGAGAACACTCTTGTGATTCCCTCATTTCCAAAGCAAACAAAGATTTCCTATTTAGGGAGCAGCAGATTCTTAGGGCCCTCAATTGAAATTACTTATTTGAAACTAAGTCAAGCAGACAAAACTCAAAAATAATAGATTTCAAGTTCCTCCTCTAGCCCCTTTTTTCTTTCTTGTGGGTCCTGTGTGAAAAACAGCATGTGTAGACAACTAAAAATAGGAATGTAAGAGGCCCAAAGAAGAGGAAACGAGCCCAGTGCTTAACTGTTGACTTCTTAAACCACCAGATTCTTCCAGGGCAGCTCCATATACTCTTGCCACTTGTGCAGAAAGAAATCCTACCATATTCAGTTGTACCCCACATTTGTCATTTCCAAGACTGTAAATGGGGAAGAACGTGCCTATTCCATGCTGGGGAAGGCTTCTGGTGCTGCCTGGGGGCAGCCAGCTCTATTTTCCTGCCCCTGCAGGCCATGATCCCACACAGAGGAAGGAGCAAAGAAAACCTTCCAAGGAAGAGTTTTGGCTCAGCCTCAGCTGGCTCTCAATGGCAAACCATGAAACACATGCAATGCTGCGAGGCTCAGCCCCAACTGAATTTAAAGGCCTGTTGCATCCACGTTTACAGATATATAAAGGGTGAGTGTCACGAGGATGGAGCCAGGCTCTTCTCGGTGACAACCAATGATAGGACAAGGGATAATGTGTTCAAACTGGAACACAAAAGATTCCACTTAAATCTGAGAAAAAACTTCTCAGTGAGGGTGACAGAGCACTGAACAGGCTGCCCAGGGAGGTTGTGGAGTCTCCTTCTCTGGAGACATTCAAAACCCGCCTGGACGCCTTCCTGTGTAACCTCATCTGGGTGTTCCTGCTCCGGCAGGGGGATTGGACTAGATGATCTTTCGAGGTCCCTTCCAATCCCTAACATTCTGTGATTTTGTGATCCAGCAGACACATTAAATCTATTCACAAAGTGAATCAGCTACAGCACTAACACTGAACAGCATTAGGGAGTCTGCATGGAAAGGTCACTTTTCAGACCCATTTAGTTACTTAAACTATGATTTTAGGGAATACAGAGATGCCTTGACAGGTGGCACGCTGCAATTTTTGAGCTTTGCTCTCAGATTCAAATGTAAAATGGCACTTGCCTGGTAACAAACCATCCTGGCTCAAAGTCAAAACAAAGTCTTCCCAAACCACTTCACAACAAAATTATTCAACTTCCAGTTCATTAAGCCTGTCGGGCTAGGGCCCTCATCTTTTTTTCCAGCTAGCACGTGGCTTGAGGACCCTCTCATTTTTCCATCTCTGCTTCCAAGATTTACTTTTCTTGAACTGCCTGGGGATGGTGATGATACAGAGGGACCCAGCAGTAGGTGGCAACTACATACAGGAAAAAAAAACACTCACAAAACTCATGTAATTCAAGCATAAAAGTGAGATTTCTTCTGTTTGTTTCAAACCCTACAGTGAACTATTTTAACACAAAAGGATGATCAGCAAAGATAATTTTCCAACATAAGAATGCAAGCTCATGAAAATGTACATGGCTCTGTTTACTAAAAAACCCTAACAAATCTGAACAAAATGTCAACATTGTCCAAGATATGTCTCTAACATGCATAAATCCACCCTGGAAGTCACTTTTCAGATCTGCAGAAATTATTGAACTCTTTTTTTGATTTCGCAGAGTTTCCATTAAAAAATTCTAAATGTGAGCAACTTAAGAGGAACTAAAATTGACAGGCCGACTAAAACTGTCTTAAAAAAATCCCAAAACATAAACAAAAAACAAAAACAAAAGGCAATTATCTAAGAGATTTACCAGCCTGTGAAAACAGCGGTACTGTTCTTGCAGAACAACATAAATCTGCATTTTTCTGGCCTGGATTTTAAAGCAGCAATAGCAAATTCCAAATCTACCCAAAAAGAAGTCTTCCACCTGTGAACTCTATAGGGTACTTAACCTCAGTACTTATCTCTGACATAGCAGCACCACTGCTTACCTTGGGGACATACAAGGAGAAGATAATCCTTGCAATGTCTTTGAAGTTGAAGAAAGCCACAGAATCACACACACATCATCATGAACAACAAGAAATTACAAGGCTGATAAACAAATTCTTTCTCTTCCTTTCCAGTTGCTTTTTCTTACAATTTGCCTTTGTACTGAATAGGTATCTCTTCAGGTACTACAATACCAAGCTGTTTCAGGTATTTGCTGTTTTTTACATAACTTTTCTTAGGATACCAGAGTGTTATCTTCACCCCCACCACACAGGCAGAAAAGTGAACATCAAGCATTGACCACAACCTGGTCAACATCCCACAGAGAGTCTGTGACAGTCAAGACTTGAGCCTACACATTATTTCCTAGTCTAATCCTCCCACACCTAAATATGTTCAACAAGCCAGTCTGTCTCCTATTTTCTCATACTCAACCTTGTTGAAAAGTTGCCTTGAATATATGCTCTTCTACACATCGCCCGTTAGATGTTCCCAGGCTTGAGCCTGGGAAGCTGTTCTGGGATTTCAAAACTCCTATCCCTTGCAATTGCGAAGTGGGATCTTTGAAAGGTTACAAATCCAAACAACAAACACAGGCAGCCAACATGGGTAGTATGAGCAAAATTTAAAAGCTGTTTAGAGATCTTGCAGTTTTACTTTCAATTTTCTTCCTAGAGACAACAACAGACAAAAGGACACTATGAGCAACTGGCCTCACAGAAGCCACACTACCGAGGAAGGGGATGCAACTGCCGTTCCCTGAAGAGACGTGTCCTGACAGAGGATTACACTGAACAAGAAGAAAGAGAGGTCCCTTCCTCAGCTGAAGTCTGCCCTTCCTAAGTAAGAGAAATATGAAGACCTGACCCACTTTCTTCTCCTCTCCTATTCTACTGTGACAGAGACCATCTCAGCACTGGCATCTTGCATGATCCAACACAGGATATTTTCCATGGGGGGAGTCTAATGATATTTGGCATTTTTTCAAAGATCAGTTTTGAGGGTTGAACAATTTTAAGAACCACTTCGGTTTTCATAGCTGTAGTGGGAAAAAATAATCTGAAAACATAAACTAAGCATAACCTAAAAGATCTGTGAACCAAGCAAATAACTCAATAGGCCTTCTTTCTGGAAGTTTTACGATACTCCAGAACATGACTCCAAATTTCTAAACATCCAGGTTTCAGAACATTGTCATTCACATAATGATATAAAGAAGTACAGAGCCTTTGGACAGACAGAAAAATATCTGTAATAAGAAAGAGGGAAAAGTTCTCAAATTCTATAGCATACTATAGAGTTGTGATACATTAAGAAAGCCAGACAGATTTTGTTGCTGGTTTTGTTATTACTTAAATTATCAGGGATCCTTACCTCGAAATTCCAGCCCTCTGAGCTGAAAGGTGACCAGACCATTTCCAATTTCGATCAAATGCACAAAGGCATTTAAATAATCCGATGCCAGAATAAAACAGTCTCCTGTGTTGTAGTTTCCCCAGCGGCCCAGAATCAAATCTCCACAAAGCGACTCCTGTAGAGATCTTGTCAAATGCTCATAAAAAATGGAGTTGAGATTATTGTCATCATTTCCTACAACCAGAGCAGCACACATTTGTAAAAACATAAAATTATTACTACACTAAGCCATTCTGCATAAAAGCCTATGCTATTTTTTATTCCTGCATAAAACATCTTCCTCTAACTAGATAGTAACTTCTTGATACTTTATACACACTGCGTTTTCTAGGTAGTTTTCAGGTCTTCAGAGAATCAGGTCTGAAATTTCTGTTTAATTAACAATATTACAAATAAAGCATCAAGTTAGTGATAACACACATAGTTCAGACTACCCAAATCACCAAAACTCCTTCATGTTTTATTACAGCAGGAGTTTTTTGGCTCCTCTGCAATGATAAGTTAAGGTCTACATATTGTTCTTACGAGCAATAAGAAACCAGAAATCATTATTATTTCAGTACACAAACTTAAATCTGAATATTATTGTTAGGATTTTTAAAGAATTTGGTCCTATAGCTTCCAGTAATTTAATTATGATTTATTTCTTTTAGCCCTCCAGGAATTTTTCAAGGCTTCGTCCCTAAAGTATCTGTGGGTACTTAATATGAGGATAGATATTTTTAAAGAGTACATTTAGAGTATTGAGAAAGAATGAAACAAGGTCCATTCACCACTAGAACTGCTATGACTTCTTTAAAAATAGTATCAGCTGTCCAGTTACACATCAATCGGAAACACTGCCCAGGTGGGTAACACTCATTACAGTGTAACGGTCTCATCCCATAAAGATCTATGGCATTTAACTGGATTAAAATTAGCAGTTTATGATGGTGATCTGTGAAAGGAAATGAATCTTTCATAAATGCTAACAGTGTCACATAATCCAACGCGGTGTTGTCTTGCGCTTGTACTCTTTTACATAATATATGCACTTGACATGAGACCTGCTTTTATTTTCTGTATTACATCAGTGTCGCACCTTCAATACTTTTTAAATGCTGGTGCATGAATAGATGTACATGTACAAAACAACATCTTGGAGGTGTATTTGTATACACGAGAGCATATCAGGTACACTTGCATATTTATGTATGTGCATATCTGGGAGCAGATCTAACACGGAGAGCAAATCAGAGTATGACAGGCTGTAGCTTTCCCTACAAATTGCTCCTCAATGCAAAAGGAAGAGTGGGTGTGCTACTACACAGCTTTTCATCACCGCGGCCTTTATGCATCCAGCCCTGGTACACATGTACATGCAGGTACACATACACAGACAAAATCAACTATAGACCTTCTGAAGCATATTCAGACAGTCAAAATCTAAATGAGTCATAAAATGAATCTTTTAAGCACACACACAAAAAGAATGCTTTGCTTGAGCTATGGGTTTTAAAACATAATTAGCTTATTAGCATATATAATAATGCTAAAGGTTACTGCTAACAGATGACAGAATGGCCTTGGGAAACATCTTAACTATCTGCCTTGAACTGATAAATAATAAAAGAGCACTATATAAGCCTCAAATTGCTAACACCATGCTTGCTTTCTTGGATGCTCTGGATTACGCCCATTTCTGCTTAAAGATGTGTATTTGTTCATGCTACTAATGTAATGAATAAGGATAAAAAGACAGGCAGGTATAAACAAGAATAATTAAAAGGTAAACGTATGCCTCCACAATACAATCCCTAACACCTCAGTGGTAAAATAAAATCAGCTGCAGAACACTAAAGCAGAAGAAACCCCTGTATGTAACCCTGGCTTCCCACTGGGACTGCGATTTGGCACGGAACTCTGCTATCAGTCTCCCCTGGAAAGGGCTCTGTCCTGCCAGGCGCAGAAGAGCATCAGCTGAGGTGCCACACACTGTCCGTGTCCACTGGTTTGCCAGAAAATGTCTCACTTCCCACTCTCACAGGAACCACCCAGTGCAGCCCAGGAAGGTGCTTTATATCCCCAGGGACTGGAGCTCATTTCACAGACCAGCACCTGCATGAGCAGCCCTCCATATTTCCTGTGTCTGTCTTTTACCCCCTCCCACAAATTCCCAATTTCTCCTCCCGCCTCTCCAAAAAGGTTTCTCTCTGAGGAAGAGGAGATACCCATCAGCCCAAACTACGTGGTGGCAGGGGCACTGTTATCTGCAGCTTTTTTCCAAAACCTTTTACTCTTCCCAGTGGACCTTTGAGTCCAGCCAGGACATCTGCTGCATGCTCCACACAACCAGCAGTGTTCTTATTAACCAAGGGGTGCACAGCCCAGCAGCTGCCTGATCACATACATGGAACTGAAAAGAGAATTTAGTTAAGTCACGTGGCGTGAAGTGGTGCTCTGCTACACTTAAAATACTCTGGTTTGTTCACACATCATTTAAAACCTTTGCACTTCTTTAGCATCCCAGGCAAAGCCTTGCTCATGTAAATACATCACATTTTGCAAATCAAGCGAAACACCCAAACTCCCAGGCCATACCTGCATCCTTTTCGATCTGAATTGCCAGTCTTGTGTTGGAATGGTCCGATCTTTTGGTGCTGGAAATAAAGACATGTTGTAGAGCCAATTCTCTTTTTAAAAAACAGATTCTCCCCAAACTACATTTTTATTTTCTTTTTAGCGTATCTTCATGTTCTGTGTTTATATCATTATGCAGTTCACACTCCTCCATTATACAGTCCTAAAATTACATTCAGCCCTTTGAAGGCAATTGCGAGGTTGATGTGGCCCCTGGTGAAAATGATTTTGACACCCCTGCTTTAATCCATTCATCAGTTTACTCCAAGTAGCCATATATAGTATTTCAGTTCAATAATGGTATTGATATAGTAGCTTATCAGCACATAAACCAGAAGTATCTGTGTTTCTTCCTCCTTTTCCTCAAACTCTTTTTTTCCCCCTTTTCCATCTTGTGGAACAGAGGTCACTCAGGATTTGGCATCCGTGATCATTCACAGCACTACATACTTAAATAATTGAACTGCCTGCAGAAGCACATGAGCCAGGCGCCACCAAAACAGTAAACAGAAAGAATATTAAATCAGTTTTTCTTCCCTTCTAAGCTTTAAAGGAAACAGCTAGACTTGAGGGGCTTTCCTTATGTGAAAAATCTTTCTGTGGGTGTAAGGCATCTATGGGAAAACAACAACAAGAAATCACTTCATTTAGTTTCATATTTAGCTAGGCAGCAACAAGAGTCTCTGGTCATTCTTGTCACTTGAAAAAGAGTAAATTACAGGCTCTCATTGCATACAAACAGTAATTCTGTCTCCCTTATGAATGACATATTCCCTACTAAGTATTTTTATTTTAGCAGTGGAATATAAATACCATGGGAAAAATGGTCACAGAACAGAAAGCAGATTGCATTGAGCTTTTATTCCTACCTGTAATAAAAGACACTAACAAAGTCTGAAAATAAAGAATGAATAAAACACTACAGGCAGGCACGTGTCCAACAGAAAGGAGTGGTTGTTGTGGTGACAAGTGATATTTAACACCAGAAGTCCAAAGCAGCTCCCAAGCATCCATCTCCTAGGCCTTCAGGGCACAAGTGACAACCTGGCTAACAGAAATGCATGCTATGACAAATATACATTTCCCTGAAATACTCTTCTGACAGTGATGCTTTAGGATTTTGGGACATTTAATTAAGAATATTGTCTCAAAAGTTTTACCCTCAATCACCAGCCTTAGCAGAAGACCTATCAATCAGATATGTAAATATTTTCCTTCCTTGAAAAATGGGCTTAAAAGAGAAAATGGGGAAAGACAAAGCTGTTCGCTCTAAACCACATTTTACAGAAGGTTACACATGACAGTGGCAAGAGTCTCATCTGTTCACCGGCCCACAAACACAGGGGAAAAGTGCCAAGGCACCATCTCTCCTGGCACAGGAATCGAGGGAGACATCCAGGCATTGTCCTCATCATGTCCTTGGTCAAACAGTGATGAGGGCACAAACAGTGATGGGATTGGCTGGGGTCTGGCTCATGGGGGTGGAGCACAGAGCATAGTGGAGATTTTTAATGGGATGATGGTTGGCCAGTCAACTTAGAAACCCCAAATTTAGCTACTCACTATGAGAACTTAGATATGCCCCAAAGATGACTGTGGCAAAGAGGGTAAAAGTTATATGGGAGGCTTTCACACAGCTTAAAGAACACTGACAAAGGATGGTGTAAACACAGGGTAATGTTGCCTTTGAAGCACAGCAGAGACTCTCTGGGAGTCCGTATGTCCTCATTGCAGTATTGGCTTCCAGGATTCCGTGTGTCAATATACAGTTTATTTTAAAAGATGGAAGTTTCTGAGCTGAAGCTATAAGCTCATGCTGAAGCCAAATGGAAGAAGGATGCCATTGATGTCCCTAATTTTAAAAAGCCTTTTCATCCACATTCTACAGCCTACCCCAAAAAACTGGAAAACCAACCACCAGAAAAATTGCACACAGGCTTCCATGTAGCAGACAGAAGAGGATCAGAACTGCTTTACTTCTACTCCCTAAAAGCAACTGATTTTTGCTTTAAAAAGGCATGTTCTTTACTTTGCAAGAAATACAGTTGAAGAGAATGTGAGTCTTAATTAGAATTATTTGTAATTAATATTAGTACATTATCTACATAGATTAACATTTTATTAGATGTATTATTTATCTTCCTGCCTCTGGTTGGCTCAGCTTATTGTAACTGCAATTTTCATTTCCTATGCAACAGAAAATGGCAATGGGGGGAGGACCTTCTAAGCAGTTCAGAATAGAAAGAATGATTTTACTTCAAAAAGGTTGTCAGAATTCTTCTACCCTGATATACATCCACCTGCATTTGCAACTTACGCAAGAGTAAGCATAAAGATTAGGTTATGGAATTCAACCAATTTTCTATTCTCAGCAGAGAAATGCTGCTGATTTCCAAATGCATATGTTTTAAGATTATGAGACTCCTTGTTAATGTTCAGTCCCTCTGAAATCAGTGTGGCAGTATGAGGTACAAGTCAATACTACTCTTTATCCCAGTTTTTTACCAACCTATAAAGCATTTCCGTTCTTGAGGCATATTGCGGCCCATACAAATAAAGCAATACTTCAGAAAATTCTAATCTATAATAGGTAGAAATCCTTTTGCCCAGCATGCAGCTGTGGCTCCATTTCTTTCTTTTTTTTTTTTTTTTTTAAATTTCTTTTCTTTGAGAGAAGTTGCGTGAAACAACCAGGGAAAATCACAAGTGCTTCAGGACACTCTGAGACAGATAATGCAGCCTGATGGGGAAGAACGGAAGGAAACAGAACAGCTCTCACAAACAAAACAAAACCAGACTCCGTTGCAGCTTTATGCTCCATTCCAAGCACAGTAATGATTGCTTTAGCAGCTAAACCACGGGCCTCAGGACATGACACAAGAAAGGATTTACCTTTTCAGACACTACTAGAAAAACTCAAATCTTTATACAGATATTTGAAGCACAGTTTTAATTTTTTTTAAGACCGAAGGTAATACAGACAGTTTGTAAAGCAACCTCCTGTCCTGAAATTCAGTTTAGTTGAATAAATTCAGTCTGGTAATCCATTTTGGACTTTAAAAACCAAACATAGCTTCCAAAGCTATGTTTGTACCTTCCTGAAGGCAATGGAAATTTGCATAGCATTAAATTATAATACACTGCACCTAACACTCAAATGGGCAAAATCTTTATTCGTGGGCTTTTCCCTGTTGACTAGGACTTCTCAAACTGGATTTTTGGGACTAGTGGGTGATTTGGGCTTTCCTCCAGTGGCCTCTTGCTTTAAATTTGGTTGTTACCACTCATCAAAGGTGATAATTAGATCAGTAATTGCATTTCTTCCTGATTTGCATTATTCTACGCAAACCAACTGCAAGTCCTTGAGCACTTGCCCTGGAGAGCAAGAGATTGTGTTTGAGCATCTTCAGCTAAGTCTTCAGTAATTTTAAAGTAAAAATCCTGCTTAGTTCCTGAAACATCTCTCTCACGCTCTTTTAATCCAGAATTTATGTGGGCACTGAGACAATCCACGGGTGTGCACAGCGCTGTTCATGCCATTATAACTATTGCTTCCCTTTGCAAAAGGATGAAGTCACTTCCTATACTTCCCTTGTCCAAAAATATTGCCTTGTTTTTCGACCTGGAAAGACTTTCTTCTCTCACTTTACTTTCCCAGTTCCTTAGAAGGGTAAAAAAGAAAGCCTGAAGGAGATTCAGGCAGCCTGGGGAACATACAGTGGATTTGGCAAATTTGGCAAATTGAGAAGACAAAAACAAACAAAAAAGCTGTGCTTATTTGCAGAAGAATAAAATCACAACTGTTCTATCTGCCTTGCTACTGCTGGGTTTTTCCCCAAAACACAAACTTAGGATTTCCAGGATTCCTGCTCTGAAGGAGGGGATGTCTACTTTGAAAGAACAAAGAAAAGCATTTCCCCTCTGAGGGACGCAAGAGATGCCTTTCCAGGGGAGATCCAAAGTTTTTCTTTGTGTCCAATACATTGGAATCTGACTTTCCATGACATCTAACAGGCAAATCTAACAGAGAGAAACTCCAAACTCTACTATGCTGCAGCCCTATTCATGGAAGTCTCGAAAAAAATCCTCAGCATTTTCTTGTGAATGTGTTATGTTGCTGGCACTATAAATGGAAGGCTTAGCATTAAAAACACAGTAGTAGTAGAAGGCTATGACAGCGAGGCAGGAGAGAGAATGAGGAGATGGTAGAGTAAGCAGGCAGACACGAATATTTGAAGGACACCAGCGGCAAAAACGACGGTACTAATTGGAAGTGGGAGGATGCCCAAGTAGTTTTAAATCAATTCATCTAATAGGCAGAATTATTCCAGCACGATTATAACAGCAAAGGCTGACAGCCCCTTCGTGCATCACCATGTCCAGGTTTTCTGGGCAGCCGCATGGAAAAGATGCCTCAGATTTAACTCACATCAATAAGATCTCTTAAAAATGAAAGCAACTTCTCCTTCCTGGTCACTCTCTCTGATTTTTATCTTTCATGCTTTCTTCCTCCCCTCCTTCCCTAATTGCTCCAGTGTTTCATCTAACAAAAATAAGAAGTGGCTTTGCTTGAACACCAGGAAATTGGGGGAGGGCTATGGTATAAAAAGTTCCAGTTGTTAAGGACAGCGCTGTTGAAGGATCCTTTTAGAACACAGGAAGGTCTTACTATCAATAATGTTTCCTGTTCTTAGGGTTCCTTTAGTTTCTTAAAAAGCTTTTTATAATTCATTCTGAGAGCTTTGGGGTTTTTTGTGTTTTAGGTTTTGGGGTGGGGGGGTGTTTGTTCGATATTGGTTTTTTGTGGTTTTAGTAGGTATAAAAATCAGAGTTGCAGTCATTTGCCGAGCTACTGCTGAGCATGTTTATTTGGCATATTCTGAAGCCTTCCTGGAGATGAGGTTTCTGTGCCCCTGCAGCAGTAGGGATGCAAATGAGAGGTGTGAATGTGAGATCAAAAACTGAGTGCCCAAATAGGGATTAAACAGCCCACCTAAATGTTCTGACATTCAAAGGTTTAGCTGGGGAATTCACCTCTTATTTGTAAGCCAGGCCATTTAAGCATCTGTGTACTTTAAAATATTCACTAATGCTTTACCAAAATGTCATCAATATCCCTGCTTTTGTCTTATTTGTCTGCCTTGCTACTTAATTTCTTCCCCCTTGTCCTTGTATGCTTTTTCTTTTGAAAGGCATTTAGTCACTATCTTCAGGTATTTTATACTAAATGATACAAGAAGCTCTATAAGTGGAAGGATTATGCCAACTGTACAGAGACGTTTGTGCTCACTCTTCTGTCAGTGAAAAGGGGCTTAGACCTGACATTCCTGTGAGGATGTGGCTTAGCACAGGACCCTGCATCACAATCATACCTCACTGCCTGCAATCCACAGACGCACTTTTCATTTAAAAGCAAAAGTGTTAATTACACACAAAACCATGGATTTGAAATAGGGCAGGTGAGTGTTATTTTCCTGGTTTTCTCATCACAAACCAAAGCAAACGTCATAGTAAAGGTACAACACTGTGCCCAGTGCTGGGTTAGAGCTCTGCAGGACTAATGCACTTGGGCTCTGCACTGGCCAATGGGCCCATGAGTGAACTGGCAAAAGCCTGAGAAGCAGTAAGGACCTGGAGAGTAGAACGGAGATGATAAGAAATGTCCTGTTGACGTTTTCACCAGAAAAAAAGAGCGAGATCAGGCAGAAAACAATGAAAACAAAATGAAAAAACAAAAGCCAAGAAACAAACCACACACCAAAATGTTGGGAGCCCCTTCAGCAAATATGGCCAAGGTGTTTGTCTCCTTTACTCCACAGATTGATGCACATTGCTTAAATATCACAAAAGGGGGAAAGGACAGCAAGGCATTTCAGAATTCATTATTAATATTCTTTGTTGCTGACAACAAAGTGCTCTTAAGTTTTTTCAGTGTGAAATGTTAAAATAACATAAACTTAAGATTTTTTAATTATCACTTTTAAACTCAAGGTCACTGCTTAAAAATAAAATTAGGAGGTGGGGATAGCAAGAAAGTATGAGAAAATACAAGTAGGACAAAGACTGGTGAATGATGACTTACAAAGAAAGCCTACACCAGAAATACTAGGTTAGCACACTATCAGGTACTCCATATACATATTTTCACCGAAAGATGAAGGGAGGCAAAATGGAAGCTAACCGAACCTTTCCAGTGCCATAAACCTGCGAGTGCAGCATCAGTGATACTACACTGAAGAACAAGAAAAACCTTATTGCTACTGTGCAGTTGTACAAAACCCAGTCTAAAACAGGGATAACTTTTAATACCTCTGTTTTCCTCATTGCAAAGGCTGCTGACAGTGTTCATCATTTGCGGCAGTTGCTACGGTAGTCTCTACAGTACTCTTCAGACTGAAACAAACTCTGGAGAGCAAATACTGCCAGTTGAAGGATTAAATTAAAAAAAAAAAATCCCTGTAGCATTCATTCAGTGTTTACCTAGTCCCAACTAGCGCAAAGCTTCAGAGACAATTCTCAGTGGCAATGGTGACATAATTCTGCATTTCGCATTACCTCAGAAATAAGTGAGAGATATTTTACTTTTTGCTCTTATGAGCCCTCAGGCAATTTGGGACCAGTACATACTCTTGTACATCAGAAGACAATCAGGACTTAGGCAAGCTGTAGCGTGAATTATTCCCTACTGCTATCTTTACACAACTTATGTAACACCTCAGTTAGAACAGTTATACTTGCTGAACATCTCTGTGATCTCAGCTTTTCCCCATATTCACAAAAGTTGCTTGAGTAAGCATCTTCTTAAATGGAAGGTTTGAGTTTAGTACTCTGAACCTCAGCTTGCCCCTAAACATTTGATTCAGTTCAGTCTAAAACAGGAGATAATCTACATTATCCAAGTGAAAGGCATGAATGCTTGCTGAGAACAGTTGTTCTTACGGAAATTCAGTCAATCCATTTCAACAGGTTTCCAATACTCGACATGACAGAACTTTCATGAGTTTACTTCATCTCATTCGATTTACAAAATATGGAAACTAAGCATTAGATGAACATCTTATAAATTTTTAGTGCCACTGTATATCAACACAAGCCTTTAAAATACTACTTGTGTTCCATTTCTGATTAATGAGTGCATTCTCATCTTTCTCTTATGTCCTGCTGCTGCTTTCCTTTCCAAATATCTTTACAAGTCCTCTTCTAACATTGTTATGATTTCTTTCTTTCCTCTAAAGGTCTGAGTTTCTGCTTATCAATATCCATTGCATTATCCTCTCAGATTTTTCACGGCATGCCTTTTCCTTTTCTGACCATCCCTTTCCCTTTTCATTTATCCCGCTTGTGGTTTTGATCTCTGCTTGTGTTCCCGCCTGCCCTCAGCATGTGTTCCCTCTCTGAGGCCTCCCTTCTGTCTTCTTCGAATGATTCAGTGAATTGGAGTTGTGGATGCATCTTTAACTCGGCAGGGAACTACAGAGCACTGAATCAGAATGCACTCCCAATTAATTATCACACATATGGCTCCTATTCAATTAGCCTCAATTTGTTTTATTGACTGCCACAGGCAAAATTTGAGAAGAGGAGCTGTTACCAGTTAAAGAAATAGTGCCAAAAGTTAAAATATAACTTTGAATTTTGTACAGCCTCCCTTGAATGTGAAACTCTCGGCAACTCTGAAAATACTTATTTTAATATCAGACCTATTTGATTAAAGGCACCCGGTTTTCCCTGCCCATCCTTTCCCTGGCAGCCCCCACATTTTCCCAGTTCAGTGTGACACGTGGAGTGAAGTGATAAGGTGTGGGCTGGGTTGGAGAAGAGATGTACACACATCTGTGCCACAGCAAGTGCCCAAAGGGGCGCACACATGGTCACTTACTCCGGGGGAGATCACTGTTCAAGATGCTCAGGGTAACATAATTTCTACTAGGGCTTCTTACAGCCTGGGGCTTTATCTGAAGCAGCACCTCCCACACCTGAATGCTGTGGTTTTGTCACTCCTCAAAGCCCTGCACACCTGCTGGAAGGGATTAAAGGCTCCCAAACCAGGCAAGGGTTGTAGGTACAAGTCCATGGGCACTACTGGTGCAATGTGAAAGAGGTAAAGCAGATCAGCACTACAGCAGGGAGGGGACAGGGAATGGTCTTGAAAAGACAGTCAGATGAGTGAGTCTAATGAATAACCTGTAACTTCAGAGGGCTCATGAAGAACTAAGGCTGAAGTACAGGCAAAGACATTCCTTGTTCTTCAAACATTTTGGTTTTCTCCCTCAGTGCCAGAACCATGGTCACACCTGCACCTGGGAACAGGGTGAAACTTCCCAAAGACCAGTTTATACTCGTTGTTTCAACAGAGAGGTATTTTCCCCACAAAAAAATCTTTACTGCAAAATCTGCTGGAGAGGGAGAGGGGACAATGAAAAAAAAAGCAGCAACTTGTTAATGTTTCAGCTTTTGCATCACTGCCAGCCATGGAGTGCCACTAGAGTTAGCAGGAATGCTGTACCCAAGGGCACCCAAGCCAGGCCTAGGCATCCTTCAGTACCAGTCTAGGCTGGATGGTCAAAGATCTAAGTACCTTTGAAGTCTCCAGAAAGACTCGGACCAAATGCCACATGCTTTGCAAACAGGACCAGACAGCCCTTCTGATTTGAAGACAGCACACCAAAAATACAGACTGAAAACCATTCAATTAATTGGGCTTATTTGTTTTGACTAGAAAGTCCCAGGCACTAATAAACACCCATTGTGTTTTTATCTACATGCCAATACATATTTATACTATTTTGCTGAGTTCCAAATTAACATTCAATAAAAGCCTGAAGGAGCCCTGAGGCCCACTCAGTGAAGACCTCTCTTAAAAGAGCCGGGGTCAAAGGGGCCAACATTCATAAAACTGGGTAATAGCTGATAACAAAGGAACTAGGACCTCAGTACACTCTAGGGTAAAGTTGTACAACTGGAATATAGTGCTTCTTTCTGGTCAGTTCACTAAAAAAACAGTACAAAAATAGAAGCAGTCAGAGAAAAACAAAAAAAATTAGCAGAGAAACAGTTCAGAAGAAACTAAAACAATTGCAATGAATGGTAAAACTCATGGCTGTAATGTGGCTTTTGTGCCAGGTGGCTGGAAGTATTCAGAAAATTTTGAACACTAAGTAAGGAGAACAGGCAGTGACAGAAGTCAGAGCATAACATTTCTGAAGCGATATTTGAGGAAATAAGGCAAACACTAACTCCTGCTGATTAAAGGAAAAAAGGTTCTCTTATGCTTAGGTTATGCGCTAATTGTTGACTTCAGAGGTTAATGTACCTTTCTTTAAAGTATTCATTATAAATCAGCGTCCAAGGCATTACTGAACTATAAACATCTGCTGCAGTTGTTCCTCTGTAAACATCACCACTATGGAGGTCTAAGAACATGTGAAAAACCAAACAACATGGCAAGAAGAGACTAAAAAAAGAAATCCAGCCCTAAAAAGGAGAACTTGAAAGGTCTGAACATACAGCTCCCAAACAAGGCCCATGGACAGTTATGGTTGAATGATGTTCAGTGTTCGGAGCAGGGGTTTTAGCAGCTGTAACAGATGAGCAGGCTCACAGGGAAACCAGATGCACTGGTGTGTGTTAAAAAATAAGCATTTGGAAGTGGAAGGCTTGTTATTTTATGGGAAAAAGGGAGGGAGCAGACGAGTATATTTCACAAGTCCTTTTCCCACACACGTGCATAATGTGGGGTCAAATCTAATTACATCTACACTGAGAAAACTCTTCCCATTCCACCTGCAGGCTGTCCACAATGGGCAGGTTAAGTGAGCCAGCAGGAAAAAAAATGCCAGCTGCACTGGAGCTGAGACAGGGCAGGTTTTCCTTACCCTCCGTTCCCTGTATTAACCTTACAGGTGGTTGTTTTCCAAACTGCAATGACTGGAACAATAACACCTTGATACACTTTTTAAAAAGATGGAGAAAAGAAAGGCTTGCTCACATGTTCTTGAACACAGAGAGGTGTCCTGAATGCCATTCAGAGATAACTGGCAATTTAACCACAGCCTCTTTAGAGGCACCTAATTCAGCTAAACCACAGTCATTCACTTGAGACCCTTCAAAGCAAATGCAAGCTGTGCCTTACCCAAAAATAGTCACTGAACCAGATGACCAAGAGAGAACAGAAACAAGGAGCAGGAGAGAGAAGAGGGGCTTGTAGGCAGCAAAATCTCCAGATTCCTGGTGGCAGTTTGCTGTTTGGGGGGAAAAGTCACAGCTGCAGCAGAGAACAGGCTGCTCGACGTGATCCAGCAGTTAAGACCCACTGGGGTATGACAGTAAACTTCCTATGCTGCCCTGTCCGTTGCCATATCCCAGACACAAAGCAAGATAAGAGGAAGGGAGGGGGGGACAGAATCAGGCTACAGCATGACAAAGTATTTAAGAAAAAAAGCAAAGCAGAGGAATGGAACAACAGCGTTTGAACAAACACTTCATGCTTTAAAGTGCCTATGCATTAAATAAGATTTACTGCTATTTCCTTTTCTTTCTCTGACATCTACAGCCTAATCATTCCAACAGCTGTGAAAATAAAGACTAAAACAGGACTCTTCAAACTCAGGCTAATGGCAGGACGAAGCCAGTGTTGCATCAAGCTTTTTATTTTTCTTTAAAAAAGAGAAAATTTCTCATAGTTGGACTTCCACGAGACAGACCGCTCATGAGCAGCAAAGCAGCTTTCTGATTTCACACACCTCTCTCTTCAACAATGGCAGCAAAAGCCGTAGAAGAGTCGTTGCATGAGAAGTTGTTCTTTCTTAATCACCTCCCTTATTGCTGTATTTTTTCTTCTTCTTAAAGTCACCCTTCCCTTTCTCCCCAAAAGATCCCTGATTGCAGTGATGTATCAGTGCACTAGACTCTGCACACAGTGAGTACCAAAGTGCACACTGTGAACAAACAGCATCTGTTGACTGCAGGGAAGAACACCCATGCTCTGTGCACACACCGCAAGAGCACAAACAGGCACAGTATGATTCCTGAATTTTGAAGAGCTTGCTAGGAATTTCACAGTTTGCTTACTGTCAAAATTATTATTATTATTTTTTTTCAGACCCGCTTCAGTTCCTCCATCTCCTTGAAAAAATCAAACAAGCTATCATCTTAATTCTCTAAGCCTTGCAGCTCCAGCTCACATCATCTAAAGTGGCAGATGCTTGGTCAGAAACCTGAGGAATCAAGCTCCTCTTTAGCCATCAGAAAAAAGTGGGATTAAAAGAAATACTGGAACTGCAAGATGTGTATGCGTGCTCTCACAGGTAGGGACAACCAGATCAACACTTTAAGGAACAGATGAAGCAGCTGCTCACCACTCAAGCTACTGGCCTAACAGCCCAGCTCAATAAACACAATATTCTGCTTGCTAATGTCCAAAGCTTCACCCTTGGATTCACTCCACAGAAAATGAACCGGATGGCTTTTCCTCATCTCATTTCACACCGTTGGCCCAAATGAGATGCAAAAGTAAAGTTTTCCTTAAGTGAAACAAATAAAAAAAGAAGTTTGCATGAGAACAGTGAAGTGTGCATATACTGCATATACTGCATATACAGAAACGACACTCTAAGAAAGCAACCTAATTTATGACTTGGAAGAAAAACAAA
The DNA here is from genome assembly GCF_036013475.1 of Columba livia. Classification (NCBI taxonomy): domain Eukaryota; kingdom Metazoa; phylum Chordata; class Aves; order Columbiformes; family Columbidae; genus Columba; species Columba livia. Next base: position 78,111,653 of record NC_088604.1, read on the forward strand.
AACATCATATTTAGATATCTGGAGTGCTTCTCAAAATTGTTTTCAGTTAGTCCAATTAAGAGGTTAAATTATAAAAAAATATAACCATGGGATTGATTACCTCTGACTTCATATAAACGTAAATGAGTTTTTGTGTAGCTAATATAAATGTGATAATTTAATGTAGTCATTGACAGAACAAGGAAGTGTTTGAAAATAAGCATGCAAAGCAGACAAACCAACAACAACAACAAGCTATCTAAAGCACACTGAGGTAGCTTTCCCCTGGGCAAAACTTCCTGTCAACTGGCAATGAGTATGGAAACAGCAAAAAAAAAACATCTGCCAGAGCTTCTGCTTTGTATGAGGCACAGCTCAGCCTGCACTGTAGTGAACCCGTGATTTTTCATGAATACCCTGAGCTGAACTTGCCAAAAAGGTCAATGCACTGCAATAAGGAAACCTCTATACCAGCTTCCCCATCTCTTCATCCTGTTTGGTCTTAGAGCACCTGAAAGCTCAGTGCACACCTGGCCACAGGGCACTGCAACCCAAAGACGGGCCAGTGCAGGAGCCACAACGACTTCCCACTCCATCTCGTTCCCGATCCTGTTCAACTGCACAGCTCTGAAAGAAAGCAATTATGCCATCCTTTTGGATTTTTAGATGTTGAAGGGTCAAGATTTAAAGCAGTAAGACAAGACCCATCTCACTTCATTGAGCTATTTTAAGTACGTTGTAGAAAATTTCCCTATTCTTAATACAAAATTACTCCCTTGCCTTGCCTTTTTCTGTCTTTTCACTGTGTCCCTTTAATGACCCATTTCAGCTCAGTGCTCACTCGCTCTGATTAGTTCTTCATGTGAGCAATGAAATACTGAAATGGAAGCAAGGCCAAGGAAAATCAGAAGTGCTAGAGACAAAATGAATACGAATTTAGGTGGAGTCATTACACATGCATATTGTGGAATGCCACCGGTTCAGGCAAACATTTATTTCACTTTGATGACTATCTGAATCTTCTACAAGGCTGTTTGCTACTTGTGAAAGGATTTTAAGGGGCAAGGTTGTAGTTCTTACGTTTTAAGTGAGATGATCAAGAAAGACACACTAGAATTTCTAACAGTCTTTATATGACTTGGCTTTGTCTGAGTAATTTCTTTATAGACGAGTACATATTCACTCACTGACAAGTCAAAATGAAACAAAAATAAAACTCTCCAAACTAATCAGACATTTTCCCGTAAAAGATGGCAGGTGGGGAGTTTGACTGGGCGGTACGCCTGTCAAAGCATAACGCAGTTGTCCTAAGGCGAGCTCAGGGAGGATGGAAAACTCCCGTGGAGCAGAAGGGCAAAAGCTTGCTTGATCTTGATTTTCAATATGAATACAGACCATGAAAGAGGGGCCTCACGATCCTTCTGGCTTTATGGAATTTAAGCAGGATGTGTCAGAAAAGATACCACAGGAATAACTGGCTTGTGGCGGCCAAGCGTTCATAGCGATGTCGCTTTTTGATCCTTCGATGTCAGCTCTTCCTATCATTGTGAAGCAAAATTCACTAAGCGTTGGATTGTTCACCCACTAATAGGGAACGTGAGCTGGGTTTAGACCGTCACGAGACAGGTTAGTTTTAGCCTACTGATGATGTGTTGTTGCAATAGCAATCTAGTTTTGAGTTTTCCTGAGGTGCTCAGATACATCAGTGGCATCAATACAAGAGCGGTAAGTGTCTAGCACTTCTCACTGGTTCAGCCAAATCCTGATTTCGCCAACACAACTTTCACCTAGTGCCTCAAACCGCTGTTCTGCAGCTGCAATAAGTTCCTCCAAGCCAGGTTACATGTCAGTAGGTGGTAAAGAGCTCTCAGGCTGCTCAGAGCACAGGCCTCAAAGGACACCCCTTAGTCACTGAACCTATCCCCTAACGATGCAGACCACTCATTCATCCCTTGCAAAACCCACCTCCTTCTGGAAAAGGAAGTGTTTCCCTATCTCCAGTACTCTTGCTGGGAGCCCATTAGATCCCAGTTACCACAAGCTTTCAAATCCTACTGGGCAGAAGGAGCAGAAGCTCTTCATCCAATCTTTTCAATAGTCTGTGCTTATGTACTTGTCAAACTGAATGAATGGATGCTAAAATCTGACAAAACCAATTCTTCAGTCACACTTCAAGATCTGATGTAGCAAGTAATGCCAAGGCGAACTCTTAATCACTTCCCTATGAGAGTCACCTGCCACATCCCAAATGGTAACATTTAATCAGGCTGGGACAAAACACATTAATGCAGCATGACTTCTAGTGCCAAAGGCTTCACAGATTTAGTTGCTAACATGAGCTAGCAAGAAAAAAAGGCTGACAACTGGAACTTCTACTGTTGTTCTTTTTTTTTCTCACAGCTTCATTACTGTATGTCTGTACAACAAATGCAACACGACATCTCATCTGTAATATAATTGTTTAAATACTTCTTCAGAAATAACCAAATAACCACAAAATCTTAAAACACCAGAATCAAGATTCAAAGATTAGCCTCTCATGCTCTACAACATTTTAAGGACTATCTTCCAAAACAAAAATACCTCCAGAAAGGAAATTAATGAGAGCAAAACCTTCACAAATCACAAGTGTAGAAAATATTTGAATTGCCTTACTTGTAGTTTTTCTCCCAGAACTTGATCGGTCTTGCGTATGATGCGATAAAGATGACACTACCAAGAAACGGACTCAGCGGTGTAGAAAAGACTGAAGTGGCCAGAGTTTGAAAAAAAAGCATAGCAGAGTCTGAAAATGGCAAGTTAAGGTAACACAAATTATTTCTGTGTACTTCTAAAGCATTGCCAAGACAGCAATTTGAACTATTTATTTTTGCTTCTTTTGTTGTTATCTATCTTACCAAAGAGGTGGCAAGGAAAGGAAAGGCAGTGCCAAATTGCCAATTATCAGCATGCAATCAATGGCTCTTCACTTCTGCACGGCTGCAATGGAGGCAACATGTCTGCACAGGGTACGTTATTATCAGGGTGACCCTGTCTCATCTCCGCCCGAGGACAGATCCTGAGCATGGGCCTAGCACTAAGTGCCCTTTTCCAGCGACCTTCGTGTACCGTCTATGACACAAAGAGCATTTCCAGAGTCTGACACACAGAGTTTAAAATACAAAAATCCCCCAAACCTGATTTTCTTGGAAATTCTCAGTTCTCTGCACTGGAGTCTTGATCCCAGTGTGTCCAATATTTCATTCTGTGCTTCTGCTTATTTTGGAATGACCTAGTGCATGGAGAAACAACTATGCCTCTATAATCCAACCTGTGGGCTTAAAATCATGCTTTTGTGTTAATTTTTGCTGACAATTTAACAGTCCATGCTGATTGAAATGTAAAAAAATGTTCAGCACTTCATATTTTTTGACATATATATGAAATGAGAAGGTGAGGACAGAGGAATAATAAATATCACACATAAATTTAATAATGAATACCTGAATCCAGAGTTTACTTTAAATGTAAATTCATATTCCAGATTGCTGGAAAGGAAGTTAGGAGATGGACAAGGATACTGAAAAACATGCAAGTTGAAAAGAACATGATTTAAAAATCCAAAAACTTTAGATGTTAGGCTTTAATTCTTCATTAAGTCATACCATGTCCATGGAATCTCAGGAAAAAGGTTTCCAAGTTGGTATAAGAGAATAGCTGTCCTTCCTCACACCTCGCCTGGGAATAAGTGCCAAGTAAGTAAGTCATGGACTAAAGAGCGACTAGCAAAGTACAACACTTGAGTGCATCTCAAACTAAAATTTAGATCAAACCTCCCAATAACCAGAGGCTTTTAGCTTACCCTCTTACAATAATACCCTGTGTATGTGTCCCACAGACTATAAGACTTCACAAAATCATTTTAACACATGTAGCATAATTCATGGTACAGTATTTCCATAAAAAGGCTAGCTAGCTTTGCTTTCAAAGCAATTTGCAAAATCTGAAAACAAATACTTGCCAAAAGATACCTCTCAAATCCCTCAAACTTATTAAAAGAGAGTGGTTTGGAATGGTGTCTTTGTGCATTACTGATGTTGCGAAATGAGCTGCCCTCAAGAGTCTAAAGTTCAAAAAGCAACAGAGAGCACAGAGCAGGAAGCAAGTAAATCAAAAAAGTTACACTGTCACATTACTCTTTAGTCATAACCAGCACAGGCTGTGAAAGATGAACAAGTGTCAGATAAAGGAAGGAGGGATGGGAACTGAAGAGACAAAAGGAGGACAGATAAGGACAGCAAATCAAGTTTTCTAAAGAGAGTTCTAATGTCATGACTCATTTAACAACTGCCACCATCATGAGTTGAGACATTTAGGCCTCCACTGTGAACCATTTGTATCGAAGACATAACCAGTAGCAACAGTTTTATTTTTGCTAAAAGCCATTATGCTCTACTGTATGTATGCTGGAAGGCATTTCCCATCTGACTTGTGAAGAGTGATTTTAATAAAATGTTTCATATATGTAAGCATGTCTTGAGACCAAGTAACAGCACTCAGTTCCCTTACATGCACAGTTGATGTGTACCGTGCACAATTATCTGTCTTCAGGGTTTTTTTGTTTGATAGTACTTTATTTCCTTTTATTAGTTTTTTTATCTTTTTTTAAATGCCAATGCTTTAACTATGTTTAAACAGAAAATTTAAAAAAAGAAGTGTCAGAAACTTCCAGGCATGCTTTCTTATTCTGTGTCCCAAGACAGTTCCAGTGTAACATCTTTGTCAGGTTACACAGAGTAGAATCAAAACTTCTTCGTGAATAACAGATTTGAATATCAACAAAAACAAATTTTGACAAAAAGAAATAACTAAAAACCCTTCAACGTGAAATAAAACATTCTATTTTGAGGATTAACTTGTAATTCAAAACCCTGTTTAAATTCCAATCGGTTTCAAAACAGGTAACTGAAAGACTAACATTTTTGAAGTCTTCCATTCCCTTCTTTTCATATAAAACTATGCAGTAAGGCCACTGCAAATCCTGTTTCCCCAACCCCACATTTCTAATTGCAATTTCTACAGGCCAAAAATATTTTGGCACTTCCAAGCACACTATCAATCACCTAGAAGATGGGAGAAGTGAGCATCACAGGGCTTCCTTTTCTGATGTTACACCTGTAACCCTGAAACAGCCAAAGAAGAAACTCATAGACAGGATAATATGAACTAGAAATCCTTTCCAAATCTCTCTGTTGATTTCTCACACAAAATCCTCCCTTGACTCCACACTACACTGACTTGCTCAATCCACTGATATTTATGAACATAATCTTTTCTTACTCATTGAAGCCCTTGGAAGTGAAGTTGCAGATCTCTCCTCAAGCCAGAAGCCCATTCCTGTTCCTCCTCTTTCGTAATTAGAAAGGACTTCGAGAGGTCACCTACTCCACCTAGTAGCACCAAGGAATAAGCAGCTAAACCTAAATGACTCCTGACAGAAGTTCATCTAAATTCCTGAAGATCTCTAACGGTGGAGGCTTCACAACCTCCACCTGGCTCCATGCATTGCACCTCTGTGGTCTGCGCACCAGAACCCAACGCATTAAAGCACACAGAACTTCTCGTGTCGCTGAGCTTTATGGCAAAAACTCACAGAGGTGCTTCAAAATTCAAAAATTTACTTCCTGCCCGCAGAAGTGATTTAGCCAATTAGGAACCACGAATAATCAAACTCTGCAAAGAAGGGGCAGGCATGGTCCCTCTGCAAACTACAATACGCATTCATCAGTACTGTTTGCTAGGTTATGGTAACAACAAATAAAGATACCATGCAAAAAGACAAAGTAATTCTTGTTGTGGGAATAGTAACTTGAGCATTTAACCAGTATCATAATTGCAACATTGCCTTAAAAAACAGATTTGCATTTACAAAGGATATTATAAATATAAAGAGTAGAAAGCTAGTCTAGATCACTTTAGCAATAACTGTGTAAATAAACTAAATCCTGCTTAGTTAACTGCTTTCCATTTTGCAAGACTTAATATGTAGTTTTACCAAGAGTAACGTTACCACTGCACAAAACCAGAGGGAAATTCACTAAACTATTATCTCAGTTCTTAAATGTTTTACTAAATAACCTCATATACAGTTCTCCTGCGATTCATACCTACAACAGAGATGAAAATATTTTTTTGTTGTGGAATTCTGTAATAATTTGCTACAAATCACTCAAAAGTGCTAAGACAGACCTTCAGTTTTATAAAGCTTTTCTTTCCTTAACAGGCAATCTTAAGCTTTCCCTCAGGGAGTTATTCTGTCTGCAATTCCCTCTGTCCAATGCTCTCATTTATACTTTCTATCTGAAACATAAGCATAGTTAATTGATGCTGCATTTGATTTAATATATCACAGCAAAGAGCAGACAGAAGAAATCACTCACAGGGTGTAAAAATCCACTGTGGTATGAAAGTGACAAAGCCTTAAGTGTGTGTATCTAACAAACAGTACAAAGTAAACTCTTCTGTAGGTCTTAACTAAAACCACTTTGTCAACTCTTCTCCCACAACTTTGGTTGGGAGGGAAGGAAGAAATGAAAAGTTAATGTCTGAAAATGCTTTAGAGGTCAATAAAGTTAATTTTGTTCAGTTACACTGCTTTATTAATTTTTTAATCTTTTTTCGTGTACTAAATCAAGCTCCTAACTGCACTAGACTGCAAGTTTTTTGTTTCGGAAATCCAATATATATATATATTTTTTAACCCTACAGATATTTTGGGGTCTTTGAAATCTGTTTTACTCTCTATATCTACAAAACCAGTGCTCACAGCCCTGGAACAGGCACTGAAACTGACTGTTTCAAAAGGACTGCTTTGGTGTTGATGGACATGTACTGCTACTCATAAAACAGAGTGGAAATGTTAAAAGTACATTTATAAAAATGAAAAATGTACATTAAAATGTGAAAATCCTGTGCTTCTGGAATGGAAAAAAGAAAAATCGGGACAGTTAAAATGGAAAATAAATTTGTATCTGAGATATGAACTAGAAGCAACTGAGAAAGTAACTAATATTGCAGGTCTAGGCCAGCCATATGCCCAGCACTTCCCAAAACTAGCTTCTGCATACGTAAAAGTCCACCCAAGTTAGAGCTAATGTGTCAGTCACAACATTTCTTTCTGGATGCATCAAAAGTCCATCCTGAGGACTGTGGAAGTAAGTGATCTGTGGAATGTGGCTGGGGAGGAAGTGAGTGGGCATTAAAACAGACCAGTGTGAGCCACAGTTCAGTTTCCCAGTTTCAGATCTCATGCAACCAAGATAGAAAGTTGTATGTCTCAGGAGATGCTCCAAGCTTTGTCACATTTAAAAATAAGTTACCTAGGAATTTCACACCTTATTCAAACACTGTAAATAAATTACATACGTGAATAAGAATTTAAAGAATAAAGCAAAACAAATTTATAAAGGATATGAGGTATTGCAAAGAGCTGAGCAAAAACATGGAACGATGATCCCCAGGCAATCTGCCAGGGAGCAATGTATGTCATGATGAATTGCAACTTCTGCAGTAGGTCCCACAGCTGAAAAAAAAACAAACAAAAAAAAAAAAAACAAGAAAAGGGAAAAACATGTTGATTTTTTAGACACAGAGATTGTTTCAGTACTAATACCTGAAAGTGACATGCTTTTTAGAACTGTGCCCTGGAATTAATGCAAGATAAATTATATTTTATTATTAGCTTTCATAGGTATTCAGACCTTATTTTAGTAAGGGACAAAAATACATTCTTCATTTGAAATTCAAACCTGCAATGAGGTACATTTTAAACCACCATACTAAGGTAGCTCCCAGATTACCTTTCTTCAAAAAAGTATGTCTGCTTTATTAGGAAGTAGGAAGACAGGTTGTGATATTCGCTGCATGTATCACACCACCAGTCAGACACTTGAGTGTTACAGGAGAAGAGACTCCAGGAGAAAGTGGCTATAGCAAACACAGGAGGCTCAATGCACATGGAAATCAGACAGATTTCTTGAGAACACAACATCGTCAGTTGTTGAATCAATGGGAGAAGCTATCATTATGCAAACACATGCTTGGCATTAACCATGAATTGTAGCTGCATTTTCAAGATCAAATCACCTAACCATAAAAAAGTTGCATTAACATGAATTTTTATTGTTGTGCGGTACAAATTAAAAACCACTGAATTTACTTTTTCTTCCTGTAAAATATGTTTTGTGCTGCAGCTAGCAGTTTGTGATTGAAGAATGACATGTACTTATTTCCTAGAACACATTTTTTTCTGCCAGCTCTCTTTGCATCAGGCCAAAACAGATCTTGTCTGCACTGGGCCATCAGATTCACACTGCAGAGTGAGTTCCTGACAAACTGTCAGGAAAGATTTGGCCATCAATGGACATTAGTGCTCAACACACACACACAAGTTGACAGTGAAACAGGAGTACATGCAATATTTCATGCTCGTATAGCAAATATACATTGAATTTCCATAGCAAACCTTTTAATTGAGTTCATGAAAAACACGATATTGCCAACATCCTGAAAAACTGAGGCTGTATCAATACTCATATATTACATGCTTCCAGCAAATGTTCCCAAGCAGTGGGGTTGTGTATGTTGTTAAACTGTTAGAAAGGTCCCTGGGAAGGTTTTGGTCTGGCCCAGCCAGCACTCCTCCACACAATGCCCAGGCATCTTTTTGAACAAGAACCGTCCATGGTCCATTGCCAGGTGGCTGTTCCATCCGTCCATTCCATGCACAGTATGGGAGAGTTTATTAGTCCGTACACAAGTTTCCCCAGCAGAGCTGGCCTGAAGGACAGAGCACAGTCCTAGGGACACCTTGTTGACTAGTGTTTTGTCAGTCAGAGAGGGTGCACCTTCACTGGCCAATGCATCTCATCTGCCCTTCACTTACCACCCCTAAATTAAGACTTGGCCACCTGCATCCACATCAGCAATGCACTTACATGGTGTTTCACTGAGCTTCTCCATGAACTGTTGTAAATAATTGCAAATGAATTGGGAGGGAAGAAAGAATGACTAACAGCATTAATTTGTTTTGGTCTTTGTGCTACTGACGGATCAGAGAAGCAGCTGCTAACTCCAGCTATAACCAGGCTCATGCCAACTCCAGTTATTATACAACTGATAAACCTTCCAGCTGAGATGAAAGCAACGCTTCATGTTTTCTTTGCTTTGGCAGGACTCAAATTAGGAGCAATATGCAAAATGCAGATTATGTTAACTTTTCACAGGCACACTATTTAAAACCACCAAAGCCCTAATAAAAACAAGATGTTATGATCTCTTCAAGGCACAGCCTCGTTACCCCTGTTTAGTTTGAGAAATTAATATCTTGTCAACTTTGTTTTCTCTCAAAAATATTACAGGTGACTTGAAAGCTACAACATTAGCTAAAGCAGGCAAGTAAAGCTGAACTGAAACTAGGACTGACTTATTTCTTTGAATCCTGTTTAGCACATTTTGGGTTTGCTTTATTTTGCTTAATTTTTATTTAACTGAAATGTCTGAATGAACAGCTGGGAGAAAAACTGTATCTGCTAAAAGATTTAAGGGAAGGGTTGAAAAAGCTAATGACTCACATCTGAAACCTCAAAAATTCAAAACTACAGCACAACCCAGTGAAATTCTGCCTGTTACAGATTGAAATCACAAAGCCATAACTCACCCCAGCTATGCTCAAAGCTCAGGGTTCATGAAAAGGTTTTCAAACCTCAAATAAAATTCAGGTTTTGCATTTGCTAAGAAGGCAGATTCAGGAGGAGACCCTTCTGGCTTTTTGTTCCATTACATTGCTTTAATCATCCTTTAATATTTTCACATTCTTGCAAAACAGACCATGGAGCCCAAGTTCACTGTTGCTTCTAACAAGTCCTACTACTTCTACATTCACCACCACTTGAACTTGCTGTTGTTTCTTTGAACACTTTGCCTCTCGACTAATGTTTCTACAGGACAGGCAATGGAGCTCATTTCCATTCACAAAAACATGAAGCTAAGAAGAATGCTCTAGTGAACCTCTCTTGGCTTTTGAAAGTCTTACAACACTGCACCTCAAGGCTTGGGAATATGTGATTTTCAAGCTACTGCTTTCATTAAGAGTTGTCAAGTACATCTATTACCTCTTAAATTACCGCTTCCAGGGCACGTTCTGCAAAACACTTTAAGGGTAACATGCCATTAGCATTTTACTTATCTAACTATAATTGCTAAAGGTGATGTCATCTAGCAACTATAATATAGAGATTTAGGAAGGGGGGACTTAGCTTTACATTTGCTTTTTTTCATTTTGCTAGAATCATCTGAAAAAAATATTTCTCCTTGTCAGTTTTACCCAATTTACAACATGCTTTCTCCTACATCTGGTATAGGAACTCCAAGGATTCACAAAACACTGCTGCTTTTCTCACAGAAAGAAACTGAAGCTGCTAAAAATTGCCTTCAGAAATAGGAGGAAGCTGATCCTCAGAAATAGTCATTCTCTTATTTCAACTACAACTAACTGCATTTCAGTCTTCAGTCTTCAATAATCATTAAGACACTAGCTAAAGAGCAAAACCTTCAATAACATTTTTAAATTGTCAGAAACAATACAGACTTAAGAATGGATTAGGAAAACCAAAGCCCATCTGGAGTTGAAACCCATGAGGAAACTAAAAGGCAACAGGAAGGACTTCTACAAATACATCAGCAGAAAATGACAGACTGGGGAAAAATACCACGGACCCACTGCTGAATGGGGCAGGGGACCTGGTGACAAAGGGCATGGAGAAGGCTGAGGTACTCAATGCCACCTCTGCCTTGGTCTTCACTGGTGAACCTTCAAGAATTGCAGGCCCCTGAGACCTGCAGGAAAGCAGGGAGAAATTAAGACACCCTAACCAGTGAGGGATTATTTAGGGGTACATTTAAACGAACTAGACAAAAACATTTCCTGGGACCTGATGGTACACCTCAGCTCTTCTCTGGTTCTGTGAAATATGCAGTTTATCCTCAGTAAAGTTTTGTTTGAATGAGGGTAATAACTTGGGTGTGAGGTATATTTTTCAAACAGAGATAGATACAAAAGGGGAACCTTCCCATCTAAAGTGTAAAAAATGATAATAATAATAAGAAAATCTGTGCTGAGTTTTAACCCTCTCTTTATAAAGACTTCCTTAAACATGTATAAAAAGGATTTTTTCATTAAGACTTCTGCATCCCAGTTTAGGATGATTAATAAAGGAACATTTTTATTAAGCCTTCATAGATCTTCAGTGTTTTCTACAGTTCACTTAGCAGACAAACGATATATTATTTAGGGGACACAAAGATCTAATATTCCTAGATATCTTTACTTATGACAGTTTTGCACAGCAAACAGTTTTTAAGTCTTTGATAAAGAGTTTAAATTATCAGTGTATAGAGTAAATTTAAACTAGCACATTCCCACTGCTGTCGAATGGAAATGTAAAACATGCATCCATCTTTCATATTTAATGTGGACACACATGTTTTATCATCTTAATCATCCCTAAGTCTTCTATGAGTTCTGAAGCCTCTGGAGACCTCTGGCACATAAGCTAGCATTCTATGTATCTATAAAGAAAGCAGAGGCAGAGTTACCTCTCAGAATTTCTTTTAGATCTGGTTATTCTTAACCAAATTTAGATAACATTACAAACTAGAAGTTAATGGAAATTAGTTAACACAAACCCCCTAAAATACTTTGGAATCTGAAACGTCACTGAAATTTTATCTCCTTTTCTTAGTTTGGTAGATTTCAATAAACTAGGAAGAGATTAACATCTGAATTTAAATGACACTGAGTGTGATCTGCTGTGCAATGCTTTCAGCTTTTGGCAGCCTCTCTATCTGTTTAGCATGTGTTGGGACTCTGTGTGGGCAGACTCCTTGGCAATACCGCGACTAAATAATGCATGAACATTAACAATGTCTTGCTAAGCTTGAATTTTGCTGTGTTTTTTAAAAAAGCAAACATACAAATCAGTTTAAAACAAAAGTATCTGTCATATATGGCTATATGCTCTATGTGCAACACAAAATTGAGAGATTAAGAAAGTTAAATGCAGAAGGCAATTATTTCCCACTTTGAACAGGTATTTCTTTATATTCCTGTTTAAATCCTGAGAACCTAAGGTGGATCTGAACTCAAACTATCAGATGCTAGGGGGGTATTTAGTTTTTCATGGTTAAGCTAATTCTGGTCAATTGGCAGCTCCAAGTCTTGAAGTAAGTTCCAATACCTACAGGTTGTTGGTTTGTTGTTTTTGTTTGATTGTTTGTTTTTTGATTGTTTTTTTTTAATGTCAATAAAAATTAAGATACACTAGGAGTGAAAAGTTGTGAGCATGTATGTAGTTTTGGATATGAAATTAAACTTATGTGGAACAATTTTATTCTAGTTTATGGCTTTGTTTTGCAAACCATTGACTTTGTTTTTTATTTAATGCCATTTAAAAGAAACTTCACCTATGAAATCCTGCAAAACAAGATTTACTGGAAATATTGAAAGGTTTTTAATGTTTAAGTCTGTGACATTCTGTTGGTGTGTTTTAACAGCACTGTGTTTGAATTCAAAAGAAATACTTTCCAGGCTGTCTTTATTTGCTTCTGGTTACAGACATTTGAAGCCTTTATGTTGTAGGATTTCAAGAACATTGTCTAATGCAACATATATAAGAGAATCAAAACATAATCAGTCAAAGGCTGTGATAACAAACCTCCTGAAACAGTGTTCAACACTTGACATCGACAGTGTACAAAACAGGTATGTTTTAAACAGTTTGAGTAAAAGTCTTGGAAGCCATACATTTGAAGTTAAATGTTAGGCATTGAGCAGAGGGAAGTACAATGAAGATGATGACAATAAGATGATGGTAAAACATAACAAGCAGCCCTGGATCTGCTCATGGCACAGGCTGCTTCTTCCAACACTGTTAGCTGACAGCAAGAGCCTGTGGCACTGTAAGAAACCATCTCCCAAGGTGAGCAAAAAGCATAAGATCAGAGCTAACTACTAATTTGCAGAGGGCCAGACAAGCAAAATTAATCAGTTAAGAGCTGCACTCATCCAGCCTCTTCAGTGAAGCCTTGGCTCCTGCCAGGACTGTATCTTTCCAGAAATCTCCTTTCCTAAAAACGGACATTAAAAAAAAAAGTACAAAGTTGTGCACTGAAGCACCAGATACTCAGGATTTCTCTTTCATTGCCTGCATTGACAGATAAGAACATGTCTCCATCAGCATGAAAGTATTATACATGAATATAGTCCTTAGTGTATAGTGATTTGGACTGAACCCAGGGAAGGTGTGTATATCTCCCTGCACCCCAAGTGTATTTGTCCCACTCTAAAGAAAAAAGAGAGACAAAATACAATTTGGGAATAGTATCAAGAATGAAGTCTGACAAAGAGGTCGGTGATGAAAAATCAATTAAGCCATTTCTCCAGCATTAAAGGGAAACATGAACTGTACAGTGCTAAAGGAGTCTATGCAAAATACTACTGGGATTAGCGTGTCAAATATCAGATGTAGCCTTGAGTATTTTACTCAGCAGAAAGTGTCTTAACAGGGTTTATATGCTAAATATTAAAAATTGAGGAAACAGCTGTGACCTGAGAGAGCAGCTGATTAAGACATTGGATTTCAGTATGCACAAACGGCAAGAAACGGATTAAAATATGAATTAACAACTTAGTGCCAGAAGCTTTGAAGTGAAACATCAGATTTAGAGAAGGACGAAAAAATCACAAGGGGACAGGAAAAAGAGTAAGGCTTTTGACTTATAAGTAGCACCTAAATCAATCAATGGGACATGTCAACTACCTAAGAGTTTTATTGCCATAAAAGCAATAAAAAGATCCAATAGGTTAATTACTTGACTTCAACAAAGCACCAACAAGGTCAATACACTTCCTCATAGAATGAAGGAAAATAAGATGACACGCACTTCTTTTCTGTCCAAGGGATTGTGGTGTGGATGTTGAAAGGTAAGACTGATTAGCACGGCTCTGGCAGGTTGTTACAAACTGACTGTCTTAGCTGGAGTTACTTTGACATAATGATCATCTTTCACGGATGCGTGACATTGGATTCTATGGCAGAAAGAAATACATGAAAAGAGAAAAAAATCTTTCAAAAAATAAAAAAATGCAGATTCCTTATTAGTTGGAAAATGTATTCTGGGAGAGAAGAAAAAATATCAGACAGGGAAATTGTATTCTTAAGTGAGCTCAGCAGGGGTAAGAGTACTTAGGCAAATGAATTCAGTGTTAATGAAGGCAAATTTAACAAGCTCTGGTTCTTTGATTATTTTGCCTTATGCACGAAGACAAATTCAGAACCCTCAGAGGACTCAACTATAAGAAAATACAAGGTGATTTTGTATTTTAGTGTTGCTAATTAGTTCATCCACACACACAAATTAAGAGGCCATTAAACTGCCTGACAGTAACATACAAGACACTGAAAGGGATAAGAAGTTGCAGTCCTACACATTAGTGGCTTAATGACACTCGGTCCTATAATTCCCCCCAGGATCTCTGTAGTAGATGAGCGTGTAAGGTACGGGTGCCTCTTTCTTTAGGGTTTAAAGGAAGCTACACAGGTTTGGCATAAATGCATATTCCAAAGCCAGGTGTCAATTCTCAGTTGAAAGAGTGGCTGGTAAAAGAACCACTTTACCACAGTTTGTCATACAAAAATCTCCAACATGCAGCTCAGCTGGTTTCTCCCAGCAGTGAAGAGACCGGAAAACAAACAAAAAAAACCCCACACAAATCCACAAAAAAACACCACAAAACCACCACCATGAACAAAAAAAACCCCAACAAACAAAACAATACCCACACTAGTTTTGTGTAGTAGCCAAGGAGCATACTACAGCCAGAAGCATCTGCACCCACACTACCAAGTTTTTTTGCTGCCTTTGCTCTTTGAGCTCAACATCAGCATGACTTGAGGTTCTAAAAGCTGTTCAGGGAGACTCTACAGCCCCCTCCACCAGCAACATTTAGAGCATGTCCACAGCACTGGATGAAATGCAAAGCCACATCTTTAAGAGAACACGGAAAAAGATCTGGGGACAGCACTTGCCATGAGCATCTTCATTAACACTCAGTTCCAAAACTATATCCTCACTGTTCAAACTATTTGCATTGCTTTCTACTTCACACTTAATAATACCTGTTCCTTTTGGACTTGAAAAGTCAGCATTCCAGACATTGTTTAAAAGCAGCTCACTCATCTGCCAAGAGCAGCAGTGCTGGGAACATGTCTTTTTTTTTAAAAAAAAAAAAAAAAAAAAAAAAAAAATCACACTGAAGAAAGATGCACTAGATGAGCTACGACATGCACTTAATCATCCATATGCTCTCCCTCTCATGTATGTGTTGTGTACATTAGCATTTTGTCAGTAGACATTAGACGGGTGGAAGAAAGGTCCATCTTTTCATCATTTGAAAATAGATGACTCTTTCCATGCCCTCAAACTGGTTAACATCCCCACATTTTTTATCTTATTAAAGAAAAAGTCTTAGAGTTTTTCCTACTGTTAGAAGTCTAGGAAGAAATCTCCTAAGGCTTGTTATATATTTGACCTTTGCTCCACCTATGAAGAATATATTCTCAGTTATTTGTGTGTTTCCATTTTCAATGAACATTCTTATTAACCTTTGCACTGACACTATCTCCTAAAAAGTCCAGGGAGAACAACTGGCTCATTTTAAAAGTTTGCATGGAGTCATGTAAAACAAGAAGATTGTCTTGATTATCCAGTTTGACTTCTTGTAAAGCATTACACCCACAATTTATGAATGTGCAATCACGTAATTTCAAAAGGCCATTCAGCTCTGATTTAAAGAATATAGACAATGGGAGTTTTGGACAGAAGAATCCCAGGCTGTAGCCAAAAAAACAAACTGAGCTGGCTACGTGGGAAGCCTTAACATAACAGAGATGGAGAAATCCTGTTCCACTTGAATTGAAAGCCACAATCATTCTTTAAAATAAATAAGAAAGTTGTTTCCTAAACATTTATCTTGCTCCCTTCCCAAATCAATCTGAAAGATGAAACAGTACACTCTGCGTATGCCTCATCAACTTTTAGCATTAAATTTTCATATTTCACAACTTGTCAAAATGTAAACAGCTACTGATTTTTTTAAAAAAGAAGTGAATTAACCATGTCACATTAATAAATCCTATAATGTTACAAAGACCAAAAAATCCAGACTGATTAAAAACATCCTCAGAAACAGAACTGAACAGACTCTCTTGTTCTCTGTGTTGCCCCACTGTGGGCGGTTTGGCTATCTACAAACAGAGATAAAAATCTGTGAGCAGCAATTTGGACTTCCATGCCTCAACTTGTTCAGGAAGCAATATGCTCATTTAGAGCTTCTGATTTGACTAAAACACATTAAATCAACAGCACAAAGGGGAAAATGAGGGAAGAACAATCAGTGAGATATTCAGAAATATTCCACTCAACATTATTAGCAAAGTTTTATTCAACATAATCTGCTTCAAGAGTCACTAGTGCAGTTGTGAATGTCTGTTGAATTTAGATGCCTTCTTCCCTAGTGTCTCATAAAAGAAAATAAATGCTTACTACCACAGTGCTTTGAAAGCATGCAGATATTTTTTGGTGGGGTAACCATGCCTAAAAATTACCATCACTATGACACAGCATTTCTAGTGTTCCCTAATTCAGATGGTAGTAACTTGGCACTTTCAATGAGTAAGCAGAAATCAGTCACGACTGTTTAACAAGTTCTGCATAGACAAAGCTGATGGTAATAGAAACTATTTTAGCTTTTGTTTTTCTTTTTAAAAATAGTTGCAAACATAAAAGTGACTGACAGAATCTGTGAAGACCCATAAACCTTTCAGGAACAGAGGTGTATGCATCCTGCTTAGGGCCTATGATATGGAATAACACACAACATCCTCAAATGACCATATCCTTTACTAAAGTTCCACAATGTTGACCTAATAAAAGCTCAGATCTTAATTAGGGTGAAGAAAACTTCAAATTTCAAAATGATTTGAAATTAATAGAACTCTAATTGCTATCATCTGCAATGCTATTTTTCAGATTGGCTTTAATGATAATTGTGTAACTGTGCATGTGCTTTTGCAATAAAAATAACTCAACCATTTAATTTCAATTTTAAAAAAATGCAACAAGGCCAAGTACACTTGATGAACTAATGACCTGCAAGATTTCAGATATTATCAGATATGAAGAAGCTGGCAGAAAAATGCTAAAACTACATTTTAAAAACATGTCTGTAGTACAAGCTTTCAGCCTAGTAGAGCAGTACTTATTCTAGGAAACATCTCTGCTTAATTCAGCATGCATCTTTCATTACCTCACTTGTATTTCTATCACTAGTCTTTCTACTGTAAACAGTAGCTTCAAACTACCCAAGCAACTCCCATAAAACAACACTGAGAGCCTTTGTATTTGTCTCTTCCAAAAAAATGCAATAATCCACATCAGTATTTTGTGATATGCTCACAGGGTCAACATTTTCAAAATAATCAATGAATAGTGAGACGTTGAATTCTGGGATGCTGATTGTTGGATCCTGTGAAGTGATGTTTGGAGAATGAGTTTTAGGACTAAATAAGCCATTATCCAGACATGGGATGTCCACTGACTCACATTACTAACAATCTTCTCTGGAGACAGAAAAGTACCCCTTACTCTAGGGAACACAGTAATGCAACACATACTGAAAACTGCCACAACACTGCCAACCACCCATCACTTTCACTGCTCAGCTTTCACTCCAAGGTAAAGAGTATAAAAAATTACTCTAACCGTATTTTAGGATCACAGAGCTTGGGGCAGGGGTTCTTTTTAAAGCAGGGCTTCGTATCTCTTCTGCCCTCCCTCCTCAATCCTCAGTCCTTGTCTCCTCACCGCAGCAGAGAAAAAGCAGAACAAGCCTGAGGGCCAAAGGCCTGAAGCAAATGAACACACTGATGGAGTGTGATCCAAGAGTTCAGAGAAAAGAAAGAGCCCAATGTCCATCACTGAGCTGCTGTTACTCCTCCCTTACAGCTGCACAGAAATAAACCAGGAAAAGCATTTAACTTCCACTTCGCTCTTTGCTGGAATGACTGGGAACTCCCAACATAACACCAACAAACTGGGCCTTTCCTTAGGAAGGCCGAACCTTCCATTGTCTTTCTCCTCTCAGAAATGAAGTGGTGCTAGCTGGGACATACACATAATAGGAATATTTTAGAAAAAGAAACCAAGCAAACAAGCCTGACAAAACCAAACCAACAACAAAAAAACACAATGAGAATAAAACACCTCACCAGAGTTACCCTCAGACAAATGTATCAGATGTTATCACAATCGGGGACCAACAAGTTTAAAAACAAAACAAGATACAAAAGAACTGGTAAAAGCTTGAGGCAAGCTGCCAATACTTTCTCGTGTTTTATCAAGGTATCAGCTAAACCTGCTTCTTTCAATGAAACAGCAGATATAGCAAATCAAGACAGGACCTGATCCGACTGATGCAGAAAGGGTTTTTTTTTCCTAAAGTAAATTCAAATAGAGCACACTCCAAGAGTTAACAATGTAAAAGAGGAAGGAGCTCTGAGGTTAAGGTTAAGGGCAGCATCACAAGGATAACAGACTGAAAATAGGAAAAGAAAAATGTTAAGGCTGACATTAGGAAATCATTTATTATCATGAGGATGATTAGATAATGTATTAATTTCCCAAAGGAAGTTGTTGAGTCAAACACTAGAGGCATTCAAAGGAAACCCAGATAAAAACACCAGGCGATTGATCTGGAGGGCCGCCCTGCACTAATGACTCAAGAGGCTCTTTCCAGCTCACTGAGAACCCTCCTCCTCTTGAAAACAACAATTCTGAACTTTCTATAGCAACACGTGAACACAAAGTAAATGCAAAACATTGCACAAAAGCAGAAAAGACATTTAGCTGGAACCTTGTTTTCAGCTTAGATTTTTTTCTTCTATAGTATCAATGTCTACATTCATTCTTTACTTCTAAAAAATCCAACTGCACACTGATCAGCAGAGAGACACTGAAAACTTGTATAAAGCTATGAAATTTTCCAAAGAAATGACAGGAGCTATAAAACTTGCCTTATGAAACACGATGGACATCATGAAGAAATCCAGCAAGAAATTTTCTGAAATGTCTCTATAGTCAAATCGAAAGAAGATTACAGTAAAGCTCAATGTAACAAATTGATTAATGGGATTACAGAATGAGGAGCGGAGGAGTTTCATCCCAGCAACTGTTATCAGGATAATATCACAGCTGTAAGAAAGGCAGAAAGAAAACCTAGTCAAAGTCATAAAGCATTACATTATGAAGCTCTTAAATACAAATAGCTGTACCAGATGTATTTTAGATTGCTAAGTATATATAAATCTAGACATTTTAATTTCTGATGTTCACATTTTATTAATTTCTGATCTTAATGCTATGTTCTTTTAATAATCAGATTTATTTTACCCACATGCAACTTCATTTTTTTCCCTTATCATTATCACACACTTCTAATCTGTAACAAAGAAAGAACTCTGTACTAAAACCAGTAGTATTGACTATTAAAAACCAAGAATCCAGAAAGGATATTTTTGTATAACTCTTAAAATTTCAGTTTTGCAAGTACCTTAGCACTTCCATTAATACATGACAGTAATTTGAGAAAAAAAAAAGTATCTGGAACTCATTCCAGTGTTTTTATTACTAGAAATTTCACTTGATGACAGAGTTTATAATTATTCTCATAATTTCATTACACACAATGTCAAAATTCTGGATAGAAACACCCACAGATGTGAAATGCTTGAAATTCTTAACCATTGTTCTTGATTGGAAGGTCATCTGTTCTATATAGTAACTACTTCATCAGATGAAAAGAAATTGTGTGTTCATCTATGTGTTGTAAAATGTGTGCAGCCTGCATTTTACTCTCCCTTATTATATTCAAGAGAATAAAGTCAAGCTGAGAACTATAAATAGAAAGTGACCACACAGAAAATCAAAGTCCAGTCTTTTAAGATTAAAGTGCTCTCTGCTATATCTCATAAAATATAACGTTCCTCTTTTAACTCTGCAGAAAACTACAGTTTTCTGTGTAAGAAAAGAAAATACAACTACATGAGAAGGAAAGATGGAAATAATGTGTTGGCACCCCTTGAATAAAAAACAAAAACAACACTCCGGTCTCTAAATATATTTCTGAACGCAGAGATTTGAGGTTGTTCAAATTTTTAAGATACTTAACAGAATCATAAAGATGGTCTTGCTTGGACAGTAATTTTGATCTCTTGATAATACAGCCTATTCTGGGGGTTAGATCCTAGAAAGGTCTCAGACATACTTATTTTTAGATCACCTGGGTAGATGACCACTCCCCATAAATGCAACACAGTAATGGGCTCCAGACCATGAACACTTACATGGCTCTTTATTTTATCCAATAACCACAGAAACAGGTCAGGAGCAGGAACTGGAACACATGATTCCCCACTCCTTCAAGAATTTCCTTACCACCAAAGTAGGAGGATTTAAGAGCAAGCCTCCCATAGCCTCTACTTGCCTGGTAGTTGCCTAACAGAAGTAAATCTCAAGCCTCCTAATGAATAAGGTAAAATTCAGGGCATTCTGGCAATTGAGCAAGTACATTGAGATTGCAGTTTTGCACTCTGATGCCCAAGAACCATACTGAATCTATTCCCGAAAAAGACTAACAAAACCTAATAGTCATGTACAAGTAACTCCCTGTTAATTGAGAGCCAGGTTATTTCTCTTCAGTAAATTAAACACATTAACATTTTGATGTTCGTAAAAAAAAGGGAGGGAACTTCAATTCATAATGAGTGACTCAAAGCAGGCCAAGTATTTGCAAAACACATGGAAAGTTCTCTTCCATCCTGCTGTGAACCAGAAGAGCTGCTGCCATGACTGACATTCGACAGTCCAGAAAGCTCTAAACAGGTTTTCATCATTCTAGCACAGCTCATAAGTCTGCACATTTCTAGGCTGACTTTATGTGGCATTTATTCATTATTGTGTATCTTCTGTAACACAAATGCAACTTTACTTGAGTGCAGGTCATTCTAAAAGATCCCCAGGACATCACTGTTTGAATGAAATGCCAAGCCGACCTTATTTCTCACCTTGTCAAATCTGTTCTTTTCAATTTGCCACAGATTTCTGAATGGAAAACCTAGCAACTAAGCTAAATAGATTCTGAAGCCACTAGAAACCATCCCAGTGTGTCTCATGTGAACTGGTTGGATCTCGCAATCTTCAGAAAGAAGAAAATTCTTGCAACACGGAGGAATTTTCACATGGAAAACTTACAGATCATAGAGCAAAAGGAAGACTTTTTCCCTCGCTGAATCAAATAACATGCAGAAAATTTCACCAAAAAAAAAGACTTTTTATAAAATAATGGTCTCAGGGATAACAGTAAATAATTTGCTTATTACCTTTCTTCTTTAAAGATATTGCCACCCAAGATGCTCCTCCTGAGGCTTTAACTCTCAGCAGAAAGCAAGAGAGAGAAAAAGAGGGGCTTATTTCTGAAGTCTCTGTGGCAGGTAACACAGGCAGGCTTTTCCACTTGTCAGCATGAGTCCCATTAATAACCAGCAGATTGGGCTCTGGAAAGCTCAAGCAAACTCCTGACTGTGAAGGAGCTGTTCTGCCTCCTCAACCAGCAAACCACTCCAGTCCTTTATATCACAAAGCAAGAGGGAAGCTTCTTTACAAAAATATATTCAAATAGAGAAAAACTTCCAAAATCAAACCACGCAAAAGCTACCAGCCCAGACACTTCCAGACACAGAGCAGGAGAATGCCGTCTTCCCTTCTCTAAGGTATGATGTGGTCTGATCCTTGTGCAGTAAATAACTAAAGAACGTTCCAGCAACAGAAAATGTATTTAGGTATTAAAGCAGAGAGGTACAAGCCTCGGTAACACTGTATATGGAAGGAGCAAGGAGACTCCAGGATGCCTCAGAGGCTTACAGAGTTGAAGAGAAAGAGGTAGAATCCGAGGATGTGTGGCATTTACATGGCAGCTGTAGGGGAAGCATATTAAAGGAGTGCCAGAGAAGAAGGGATACAGGGAATGTTGTGGATAGACCTCAGTTACAATAAAAAGCACAAAACACAGGTTTGAAATCCAAGGTGATCACACAGACACAAGGCGGATGGGAGAAGGAAAGGGCTGTCATGGTATTCCCCTACAGGCCAAACAATGAGAGACAGACAAATGTAATTACTTTGTTTAATCTCAAGATTTCTGGGGGACTGACTCACTACTTCTGAATGCTTGAGGGAGGTGAGACTTTTAAGTGCCATCTGGCTTGGAGGAATGACTATGTAAAAATAGCACCTTCCTTATCC
Source organism: Columba livia (assembly GCF_036013475.1). NCBI lineage: Eukaryota > Metazoa > Chordata > Aves > Columbiformes > Columbidae > Columba > Columba livia. Next base: position 78,134,087 of record NC_088604.1, read on the forward strand.
TACATATTTGCCCTGTGCATGTATTCAGTCACGTCTGCTGACAGACAAATGAAATTTTGATTACTTTTTAGCTCTCCCAGCCTTGCAGAACCAAAGAGAGGGATGAGCGTGAACTCTGTTTCACACTGGACAAAACCTGTAAACTCCTGAAGCACCTTGGCCTCAGCATCTCCCAAGTGCCGGGGGGAAAAGGGTCAATGGGGAACTACACATGCCACCCCTGAGTGACTGGTGAGAGTCCCTCTGGAAAAGTAGTTGTTTGGGAGGAATACGCAGAAAATTTGACTAATGCCCTAGTTCTAGTTTCAGCCCCTAAAAGCAGGGACCACCTTTTCCTTATAGTTGCGTAGTCCCTAAAGTTGTTTGCTCTTCAAGAGAGAAGAATAATTAAAACAACACACAATTTTTACATCTAAGATCTTTTCTCTAAATTATTATTAGCACTGAGGAACTCCCCTTCCGCTCCAGCAGTTTTTCCTGCTACTGGAACCTTCCTTCTTGGACACAGGCTGTTTTGTTGTTTTTATCATCTGCATCACCATCATTCTGATAAAAACACTGCAGAAACTCTGCTCACTGGAGATTCTGCAGTCACTAAGCCTGCTGAGTATCTGCAGTAAGCAACTCACTGACCAAAATATTTCCCATAAAAGGCTGTCTGCAGGGTCATACTGTGAGACCATGGATCAGCATCAGCACTTCTGCTTAATATCAGAGACATCAGACTTTGGAAAATTCTGTATCCTTACCTTTCTCAAACCACTCCTATTGCAGGACTAACCATCATTCTACACTGTTGAATATTTTATTCAGTCTCGCCTTAAAAGACTTGTGTGGTGAAGCTTCTGATAACTCCTTTGGGAGACTACATTGTAGTCTTAAAAATCCTCAGTTAGAAAATGTTTCCTGATATCCAGCCCAGATTTCTCATTTTTATCTGATTAATTCTCATTATCCCACTGTGTTTAAGCCCAAACACCTGCAGCCTGGTGTAGTGTGTCTTGCTTTTAATTGACATTTAGACATTCCGTGTATATCTATATATAGCTCTGTAATCTTTTAATTTCTCTCTCTCTCACTGGAGTCATGTCTTAGCACGTGCTAAAGTAGTTTTGCTTTTTTCTTTCAGCAATGCCAGTGATTATTGTATACTTAACTTACAATGCACAAAAGCAAACTGTGACAAGCAGACTTATTCAAGAAACAAATTTCATTTCTCAGTCTTCTGTCTAATCCCAAATATTCTACTAATCACATGCTTTGAGTTATAACCTACTTACTGTGTACCAAGCTTCTTGTATTTACTAATCGAGAAAGCATCAATGGTGAGGGCATTCAGTATTATAGCTGGATACAAGATGTATTTCTCAAAGCATTGAAGCCACACATAGAGCCTTTCAAACCACATCAAATGAGCAGCATCTGAAATACAAATTCAGATAACAGATCATTTCATCGAATTAGCAGCATTTTTGCACTGCAATACTGTAGAAGAAATGAGTTAGCTCACATTAATAAATATCAGCCAACATGAAACAAAAGAATTCATAATTCTTTTGCAATAGAGAAATAATTTTTGTTCTCTGAATTTAGAGCATCTGTTTTGCTGCTTGTAACTGCACTCATGAGAAATGCTCAAAAACAATAGGAGATGGTTCATGCTTGATGGTAGTTTC